>NC_050573.1:397053134-397653134 GCF_011100635.1 Trichosurus vulpecula | reverse complement strand
GCCATAACACATTGAGCTCACATGTATGATAAAGTAAATATCAGTCAGCTTAACTCGCCCTACAACTGCTGAGGCAGGATTTTGCACAGTAAGTTTCGAGTTTGTTTTGCATCTTTTGGTGCCCATGATATTAAAAGAGATACACACTCCTCTTATTGTTGGCATCCCTCATGACAGATAGCTCTAGAAAGTTTTTTGCTTACTTTAGGGAATACTGTGGAACATTAAATGATTTATCCAGGGCAAACAAAAGTAGAGATTTGTCTATTACTTAACTCACCTATCAATACTGGTCAAACAAACACTGACTGATCAAATTGCCACTTTACTTAGAAAAAAAATCCTGACTACTAATATTTACATAGCTTTTTAAGCTTTACTAGCAAGCCCTTCTTACAGCAGGCTTGTGAGGTAGAAAGTTCAAATATTATTATCACCACTTTACATATAAGGAAGCTGAACCTGAGAGTGCTTAAATGAATTGTCCCTAATCACTTAGCATCAGGGCCAGTAACGGACCCACATCTCCTGACTATAAGACCAGTGCTATTTTCACCCACCACCCTGCCTGGCTTTAACTTATGTTGCTCTTCTGTAGCTGGCCACAGTATTCTGGAAATACTTAGATATTGTCTTTTAAATGTAAAAGTGTGAGCCCAAAGTGAGTCTCAGTTAACAGATCCAATATGCAGTAAAACACCTAGTGTATATTTTAAAGGAGTCGCAAAATAATGTTTTCACATCCAAGCTGTGAGATAAACTGAATGCTTTTATTTTTTTCTTTGGAAAATGTTTAATTTTTCAGAAAATATTTTTATAACTCAGATAATGAAGATACACTTAATTTATTGTTCTTATTGTTAAGATATTTGTATTATTTTATTAATATGTAACTTTTCCTCCACTGAGTAATATTAGGTAAATCTATCAGTTCTTAATATTTTCAGGGACAACTTCTTATTAAGGTTTTTCATTTTTCCTCATCAGTTGTGATCATGTGCGCCAATAGCAATACCGTCCGGAACATCATGTTAGCTGCTCACCGGCAAGGAATGACCAAGGGGGACTATGCTTTCTTCAATATTGAACTCTTCAACAGCTCTTCATATGGTAATTCTGTTTTTTGTTCACCTTTTTTGAGCAGTATGTTGAATTTTTCTTTGTAATTGTGATTTTAATATAGTCACTTTGTGGTTTTTAAGGCTATAACTATATTCCAGAATTTATTTGGTCCTTCTTTTTACTTTGTTTTCTTGGGGTTGATATCATAAATTTTTGAATAGTTTAAAGACTCTTGGGATCTTGTTACTTTCACCTTTGGTACATCTCAAGACAATTGGAACACTATTTGTGATGAGAAGATAGGCAAAAAAAGAGATGTATTCTAGGTGGGCAATGCAAAGATATATGGAGAGGCTAAATTAATTTCGACCAAAGTCACTGTATGAGTCTTTAAAGAGACAGTTTTGAAAGTTTCTGCCTTGAGTGAAAAAAAAGATGTAACCATGAATGTAGCATTTTAAGTTTCCATTTGCAAAAAATTCAATGTGAGCAAAAAGATAAAATAGAATGTAGGTGTTAAGCATTTTAAAACTGATCCCCCAAAAGTTCATAGAATCCTTAAAGGAAGGGGAAAAGGTGCTAGAAATGATCTAGAAATTAATAGAACAATATAGCTTGTGGGATTTACAGGTAAAAGGGCCCATGATTTCCAGCCTTCTCCCAGTTTGATGCATGAACTAGGTTCAGAGAGATTAAAGGATATCTGGACACACAGTGATACAGTTATCCCTTCCACATATCGATTTTCCTCATCACAGTTTTGATATATCACAGGTCAGCAAAAAAAATTAAATGGGAATTTTGGGGGAGTTTTGTGGAAGCTGCAGATGACACAGAAACTCAGAAATACATTTTCGTGTATATATATACGTATATATACACACATATATACACATACATATACATACATATATAAACATATATATACACACATACATATACATACATATATAAACATACATACAGGCACACACATATGTGTGTATATATGTACACATATATACGCACACGCACATATATAGTATTGTATAATATAGCCTGTGACCAAATACTTAACTCAAATTTTACAATACAGTACTGGAAGCACCCTGTAAAAGAAAAAGAAAAAATTCAGACTTCTTCTCTGGTATGAAGAAAGGGCCAAACAATTTTATGTGGATTTTTCAGATCATAGGGCGCTGCACCCCTAACACTTGTAATGTGAAAGGGATAATTTTAGAGGTGAGAGTTAAACAGATCCTCTCATTCCAAATCCAGTGCCTTTGGCCCTCCAAGCTGAAGGAGGAACCCTAGTGGGTCATCCCATTCTGTGTCCTCAAATGCTACAGCTTGGTTTCTTAAAATGCAATGCTTCTAGAATTTAGTAGATGATTTTTGAAGAGTTCTGAAAAATTCATCACCCTGTGGTCAGCTTGATGATGAGTCTTTCTGAATTTTCCTTGGCCGTTCCCCAGACAACAGGCATGCAGTCTGCCAAATTGCCTGTCATTGGATGCTTCCAATTTGATAGAACATGATAGGGAATCAGAATAGAACTTTAGTGAGTGTATTATGAAAATATTGTTAGTAATAGATTAAAAAAATTGGAGGCATATGGAAGGTACCATGTTTTACCAATCTAGAAATTCAATACACAATTTCTATTTTGCAGACTGTAAAGCCTGTAGCTCAAGTAATTTTTTTGTAGTACCTTCCTAATTATTTTTCATTTGGGCTCTTTTTCTTCAATTTATCATTTTAATTTTCAAAATTGTTGGCTCAGTTATTAAAATATTGTCATTTTTTTTGCAAAAAGCTTTTTGCTCTTATCATGATCAGTCTCTTATGTTTAAGTTGATCATAACATTTAATTATCTAAAAGGGAGATTATTTTACATGTAATTTAGCCTGAAGACTGAATTTTGCTTCTAGACGTCTGAACCAAGAAATTCGAATTTTTTATAATCCTTCCTTTTCCCTTGTTTTCTTGGGGTTGATATACTAAATTTTTTGAATAGTTTAAAGACTCTTGGGATCTTGTCATTCACCTTTAGTACATCCCAAGACAATTGGAACACTGTGATTAGAAGATAGGCAAAAACAAGGTGGGCAATGCAAAAGTATATGGAGAGGCTAAATTAATTTAGATCAAAATCACTGTAAGAGTCTTTAAAGGGACAGTTCTGAAAGTTTCTGCTTGAGTGGAAAAAAATATGTAGCCATGAAATAGGTATAATCATTTTCTCTATCAGTAAAAGAACCTCTGTAAATTAATATTTATTTGAAATTGATTTTTTTTCTAATGTTAGGGGCATAGCCAATGGTCATCATTACTAGTCATTAGGTAGGTTATAGGACTATAGAATCTAGAACTTAATCAATCAGCCAGCATTTTTAAGCACCTACTATATGTCAGGCACTGTGCTATACACAAGGAATACAAAGACAACAGTGAAACAGTCCTTGACCTCAAGGATCATGCTTTCTATAAAGGGTGATAACATATACACATAAGGGTTTCTAAAAAAAAAATACAAGGTGATTTGAAGACAAGGGAGGACACTACCAGTTGGAAGTGATCAAGAAAGGTTTCATGTCAAAAGTTATGAACTGAGTCTTAAAAGAAATTAAGGATTTTTTTTATTAAGCACCAGTCAAGCATTTATTAAGCATCTATTAAGTGTTGGGCACTGTGCTAAGTACTAAGGATACAAAGAAAGTCAAAAGACAGTTCCTGCTTTCAAGGAGTTCACAGTCTAAAAAGAGAGAAATCCTAGTACTAGCTATACTCTCTTCCCTTCCTTCTCTTTTTTTCCTCCCACTTAATAGTGTTTTATTTTTTCTAATTACATGTAAAGAGAGTTTTCAGCATTTACTTTTATAAGATTTTGAGTTTCAAATTTTTTTCTCCTTCCTTCCCTTTCCTCTTTCCTTCCCAAGACAGCAAGCAATCTGATATAGGTTATACATGTACATCATATTAAACATATTAAAAATATTTCCATATTAAGTCATGTTGTGAAAGAAGAATAGGAACAAAATGGAAAAACCACAAGAAAGAAAGAACAAAAAAACTGAAAATAGTATACTTCGATCTGCATTCAGACTCTATAGCTCTTTCTCTGGATGTGGATAGCATTTTCCATCATGACTTTTTAGAATTGTCTTAGAATCATTGTATTGATGAGAAGAGTTAAGTCTATCATAGTTGATCCTTGCACAGTATTGTTGTTACTGTGTACAATGTTCTCCTTGTTCTGCTTATTTTACCCCAGCATCAGTTCATGTAAGTCTTTCTATGTTTTTTCTGAAATCTGCCTACTCATCATTTCTTATAGCACAATAGTATTCCATTACATTCATATACTACAACTTGTTCAGCTGTTCCCCAATTGATGGCATCCTCTCAATTTCCAGTTCTTTGCCACCACAAGGAGAGATGCTATAAATATTTTTGTGTATGTGGGTCCTTTCCCTTTTTTATGTTCTCTTTGGAATACAGACCTAGTAGTGGTATTACTGGGTCAAAGGGTATGCATAATTTGATAGCCCTTTGGGCATAGTTCCAAATTGTTCTCCAGAATGGTTGGATTAGTTCAGTACTCCACCAGCAATGCATTTATGTTCCAGTTTCCCCACATCTTCTCCAGCATTTATCATTTTCCTATTTGTCATTTTAGCCACTCTAATAGGTGTGAGGTGATACCTCAGAGTTGTTTTAATGTGCATTTCTCTTAATCATTAGTGATTTAGAGTATTTTCATATGACTGTAGATAGCTTTAACTTCTTCATCTGAAAACTGTCTGTTCTATCCTTTGACCATGTATCAATTGGAAACTGACTTGTATTCTTATAAATTTGACTCAGTTCTCTATATATGTTAGAAATGAAGCTTATCAGAAACATTGGCTGTAAAAAATTGTTTCTCTCAGCTTTCTGCTTCCTCCTAAATCTTAGTTGCATTGGTTTTTTTGTGCAAAAACTTTTAAATTTAATGTAATCTATATTATCCATTTTGCATAAGGTTCTCTATCTCTTTGTTGTTCTAATTCTTCCCTTACCCATAGATCTGACAGATAAACTTAATAAGTATATTTGTTCTGTGAAGTGTGGATTCAGTTTAAGTGCTGAACTGAGGATCTAGAGGGCTACATGTGACCTCGAGGCCACAGGTTCCTCACCACTGTCCTAACCCATTCCACTGATCCACCATTCTATTTCTTAGCCAGTACCAAATAGTTTTGATGATTAATGCTTTATAATATAGTTTTAGAGCTGGTGTGTCTAGTCCATCTTCCTTTGCATTTTTCATTAATTCCCTCATATTCTTGACCTTTTGTTCTTCCAGATGAATTTTTTAATTATTTTTTTCTAGCTCTGTAAAATAAATTGGTAGTTTGATTGGTATGGTACTGAAGAAGTAAATTAATTTAGGTAGAATTGTCATTCTTATTATATTAGCTTGGCTACCATGAGCAATTGATATTTTTCTAGTTGTTTAGATCTGACTTTATTTGTGTGAAAAGTGTTTTTGTAATTGTGTTCATATAGTTCCTGAGTTTTTCTTGGCAAGTAGAATCCCAAATATTTTATATTGTCTACAGTTATTTTAAATGGACTTTCTCTTTCTATCTCTTGCTCCTGGGTTTTGTTGGTAATACATAGAAATAATGATGATTTACATGGGTTTATTTTATATCCTGCAACTTTGCTAAAGTTGTTAATTGTTTCAAGTAGTTTTTAGTTGATTCTGTAGGATTCTTTAAGTATACCATCTTATACCATCTTATCATCTACAAAGAGTGATAGGTTTGTTTCCCCCATTGCCTATTCTAATTCCCTCAATTTCTTTTTCTTCTCTCATTGTTAAAGCTAACATTTCTAATACAATATTGAATGATAGTGGTGGACATCCTTTTCACCCTGATCCTATCCTCATTACATATAATGCTTGCTGATGGCTTTAAAGAAACTACTTATCATATTAAACAAAACTCCATTTATTCCTATGCTCTCTAGTGTTTTTAATAGGAGTGGGTGCTGTATTTTGGCAAAACCTTTTTCTTTTTTCTTTTGCAGGGGGGAAGGCAGGGCAATTGGGGTTAAGTGACTTGCCCTAGGTCACACAGCTAGTAAGTGTGTCAGGTGTCTGAGGCTGGATTTAAACTCAGGTCCTCCTGACTCCAGGGCTGGTGCTGTACTCACTGTGTCACCTAGCTGCCCTGCAAAAGATTTTTCTACATCTATTGAGATAATCATATTGATTTCTGTTAGTTTTGTTATCAATATGGTCAATTATGCTGATAGTTTTCCTAACATTGAACCAGCCCAACATTCCTCGCATAAATCCCAACTTGTCATAGTATATTATCCTCATGATAAATTGTTGTAATCTCTTTGCTTATATTTATGTCATAAATAGAATTTGGTAGGACTTCTTCGCCTATTTTTCCAAATAGTTTACATAGTATTGGAATTAATTGTTTTTTAAATGTTTTGTAGAAATTACTTGTAAATCCATCTGGCCCTGGAGATTTTTTTCTTTGAGAGTTCATTGATGGCTTGTTCAATTTCTTTTTCTAAAATGGGATTAAGTATTTTGTTTCCTCTTCTGTTAATATGGGCAATTTATATTTTTGCAAATATTCATCCATTTCACTTAGATCATCACACTTTTTGGCATACTGTTGGGCAAAATAGCTCCAAATTATTGCTTTAATCTCCTCTTCATTAGTGGTGAATTTACTCTTTTCATTTTTGATACTGGTAATTTGGTTTTCTTCTTTCTTATTTTAATCAAATGAACCAAAGTTTTGTCCATTTTATTGTTTTTTTCATAAAACCAGCTCTTAGTTTTATTTATTAGTTCAATAGTTTTCCTACTTTCAGTTTTATTAATCTCTCCTTTGATTTTCAGAATTTCTAATTTGGTATTTAACTGGGAATTTAAAATTTATTCTTTTTCTAGCTCTTTTAGTTGCATGCCCAATTTATTGATGATCTCCTTCTCTATTTTATTCATGTAAGCACTTAGAGATATAAAATTTTCCCTAAGTACTACTTTGGCTGCATCCCCCAAATTTTGATATGTTGTCTCATTATTGTCATTCTCTTTGATGAAATTATAGGTTATTTTTATGATTTGTTGTTTGACCCACTCATTTTTTAGGATTAGATTATTGAGTTTCCAATTACTTCCAATTAGTCCATCTTTCCATGGCCCTTTGTTACACATAACTTTTATTGCATCATGATCTGAAAAGATTCATTTAATATTTCTGCCTTTCTGCATTGGATTGTGAGGTTTTTGTGGCCTAATACATGGTCATATTTTGTAGATGTAGGTGTCATATACCACTGAGAAAAAGGTATATTCCTTTCTATTCCCAATCAGTTTTTTTCAGAGGTGTATCATATCTAATTTTTCTAAAATTCTATTCACCACCTTAACTTCCTTTTTATTTTGTGGTTAGATTTATCTACTTCTGAGTGGGGGTTGAGGTCCCCCACTAGTATAATTTTGATGTCTGTTTCTTCCTGTAACTCACTTAACTTCTCCTCTAAGAATCTGGATGCTATGCCACTTGTTGCATATATGTTTAGTATTGATATTACTTCATTGTCTATGCTGCCTTTTAGCAAGATGTAATTTCCTGCCATATCCCTTTTAATTAGATCTCTTTTCCTTTGCTTTATCTGAGATCAGGATTGCTACTCCTGCTTTCTTTTTTAACTTCAGCTGAAGCATAATATATTCTGCTCCAACTTTTTACCTTAACTATTTGTGTATTTCTCCACTTCAAATGTGTTTCTTGTAAACATCATATTGCAGGATTCTGGATTTTAATCCACTCTGCTATCTGCTTCTGTTTTGTGGGAGAGTTCATCCCATTCACATTCACAATTATGATGACTCTCTATTTCCCTCCATCCTATTTTCCTGTTTATACTTTTCTCTCTCCTTTCACCTTGTCCCTTTTTTTTTTTTTGCTCCTGACCACTGCCTCCCTCAATCTGCCCTCCCTTTGTCAACCCCTGTCCCTTTGCTTTCCCCTTTTCCCTCCTACTTCCCTATAGGGTAAGATAAACTTCTATACCCTACTGAGTGTGTGTGTTATTCCCTCTTTGAGCTGAATCTGATGAGATTAAGGTTCAAACAAGGCTCACCCCTCAAGCCTCACTTTTCCCCTCTACTGTAATAGGTCTTTTGTGCTTCTTTGTGTGATGTAATTTACCCTATTCTGCCTCCCCTTTCCTCTTTCCAAGTACAATCCTTTTATTCACACCTTAATTTTTTTTAATCATTATATCAAAGTCAACTTATACCCACACCCTCTGTCTATGTATATCCTTTCTAACTGCCCTAATAAAGATACAGTTCTCAAGAGTTACTAGTACCAACTTCCCATGTAGGGATGTAAACAGTTTAACCTTATTGAATAACATTGTTTTGTTCTTTCCTCCTTACCTTTTTATGTTTCTCTTGATTTTATTATTTGATGATCAGATTTTCTATTCAGCCCTGGTCTTTTTGTCAGGAAAGTTTGAAAGTCCCCTATTTCATTGAATATCCTTCTTTTCCCCTTAAAGATTGTGTTCAGTTTTGTTGGTTGTAATCCAAAGTGCTTTGCCTTCCAGAATATTATATTCTAAGCCCTCCAGTGTTTTAATGTAGAAGCTGCTAAGTCCTGTGTAGTCCTAACTGTGGCCCCTTGATATTTGAATTGTTTCTTTCTGGCTACTTGCAGCATTTTCTCCTTGACCTGGGAATTCTGGAATTTGGCTACAATATTCCTGGGAGTTTTTATTTTGGGATCTCTTTCAGGAGGTGATTGGTAGATTCTTTCAATGACTATTTCACCCTCTGATTCTTGGATATCAGAACAGCTTTCCTTATTGATTTCTTGAAAGATACTGTCCAGACTCTTTTTTTGATCATGGCTTTCAGGTAGTCCATTTATTCTTGAATTATTTCTCCTGGATCTATTTTCCAGGTCAGTTGTTTTTCCACTGAGGTATTTTACATTTTCTTCTATTTTTTCATTCTTTTGATTTTGTTTCACTCATTCTTGATGTCTTATAGAGTCATGTAACAACAATGTGACTTGCAGCTACTGTGGAGGTGTAAGGCCAAGAACACCAGCACACAGGTGGGCTACTAGAACACGTTGTTTGATCTGCTTTTCTAAAGGAAAGCAACTTTAAGGGGTTAACAATCTTACTTTAATTAAACCTACATATATCATTCACTTAGTTCAGGGGAAAAAGTCAGCACCCTGAACTTCAGAGCAAATAGAAATAGAAATTACAAACAGAGAAAATAACATAAATCAACAGACAGGCTTCTAACTGTCTGACCATAGCAATACATACATAGTTACCAGAAAGAGAGAGAGAAGCACCAACATCTGGGTTTTCAAAGCTGGGGCGGGGGTGGGGGTGGGGAGGGGGGCTACTTAACAGAGTCTCATCTGGTCAAATCACACGAACACTCTTCCAATGAGTGAGCCCCAAAGCAAAATGCTAACCTTAGAGTATATATACTGTTTCCAATCAAGGACTCTTGATTCAACCAAAGACTCTTGGTTCAAACAAAGGCAAGATTCAAACAAAGGCACTTGATTATCTTAGTGCTGAGAAGCATTCCAAAAGAAAAAACAGCAAAAAGTCCCACTTAGCTTGCCATTACAAGTCATTAGCTTCCACTTGCCAAACTCTAATTTTTAAGGAATTATTTTCTTCAGTTAGCTTTTGTACTTCCTTTTCCATTTGGCCAACTGTATGTTTTTAAAGAATTGTTTTCTTCAGTCAATTTTTGTCCTTCCTTTTCCAAACTGTTGATTCTTTCTTGTATACCTCTCATTTCTTTTCCCAAGTTTTCTTTTACCTCTCTTATTTGACTTTTAAAATATCTTATGGGCTCTTCTAAGAAGGCTATTTGGGTTTGAGACCAATTCATATTCCCCTTTGAGGCTTCACATGTAGGCATTTTGACAATGTTGTCCTCTTCTCAGTTTGTGTTTTGATTTTCCCTGTCACCATATGATCAAGGCTCTTTTTTGTTTCTTGTTCATTTTTTAGCCTATTTTGTGCCTTTTAAAGTTGAGCTCTGCTTCTGAGGCACAGGGGACACCATTCCAAGTTTTTCGTGCTGGGAGCCAGGGGCCTGGGCACTGACTTTGTGGCCTGGGGCCTCAGGTGCTGATGGCTTGCTTGCTGCACTGAGGTGGCCTGGCCTAGTTGTGCCTGTTGTTACCTGGGTTCTGGGCTGGCAATTTGCCTTCTGTGCTGGGGCTAGAGGTCTCACAGCTGGCCTCCTGTGCCACTGGCTTGCTGACCTTGATCTAATGTTATTTCTGAGGGAAACTGAGGAGAGCTCAGGCAACTTCCTGGATTCTCTCTGCCATCTTGACTCCATGGAAATTAGGGATTTTGAGAGACAGAGGTGAGAAGAAAGTACATTTCCAAAATGGAGGATAGCTACTACAAAGGTGTGGAGAATGCTTTGTATGAGCATTGGTAGGAAAGACAATTTGATTGGGTCATGAAGTAAGTTCATGAAAGAAAGCAATATAAGATTAGAAAGGTAAGTTGGGGTCGGATTGTGTGGCATCTTAAATGCCAAACAGAGGAGTTAATATTTACTCTTAAAAGGGGAGCCCTCAGAGTTTAAGTAGCAGCATGACATGATCATAACTTTCTTTAAGAAAATGCCTTTGGTAGCTATGTGGAAGATGAAGTAGAGTGCAGACACCTGAGGCAGAAAGACCAATTAGAAAGCTTGATTCTTTTGTGAAGGCAAACTAGGCCATCTCTTGCCTCAATACCTAGCCTTTAAATACTGAATGGGCATTCCCTTAGACCAACTGAGACCTGGAAAGTAACTTAGGTTATAAAGGCCATGTTCTGGTCTCTCTGCATCCGGTGTCATCTCTAGTTGTCTTGACCTCTATCTTGCCACTGGACTCCTATGTCTTTGGAGGAGAGAGTGAGGCTGATGACTTTCCACAGCCCTGCCTCACTTAAATTCAGTTCATTTGCAAGTAAAGACATCACCCTCTTGATGTCATTGGTCCTCTTCAAAAATGAAGGACAAGACCAAGAGATAGAGAACATTATTAAATGCAAAATGGATAATTTTAATTACATTAAATTGAAAAGTTTTTGCACAAACAAAGCCAATGCAACCAAGGTTAGGAGGGAAGCAGAAAATTGGGAAAAAAAATTTTGCAACCAGTGTCTCTGATAAAGGTCTTATTTCTAAAATATATAGAGAACTGAGTCAAATTTATAAGATAACGGTCATTCCTCAGTTGATAAGTGGTCAAAGGATATGAATAGGCAGTTTTCAGAGGAAGAGGTTAAAGCTTTCTATAGTCATATTGTAGCAACAATCTGCTAGCAGCTGCTATGAAGGCATAAGACCCACCAACAACCAGCACACAGAAAGCTGCCAACACAGGTTCTTTGATCTGCTTTTCTAAGGAAAGCAACTTCAGGGGTTAACAATCTCAGTTTAATCAAACATACATATATCATTCACTTAGTTCAGTGGGAAAAGATCAGCCCCCTGAACTTCAAGGCAAATACAAACAGAAATTACAAACATCAACAGACAGACCTTGTCTGTTTCAAATTACAATACATAGTTACCAGAGAAGAACTAATGGGTCTGGGTTACAAAGCTGGGGGGCAGTTATGGCTTGCCCAGAGTCTCAATGACTCCTTCCATGAGTGTGCCCCAAAAGTCAAATGGCAAGCTCCCCTCAATTATATCCTGTTCAGAGCCCTGAGGGTTCTGACCTCACCCAGGCTTGGTGTGTGAAAGTTCCCCATCCCCAGTATCACATCATATACAAGTCAATGACTCGTGATTGTCTTAATGCTGAGAAATAGCTGAGGAATATTCCAAGACAGAGACAGCAAAAGGTTTCCCACCAATTCAAACAAAGGGGAGACTTGATAGTCTTAGCATCCCAACTGGGAAAAGTCTCATTGCCATAACATATATGAAAAAAAATGCTCTAAATCACTATTGATTAGAGAAATGCAAATCAAAACAACTCTTATGTACCATATCACACCTAGATTGGCTAATGTGACAAATCAGGAAAATTATAAATGCTGGAGATATGGGAAAATTGGAACACTAAGTCATTGTTGGTGGAGTTGTGAACTGATCCAACTATTCTGGAGAACAATTTGGAACTATGCCCAAAGGGCTGTCAAATTGTGGTGCCTTTGACCCAACAATACCACTTCTAGGGTTGTATCCCAAAGAGATCATAAAAACGGGAAAGGGACCCACATGTACAAAAATATTTATAGCAGCTTTTTTTGTGGTGGCCAAGAACTGGAAATTGAGGGATGCCCATTAATTGGGAAATGGCTGAAAAAGTTGTGGTATATGAATGCAATGGAATAATATTGTGCTATAAGAAATGATGAGCAGGAGGACTTCAGAAAAACCTGGAAAGACTTATATGAACTGATGCTCAGTAAAGTGAGCAGAACCAGGAGAACATTGTACACAGTAACAGACACATTGTGCAATGACTGACTTTGATAGACTTAGCTCTTCTCAGCAATGCAAGGACCTAAAACAACTCCAGAAGACTCATGATGGAAAATGCCATTCACATCCAGAAAAAGAAATATGGAGTTTGAATGCAGATCAAAGAATACTATTTGCTCTCTTTTTTTGTTTTGTTTTGCTTTTTTCTTTCTCATGGTTTCTCCTATTCATTCTATATAACACAACTAATGTGAAAATATGTTTAATAAGAATGTATATGTAGAGCCAATATCTGATGGTGCCATCTTGGGGAGGGGTGAGGGGAGGAAGGTGAAAAAAATTTAAAACTTCTGGAAGTGAATGTTGAAAATAAATAAATTAATTAAAAAAAGAATGAAGGACAAACAACAGTATTATAATAGTCCAAGTAAGAAACAACGAAGGCTTGAACTAGGGTGATGGTTGTGTGGAAGGATAGAAGGAGGGAAATGTGATAGATGCAGATGTTATAGAGGTAAATTCAACAAGATTCAGTAGTTGACTAGATATGTTGGGTAAGAGTGAAGATTTGAACATAATACCAAAGTTGTTAAACTGGATGGTTGGAAGGATGATGGTGGTATTAATTAAAATAGGAAAACTCAGAATAGGAATGTGTCTTGGGGGAGGGGGTGGATAATGAGGCCTCTCTTGGACATTTTGAATTTGTGCTATATATGAAACACTCAGTTGGAAATATCCATTGGGCAATTGGTAAAGTGAGTGACGCTCAAGGACTCAGGCAGTCATCTGCATAGACCAGTGGGATCTGATGAGGTCCCCAAGTGGGAAAGTAAAGAGAGAGGAAAAGGGGACCCAGGATAGGATTTTGGAGTACCAGTGAAATGGGTGAATCCAGCAAAGAAGACAGAAGGAGTGATTTGACAAGTAATAGGAGAACTAAGAGCGATGCTAAGGAAGCCCAGAGGAGAATATATTCAAAAGAGATTAGTGAACAGTGTCAGATGTGGCAGAGGTCAAGAAACACGAAGACTGGGAAAAGGACATTGGATTTGACAAGTAAGAGATGGCTGATAACTTTGGAGATAGTAATTTCAGTTGAGTATTAAGTGTTTTTTTTGACACAAATAATTTATATAAGGATTATTGTTGTTTTTTTAAAAATTCCTTGATTCAACTAATTTTCTGGTATTTCTGCTTTGGCAAGAGTCATGCATAACATATGTACTTCAGGAAAAATAAAGTGACAAAAATTTAAAAACAATATTTAATGTGGTTTTTAAAAAGATAAAAAATGTGGACTATAGCATTTTTTTTCTTAGAAAAAATAAATCAGAAAAAAAGTGTTATGATCTCTTTTAAGACTCATTCATTTGTTCATTTACATAATTACTTCTGAAAAAGTCTTTTTCCTATGGGTTTGCATATACTTATAAAATACCTGATCAGGAAGGGATCTTGGGAATTTTTCTAACCCAGAATTCACCTACATTGTCCTCTTAGAATATAAATTAAATGAATGTTTGAATGACAGATCCTGTCCTTTGATATTAAGTCCTTTTATAAAGCTATTTTGCTCTCTGGGGACCTTAATGAATATATTTAACTATGATAACTATGGAAATATGCTATATATCAGTAATCTCATGATGAATGTTTGGGAGGGCTGAAAATAGGAAAATATTAGAAATTTGAGCAAAATGTTGATAGGATTTCTGGAACACACAAACCTAGAGCAGAAGCTCTAAAATAAACTATATTTGTAAAGTTACGAATGAAAGCCAATGACGGTTTGGCTTTGACCTTTTCCCAGGGGCTACTTAAACAGCCTCTAACGTTTTCAAGTGGCAAAAGCCACAGGAAAATTCAGCCAGTCTGTGTGAAGGCCCATTAGTGCTCACTGTATTAGGAGCCCACTGTATTCTTCATAACCTGGGACACTTCAGAGCTTTAGTGGCCTCAGAAGTGTGAATCCAGAATTTCTTGGGGCTTGAGAAAATATTCCTGTTCTGGAATGATCCCCCAGGGCTAGCAAAACTCCCACACCAGAGAATTTCTAGGCCAGTAAGTTTGTTTGGAGCAACCTTGGGATTCATATCTATTTGATAGAAGCAGTTCAGAGAGTATGGGCTTATCTTCCAAGTAGGTTGTAACCTTCAAAGTGAAAAGGTGGCAGAGTAGAGAATTCTAGGCCTTCCCTCTGAGATGGCCTCCCTTTACACTGTCAGTGTCTTATAGGTGCAGGGTTCTTTGCCTGTTGCCTCTTCTCCTAGAATGTGAACTCACTGTGGGCAGGAACTTTTTTGCTTATTACCTTTCTTTGTATCCTCAGAATTTAGTGCAGTGCCTGACAAATGTTTGTTGGTTGGCTGCAGTTTGAGAGACTGGGATTCTAATAATATTAGTTCTTCCATTCACTAGCTGTATGAACATACAAGACTCATTTGACCTTGCTGTACTTCAATTTTCTCTTTTTAAAATAAAAGATAATCCTATATGTCTTGAGGCATCTAGGTAGGGCAGTGGATACAGCCTTGGGCCTGGAGCCAGGGACACCTGAGTTCAAATCTGGCTTCTGACAGTTACTAGCTTGTGGCCCTGGGCAAGTCACTGAACCTCTGTTTGCCTCAGTCTCCTCAATGGTAAAATTGGGATAACAATAATACTCACCTTGCAGGGTTGTTGTGAGGATCACATGAATCATATTTGTAAAGCACTTAGCACAGTGCCTGACACATAGGAGGCTCTATAGAAATGCTTATTCTCTTCCCTCTCCTTTCCTCTCTCCTTGCCTAGATCCAATTGCTGTATCAAATGAAATGACTTTTGTGATGAGATTTTGAAGAATATAGATTTTTACAGAAACACATTGTACTGTTATTATATTCTCCTTCCCCTGAGTTCCTCCACACTTTGAGGATAATACTAAGTTATTTTTTCCTACCTTTTACTCTACCAGGGTATTGGGCTACCTAATAATCTGGGCTTTATCAAGCCTAGACCTTTATCCCTAGCTTAGTCTGAGGAACTTCAGATGTGAATCAGATATGAGATGTTCCCCACTGATACTGTTTGCACCCTCCTACTAACCATCCCTCTATTTTCCCAGTGCTCAGTAGGATTGAAATTGAAGGTGACAAAAAATGTTAATGCAGTAGTACTTTTTTTAAAAATGAAACACAAAAATAGTCTAAGTTGTTTTTGAGTATGGTTTGTCAGTCTCCAAAGCTTTAATTCTGCTTTGGGAAAATTTGTTTTCTTTAAATCCAATTAAATTCAGCAAACATTTATTTAGCACCCACTGTGTGAAAGGCGTTATACTGCACACTAAGGCTATAAGGGCAAAGTCGCTGCCTCAAGAAACTTACATTCCCTAGTGAAGATAAAACATGTATACAGTTGTATCCCCTCTTTCTATCTCTGGTAGTTAGAACAGTGCTTGACATATAGTAAGTACTTAACAAATGCTTACTGACCAGCTGACTGATGTCTAAGTAAATACAAGGTGATTTCAGGAAGAAAAGAATATAGACAACTAGATGAATTAGGAAGGGTTTCACCTATGTGGTGATAACTGGGATCAACCTTAAAGAAAGCTATTATCTAAGAGATGGAGCCTAAGGTCATGAGTACAACCAGTCTTGGGGATGTCCTGTGGCAAAGGTCCAGAAGCAGAAGGGTGGCATGCTAAATTAGAGTCACAACATGCAGGTCAGTTTGCTGGAATATAGAGCATCTGAGGTGAGTAATATGACATAAGTCTGGAAAAGTAGGTAAGAGCAAGATTGTGGAGAGCTTTAAAAAGTGCCAGGCTGAGGAGTATTTGTTTTATCCTGAAAGCAGAGGGGAGGCACTGAAAATTTTTGAGCAAAGGCACAAAGTGGTTAGGTCCTCTTTCTTTTTAATACTAATTTGATGTGTGGAAAATACATTGAGAGGGGAAGAACATGGAAGCAGGGGAACTGGCTGGGGAACAAGATATTGCCAAAGTATGATCAAGAGGTGATAAGAGATGGAATTAAAGTGATGTCTGAGTGGAGAGATGTGGAGATAGATGGGATGAAATTTGGCAACTGGTTGCATATAGAGGGTGAGAGAGAGAAGGCTCAAGTATGCAAACTTCAGTTACTAGAAGCAAAGTGGATAAATGAATAAACGAATGAAAACAAGAATTTATTTAATATTTACTACATGCTAAGCACTGTGTGAAGGGCTTCAGATATAAGTAGAAAAGCCAGACAGTCTTTGCTCACAAAACTCATATTCTAATAGTGGAAAACAAGACACATCATAGAGTTTCAGTTACAATTCAAATGGAAAGACCCAGTGAAGGTGCAGCAGCAAAGTGTCTTAAGTGTCAGTTCCAGTGATAAAACTAAATCTGTCTATGATGTTGAACTATTTGACAATGTTGCACACTTTGGTGGTAAGAGCATTCTATTCCAGGCCATCAGCTCTGACTGGAGAAGAAGTGGAGGCAGTAACCCCTGCAAAAGTAGTTATCAGGTTGAATCTTCATTGCTGCTCTCCCCTATTATAGTCATGGGGGCTGGACTGGAAGCAGAAGTGGTATCCTAGGGGAGAGGGAACACTGCTATTCTAGGGGCCCTTGGACTCTGTGTAGTGGACTTTCTCTCCCACAGTCTGAGGGGAAGTGGTGGTATGGTGCTTTAATGCACCTGGCATGTATTCCTTCTTGTCTGTACCTTAGGATGCTTTGCTGCTTTAATTACACTGACTTTCCTGGCCCTTTGGTGGTATTTGGTTGTGGTTGTGGTTGTGATGAGGGACCTGTTATTCATGGCATTTGCTCCCCTTTATAACAACTCCAGAGCCCAGGCTGATTGTCTAGAGTGGAGAGAATGATGCTATTTCTGGGGCTTTGGAGGTTCCTTTCCCTTTAGTAGCATCTGGCCAGCAATTAGCGATGATACAAGTAGGGGCGATTCTTTGAATAGAAATAGGGAAATCTGGGGAAGGGTGGGTTTAGAAGGAAAGATAGTGGGTTCCATTTTTGGTATGTTGAGTTTGAGATACTGATAAGATAATCACTTGGAAGTGTCCAGTAGGTAGTTGATGATGTGGTTCAATAGAGAGATTAGGGGTGGAAATATAGATCTGTGTAAAGAAGATAAAACTGAACTGATAGTAGTTGTTGAAATAACCAAGAAAGAGTGCAATGAGAGAGAAGAAGGCCCAGGATAGAGTCTTGCAGGATATTCATACTCAGTGGTTGAGAGAGAGGAATCCAGCAAACAATACTAGTGGTCAGATACATGGAAGAACCAAGAGAGAACAGTGTCATGGAAACCAAGGGAACAAGAAATATCTGTCAGTCGATAGGCATTTATTAAATGCCTACTTTGTGCCAGGCACATGTGCTAAGCACTGTGGCTGCAATAAAGGCAAGACAGTCTCTGCTTTCAAGGAGCTCATAGTTTAATGGGAGAGAAAACATGTTTTAAAAAAACCCTATATAGAAACAAGATATATGCAGTATAAGTTCGAGATTATCAATAGAAGAAAGGCACTGACATTAAATGGGATTGTGAAAGGCTTCTTGATGAGTTGAAATTTTAGCTAGGACTTGAAGGAAGCAAGGAAGTGGAGAGAAGTTGGGAGAGAATTCCAAACATGGGGAGAAAGCCAGTAAAAGATGCCTGAAGTCCATTAATAAAGTATCTTGTGAGAGGAGGCCAGTGCCATGGGATTGAAAAATAAGTTATAAAATTAGAAAGGCAGGAGGGGGGCAGATGTTGAAAGGTTTTGAACACCAAACAGAGGATTTTGTATTTGATCCTGGGGGTGATAGGGAATCACTACACTTTATTGAACAGGATAGCGACATGGTTACATCTGCACTTTAGGAAGATTAATTTGCTTGGCTGAGTAGAGGATGGATGGTATTGGGGGGACACTTCAGGCAAGAAGACCAACCAGTAGGATGTTACAGTAGTCCAGGTGTGAGGTGATGAGGACAGGGGCCAGGATGGCAGCAGTGTCAGAAAAGAGAAGGAACCACTGGCTAATGAGAAGTTGAATGTAGGAGTAAAGAGAAGAGCAGTGATTGAACAAGCTCCCAACAGAGACAGAAGTGGAAGGGCTTAAGGGCACAAGAAGAGGGATTAACCTTGGAATGGAAGAAAGAAGAAACCAAAAGAAAGGAAGAGTAAATGGGAGATGACATAGAGGGACTTTGGAGTAACAGAGATGAGAGAGATCACAATAGAGAACATCTGATTACTCAATACAGCAGGATGTGAAGTCTTTTGCTGAGGGTGAGGTAGTAGGGAGGGGGTGTTATAAAGAATATGATGAGAGAAGAGAAGGGTTGGAATAGCTACTGTGGAGAATATTCTAGAGAGAGAAAGTGAATTAGGGAAAATTAAAAGTGAAGGCCAAATTGAGATTAGAGATTAGAGAGCATACATTTTTAAGACAGTTGTTTGTAATTTGCTTTAGCAGCATTAAGCAGTATGTTTTATTAAGGATGGAGAAAGCAAGTGACTGGGGTAACTCAAGGCAAGGTGTGAGTGGCAATAGGACAAGATGGGGAAAGGATTGATGGGTAGAGAATAGTAGATAGTTTAACTGGTCAACCCATAGAGTTTAGGTTGTAAATGGAATAAAGCGGGCAAAAGAGTAGATAACTGGAGGTAATTGTGAGAATGAATAATAGTTTTGGGAGGGATGAGACATAGGGAGAGATGGAAACATAGGAAATTATGATTAGAGAGATTTCAGAGATTTAGATCACATAGCGAAGGTGAGAGTGGTGATGAGATCAAGGATATAACCGTTTTTATAGGTGAGTGAGGTGCAGTGAAGGTCTAGGTCTTGGAAATTGAAAAGATTAATGAACTGTCAGGCCAGGGTATTTGAGGGAACATCACAATACACACTCAAGTCCCTGATTGTGAAGGCAGGGTTTGTAGTAGAGAGGCAGACTGGGAGCCAGGTGGTAAATGCTTTGAGAAAGGAAGGAGAATAAACTGAAGGTTGGTGGATGCCTGCAGCAAGGATCTAGATTGGGCTATATAAACAGATGGAGTGAAGAGAGGGTGCTCAGTGATGGCATCAGTAACAAGGAGTAAATATATTCCTCCTCTTCCTCCTCGTCATCTAATGTCTCAAGAAATATGAGAGAAGGTGTTCCCAATGCTAGAGAAAGTGACCGGGGCACAGTTTCTTTCCACTCCCAAATATATTTTTTCTTATTTCTTCAAGGTATTTGCAATTCTCAGACCAAGCTAATTTGCTCTTTGTCCCTATTGATGAATAATTATAAAAATCAATTGGCTAAAAAGAGGTGACAATAAGAAAATAAAAACAAACTTAAACAGTTGTTCAGGAAGCAGTAAATTTTGAACATCTCATCATTGTGGATTAATCAATTTCACACATCAGCTCAACACTTAAGGGTACTGAGATGAGTCAATTTTACCAGTGGATTTTGCTCTGTGTTTTTTTTCAATAAGACAATCCTGTCAGCACCTTGAAATGTTAAATTACTTGACATTATTGTGCTGAGCCTATGGAAATTTCCTGGACTTTGGGGGCTTCCAGATGTAGAATTTGATGTGGTTGTAAAGGAAAGCATCCTCTACCCCTACCAACTCAATTCAATTTAAAAAAAAGCACTAAGTAGCTACTGTGTTCAAGGTATTGTGCTGCAGATTGGGAAATAAGAATGAAAATGAAGAGTTTTTCCCACAAAAAGCTTATAGTTTAATTAATGTAGGAGGTTAATGTATGTATGCATGCATGCATGTTTGATACGAGGGAAAATTTGATAAGGGCAAAGGAAGATGGGGTGTAGATGCATTCTCATATTAAACAAGAGAGCAGAGAGCACTTTCACCTGGAAGGATCAGGAAAGGGTTTATGGAGAAGCTGGCACATAAGTGGAGCCTTGACAGAAGAGAAAAGGTTCAACAACAGGTGGAGATGTAGAGGGAATTCATTCCAAGTATTGGGAATAGCCCACATTACTCTGTGAAGACAAGGACAGTGCAGGATAAGAATGGGGAATATGGCCAGAACATAAAGTGTGTGAAGAGGAGTCAAGTTAAATAAGGCTGAAAAGGTAGGCTGGAACCAGAGTGTAGGGCACCTAAAGTACCAGGGCAAGGAGTTTGTGTTTTATCATAGAGGTGACTCAGAAGGGCCACAGAAAGTTTTTCATTAGGTGACATTATGCTCAGATCTATGCATTAGATAGCTGTGTGAAAGATAAATAAGAGAAGGGAGGAGACCAAAGTTAGGTAGATCCATTAGGAAATCATTACACTAGTCTAGGTGAGATATAATGAGGATCTGAACTCAGGTAGGGGAAATATAAAGAGATTGATAAGAAATATTATGGAAGTCAAACAAATGAGATTTGGCAGTTGATTGGATACAGGGGGTAAGGAATTCAATTAAATTCAACAAATATTTATTTAGTAAGCACTTGCCATGTGCAATGTACAATGATAGACACAGGGCATATCAAGACAAAAAAGCAAAATATACTCTGTCCTCAAGGGCCTTAAATTCTGTGAACCAGCTGAGGGTGGTAGGGGATGTGGATAAAACATGTATACCAATAAAACATGCTTGCATCAGCAGGGTATCTATAATAACATATATGCCAGTACGTAAATGTAGAGTAATTTCAGGAAGGAGAAAACTAATGGCCAGTGGTAGAGGCCAGGCTTCTCATAGCAGGTAGCATCTGAGCTGAATCTTGAAGCCCATAGATTCTAAGACATAGCAGTAAAGAGGGAATACATTCTAGGAATGGGGAGCAGTATCTATGCAAAGGCATGGGAAAAAGAAATGACATTGAATTGGAGGGGAAATAGCTAGGAGGTGTGTGGCTGGAATATAGAGTGTGTTAAGGAAAGTTAACATGAAATAAACCTAGAAATGTTGGTAGAAGTTAAGACAATTGACAGGAATAGGAGTGTTGGGAAGAGGGCAGTTTCAAGGAAGAAAATGTTAAGTTTTGGATATGATGAATTTGAGGTGCTAGGTGTACATTGAAGTGTGAATGCTTATCAGGGCAACTGAAAATAAAGGACTAATAGCCTGGGGAGGATTATATATATATACACACACACATACATACCTACACACACATGTGGGATCCATTTGCATATAAGGGTGATAATTGAAGCAATGGGAGGGGATGAAATTAACAAGCAAGATAGTATCCAGTGAAGAGAAGTGGGCTGAAGATAGTCTTGGGGGTGGGGGGGCATTGTAACTGTTTCTCCTTTGGCCAGGAACCCTGAGCATCTTCCCCTCCCAGTTTGATTTTTTTAAAGTTTTGATTAAAGGCGCCATCCTTTGGTTAAATAACACCTTAAAGAGGCCTATTCACTGAATGGGTGTTACCTCACTCAAAGTGAGAACCTGAAAAGGCAATGAATACTGAGCCATCTCTGGTCATCCTGGTAAATATCAGGCTACTGCACCCAGATGGCTCTGAAGGAGAAAGTGAGGCTGGTGACCTTGCACAGCCCTCCCTCACTCAAATCAAAGTCAACTGCAAGTCATGTCATCATTTCCCTGATGTTATGGTCCTCTTCAAGAACGAAGGACAAACACAACAACAACAACCTGGAAGGCAGGAAGAAAAGAGACTGAGATGAAATGATTGACATGCAGGGAGGACTAAGAGTAATCAGTGTCCACAGAAGGAGACTATAGAAGGATTATCAAGAAGGACAGGGCAGTTTGTCAAGAATGTCAAATGTTGCAGAAGGTTCAAGGGGAATGAAGAATGTGAAAGTACCATTTTTTGCATCTGGCACTTAAGAGATCATTGTAGAGCCTTGTCAGTACAGATGATTCTTGCCAACAATTAACTCTGCTGTCTGTGAAACATTGAGTGCATCACATATGGCTCTTCATACCTCACAATAAACCAAATCATATCAAAAAATCTATTGATCTGGCTTAATCCATAAGTGAAGGCATTCAGGCTTCTCAACATTTTGGCTTTTCTATGGCTTAGCAGGATTGGTACAGATACTAAATATTAGTCATTCATGCCTATCAGTGACCTTTCTCCTAGTCAGTGTAAATCTCTTCTTTGTCCAGAAAAATATTTAAGGATCAACATATTTAGAGCTGGAAAAGACCTTAGAGAGAATGAGTCCAGCCCCATCATTTACAGATGAAAAAAGTAAGGCTCAGAGAGATGAAACCTGAACTTGGTCTCTTGCCTCCAAATCCCATGCTCATTTCTACTACACAATGTAAGGGGGAGGAGATGCCAGGACAGTCCTTTGAAGATAAACCTTACAAAATATCTTGAGGTTAATTCTTCATATAATTAAAAGTCCCACTCTGATGTCCCACCCTGCACAGACCTGACCCTAGGAGGTGGTTGAAAACTATACCAGCAGAATACAAACTCCAGGAAGGTCCTACCAGAATGGAAAGGCTTACAAGATAGGCTTAGGAATGAACAGGCATGTAAGCTGAATAAGGTCCAGCTTAATTATATTTTGAGTGACTCACCTAAGTGACTGTTTTTTGGTTACAGCATCCTAACAATGTCATTGACTAGATATAGAGGGGCTGGGACTTGAACTGTTGAAGGGAGTAGCCTGCAGATGAAATAAGAGATCTTTGAAGCATTGAAGAGTACAATAGAAATGAAAGGGCAGGATGATGGATGCCTGTCTTTTCCGGCAGAATTCACGTCAGCTACCCTCCTCCTTCCATATCTGTCCAGATTGGAAGGACCTAAATTTATGGATACCCACGCTATGATGTCACTTATGTGCTAGATTTCAGTCATCTAAGTCTCTTGGCTTTGCTTCCAGAGAAGTAAGAATAACATGATGTCATGGAAATAATTGCTCTCTGTCAGTAGCTACAAGTTAGATTTGTTTGTTGGATCTCAAGGCTTCCTGATCTTTCAGAATAAAAAAGGCAATTCTGAAAGCTCAAGTTTTTAGTCACTCAGTTCACTTTTGCTTCAGTTAATCAGCAGTTGGAAAAACAGTGATCAGTTGATACTGAGTGGATGAATGCTGTCCTGAAAATCATTATCATGGGATTATAATATTTCCAAAAGTCATTTTTCAAGTTTTAAGATCCATTAACTGAAGAGATTCAAGATACTCATTAATTTACATTCTTGGCAAGTATCAATTTTATGATGTTTGTGTTACATATGCATATGTGTAATATAGAATATATACTATATATGTATATATAATTAAATTTTTAGAGAGGTAGTGTGACATAGTAGATAGAACTCTGAACTTTAAGTCAGGAAGACCTATGTTCAAATCCTGCAAATCACTTACTAATAACTGGTATTTATATAATGCTTTATACACATTATTTCACTAAACTTCATTAAAAATCTGTTAGGCAGGTATATAATTGTTATTACCTCCATTTACAGATTAGGAACCTGAGGTTCTGGGTTATTAATGGGAGCCTCAGGAAGCTATATTTATCTACAAAGTTATAGGCATTTTCAATGTGGTAGAGAGAGGAGATAATCTTTGATATACATATGTTCTTCTGTGTACATTTGTAGTAGTACAACATGTTGTGTCTATGACACATTATATAATATAATACATTAATTTAGTATAAAGTAATATTTCATCAAATTTCTAGCTGGTTTCCAAGTGACTTCTATTTAAGAAGAAGACAGGAGAAGGATTTTAGTTTTGAAGTTCTGATGGGTGGAAATTGTCTTTACCGGTTATTACAAAGCATTTGCATCAACAATCCTTTGTCTCTCTCCCCATTTCACATGTTTTTTTGTCCAAAGGCCTCCTCTCATTAATGATCTCAACAGTGGTGCATTCTAACTAATTGCAAAACTGCGACAAATGCCTCTTAGCCTGGCTACTCCATAAAGAAAGCAGGATGTAGCGACTCAGTAGCAGTCTAAAAGGAAAATGGTTCCTTTCTGGTGCCTGGCTTGGAATTGTCAATATTTTATTTCTCCGTAGGAGATGGCTCGTGGAAGCGAGGAGACAAACACGACCTTGAAGCTAAGCAAGCGTACTCATCCCTCCAAACAGTTACTCTACTGAGGACAGTGAAACCCGAGTTTGAGAAGTTTTCCATGGAGGTGAAAAGTTCTGTTGAGAAACAAGGACTCAATGAAGAGGATTACGTAAGTACTTGATTATGAGCCTAGACCCTTCCCATCCTGGAAAGAGTCATCTAATTAAATCAAAGGTGACAGAGTCTCCCATTCTAAACCATTTAGGACTTCCTAGGTTCTGGTCTGAAATCCACTGTTACCATCTGTGTACTTTTTGTTGGTCAACCAAACTTCCTTCTTGCCCTGTCCGCCCACCCTTCGCTCATACTTTTCTGACTGCTACAGAAAAGAAAATTGGTTTTTGTGTGTGTGTGTGTGTGTGTGTGTGTGTGTGTGTGTGCGCGCACACGCGCGTGTGCTTTCAGTCATGCAGAGCAGAGTTCTCTGGACACTCTCATCTACCTATTTAGCTGGGAGGAGAAGATCTAAGAGGGAATTCCATACTTCTGCCATGCCTCATTTCCTTAGCAGCAGGGAGAGTTATGGTTTTAAAATTTTTTCTTCCTTTTGGCACTTTTTTTCCCCTCTTAACTTGCTGCTTTCAGGTTCCTCTAGTCTACTTTCTTATGGTCTCACTTTTGCTGTAAACAACTTCTTCTGAGGACAGTACTACTTGAATTCAATTCAACAAGCATTTATTAATTATCTAGATTTTGTGAGCCACACAATTGCTAGTCCCTACAGATACAAAGACAAACTCCCCAGATTTCACCAGTCTTCAAGGAGTAATAGTGCTGATAAATTTTCTAAATCTAGACTAGACAAATTGATGTTATCTCATTGAAGGTGTGTCTGTAGAAGTTTCCATTTAGTTGAAAAATTCAACTAAGATATAGCACAGGATAAACTCTGACCCCTTCCACCCAATGTTTATCTGCTTCTACTACTGCCATTAAGACATTTTTTCATCGGATATTTGCTACTTCAATATAACATGGCTAAGACAGAATTTTGATCTTGTTTGAAAAGCCTTTTTCACAACTTAATGAAAGAGCAGTGAGGCTTGATGGACATGATTGGTTAAAAGTATGTAGAACTGCTAATGCTCACATGATCCAGGAAGTGGTTTCACAACCATCATTCATACACCAGTTTCAGAAATTGGGAGAGACAGCCTTTCTCATGGGCTAGTACAAGCCTGTTAATAAGGCCTAGGAATAATATTAATCCAGGTTAACCTCACTATTCCTTTGAGTATTATTTAATACTATAATATAACTGGGTTCAAATCCTGGCCCTGCCACCAATTAGCTATGTGGCCTTTGGGCTCAGTTTTCTTATCTGTAAAACAGGGATAACAATACTTGTACTACTCATCTCACAGGGTTGTTGGTGAAGAAAGTGCTTTGGCAAATTCCAAGTCTATATAGACTATTCTAATGCAGTATAGTGCCAGGTACATATAGTAGGTGCTTGCTAAGGGCTTGTTTAAATTGATTGACTGATTCTAAGAAAGGTAGCATAGCATAGTTGGATGGGGGAAATGACTGAAGTCATGTTCAAGGGCCACTTCTGATATGTAATGTTTTGTGACTCCAGGGAAGTTGCTTAACTTCTTAGTGCACCAGGCAGCTCTCTTAATACTTTAGATTACATAACAGCTACTGATACTCGTTGGTAGAGGGTATTTTCAAAGGGAATTCTCCTGCCAGTGAAATCACAGGCCTAAAAAATTTGCTGTCTATTATTTTTATGTATAAATTATTTTCTATACCGAAATATATGTGAGCTATCATTATTATTATTACTATACTATCTTATAGAAGGTCATAGAAAGGTTCAATATGAACATATATGTAGAGCCTATATCAAATTACATGCATCTTGGAGTGGGGAGAAGAAAAGATGGGGAGAAAATTTGGAACTCCAAATCTTATGGAAGCAAATGTTGAAAACTAAAACTAAATAAATAAATAAATGAATAGATAAATAAATGATGAATGAATGAATGAATAGAAGGTCATAGGGTCTAGCGACTAAAAAGCATGCTTATAAAACACCATTGCAAAATATAAGGTCTCTGTGTTAAAGGAATAATACCTACTATAAGAGCAGCAGAGGTAAATACTTTGTAATAATCTGTATTATGAAGCAAGTAGATTTATGTAACATACATAGTGCAAATCATCAATTATGTTATTTTTTAGTATTCTCCAAATTCCTCTGTTCTAGAAGTCTGAAAAGGGGCAAAAGAGACCCAGGGAACTGAGCATGAGTATTTGATTTGTCAGGGTTCTAGAGTATGCATATTCTCAGTGGGTACAAGAAGCTTGTCAAAAAACTACGGGGAATATTTAGTAATCAACTCTATGATCCTATTGAACCTGTTTCAAAACTAAAAATATTAGGGAAAATATTTGTGAATTGCCGAGAAAACAACTTTATGATACTAAAAAATGTTGTTATATACCAAGAAAGTTATCGTTATTAAAAATTTATCTCTTCTATATTATTCTTGTGTATACATGGAAAACTCTAAAACCTATTCTTAAAACCAAGAGATAGGAGCAACAAAAAGATTGGGAACCCCCAGTTTCAGTTGACCACTAACAATTCTAAGGGTCATTAAAATGAGAGAAATTACAGTTCTTGGGGGTTCTGCTATTATATGATTTCAATTTGTCACCTAGAACAGCAAAAAGTACTTAAGTATTATAATAGCTGATGTATATAGAGAATCTTAAGATTTTCAAAAAACTCTACAAACATTGTCTCATTTGATTGTTTTGTCAGCTATCCTCCCTGATATGTTGTCTCTAAAATGTTGTTTAGAAAGCAATATAAAGTCTTCTCTCAATTATCTATATGTGGTTAGATGCCTTATAGGTAAATATTGACCAAAGGCTGGCTTCCTAGTCTCACCCAATAGACTTTTAGGCCATTGCCCACATCCATCAGTTGGCACATGTTCAAGGAATGTAATCTAATTTTAATAATAGCATATGTAAAACCTGGTTTGGAATGCATTATGACTTTTTGTAGTGGATTTACTTTCCCAAGTCAAATATAAATAACTATTTGCTATTTTGGATAAGCTATAATATTACTTCTCTCTCCATTGGTGGGATAATTGAAGGGTGACTCTGTGAGTAAATAATAAACAGAAAATAGAGAAAGATGTGTCACCTAGTCTGTCCAGCAGACAGACATTAGTGCAAGATTTCCTCTCTGTTATTTAAATATTATAGTCTTTCTACCATTCCTATGAATTATTTATTCTTAAAATTATTTTAAAATCAGGTTTTTCCCTTGTTAGTAATCAACTCTAGAGAAACTTTACACTGTGATTCCCTATGATCATGCTTGATGATACCCCTAATTTAAAGTCCTTCCCCACAGTTATGCCAAGGATTAACTTTTATCATAGAAAAATAAAGCTGGAAAGACACTTCCCCTGACCTTCGCTTTTGCAGGTGAGGAAACTGAGATCCGGAGAAATTCAGTGATTCATACTATTATTGAAGAAACTATGACTAGAATTCCATCTCTTCCACAGCTCTAGGCATCCAATAATAGTCTATATGTATATCTAATAATAGTCTCTGCTCTCCCACCTGAGCTAACCTGGAAATATAAGCTGAAGTATTTTTTTCTCCACACACACATTCACACATGCACATTTACACATGCAAGCACATAAACGTGCATGCACACACACACACATACACGTTCACGCACATAAACATGCATGTGCACAAATACACACACGTGCACACATGTATACACACACACAGAGGAATGCACAATTTTAACATAGTACTGTAATACCTCCATACCCTGTGCTCACACACTTGTAGCAGTAACAAGGTTCCTTCCATGCCTCCTGATTCTGCTGTAACCTGCTCACTCTGTTGCGTGTGAAGTAGAATAAACTGTGCTAATTAAATGATCCATACTCTTCTATTACATAGTCAAATATTTATTCCATACCTAAGGCATGGAAGCTTCCTCTGCTTCTGTGAACCACAGCACACATCATAGCTCCTTTCTTTAGTCTCTGATTGTCATAGCTTCTAATTGTATTCCTTGTCTTCGACACCCATTGGAGACTGAAGGCCTGTAATTTACTTGTAGTCCTTGTGGCGTAGGTAAGGGCCTATGACTCACCTGTAGTCTTGATATTGAGGGGGAATGGCAAGGAGGGAAATAAGAAATTACCCTTAAAGGCTGAGGAGGAGATCTGGAATTGCAATGGAAGTAAGGGTGCAATTGAACAACGGGGGTAGGAGAGGACTGTGGCAAGGACCACCAAAAGGGGAAAAAGAATAAGGGTAATGTCTTTTGGATAGGATGTGACATATTTTTCTATTTGCTATGAAAATTTAGTTCAGTTCTTATATTTTGGCTAGTGCTGTACTTGAAAGTAGGGGCAGCTAGGTAACACAGTGGAAAGAGTGCTAGGCCTGGAGTCAGGAATACTCCCTTCATGAGTTCAAATCTAGCCTCAGACACTTACTAGCTGTGAGAGCCCAGGCAAGTCACTTAACCCTGTTTGCCCCAATTTCCTCATCTGTAAATGAGCTAGAGAAGGAAATGGCAAACCATTCCACTGTCTTTGCCAAGAAAACCTCAAATGGGGTCACAAAAGAGTCGGACATGACTAAACAACAATGAATATATGGAGTTAGCATCC
This sequence comes from Trichosurus vulpecula, assembly GCF_011100635.1. NCBI lineage: Eukaryota > Metazoa > Chordata > Mammalia > Diprotodontia > Phalangeridae > Trichosurus > Trichosurus vulpecula. Next base: position 397,623,874 of record NC_050573.1, on the reverse strand, counting down.
AGTAAACTTAACACCATCTTCACCTGTGGTATAATAAAGACTGGTTTGCAGCAGCACAAAACATTGAGATGAGAGATGCTGAAAGTCACTTAACTCTGTTTGCCTCAGTTTCTTCACTTGTAAAATGAGCTGGAGAAGGAAATGGCAAACCACTCCAGTATCATTGCCAAGAAAACTCCAAACAGTGTTACAAAGAGTCAGACATGACAGAAAAATGGCTCAACGACATACTTGGAAATATATTCTGCCTAGCTAGGGCCAGCTCAAACTATATGTAAGATCTGCACTTACCGTATTAGGCCTCTGGCAGTGAGGTCATCCCAGTAATATGTTACACATAGCTTTCTTCAGAAAACCTGAATTTTATCAGAAGGTTTATTTATCCTGGCTGCGGTTGACAGAACTGGGCATGCAATACTGTTACTGCTTAGCATATTGTAGAGAACAGCCTGCTTGGCAAAGCTAATGGATTAGCTGTGGACACAGCTTGACAAATGAGGGTGTCACTAACCGAAGAGCTTCCTGCCTGAGTCTAATACTATTCTAAAGTTTTGGTCTTCTTTAATATCTGTCATTCCACCTCTCCCTGCTTTCTCTCCACCCCATTCTCTCTTACTCAGGATCCATTAATAGGAATAAAGGAACTGTTGTGTTCATAAGACAGCTCTCATTGAAAATGTATCAGCTGTCTGTGATTTGATAATCAGAGTTGTGACATGGAAATGGAGGTCCTTTGATAGTAGTGACCAGGCAAGGTTAACAGGATCAGCGAGACAGTTTCTTAGCATTTCTTGAAAATACGCAAATGGATTCATAAAAGTCTATGATGCCAAAATATTAAAGCCCTCAACAGCTGTACTTCTGAACCTCCTTAGTGAAACAGCATGTAAGTGTGTGCTAAACACTCAGACTGGATTTGCCAGCAGAATCCAAGCCAATTGCTGCTGTAGCAGAATAAATCTAGTGCTTTTGTAAAAATGCCCAAGTTGCCCAGACAAAAGGGATAGAATCTTGTCAGCTCAGTTGCTTGTCCTTTAGCAGGAGGTCTCAGTACATCTGTGAGGCAATAGCTTTTTGTTCCTTTAACGTGACCATGTTAAATGTATCCACACAGATGGCATTGCCTTTGCAATTTTTTTTCTTTTTTAATTTTAAAAAAAATTAATTTTAGTTTTCAACATTCACTTCTGCCTTTACCATTTTTTAGAAACCCTAGAGAATGGTTGTTCTTATCTTATCTCATATTATATATCTAATATACACACACACACTATATACATATATATGTGTGTGTGTGAGAGTGTGTGTGTATTTAATTCATATATATATATATATGGAGAGAGAGAGGGGGAGGGAGAGGGGGGGGAAGAGGAAGAGGGGAGGGGGGAGGGAGAACAAGAACAATAGTGTCGTACAGACAACTCTATCTCTTCAAAGAATGTGAAAAATACAATGATGGTGTCATCTTGTCTTATGCTATTTAAAATGGTACCCATTAAAATTTTTTTTTTCTTATATTTTAAAAATGAGGCAAGGATTAAAAAGAAAATATGAATGGAAGAATTCTGGAAACTATAAATACCAGGCCATGGCCCATAAATCTATCACTAGAAGTATTAATGAATGGTGGTGGGAGGAAGATAGAGTATTGTAAAGTTACTCCAATGGAAACTGGCTGATGGTGTTGAAGATGTAGCAGTCTGTATGCTGTCTCAGGATAGGATGCTTTAAGTTTTTTTAGTTCATCCCACTTCTAATCTGATTAATGTGCTGATATCATTTCAGATGGCTGGATATCCATTCTATTTTTAGTTAGATGTTTTAATTAAATATATCCAGGGAAAGAAATTCTGTAACCTACTTTGGTAACCTTATTCAGTATTTTAATAATCAATTATAAAGTTCCGTTTTTAGTCTAGCCCATATCCCACCAGCTGAAGTCTCTTTTTTCTTATTCTATTCTTATTGGAGATACAGTGGCCACTCATCCTTCTCAGTGCAAACCACCTTTCACATAGCTATTATTTCATACCCAAATGTGAATATCCATATGTGGCTACTTAGAGCATAGTGATGAGGCCAAAAACATGGTTTTGATGGTATTGAAGTCATCACTAACCTATCATTAAACAAGGAAAGCTGAGAGAGAGCGCTTACAGATCAATGCAAGTCAGCTGCAACTTAACCAGAAAAATAATATATATCCTAACAATGGTGGATTTATCATCTTTGTATGTGAAAGAAAGTATAGTCTCTGGCTACCTGGCTAAAAGTGCTCCTTCCCCAAATAGCTTTTGCAAGAGCTTCACTTAGAAAAATATTCTCTTGTGTATTTTAGAAATCCATTGTCGATGCAAGTAGCATCTTAGGTTCCACTACGGAAATTGATTTGAGCAGGTTTAATGGAGCAGAAGGCATGCCAAGGCTTTAAACCAGCTGTGAGTCAGGATAAAAAGATTAGATAAGAATAAGATGAGAATAGGATAATAATAAAAGGGAGTTATTGGGCAGATTATTTAAAATAATCCCTATCTAATGTGTTATGTGTTTGTTCTCTCTACTGCCTTCCCCTCCCCCCATAGTATTTTCTTAAAAGAAAGCAGAGGAACATTGTGAGGGGAAGAGAGGAGGAATACATTTGTTAGAGAGGGTACTCATGATGGGAAACCTTAGCTACTTTAGAATTTAGCCTCCTAAAGGGAAGCTACTGTAGAGAGTTGGTTCTCTGAATTAGACCTAACCACTAAGTGCTCTCAGTAACCTATCACAGCACTTCTGCTGAGGCAACTCAATTCTTAAAGGAAGCAAGTTTAGAATGGCTTTTGCTGATCTGAAACTTTAATCTGCTAGGTCATATAAGCTCTATTATTTCTGCAGATGTTTGTAGGATTCTTGAAGTCCTCTTAAAAAAAGAGCTAATGTAGTGTAACAAAAGCTCTGAAATGAAACGTCAAAACCAGTCAAATACTAAGCATTACAACGGTTGAAAGGATTCCTTAAAGAGATAAACTTGGAGCTTGAGAAAACTAAGGATGCTTAATGCTTCTGTTTAAAACAATACATCAGAAGATATCTTTAGAAATATTCACTGCTCATGTTTTAAAATACAAAAGACCAGCTTTTCTTTAGCTTCTAATTGGACATTGATGTGTAGCATTCAACTATCAGGCTATGCAGAACACATTTTTGTGTACACAAGTTAGCTAATTGTTGTCTAACTCAGATTTGTAAAGCTCTGTATGGTAAAGTTGACCTAGAATTTTCAGAAATTGCCTTGTGTGATCTCAACCATGTGTCTTGGGTGTTGTTTTTTTTAAATTTAGAAATAATGTTTTGGTTATAAAGTACACAAAAAAAATCTTTTTTTGTTGTTAAATAATGCTGCCCCCTTAGTATTTTGATTTTGACTTTAGACTAAGTTTTATCCTTCTTAATGCTACCTCTGTTCCTGACTTAAGGGAGAATTTGGTAAATACTGTTTTATTTCTAACCAAGTATTCTGAGCAGGGATGATTTTATAACCTTGATATTGCTCTTTTGAGGTTAGCTGGCCACCCATAACTTGTTTTTTCTTCTTATTGAAGAGCTGAAAATTTAACTAATTAAACAAACATTCCAACAGTGCCTGTTGCACAGCAGTATTGTTAGTGAGTTAAGGAGGTGTTTGAAAATTCTCTCTTCTCCATCCTCTGATGCATCCAAATATAGAGGAGGAAGAATGAGGTGCCAGAGTATTTATCTAGCCAAAGAATGTGAGCAGAGGCAAGGTTTAGTAAATAATAGTTTAGCTAGGTCAGACATTACCTTTTGGAAATTGAAATGTTTTCAAAAAACATATTAAGTTCTGTAAGTCAGGAGAAGGAACAGCAAGATAGACTCTGATGCTGAAAATTCTTAATTTAACAGCAATTATCCAGAAAAGAAGGGTAGGAGGTGACATCAGTCCTGAAGTTTGCCAGATCAGATCATCCCTCCAGCCTTGGCTTCCCGGCACTGTTGTCTTACTTGCATCATCCAATTGAATGGGGACAGCACTCTCAGAAATAAATTTTGAAAGTTAGCTATTCAGCCAGGCTAATGAAAGAAAATAGCAAAAACAACCCAAAAAGCAACATATGCAGAGCTGTGTTTGCCCCACATCAGGCAGGCAAGGTCATTGACTGGTAACTGGAAAGCTTTTGTGGCTTTCCAGTCCCATCAGAATAAGAACAGGCTGGAAGGCTTCCTTCCCCATCCCCCAGTCCCCTTCTCTTTACAGTTGGTCAGGGAGTAATTTGTCCAAATGAAAAGGCCTATTCAGGGACTAGATCGCTTTACTAATTGCATTGAAAGAATAAAAGCAAGCCACAAATTGGCATTCCAGAACAAGAAAAAAAGATTCACATGCCAACAAATTCATAAGATTAATTCTATTATTGGAAAGTAATTAGGAAGAATAAAGGTGCTACAGTGAAAGAAAGGAATGACTTTTTAAAAAATGATTTTCCAGTTCAAAGAAAAAGGCTTTTCTAAAATTTAAGATGTAAAAAAGTATGTTATTTTAAACACTTGCAAAACAGAGGAAATGTGAAAAAAATTCATTCTGTTAACTCCATTAGCTTTGGTTTATTCTTCTAATTATGCTAAAACAAATAAAGTCAGTTTTGTTAAAAAGGTCTAATTCAATTAGGAAACACTAAGTATCTATTAATTAAAGACTCTTTTTCTTGTCTTTTTTTTTTTTTTGGAGAGAGGAAGGCAAGGCAATTGGGTTAAGTGACTTGCCAAGGTCACACAGCTAGTAAGTGTCAAGTGTCTGGGGCTGGATTGAACTCAGGCCCTCCTAACTCCAAGACTGGTGCTCTACTCACTGTACCACCTAGCTGCCTCACTTTTCCTTGTCTTTCGCACATAAGTTATTTGCTTATTGGCAGGGTTGAATGTATTGTTTCCCCAAACACCTGTGATATGCTATCATGTTATCATGCAGAGGCATGATCAATTGTTTGCAAATGCAACTAGATTCTGCGAAAATTTTTTGTGAGGCTTCCACAGTGTCTGTGGAAGAGAAGCTCTGCCCTTCACAAATGATACACTCTTCTTGTTAGTTTAAAACATTTTTTGTTTGTTGTTTCATGTCTGACTCTGTGACTCCATTTGGGGTTTTCTTGGCAAGGACACTGGAGTAGTTTGCTATTTTCTTCTTCAGTTCATTTTACAGATAAGGAAACTGAGGCAAACAGGGTTAAGTGATTTGCCCAGAGTCACACAGCTAGTAAGTGTCTGAGATATAATATAGGGAAAAACTGGATGAGCAAACTTCTCTCAATGCAGGTAGGCACCTTCTCTGCAACCTATATTCTTAAAGTTGCCTCAGGCACTGAGAGATTAAATAACATACCCAGAATCACACAGCTGGTGTGTGTAAGAGGCAGGACTGGAACCCAGGCAAGTCTTCTTGACTCAGAGACCTGTTTTCTAGCTATTAAGCCACTCTTGTGTCTCAAATTAATTTAGGGATGAAAATGTTCTTTAAAAGTCAATATATGCTATTATAAAAATACAACTCTTTACCTACACAGTACCAATTTAATTTGAAATATGTATACATCATAACCTGATTACAATGCTACCTATGTGGTCCAATGGTACAGCACTAGGCTTGGAATCAGGAATACTCATTTTCATGAGTTCAAATATAGCCTCAGACACTTACTAGCTGTATGACCCTGGTCAAGTCACTTAACCATGTTGCTTCAGCTTCTCCTCTGTAAAATGAGGTGGAGAAGGAAATGGCAAGGCACCCTTATATCTTTGCCAAGAAAACCCTAAATAGAGTCATGAAGAGTGGGACACAACTGAAAATGGCTGAACAACACCAGTTTAATTTGAAATAATATACATGTTACAACCTCATTATGATGCTACATTAAGGGAATTTATAGGAAAAGTGGTGAAGTAGGCAGACTCTTCCTTCTTCATCTGCCCTTTTCACCAACATAAAGCCAACCCCTACAATGGGTTCATTTCTCGCTTCCTGTCCTCTGTCTCCTGGTGAAGGAGGAGAACAGTCTAAGCTCCTTCAGAATAGAATTGAAAATATTGCCTTTACTAGGTATATTCACATTTTTAAGAAAAGAATCTTAAAAGGACAATGCTTACTCCAAAGAGGTGATTCAGTAATGTTGGTATTTTTCAGGCACCCCTATTGATATCCCAGCTCTGTTGCTTAGTGCCTGTGTGATGGTGGGAAAATTACTTCCCTGGAACTCAGTTTTCTTATCTGTAAAATGGAAGGGTTAATAGGAAACCTCTGAGTTTCTTTCTAGTTCTAATTCCTAGTATCCCATGATTCTTCATTTTGAATGGAGGTTTTCTCCAGTTCAGATTATCTTCAGTAATTGACTTCCCTGAGCCAACAGAGGATTTAGGTCTTAATCACAGACCAAAAACTGATTTCTGCTCTATAGAAAATAGTGCTATGGTCAAATGTTATTGTTTTCCAGCTTATTCTTAATAGAAATACTAAAAGATAGGGAAATCCTAAAATCGTACAAGATAAGAACAGCATGACCTCTCCCCGCCCCCCCATCAAACAGTTAGGTGGATCAATAGATCAATCATTCAATATTAATTATTTATTAAATGCTTATTTTGTGCCAGATGTTGCACCAAACACTGTGGATACAAAGAAAGGCAAAAACAGTCCCCGTGTTTGAGATGCTTACATCCTAATGGAGTTGACACCATGTAAATAAATAGATACATACAAGATGGCTCTGGAGATTAAACTTAGAGAAGTATCTATCAATCAACAAGTGTTTATTAAGTGCTTGCTGTGTTCTAGGCACTCAGCTAGGTGTTGGGGATATAAGAACAAAGAATGAAACAATCCCTACTTGCAATGAGCTGATATTCTAGTGGGGAAGACAAATGTATATGTAAATATGAAGTAAATAAATACAGATATATAAAGTGGTTAAATATGAGGTAGTTTGGGAGAGAAGACACCAGCAGTCAGATGGGAGTGGGGGATCAGAAAGATTTCTTGCAAAAGATGGTGCTTGAGCTGTTTCTCTAAGGAAGAGAGTAACTATGAAGTAGAAATAGGGTGGAAGTACATTTAGGCACACAGGATGGTCAGTGAAAAGGCATGGGGCCAGGGGATGTTGGAATGTCATGTGTGAGGAATAGAAAGAAGGCTAGTTTGGGTGGAGCACAGAGTGATGAAGGGGAAGTAACACTCAGTGAAGCTGAGAAGTGGTTAAGATCAGATTGTGTAAGGATTTAAAAGCTAAAGAGAAGAATTTATATGAGATCCTAGAAACAATAGGGAGCCACTTGTGTTTATTGAGTAGGATAATGACATAGATATCCACTTAAGGAAAACTACTTTGACAGTATGGTGTAGGATGCAGTGGAGTGGTAAGGGAGTTCTGATTAAGGGCCAGTGCAATAATCTATGCAAGAAGTACTGAGGGCCTAAATTAAGACTGCAGACATGTAAGTTGTGAAAAATGTGCAAGTGTAAAAACTGAGATTAGGATACATGGGGAGGGAGAGCAAGGAGTCAAGGATAATGCTGAGGTTATGACCCCAGGATCCTGGAAGGACAGTGGTGCCTTTAACAAAAAATAGGGAAGTTTCGAAGAGGAAAGGATTTAGGGAGAAAGATAATGGTTCTTGTTTTGGATATTTTGAGTTTAAGATATCTCCAGGGTATCCATTTTGGAATGTCTAATACACAATAGAGGAGATACTGAGGCTGGAGAATGAATGAATGAATAAATATGTGTATTTATGTACACACAATACATATAAAACATACATACATGTTATATGTATATACATATGTACATACACACATATATGTGTATATATACACACACACACACACATACATCATGTCAATGATGAACAAACAAAAGAGACTGAGAAGGATTGGTCAGACAGTCAGGAAGAGAAGCAAATGACTGGGGGATTGGGGAGGCCTCCTGTAGAACTTGGTGTGTGAGATGAGTCTTGAAAGATCCAAGGATATATATATGTATATATAAATAGATGGATCTATCTATCTATCTATCTATCTATCTATCTATCTATCTATCTCTATCTACATAGAGATAGATAGAGATAGACAGATAGAGATAGAGATAGATAGATATGGTTTGAAAATGGTGGTTGAATAAATATTAATTGTTCTAATAACTGCTTATATTTATATAGTCATTTATATTTTACAGAATACTTTCCTCACAAATCTGTGAAGTAAGCAAAGCAAATATTATCTCCATTATAAAGAAAAGTTCGTGACTTTCCCATAGTTACACAGCTAGTAAATGTCAGAGCCAAGATTTGAACCCAGCATTTCTGATGGACAATTCCTGACCTTTTCCTATTGTACCTCTAATAATAATAGTGGATGACTCTGGGTTGCTGTTGTTGGGATGACCATATGAAAGCCATGTTAAAAGAAAGTTAGTCTTATTATGGTCTGTAGGATGAATTGGAGATGGAGAAAGCATGAAGGCAGTTGTTTTTGTGCTTTCCATTCCTGGGAAAAAATAAGCTTAATTCCTTTCATCTGTATACCACTTTCAAAACCTTTATTTTTACTTTTCTTTTTGATCTCTCCCACAAGTTTTTTCATGTTAGATTTTGGAGCTAGTCCTAATTCCTAGTGAAATTGATGGTTCTATCTGATTTGTTTTACTTTATTTATTCCTACATAAAGCTTTCTTCTTTAGTATTCTATCGTCATCAATCAATCAATCAATAAGTGTCTGCTTTGCCTTTTACACTTGATTGGATATTATAGGGTTTTACACAGTGTGAAGAAGACACTATTTGTATCATCAAAGACTTTACAATCTAAGATAAATCAGTAGCATATTCCTTGTGCTAACTAAGGGACATGAATGCCCAGTCATACACTGAAATGTAGAGACAGTTACACAAAGAACAACATACCCATAATAGTTGCAATCAAGAGACAGAGAATAGAAGCTAGGGTTAGTTATAGGCAAGAGTTGATTCCTGTTTTTGTTTTTTTCTGGGAAGTCTTCAAGGATGTGGGATTTTGGTTCTGCTTTCTGGGAGGTAAGGGAAAGGTTTTTTGAAAGAGGGGAGCTGTTGCATGGATACATGCCTAACTTAGAGGTAGGAGAATAGTAAATGTAAGTTCAGAAAGCAGAGGAATCTTCCACAGCTAAAGGAGGATGGAAGAACTAGAGTGAGTATATTGGGTGGTTTGGGTGATTATGCCTAAGGATTTTAGGGGGTCACAGTTGAAGACAGGAGGCATAGGATGTCAGAGGCTGGTATATCTCAGATGACAGACTGACTATATGATTCCTTAGGCCTCTTTTATCTCTAAAAATATGATTTCAGAATGATCAGGGGTTGTTTATAGAGTGGCTGAAAAAATGTTGGATTGTTGCAGTGCTATAGAAATGGTAGTGAAACAACGTCAGGCATGATGAAAAAGCAAAATACAGAGCTATGTTCATTTGAGCGATGATGTGAGCAGAATCAGGACTACCATTTCCTTTAAAAGCTATTAAAAACTATGATCAATACAGTAACCATTCATGATTCCAGAGGAGCAGTGATAAAATATGCTCTGCATGGCAGAGAAGTTTTGAGATTTAGGGTGTAGAATAAGACATATACACAGACACATGTGTGGAGACACACATGCATGCACACACACATATATATGCATATACATACATGGAATTTGTTTTGGCTGAAATTTGTTTCATCCTCTTTTTTTTCAATAGGATAGCTGTTTCTAGATGGTTTTACTTTTTAAATTCATATCACAGTCAGGTTTATCCCCCTCTTTCTTATGAGCTCGACAATTATTAATAAGAATGTTAGACATACATTTTACATTTTATGTTAATGTTATAGAACATATATAAGGGATTCTTATGAATCCCTTATAGTCAGTCTTTGGTATATACCTTATGTTTCTCTTGATTCTTGTATGTTGAATCTTCTATTAAGTTGGGCATTCTTTTTAGCAAAGTCTTGAAGTCTGAAGGTTTATCAAATGTCCATTTTTTTCATTCAAAATAACACTGAAATTTGAAGGGTATGGTATTTTCAGCCAAAGCCCCAGGTCTTTTGCTCTTTGATACATTGTGTTCCAAGACCTGCGGTTCTTTAATGTCTCTGCTGCTAGGTCTTGTATGATTCTGATTGTGGTACCATCATATTTAAATTGCTTTAATCTTGATGCTTTTAATATTTTATCCTTGAGCTGGTGGTTTCAGAATTTGACTATGATATTCCCATGAGTTTTCCTCATAGGATCTCTTTTAAGTGGTGTTCAGTGGATTTTTTTCTATTTCTACTTCCCTGCCTTGTTCCAATGCTTCAGGACAATTTTCTTTAATTATTTCTTGTATTATTGGATCAAGATTCCTTTTTTTGATCATACCTTTCAGTTACTCTGATTATTTTTATATTTTCTCTTCTTGATCTATTCTCCAAATCTGTTGTTTTTCTTATATTTCACTTTCTCTTCTATTTTTTCATTATTCATGTTTTGTTTAACTATTTCTTGATCTCTTATAATTTCACTGGCTTCATTTTGCCCAATTCTAATGTTCAAGGTGTCATTTTCGTCCTTGAGATTCTGGATCTCCTTTTCTAATTGGTTGACCTTCCTTTCATAACTTACTTGTTTTTCTTGGCTTATTTTTTTTTTTTTAGTTTTTCCTCCATTTCTGTCATTTGATTTTTAAAGTCTTTTTTTAAGATCTTCTGTAAATTTTTTTTGGGCAAGTGACTATTTGACATTGCTCTTTTGGTTTCTTTACTTCAATATCTTCCTCTGAGGATGAACCCTGGTCATCTCTATTCCTGTAATACATCTCCTGCGGTTGGATTCTTTCTCCTTTGCCTGTGCATTGTGTGTGTGTGTGGGGGTGGTGGTGGTAATGACTTGATTTTTGTAATACCTCTAGTCCTGGGGTATGGGAAATGGTGCCTCTTGCCCCAAATCTTCAGTTCTCTTCCCTAGCCTGTAACCAAAACCAAACCTCCAACCTCCTGTAAGTGCCCACAGCCAACGGCTTTCTGCCCCATTGCTTATGCGCTCACCGGGCGTGTGCTGGTTCCTTCTCGCCCCCACTGCTCTTCGGAGCACAGCTGGGTCTGGCGTTCCTCGTCAGCAGAGGTTCCCGCAATCTTCGTGGGCTCAAATGCACGACTCCCCTCACTATCCCTGGGTGAAAAGTTCCAATGGCTGGGGCCGAGGTAGCCTCTCAAACCAACTACCCCTGGGGCTTGTCGCTAGTTATTTAAGCCTCTTGCCGCTTGTTGAAACGGAACCTAACCTGGAGGTGTTTACTCCTGGCAGGGACCAAACCTGGTCCTGGGGTTTTTCTTCAGATCCTCTCTAACTGTCCGAGGAAGATCCTGATTGTGCCCCTATTTTTCTTTGTCTCCACCCACACTTTGTTCGCCCTAAGGTGCTATTTTAACTCTTTTGTGGGGGAAAATCTTGAGAGCTTGGAGTTTTCTGACCTACTCTGCCATCTGCCCAGAATCCTCTCCCATGCTCCCATTTTTGAAAAATGGCAAAAAGTAGAAACCACATATGAATAATTTGTTATTGAGCTCTGAAAAAATATAGAGTGGATTAGTAAATAGATGGTTCATTAGACTTTAGAAAAGAAAGCAATAATTGTTGGGAGACACCATTAATTAACTAAGAGCAAGTTTTGGCAAATACACACACGCACACACACACCTTTCTGAAAGATTTACTTGACCCATTAGTTTTATAAACAGCTTTTTTTGGTTAGTTGTTTCAGTCATGTCTAACTCTTCATTACCCCATTTGGGGTTTTCTTGGCAAAGATACTAGAGTGGTTTGCCATTTCCTTCTCCAGTTCTTTTTACAGATGAGGAACTGAGGCAAACAAGGTTAAGTGACTTACCTGGAGTCTCACAGCTAGCAAGTGTCTGGGACCAGATTTGAGCTAACAAAGACGAGTCCTCCTGATTTCCGGCCCAGTGCTCTATCCATTGCCCTACCTAGCTGCCCACTCCACCAATAGCTATAGAATACTATTAGGATGTCACAGACATATTTTTGTTTTTTAACAAAGTTTCATTACATATCTGCCTGGCCTTTGACATATCCTGACTGTGTGGGACTGAGCAAGTTACTTAATTTCTCAGTCTTCTAGGCGATTCTCTGAGACTGTCCAGTTTAGAGAAGACACAGACATGCCAGGGGAGAGGAAGATCCTCACCAGAAGCTTTCTCCAGTCATGAAATGGCACATATAATCTCCATTCCTTGTTCCATATAGATTTCAGCAAGATGTTTGAAAAGGGCTTTATGAAGGTCTTGTGGATGTAGGAGAAAAGAGCACCAGTTTGGGAATCTGGCGACATTGATACTAGTCCTGACTCTGCTGCTAACTAGCTGTGCCACCTTGTCACTTAAATTCTTGAACTTTAGGTCTTTATTTGTAAAATGACAAAATTGGACTAGATGATCTTTAAGATCCTTTCTGCCTTTAAAAGTCCATGCTTCTAAGATGGAGAAATGTTTGGCTAAATAATTATCAAGTTAGATAGCATTGTAGCTAGTTGAAATTTTAACCTAGAGAATATTAATTATTGATTGATGTTAGCCTAGAGGAAGGTCTCTAGTATAATATAACAAAGCTTTGTCCTCAGGCCTAATCTATCTGAGTTTTGTTATTGTTGTTTCTTTCAAATTAGTGATACAGAAAATATATGCATCAAGTGTACAGATGACAGAGTTGGGAGGCAAAAGCTAGTAAGTTAGATGACAGAATAAGAATTTTTTAAAATTATAGGTGGCTGGATGTTGTTGGGTTTGTGTTCCAATCGTGTCCAGCTCTTCATGACCCCCCTGGAGTTTTCTTGGCAAAGATAATGGAGTGTTTTGCCATTTCCTTCTCCAGCTCAATTTATAGATGAGGAAACTGAGGCAAACAAATTTAAGTGATTTACTTAGGGACACATAGCTAATAAGTGTCAGAGGCTGGATTTGATCTCATGAAGATGAGTCCTTCTCACTTCAAGCCTGGCACTCTATACATAGTGCTACTTATTTGCCCTAGGCTGGGACACCATGCCAAAACCAAGACGAAATTTAATGATTTGTAAATATCCTTGCTGTAGATTAAAAAAATAAATTGTATCAAGTATAAGATGGAAGAGATCTGGCTTGATAACAGCACAAGTAAAAAGATGTAAGGTCTTCATCTGACCACAAATTCAAAGTGAGCCAACATTATTAGATAGCTACTAAAAAAGTTAATGCAATTTTGAGCTACATGAATAGAAATCAAGCATGCAGAAAAAGGAAGTCAATAATCCAGTCTCCTGCACCATTCAGACCACGTCTAGAATACAGTCTTTAGCTCTGCTCTCCAGATTCTGAGATAACCATTTACAAACTACAGAGCATGCAAAAGAAGGTGACCGAGATCCTGAGGGGTGTTTGGAAATCACATCCATAATGAAAATAGTTGAGGAAACTAGAAGAATAGTTGAGGAAACTAGGAATGTTTAGGGGACCCACGATGGTTGCTAGCTTCAAATATTTGAAAGGTGGTTGTTGTAGACTCAGTCTTCCTTCTAGAAGGTAGGATGAAGAACAATTAGTGGAGATGACAGTAACTCAGATTTCAGATAATAGATGGAAGAACTTGCTGACAGTTAAACCTATTCCACGGTGAAACAGAATGCCTTTGAAGTAGTGAGCACCGTGTCACTGGAAATGTTAAAGCAGAGTCATTTGGATGTGTTATAAAAGTGTTACAAGAGAGTGTGCTGGATGACTTTTAAGGTTTTTTATTAAATTGAATTTGACCTTGAGAAACACTAAAGTAGTCATTTTTGTGAATAATCATTGATTTCATGGGTTACTTTTGTTCTTCATCTTTTGCTGCCATATGTGCAAATAGATAGGCCTTCCACATCATATACTTGGTGAATTGCTCCTTTTCCCCGAGTCAGTAACTCTGTACTTGGTCATTTTAAATTCATTCTAATTTTTTTGCTTCTTCACCTTCATGAGGTTGAAAATTTGCATACTAATCCCCTCATTGTAGCCATCCTTCAAATTGGGGGGAGGGGAAGCATGTCTTTAAGTTTCCATCACGAACAATTTTTTTTATTCTATCATTCAAACTACTGATGAAGTATTAAATCTCTCTTGGGTCCAGGATGAGCTTTTAAAATCATTAGTTGATGAAATGCTCTTAGGTTAATAATGAGTCATTGAAACTATTTCTGGATTTAGGGCCTCAAAAGTAATTTTTTATCTTCTAATAAGATCATAGAATTTTGAGAGTCTCCCTCATTTTGCAAATGAAGAAATTAAGACTTATAAAAGTTAAGTAATTTACCATAGGTTGCAAAGTAGCCGAGACTAAATTTGAACCTCTTCTCTACAATTCCAAATCCAGTGCTCCTTATATTATACCATGCTGCCTTTCTAAGTAGCAGAATTCACTAGGCTTCTTCCCCCTATTTTATTGAGTCTTTATTTGGGATCAGTATCAAAACTAATTTTTTAAAGTCACAATGTATGTCTTTTTTTTCCTTTGTGAATCTCTTTTCCTCTAGCAACTTTCTTGACTTTTCACTTAATTGGAGCTCAACTTCATTCTAGTGGTCATCTCATTGCCATTTTTGTAGTCGTTATACGTATTGTTTTCTGTTCTGCTTATTTCAACTCAGCACTAGTTCATGGGAAAACTTCTCATGTTTCTCTGGATTCCTTCTATTTGGTGTTCCATACTGCACAAGAATGTTCCATTCCATTCACATATCATAAGCTGTTTTTGTTTTTGTTTTCCATCCATTTCCCCAGTTGATGGGCACAGACTCTGTTTTCTGCTTCTTTCTACCACAGAGAGTGCCGCTATACGTATTTTGATATGTGTTGTACATTTGTTCCTGTTTTTTACTTCAGTAGGATCTCTGAGTCAAAGAATATGCATGTTTTAGCCACTTTTCTTGCATGATTCCAGATGTATGTCCAGAAGGGTTGGACTGCTTCACCAATCTATAGTACCATCAGTGCATCAGTGTACCTGTTTTCCCACAATGCCATAAGATTTCACAAATGAATTTATCTCCCTAACTGATGTTACACTTGGCTTCCATATCACTTTTCTTGGCAGTGTTTGGTGATTGAGGTAATCTCTAGGCTCTTCTATTTACCTTGTGATGTTGATAATTTTATACTGATTAAAATTCTTAGGAAATGGTTATAATTTACGTCTGCATTTTTTCCTCCTTCCATTTCTCATTTTTGGTGTTGACAGCTTGTTTAACTAGGTAAGTGAGTTGTTTTAGTTGTATATCTTTTTTTCTTTTTTGATCATTGCTCTTTTAATAATCAGTTGTCTTATTATATTTAGACACCTTATTTGAAAATTGCTTCCCTATCACTAAGCAGCCATTTATTGTCTATTAACATATAATCTGTTTCATTTTTAATGGTTTTTTTTGGCCATGATGACTTATAAAATAGATAAATAAGCAAAATTACTTCCAGTCTTGCTCTCATTAAAGGAAAGTATATTGGTATAGCAACATTTTTAATTGTGAAACTTTTTTACTTGGACTCGTAATTTGTCTATGGGGGACTTCAGTTTCCTTATCTGTAAAATGGAGATGGGACCAGATGAAGCCAAAATAATTTCCAGCTCTTAAGATTCTATGCCTTCTTTCAATTATTCCCCAGTGCCCTATTACTTCCTGGGTGATTACTAATTAGCTTTTAGGTAGATTTCAGTCATTTTACAAGTATAGAAGTTTACTTCAATGACTATTGAACAAACAAGAAGCTGCAGATTATTCAAAGGACAATATCATATTTAGGGCAGCTAGGTGGTGAAGTGGATAGAGCACTGGGAGTCCTGAATTCAATTAGGGCCTTGGACATTTACTAGCTGTGTGACCTTGGGCAAGTCACTTAATGTTGTTTGCTTCAGTTTTCTCATCTGTAAAATGAGATGCAGAAGGACATGGCAAACCATTCCAGTATCTTTGCCAAGAAAACCCCAAGTGAGGCTATAAAGAGTCACAATACTAGATGACAACAAAAATATTATATTTGGCCTTGTGGGTACACATCAAAATCACCAGTAATTCTTGAAAACAATTGTGAATTGCAAATATAGAGTCTTTGCCTGAGTTTTAAAGCCATGTGCAATTAGCACTGGTTATTCTTTTAAAAAGTTGTGATTTCATTGATGTAGGATGCTCCTAATGTGGATCAATGTGAATCAGCAACTTAGCTCTAACCTTTGGTCTTAGAATATTGTCTGTTATAACAAGAAGCTGGTTAAATGACTTGCTGTTTGTGACACAGCCAATATAATGTCAGATGCATGACTCGCACCCAGTACATCCTGGCTCTAATGTTGCCTGCCAATCTACCATATCATACTACCATCAAAAGGTGTAATTCAGTAGGAACAAATGTGAAGTCTTATACTTGGGTTTGAAACCTCAACTTCATAAGAATAAAATGGGGGTATGACCTCCCCCTGAAAAAAAATCTGGGGGGTTTTAGTGGATGTTTAGTTCAATACCAGTCACTGGTGTGATCTGACAATCAAAAAAGCTAATGCAATCTTGAGTTGTATTAAAGGAGGCACAACTTCTAGAAACAAGGAGGTGATAATCCCATTTAGGATTTTCTACAACCCTGGGGTTTGTTTTAATGATATGGTATTCAACCTTACAAGCTTAGTTTTATCTTTTGTTCCTGTTTTCCTTACACTCAATTAAAAATTACACTTGTAGCAACCTAAGCAATTTCCGCCCCCACTTCCCCTTTTTTTTTCCTCTCCTGGAATTCAGACAATATTTTTTAAAGTCTTATTCACACTAACAAAACAATTTCTTTCAAAGGCATAGATAGTTGGTAACTTAATAGTTACATAGCTTAATGGCTAACTTTTTTCTTAGGAGTAATTTAGGTGGTTAAGGAGATATGAGGATTAAAAAATAAATGAACACTGATGATAGTGGCAGGCCAGGAATAAGGAGGCCTGGCCCTGCTCCTGGCCCTGGGAAGCTGGGCGATCTTAGATACTTCCCTCAGTTTTCTTACAGATAAAATAAGAAAGTTAAATCAGGTCACCTCTAAGGGCTTTTTTTCAGCTTTGTGATTTATTGTTTCCTCAAGTCACTAGGCGCAGTTAAAATAATCCATGCATCTATCTACTTAGTAATAGAAAAGAAATTAAGCATATGCAGAAGAGACTGGCTCATATCACAATGTATCCTTTTCAGAATTAAGCCTACTCTATGCCACTTTCCAAAATCATTGGAAGCTCCCGTATCTGAGCCATAACCCTCCTCTGTCTAGAATACCACATGAGATTTTGGAAGCTATACAGCAATAAATAATAGTACTTTGTGTTTTTATGGTGCTAATTATTGAACTGTATTATAAAAGTTTCAGGGAAGATAACTATTTTTAGTTGCTGAAGGAAATGGAACAGCTTTTTTAGGAGGATAGATAGAATGAAAAATTAGTATCCACTAAGGTTAAGAAGAAATAGAATTCAAATCAAGAAAGTATAGCTATAAGGAAACAAACATGTATCAACTGGGTTTGAGTCCTGGCCTCAGCCCTTCCAAGTGGTATGACTATGGGTAAGACCTATAACCTCACAGAGCCTAGTTTTCTCATTTATAAAATGAGTATGACAATATTTGCACTGATCACCTTAACATATTGTGAGAAAAATGCTCTGCAAAGTTACATGTAAATATTAGCTGTTATTATTGGTGGAGTATAAATTGAAAGGAATAATACCCAGAAGGACAATTTTAAGATAATTTCAATGAAATAGCAGTTTACAGCTGTGTAACTCATCATTGGGAGGCAAATAGGTGGCCCAGGGAATACAGCACTGGGCATGGAGTCCGGAAGAACTGAATTCAAATCCAGCCTCAGATCCTCACTAGCTGTGTGACCCCGGGGGAGTCACTTCACCCTGTTTGCCTGAATCCACTGGGGAAGGAAATGGCAAATCACTCCCTGTTTGCTTTAGTCCAGTGGAGAAGGAAATGGCAAATCACTCCAGTATCTTTGCCAAGAAAACTGCATGGACAGTATGGTTCATGGGGTCACAAAGGGTCGTGCATGACCAAACAACTGAGCAAGAACAACTCATTACTATTCTATCTCCTACACTTGAATTGCTTACCGCTTTGTCCAGATCGTGCCTTGTCAACCCCAACTTTGGATTACCCACAACATTCTCCTAAGTCTCTTTCCCATGCTGCTGAATAGAGCTGGAGAAAATAAAAGAACTATGATAATTGAATCATTACAAATTTAGATTACATAACCTTAACTGGGCTCCACTGAAGCAAAGCAGTCCTTTTATACGTCCATAATAAATTCACTATTCTACTCACCACAATATTTATTTCACACCTTTTCATCCATCTTCAAGTTTCCCAAGGCACTAACTCCTCCCACCCTCTCAGCGGTACCCTCTCATATTTCACTGAAAAAAATAGAGGCTCTTTGCCAAGAGCACCCTCTTTACCTCTCTTGATCTTCTCAGATCTGTTCCCCAATATGTCCACTTTCACTCCTGTCTCACATAGCCCTTCTCCTTGACAAGACAAATCACTTTGCATGTAGCCTTGATCCTATCCCCTCCTGTATGCTCTAGTATTGTCCCAACTATCATCCCTACTCTTTCTCTATCAGTCCCTCCCTACTGACTCTTTTGCTGCTGTCCACAAACTAGCCCAAGTCTCTCCTCTCCTAAAAATATCTTTACTTGCCCTAACTGTTCCTGCTAACTGTTGCCACAGCTTTCCTCCCGTTCACGGCTATACTCCTTGAGAAAGCCACATACGAAAGCCACCATTTTGCAGATGAAGAATCTGATGCTCAGAGTGGTTAAGTCCATATTCATGCTGCCAGTAACTGTCAGAGGCAGGATCTGAACCCAAATTTTCCTGACTCCAAGTTCAGCACTAAAGTTGTAGCTAAAAGGAAGGATGGCTCATGAAGGATTTGGCAGAATTCAGGCTTATCATCTATCCAAAGGAAAGAAGAAACAGCATTTTATAGGACATTTGGTCATTTTGCATTATGATTCTTATGATAAGCATGAGTAAAAAGACTACTATAAATATAATTACAGCTTATACACCAACTCCTGTGGCAGAATATGAGAAGGCAGAGAAATTCTCCAAAGAATTCATTGTTTACAAATTAAAATAACATATACATTAATACTTTTTGACTTCAGTGAAAAAGTGGCATAAGAAAGGATTGCAAAAAAAATATGTTCCAAAATATAGCTCAAGATAAAGAAACAGGCAAGGACAAGGTTTCTAGAGTATATTGAAACCTCAATCTTATATACCAGGAATGTTTTTTCCAAAAAGACTATGGAGATACTATATATGATAAGTACCAAATACCATCAAAAATGAAATTGATTAAATCTTCTAAAATAAGAAATGCAATCAGTTACTGAGGTGAGTAATATTTGAATCAGCTGTCTGTAGATCTATTTGTTAAAGCAAAGGAAAAAAAAACAAATTAGAGGAAAGAATTAAAATGGGATGTGATGTAAACTAAAATAGCATGTGCTTATCCTAGTTAAAGAAACTGCTGACTTAAAAACAAAAGCAAAAATGAGAAATGGGTAAAGGAATAGGCATCTATCACTATTACATACAGAAATAATTGACATAAAACAATCACCATGAACAAAGTAAAAGGGCCTAGAGACCTTCTCATCCAGAAACATTTGAATTTCTTGGCCAAATTAAGAGCTATGTCAGCAAAAGGCAACAACAGTTTAAAATATAAATTTGTTAGTAAGGTCCTACAAAGAAGGAAGGTGGAAGATTACAAGCAATATTATTCATGTGGTGGTATTCTGACACACTGGCTCTGTAATCCTGGGAAAATCACTCAACCTTTTGGTGCTCCAGGCAACTCTGTAAGACTTTAGATTTCAGAGAAGGTACCACTCAGCATAAATCAAGGGAGTTTCCTCCCTGGGAAGGTAAAAACAACTTTTACCAAAAAAGCTTAGTAAGTGACCCAATCAAATCAAAACATCCAAAGGGGATTTAAGGGTGAAATTGAAAGGAGAACTATGAAAAAAAGAAAAATAGAAAAGATCTGTCACCATTTTTATGGCAAACTTTTTAAGGACAGTGGAGCTGCCATGTTTAAATTTTACCACATGAGGCAACATGAAAAGTGTATAGAAGGAGTGCAGGGATTAGAGTCAGATGACCTAAGTTCAAAGCCCACTTCTCACACTTACTACCTTTGTGAGCTTGGCCAAGTGACTAAACTTCAGTGTGTCAGTTTCCTCATCTGTAATAAATTAACCAACAAGCATTTATTAAATGCCTGCTATGTTTGAGGCCCTACATTAGGCCCTGGAATACAAAGATGGTGAATGAGGAAAAAAAAAACCTACTTACAATCAGCAGACCTTCTAATAGGAGAATACATATGTAAGTCTATGTAAAGGAAAAATAAAGAGCATGAATGTAAGTAAACACAAAGTGATTTGAGAGGGAGGGTATTAGCAGTGGTCAAGATAAAGAAAGTCTTCCTGTTGACAGCAGAGCTTAAGCATCATCTTTTTTTTTTTTTGGAAGGGGGAGGCGAAGCAATTGGGGTTAAGTGACTTGCCCAAGGTCACACAGCTAGTAAGTGTCAAGTGTCTGAGTCTAGATTTGAACTCAGATCTTCCTGACTCCAGGGCCGGTGCTCTCTTCACTGCATTATCTAGCTGCCCTGTTAAGCTTCATCTTGAAAGAAGTGAGAGATTCTGTGGGGCATAGAGGAGGAGGAAGTATATTCTAGACATTGAAGAATGGCCAGAGCAAAGTCAAAGAGAAGGAAGATGGGGTGTTGTGTGTGAGGAATGGAGAAAAGACCAGTTTGCATGGATTACCAAGTACAAAAGAAAGAGTAATATAAAATAACCATGGAAAGACTCAGCCCTGCAAGGTTGGAGAGGGTTTTAAATGCTAAAGAGAGGAATTTATATTTGATCCTAGAGGCAATCAGGGAACCAGTAGAGTTGATTACATAGGGGAGTGACATAATCAGATCTGTGCTCAAGGTAAATGACTTTGGCTGCGATGCTGAGGATGAACCTGGAGTGGGGAGAAACATGAGGTGATTAACGGTGACTAGGCTAGAGGTTAGAAAGGGATTTATAAAATGAACAGATTGGACTTCATGGTTTCTCAAGTCCCTTCCAACTGTGTCTCAGGCTATTTGTTCCCCCCTCCTTATCCATATTGATTCCCTTCTTTTCCCCAGTTCCCCCAGATCCACAGGCATTCTGAGGCAGAAAGTGAAGGCTGCATTTCAACCTCAGCCTCTGCTTCTGCAGCGCTGGTAATACAAGGTTGCATCTTCAGAGTAGAAAAACAGATTGTCACATCATCTGTCATAACAGGGGAGGACCTGCCCTCTCCTCCTAACTGTCCTTCACAAATGCCTCTCATTCTTCATGATGTGGGAGTTTGGGAGGTAGACTTTTTTTTTTCTGAGGATTCTTTGCAAACCTCTATTTTATAAAAGCAAGGAAATTTGTATCCTCACCAAAGTTTGGGAGCTAGGGATTTACAGTAAGAAGACAGAATTACCATATTATTTGTTTCAGCACATGTGAATACTACTAAGTAAAAGCCAGACAGGATCAGACATTAGTTTTAATTTAGGTAGCTTTATTATAATGTACACCAAGTGATTTGTAAGTGTTCTCCTCTAGATCTGAGCATCCCAGGGAGTTAGTGAAAAGGATTATTTACTCCCACTTTAGAGAACAGCTGAGAAGCATCATTCTTTGCTTATATGAGGAAACTTGCTAATACAAGCATTAAGAAATTCCCCTGACTTTGAGATTGTTATATGAGAGAGAGAGAGAGAGAGAGAGAGAGAGAGAGAGAGAGAGAGAGAGAGAGAGAGAGAGGTTACCACCACCATTTGGCCCTCAAAATCATCAATTTCAAAATAAGTTATTACCTTACTTCCCTATCCTGCATTATATGGTGTAGCTGATGAATGTTATTAGTAAAAAAGCCAAGTGCTGAAAATTCCATTCTTCCCAGTATGATAGGAAGGATATTGACCAAATTGTTCCTTGTATCTAGCAAGGGTCAACCCAAGAGAAATAGATAAAACTATGCATAACCTACGTTAGATATGCTCTAACTTTGAAATGTTGAAGCATAATCCCATTTCTACCACAAAATTTCCCCAGTTTGAATGTAAACGAGATAATGAATCCCATTCCATTCCAATGACAAACAATTAACTACGTAGTACAAATATTTATCATTCCTGAATTTGACCATCACCATTAGGCTATTTCTCTATTCAATTATATAATCTGTGCATTTCTATGATTATTCTGTTTGTCTTAGATGGTAAATTCCTCTAACATCTGCATTATATCTTTTTAACTTGATTTGGACAGCATTCAGCATCAGCCAAATCAATTCAGGTGTTTAGGGAAGACTTACTTATAATAGATGAGGAAACATTTTCCAGGATTGGAGGTGTATGAAGTCTGTAAACAGGTTGCCCAGAGGATCTCTTTTCCTGAGGCCAATGAAAATAATACAATATACATTCATACTAATGGCTTAGATGCAGCCTCACCTAAAAAGTATTTCTAATTTCCTTATGGAAACTAGCAGGGAGAGCTTTAAGGACAACTTGATGTTGAAGTGTTTTTTTTTTTTTCCGTTTTTCACTTTGTACTTGGAGTTAGTTTTTTTCTTCTTTAAACTTCGAATTTCCAGTATCTATAATGTGTTAGGAGGCATTCCTTCCATTAAAAAGCAAACGTAAGTGTGAGGATTTGCTACTTGTGAAAGTCTCAACACTAGGATTTTGCTTCTGGCTCGAGGCCTATGAGGTAGGTGTTATGACAGACTTCTGGTAGCTAGCAGTGTGGCTAATGGGTTCTCCACCCACAGCTGGACTCACTTGTGCTAATTGTGTCCCTAGAGGGAAGGAGAAAATTAGCCATTTTGTAGAGAAAGAGGGAGATGTGTCAGATTCACTTGCAAATTAAGTAGGATTTGAATACAGCACTAGAATTGAGAATCCATGTAGGCTGTTTTCCTTCAGCATTAAATCTTTCACCCTATTTATTTTACATTCTTTACATATAGGCATAGAATAGAAAGTAAATTCCTTGAGGCCGGGTGGTATTTCGCGTTTTCTTTTTATCCCCATGTGGCATAGGGCCAGATACATAAGAGGTGCTTGTTGATTGATTGATTAATTAGGAGAAATGAGATTCAAGTATTTTCATGTACAGTAATTATATATATGTATGTATGTATATATGTGGCACAGGAAGTTCCAAAACAGCAGAGAGCAAGAATGGAGATACCAAAAAAAGAGAGGGGACTTTTTAAAAATTGGAATTGTTAGAGTATGTGAATCCTCTTCTAAAATGTTAGCATGAAGACCCATGAGGTAACTGAACTACATTTGTTTTTTTTAATTTTAATTAATTTTTAGTTTAGAACATTCAGTTCCACAAGCTTTTGAGTTTTAAATATTCTCCCTCTCCCTCCCCTCCCCCTTCCCCAAGACAGCATGCAATCTGATATAGGCTGTACACATACATTCATATTAAACATATTGTCACATTAGTCATGTTGTAAAAAAGAATTATAACCAATGGAACAAATCATGGGAAAAAAAAAACAAAACAAAACAAAGAGAGAGAGCAAATACTATGCTTTCATCTGCATTCACACTCCATAGTTCTTTCTCTGAATATGGATGGCATTTTCCATCATGAGTCTTTTGGAATTGGCTTAGATCATTGCATTGCTGAGAAGAGCCAAGTCTATCAAAGTTAGTTATCACAGAGTGTGTCTGTTACTATGTGCAATGTTCTCCTGGTTCTGTTCACTTCATTCAGCATCAGTTTATGTAAGTCTTTCCAGGTTTTTCTGAAGTCTTCCTGCTCATCATTTCTTACAGCACAATTGTATTCCATTACATTCATATACTACAACTTGTTCAACCATTCCCCAATTGATGGGCATTCCTTCAATTTCCAATTCTTTGCTGCCACAAAAAGAGCTTCTATAAATATTTTTGTACATGTGGGTCCTTTTCCTGTTTTTATGATCTGTTTGAGATACAGCCCTAGAAGTGGTATTGATGGGCCAAAGGGTATGCACAGTTTTATAGCCCTTTAGGCATATGAATTGCATTTGTTGAAATTTAATTGTAGTTATTAACCTTTTCATATAATCCGTAAGACTTTTATTGCTCAACTGGAAATTTCATGATTCCTTGGAAAATCTATTCACTAAGTTCACAAAAGATAATTTTACACCAGGCAGTGTTGCCCCTTTGCCTCTCTTTTCCTTAGTGTGCTGTCAATGTGCTTTGAGACAGTGATTTTAAGACTTGAGCTCAACAGCTAGTGTTGGAAACTTGGAGATTTGCTCTCATCCCTCCCAGAGAGCCACTCAATGTCCATCAAAGTGGTAGAATCCAGATATAAGTTTGATGATTAAGCTTAGGCATCATACTACTGTGCAGGAGAGGAAGAGTTCCCAGGAACTGTAAAGCAGGAATGATATGCCTTAGAGGCAGCTAAGTGGTGAAGTAGATAGAGTGCTGGGCCTGGAGTCAAGAAGACTCATCTTCCTGAGTTTAAATCCAGCCTCAGAAACTTACTAGCTGTATGATCCTAGAGAAGTAATTTAATCCTGCTTGGCTCAGTTTCCTCATCTGTAAAATGAGCTGGAGAAGGAAATGGCAAACCACTCCAGTATCATTGCCAAGAAAATCCAAAATGGGATTACAAAGATTCAGACACAACTAAAGAAGACTAAACAACAATAATATACAATATACCATAGTTTCTCTAAGTATGAAATGGGGGCAATGCTCAAGATCATTGTTAATATTCATAAAGAGAAATAATTTGGCACTTGGTCTCAGCTAACTGATATTATTACCCTTTCAGGTTAACATGTTTGTGGAAGGATTCCATGATGCCATTCTTCTCTATGGTCTGGCTTTACATGAAGTTCTGAGGGCTGGCTATAGCAAGAAGGATGGAGGAAAAATCATTCAGCAGACTAGGAACAGAACATTTGAAGGTATGAATTCATTGTAGCATTCAGAAAGGAGATGCTAAATTTGAGGTCTAATGCCCACTCTATTATTAAATTTGTGTCCTTGGGCAAACCATCTGACCTTTTCGGTCCCGTTTTTCTCATCTTAAAATGTGAATAATAATAGACTAAAAGCCTACTTCACTGGCTTATTGCAAAAACCAATTGAGTTATTTGACCGAATGATATACAATTAAAGATCACATGATTTTAAGTATTATTTACTAGACTGGAGGGTTATTCTTTTGGAAAAACATTTGTGACTCCAAGTCTCATTCATACTGAGACAGAATTATTGTCACACCAACTCTGACTTCAGTAGAGATCCCTCAGGGCTACTTGTCAAGAATCTCCTCTAATCTCCTGTGTCACCATGAAGTAAAGTCTGCTTTTTATGTCCCTTGATATTCCATTTTTGTGTCTGGAAAAACGAGGTAAATATTAGTTCCTGTCTTAAAGGTGATTTTTTTTAATGTAAATCAAGCCAGTGTTTTCTCCCGTTCCACTTAGGGTTCCCAAGTGCTTTAGAAAGTCATGGTTATTTTGGATCTAACCAGAATGAGGAGAGTTGCCTTAGAGTATAGTATACAATCTAGAATTGCAGTGGAGGGCATCCAACAAGAGACATCATTTAATATTGCTTCTTACAAATGCATAAAAGTTGTATACCAAAATTCTCTTTATGATGGTGCAGAGGTATTTACTTTATGATGTTGATTCATATGTGCTGCAGCAAAAGCTCAAAACTTCCCCTGAATAGTTAAGTAACACATAGTCCAGTGGGGAGAGCACAAGATCAGAGTTTAAATCCTGGCTTTACTATTTATTATCCACATGATGTTGGTCAAGTTAGTTCATCTCTTTAGATAGGTTTATTCATTCGAAAAAGGAAAGAGTAACACTACATGATATCTCTTTTTTAATCCTGGGATCCTATGTAGCTTTCATTTCTTTCCTAGATTGTAAAAATATCTTGTCTTAGTTTACTTCTCTAGTTCTATGCTTAATACTTATATATAATGTATAAAATAATCTAGATAAATCTTTTAAAAAACCCCATTCCTTAGGTCATACTCTTCTCTAAACTCATTGGGGTTGTTAGTCAACATTAATGCATCTCAGTTCTCTTCTTTGTCTTTGAAAATCTTATATACAGGCCACCTTTTTGATGCATATGGTATTGAGTTTTGAGGATAACATAGAAGATGAGAAGCAGGGTAGTTTAGAGAACTTAGAATAAGGAAAATTCTACGTTTGAGTCTTACCACTGACCATTCCTAATTGTTGAACCTTGGGCAAATCACCTATACTCTGTGAGTCTCAGTTTTCTGATTTGTAAGATGAGGAGGGTATAATATTTGCACTACCTACCTCATGTCAGTTATAAGGAAAGTGCTTTGTGAAGCTGTGCTATAGACATGTGAATTATTGCTTCCCATTCAGTAATTTCCATTTACTTTTTATGTTTAAAATTAGAGATATTGAAATTAATCTCTAGATCAATTTTTCTTAAATTTTCCTGTATTCACTTCTGTGTTTTAAAAATTAATTGATTAGTTTGATACTTCATATTTTTATCTCAACATCTATGTCTACATATACTGCATATACAATTGCATTCCATATACATATACACATGCATATACAATTGCATTCCCTATACATATACATATGCATATACAATTGGATACATACTACATATACAATAGAATTCCAAAGGCTGATGCCTAATTTGTTGATGATTTTCAGAGATCTCTCAAATTTAAGCTCTATTATTTCTTATTTTAATGTGTCTGTGTTTACCAAGAAACCCAATGAAATGCTTAAGGGAATATAAGTAGTTCCCTTTGATAATGGAAAGGAATTAATTTAGAAATCGAAACATAATATTTTTTGCATTGATTTTACAGTATGCCCTGAGCAAAGCAAATCATAAAGCAGACATTTGCTTTGTCCATTCATGTTCTCAGTTAGAAATATGTTTTTGGACAAGTAATTAAGATCAGATCTTAAAAAGCAAGCTACAAATAAGTCTGCATATAAAAATAGATTTTAATTAATATCTTTTGTTTACCTACATTTCTCCATCTATCCCTGTATAACAACAAGAAAGGCAATAACAAAAATCAATGAAAAAAAGGGGGAGAAATCAGTAAAACCGATTGATGCTATACGCAATATTCAACACCTCTGGAACCTCACCTCTGCAAAAGAGTTGGGGAGGGTTCATATCTCTCTTCTTGAGAGCTTGGTCTTTATAATTTTGTAATTTCAGTTTTGATTCCTTTTTGCATGGTTGTTGTTTTTCCCATTTATATTTTTGTATATTTTCCCCCATTTCTGTTTACTTCATTTTGCAACAGTTCATATGTCTGTGTGTCTATGTATTTGTCATGTTCATCATTTCTTACAGCACAGTAATATTTAATTAAATCCATATACCAGGATTAGTTTAGCTATTCCCAAACTTATAGGTATGTACTTTGTTTTTTTTGTTTTTTTTGTTTTTTAGTTCTTAGCTAAAACAGAAAAAAATGCTGTTATAAGTATTTTGGTATGAATGAGATCTTTCTTTTGTCAATGACGCTCCTTGGGTTTATGCCTAGAAATGGAGTCTCTGAGTCAAGTTGGTATAGGCATTTTAGTCACTCCATTTGTATTATTCCAAATTGTTTTTCAGTACAATATCAATCCTCAGCCTCACTAACAATGAATTAGTATGCTTGTCTTTCCAACATGGACTATTCCCATCTTTAACTATCAACTTTCTGGGTATGAGGTAAAACCTAAGTGTTGTTTTGAGTGAACATTTTTTTTAAACTGGCTACAAAGTTTTTGCTTCAAATAGTTTTTGTGAGGAAAGCATCCTGTCAGCAAGTCAACTGGGTTAATCTTTGGACAACCCTCTCTAGTTTAGTAGAAACTGCCTAGCCCTTGAGAGCCCGGAGTCAGCTGTCTGCCATGATGAAGCATCCGTATAGGGATTTAGTGGAAGGAATTGTTAGTGAGAAGCAGTGTGGCACAATAATTAGCAAATGGGCTAGACTTGGTGTAAAAAGTTATGAGTTCAGACCCTGGCTTTGACACTTACTTAACTGTGGGACTGTGAGCCTCAATTTTCTCACTTACAAATTTTCTCAATTTTACAAAATGAGGATAATCACTCTTGTATTAGAACTTAGAGAATCATAGTAAACACCTCGTAAGCCTTAAAATACTATGTTAATCTAAGTTATTCTTATTTGCCCATTACTGTGCTATATTTTTTATTTCCTTTATGCAAGACATTGCATAAGATATTGTTTAAAACATGTTATAGCTTATTGGGCCATTGTTTTTCTTTATCTAGGATAAATAACTTGATTTTTTTTTTAGGTTTGATGAATGTTATCTGTAAATTTTCTTACTACTCTTATCTCCCCAGCCAACACACAAAAATCCTAATCTTTGTTGATTACCTTATCTTTGTTCTGAGTTTCACCATCAACTAGAGCAGTGATTTGCAGGAATTGATTGAATTAGAAATTGTCAATTAAATCATTCACGTATTGTTGTTCAGTCATCTTTCAGTTGTGTCAATTCTTTGTGGCCCCATTTCGTGTTTTCTTGGCAAAGATACTGGAATGGTTTGCCATTTCCTTCTCCAGCTCATTTTATAGATGAAGAACTGAGGCAAAACAGAGTTAAGTGACTTGCTGAAGATCAGACAGCTAGTAAGTGTGTGAAGCTAGATTTAAATTCATGAAGATGAGTCTTCCTGATTCCAAGCCCAGTGCTCTATCCACTACACCTCCTAGCAGCCCCATTCAGTAGTTACTAGCCCATATTCCACCTTTTTGTCAATGAAACTTTTAGTTGCATTGACTGTAGTTAATTGGATTGTTCCATATTGGAGCTTACTGGTAGATTCAAGTGGAAAATGGATGCCCTGAATGTATAAGCTTTATGTTCTGGGCACAAAATTGTATGAATATATTTAACATTTTGTGTGCCTATGCATATACATATATATGTGTGTGTGTGTGTGTGTGTGTGTGTGTGTTTGTGTGTGTGTGTATGTGTATATATATATGTATATATATATATATATATGCATATAAAATATATTCTTCAACCTCGAAACAGCCATGGTTTCATCATTATGGAATTTCACCATTTCATCATAATGAAGATGTCAGCCTTTTTATCAATAAATCAATTAATAAGTATTTGTTAAGGGTCTACTATGTTCCAAATACTGTGCTAGGCGCCAGGGATAAAAGTACAAAGAATGAAATACTCCCTAGTTGCAATGAACTTGTGTTGTAATGGGGGATACATTAAGTACCTATAAAAATCTCTACAGCAAAAATATAAGGTTAATAAACAAAAATGTATACAGAGTTGTTAAATACAGGATAGTTTGCCAGAGTGAGCACTAGAAGTTGGGGGAATCAATGAATTGTCTTTTAGGAAAACAGATTTTATCCAGTAGCCAGTATTCAGTTGATGAGTTTGTATACATTTAACTAGTGTGATCTGTAGGCCATAGGGTACATACTTCTTATCTTGGTGGGCTCTGCTAGCATTTCCTTCTTAAAATCATCCCATAATGAGGAATTGCAGAGCACTTGAGGTCATAATGATTTGCATATATATGCATATGTATGTTTATACACATATACTTACATAAGTATACATAATATGTAGGCACAGCTAGGTGGTACAGTGGATAGAATGCCAGGCCTGGAGTCAAGAAAACTCATCTTTCTGAGTTAAAATCTGGCCTGGAGGTTGGGAGAAATGGGTTCTAGTCCTGACTCTGCCATTAAATAATGCTGTGACCTTGAGCAAGCCAATTGACTCCTCTGAGCCTCAGTTTCCACATTAATGACATGAGGGGATTGGATTAAAATCATAGACTGTCATAGTCAGAAAGGACCTCAAAGTCCACACCTGAAAACGAATAGCCACTAGAGGATCCTCAACAAGGATTCCTCCAGTTCGCACAAGAATTTCTACTTAAGTCTTCACAGTTTTCATTCTTGAGAATTTTCCAGTTCTCTTGGACCAACTTCTGCAAAAGTCTTCAAGTATCTGAAGAGAGGTCATGTGGAAGAGGGATTGAACTTGTTCTGCTGGGCCATAGGGCATAGAACTGCCAACAGCCGAGCAGCTGACCTGCCTCACTGACAATGTCATCCTTCAGAAAGTGGAGGAAGTAATAAGAGAAAGGATATGACCACTCTTCAGATGCTTGAAGACAACTATCATCCCTGCTACCCTTCACGTCTTCTCTTTTTCAAGCTAAATCTCCCTATGTGGTAACTAATCCTCATATGGCCTAGTTTCCAGGCCTCTCACTATTCTGGTCACCCTTCTTGGATATGCTCCAGTTTGTTGATGTCTTTCCTAAAATGTGACGCTTAAAACTGAACATAATACTCCAGATGTGTTCTGAACAGGGCCGAGCAAAGTATAATCCTGCTCATTCTGAACATTTTGTCACTCTTAAATAAGGCTAAGGTCACATTAGTTCTTTTGGACATCATTTCTCACTTCTGACCCATACTAAGTTTAGAGTCTTTGAGAAGCCCCACAGGTTTTTTCCCCTTACATAAATTGTTATTTAGCCACAAATTTACTATTCTGAATTGTGATTTTTTTTAACTCAAGTGAAATGCTTTTAATTTGCCTGTCATTAATTTTACCATATAACTTTTATCCTTTTGCTCTAGCCTGGGGACAAGATCTTTGTGGATCCTGATTTTTGTTATCAGACATTATCTGTTCCTCCTAGTTTCATGTCATCTGTAAATTTGATAACTATTTCCTTCCATGCCTTCATAACATATTATTTACAAAACAGTTAAATAAAACAGAGTCCAAAGAGAAAACTCTGTGGCACCTGGAGGCATCTTTGCAGATTGATATTGATCAAACTTGTCTCAAATCAGCCCAACTGTACTATCATGCAACTCATATAATTCTATCTATGCAGATATAGAAAGATATTTTGCTAGATGCCTTGCTAAAATACAGGTACATTATGTTGATGGAATTCCCATCATCTACCTTATAAAAGAGAATATAGGGTCACCTATATACCATGATTAAGCATCATTATTAGATTTCAGTGGAGGGTATTGTTATAGAGAGGCAGTGTGAACTAGTGGAAAGTGGGCTGTACAAGGTATAAAAAGACCTGACCTAAAATCCAGGCCAAAAAGAAAAAAAAAGGAAATTGGACTGGGAGGGATGACTTTTTCTTGATGAATCCTTGTTGGCTTATAGTGATTATTATGTTCCCTTTCTGAGTACTCATAAATCATCACTTTAAATAATATGCTATAGAATTTTGCCAGGAATCCAAATAAAGCTTATCAGCCTATGGTTTAAAGAATCATCTTCATCTTTTCAAAACTTAGGATAACATTCAATTGACTTTAATACAGTAGCCTTTATCACATACTGGCTATCTGACCCTGAGCAAATTCCCTTAAACTCGGTGTCTTCAGGGTAACTCTTTTAAGTGTATAGTTGCCAATCTGATTTGCATTGGTAGAGGGAGTTTTCTCATTTAGCATTCATTTCCTCAGACTTGGGAACTAGATGTATAGTGCTAGATCGTCTCCTGTGCCCTCACACAACCCCCACCCCAAAGTATAGCAGTCCATCTCCTAGTCTCCAAGGGTTTTCAAAAACACCATCTTGAAATATAGTTAAATATTCTTTTTGTCCTGTGTGTTATATTTCTTTCAGGTCTTGTGACTTAGCAGTTAGTACTCTCCTATCTCTCTTCTTATTTTATATTCCCTTTTGCTTATTTTTTCATAAGATCATTCTCTGCTTTAGAAAAATCAGGAATAAAATAGGAGTTGATTCCACCTCCTCCTATCACCTTTTATTAATCCATCAAATCCACAAATATTTAAATGCCAGTCATTGTGATAGGCACAGTGGAGACAAAGACAATACTTGAGGGAAAAAATCCCTCCTGGAAAAGAGCTTACATTCTAACTGAAGAGATGATAACTACTTGTATAAGCAGATACAGAATGAATAAGAAGAAAATAAATAGAAAGTAGTTCAAGTAAACAAGGTGGTTTGATAAGGAGGGGCACTAGCCATTGAGGGGATCAAGGAAGGCTTCATATAGGAGGGAGGGCTTGAGCTGCAACCTGACAGAGTCTCTGAGTCAGAGGTGAGGAGAGAGAACATTCCAGACATGGAGAATAGCTGATGTAAAGGCACAGAAATGGATGGTGGTATTTTGTGCGTGAGGAACCAGAAAGGAGGCCAATTTGGATTGGTTGCAGAGGGAAAGAAATGTTTAATGAGGCTGGAAAGATAGATTGGGCCAAGTTATGTAGAGATTTGAAAGTTAAGCGAAGAATTTATATTTCATCTTAGAAGCAATTTATATTTCAGCTTAGAGTTTCAGTTTCTTGAGTATAGGGGAGTGATGTGGTCAGATTTGTACTTAAGGAAAATTATTTTGACACCAGTGTGTAGAATGAAATCAAGTGGTGAGAACCTGGAAGAAAGGAGATTAATTTGGAGTCTATTTCAATAGTCTAGGCTAAAGATGATGAGGGACTAAAACAAGGCGGCAACTAGGTGAGCAGAGAGAAGGTGTTGGATGTGAGAGAAATTTGGAGGAGAGGCTGCTTTTCAGGAAAAGGTAACAGATTCTGTTTTGGACTTGACATTTGAAATGTCAATAGGCAATTGCTAGTGTGGATTTAAAACTCTGTGGCTGGATAGATGGATATGTGAGTCATTGGTATAAAGATGATAATTAAACCAATTGCATGTTTGTATCAGCAGTTAGGTGGCACAGTGGATAGAGGACCAAGCCTGAAGTTAGGAAGACCTTAATTCAAATCTAGCCTCATCCTAGGCAAGTCACTTAACCCTATTTGCTTTAGTTTCCTCATTGTAAAATGAGCTAGAGAAGGGAATGGTAAATCACTCCAGTATCTTTGCCAAGAAAATGCCAAATGGGATGATGTAGAGTCAGACATGACTGAACAACATCTGTGTAGCAATCTCATTCCCTTCTTTCATTTTCTTTAGTATGATTTGAGTTTTAGTATTTTTGACATTTTTTTCAGATATGTGCTACACTTAGTTATTCATCCTTAATTACCTGACTTCCCTTCTCTCTGCTTTTAAGAATTTTTGTTAGTACATGAGTTCCTTGACACTTGGATCTTTTTAGACAATCCCCTTTCCTCCATGAAAGAATGTCAAGAATGATAAAATCCAGATCAAACTGATACTTAATAAGAATGACAAAAAGTGATTTTTAAAGCTATGTAGGTAGCAATAGGAAAACTTGTTGCTTTCCTCCCCAAAACAACCCTTCTTTCAAACTCCTTTATTTCTTTTAAAGATACCACTATTTTTCCAGTCTCCAAGGTTAAAAATTTAGTGCTATTTTTGATTTCTGACTTTCCATGAATTCATATATCCAATGATTTGCCAAATCTTGATATTTTTATTTCCACAACATCTCTCACATCTAACCCCTTCTCTCAATTCACGTAGAGATGTGTACACTCCTCCCTTAAATGCCAAATCTAATGGCCTTTTTCTTTTAATAGTCATCCTTCTTGACTTTTCTGCAGCCTTTGACACTATTGATTATCCTCTTTTCCTTGACACCCTTTTCTCTCTAGATTTCCATGACACCCTTCTATTCTGGTTCTCCTCCTGACCACTCCTCAGTCTCCTTTGCTGAATCTTTGTCGAAGTCATTCCAGATGTCTCCCAGGGCTCTATCCAAGGCCCTCTTCACTTTTTCCTCTATACTGTTTCACTTGGTAATCTCATTAGCTCCCATGGATTAAACTATAATCTCTATGCTAATGATTCTAAATTCTATTTATTCATCCTTAACCTTTCTGCTGATAAGTGATCTCATCCTATCGCATCTTCATCATATTACCCCTTCTATTACTCCCATTTTCTTACTTATTTTTAATCCCTGCTTGTCTATTCACTGCTTCTCTAGTGGATATAAACTACTCATCATTCTCTCATCCTCAAAAAAATCCTCACTTGATCCATTCATCTCCACTAATTATCATTCTGTAGCTCTCCTCCCTTTCATGACTAAACTCCTTGAGAAGGCCATCTATACTTAGTGCCTTCACTTCCTCTTACACTCTTCTTAACTCCCTGTAGTCTAGCTTTTGACATCATTTAACTGAAACTCCTCTCCTAACTTATTAATGATCCCTTAATTGCCAAACCTAGTTTTTTCCTCATTCCTCATCCTTCTTGACCTCTGTAGCCTTTGATACTGTCAAGCACCCTCTTCTCCTTGATATTCTGTTCTTTCTGGGTTTTTGTGACACTGCTCTCCCTTGGTCCTCCTACCTTTCTGATTGTTCCTTTTCTGGACCTTTATCCATGTCATGCACAGTAACTATGACTGTCCCCCAAGGCTCTGTCCTGGGCCTTCTCCTCTCCCCCTATACTATTTCACTTGATGGTCTCATAAGCTCCCTTGGATCCACCTGCCTCCCAGAGTTGATATAAGGATCAAATAATATAATATTTGTAAAATGTTTAACACAGTGCCTGGCACATATATAAAGCTATACAGGGTGTTCCTGAAGTCTGGACACAAAGGCAAAAATGCATATTTTCAAGAAATGAAATGATTGAAATTTTCAACAACATTTTATTTAATTAACAAATAACATCTTCAACTTCAAATAATATCATATGATTTCATATTCATATGTGAATGTACTAAAATTGACAGCAATGTGGAATTACTGAGTTATTGTACCAAGTTCACATGAATCTTGCAAAGCTTATCAACCTTTGCATCACAAATGATGGAAATTATATTGAAGATGTTATTTGTTAATATTCTAATTAAATAAAATGTTGTTGGAAGTTTCATTCATTTCATTTCTTGAAAATATGCATTTTTGCCCATGTGTCCCAACTTGAACACTCTGTATAAAGGCTATCACTATTATTATTACTAATTATTATTAAGCAATTGTCATTGCTATGCTGAAGATGCTCAGTTTTATTTATACAGCTCTAAATTCTCCCCTTACCTCCCTGTTTCAAAGCTTCTCTATAACTATTGAGGATATTGCCATTCTCCCAGGCACTTATGCCCAAATCCTTGGTACCATCCTTGAATCCTTACTATGTTCCTCCCAACCCCCCAACCCAATCTATTTCCAAGGACAGTCAATTTTACTTTCATAACATGTCTCTTATATTATCCCTTCTCCTCTCTGACACTACCACCACCCTGATGTAGGCCTTCCTTCCCTCATGCCTAGACTATTGCAACAGCTTGCTGACTGATGTCCTCACCTTAGGTATCTCCCTACTATGCTCCATCCTCCACTCATCTATCAAATGAATCTTCCCGAAACTTAAGTCTGACCATTTCTCCCCCCACCCCCCGTTCAATAAACTCCAGTGGCATTCAAAGCCCTTCACAACCTGCTCCCCTTCTACCTTTTCAGTCTTCTTACACCGTATTCCCAGTCACATGCCCCATCATCCAGTGATACTGGGCCCCATGCCGTTCCTCACACAAGACATTCCCTCTCCAGGCTCTTGGTATTTTTTCTAGCTGTCTCTGTGCTGGGAATACTCTCTGTCCTCAACTCTGCAACCTGGCTTCCTTCAAGACCCAGCTAAAAATCTCATCTTTTATGAGCAGCCTTTCCTGGTCCCTTTTAATGCTAATGCATTCCTTCTATTAATTATCTCCAATTCACCCTCCATTGTTTGTATGTATTTGTTTTCATATTGTTCCCCCTTTACATTGTGAGCACCTTGAGAATTTGTTGTTTTTGTTCAGTCATGTCTGATTCTTTGTGTCCTCATTTGGGTTTTTTTTGGCGAAGATACTGGAGTGGTTTGCCATTTCTTTCTCCATCTCATTTTACAGATAAGGAAACTGAGGCAAACATTTAAGTGACATGCCCAGGGTCACACAGCTAGAAAGTATCTTAGCCCAGATTTGAACTCAGGAAGATGAGTCTTTCTGACTCCACACCTGGGGCTCTATCCAGTATGCTACCTAGCTGCCTGTCCTCCTTGAGAGCAGGTACCATCTCTTGCATTTTTTTTTGTATTCCCAGCCCTTAGCACAGTGCCTGGTACACAGTAGACACTTAATAAATGCTTATTGACTGGCTAGCTGACATTGCCTCATAGACAAGTTTACCAATAAGATATATGTATATATACGTGTATGTATGCATACATCTGTATATATTCACACATACGTAGAAAATATTCATATTTTTGATATATTATGTATGTATTTATATATAAATATAGTAAATTATATATTAATAACAATATAGAACCATATACCATAGAATTATATTATGTATAATAAATATATAATGTATTAAATTTATTTGTTGCTCTGAGGAACTGACTTGTTGACATAACTTTGGTGGGATACTTTCCATTCTTAGCAATTACTTACTACTTTGTGTGAACATATTTCAGTCTCCTGACAATATTTTTTTAAAGATCAAGAGCTGTGAGATATTATAGTACTACCAATGAAGTCTTTAAGGAAAAGGCAGGCTACCATGATGATTGGAGTACCATAATTCAGAGTCAGGGCATAAACTTAAGTATCCCCTTGCCTACCTTCTCACACCAGTTTTGTGATCCAGACTACACTAGTAGAATGAGATAAAGTAGTGATGGCCATTTCTGTAATTCAAATTGAAGAGTAAAATTTTAAGTCCTTAAATATGCCAATGATGCCAAAGTAAGTTTTTGTCTTAGGTCTATTGACCACTATGTTTTACTGACATTTTTGAGTCTCCTCTTTTACATCTCTGTGGGACATTTATGAAGGCACATGAGGAACTCCAGGGAGGCTATGGGAAAAGAAACTCTGGATCCTCTAAGGCATCAAGAAGGGTAGAAAACCCAAGAGATTATTTAGGAAATTTGGATTATATAGCAGCGACTATGACTGATTTCTTAAAACTTTTGATAAAGGGGCTGGGAAGGAAGTTGAATTTCATCTTTATTTGAAAGGTCAGAGTGAGGGAGACCTATAAACGCAGCTCAGCTCTGGAGAGAGTTCGCCTCAGGCAAATCAAAGTGAAGGGAAATGTTACTTACATTGTGGTCTTGATAGATCTCACCTTTTGTACAATAAACTCAGGTGAATTCACTAATCTGAAACCCTGTGAGTTTTCACCCAGTGGTTTCACCTTATTTCTTAGCAGATCATTTAGAACTGTTACGTGGTCTGGGGCTAACTGATGCTTCTTTATGGTGTATGCATCTTTAAATGAATGCAGCACATTTATCAGTGTATCAGTAACCTGCATCTGAGCTTTGTTTGACATTTTGAATGGAAAAAAAATCACAGTTGTGATAGAGAACACTTTTTGAGTGTTAGGATAATTATCATTTAGAAATTATACAGATTCCCAGGGGTGTGAACTTTGGGGGACCCATAAACCTTTAGTGGTTTAGTTTATTACTAAATTAATTACAAACTCCTTAACTTGACTTTAGAGACTCTCAACAGCACAGCACCATTCTGCATTTCCAAGTCTTATCTCCCATTTTTCCCCTTTATACACTCTTTGTTCAACCAGATCGGACTTGTTGTTCCTTGCTTATAGCCTGGGCTTGCTTGCTTCCATGTGGAAGTCCTTTGAGACCCGGTCCAGATGGCATTTCTTTTGTGAAACTCTATCTTCCCAACTCTAGTAGGAAAAGTTTTTTTTAAGAAAAAAGTGATAGAAAACCTGATTTCTTTCTCTCTTTTGAACCCTCACATTAACATTTGTATATTCCTTATGCATTTATCACATTCTAATTTGTTTTATAGTTACTCACGTACACTGTCTCCACACAAGAGTCAGTGAAGAGTAGTCAATACAGATCTGGCCTTGAAGCCAAGTTGCTTAACTTTTCAGGGACCCTGGGCATCAAACTGAGACTACAAGCTGAAGATAAAGCCCCAGTCTGAACTGGTAGAGGAAGTTTCTTCACCTGGGAATTCCTTCTACCAATGAAATCATAGACCCACTACTATCCTCTGCACAACATTATCTTAGCATCTTTGAAGACAAGGAGCTTAATTTCAATCATCTTGGCATTCTATACAATGCACAGTGCCTTGAACATATCATGTACTTAATATTTTTAAATGAATGAATGAATATCAAAAGTTATGTCTCACAAAACTTAATCAAACCATAAGACCCAATTCATGTTGGCTCATTTAGTAAATGGTGATGTAGTGTATCAGGGACCCAGAAATATTTACCTTCTTCTTGGTCTTTATACTAACACTGGACTCAAAGAATCTGAGATAATTTTTAATACCTTCCCTAAACACCATCAACATAAGGTCTGTGAATGAGGATCAACTTTTCACTCAACAGATTTAATGCAGGATTCGCAGTTGGCACTCTTCATTTCTGGAGTGATTCCTGTCTCCCCCTCCTCCCCCCAATATATTTCCAAATTAGGTTCACATTTCTTTTTATTTTTAAATAAAAAACTTTAAGAATTCTGAAATGTAGACACAGATGAAATTAAAATTTCTTTACAAATGCCAATAAAAACACCTAAGAAACTGATGAGATTTTTGCTGGTATTAGTTTGTTGTATTATAAAAAAATCTGTCAATTCTTTTTCATATTTTCCTTGGGAGAGAAGTATTTTAAGTAACTGACTTCTAGCTCTTGGTATGCCATCTCCAGGTATTGCAGGACAGGTGTCCATTGATGCCAATGGAGACAGATACGGTGATTTCTCTGTGATTGCAATGACCGATACGGAAGCAGGTACCCAAGAGGTAAGCATGTAAGTCTTGCTGAGTCTCACTCAATTCCGAGCTTACTAAATTAACTTCTTTCCTGTTTGATAAAATAGGCTGCCAAATACAAGGCCTGCTAGCTGGATTACTGTTTTGTCACACCACAACTCCCAGAAGATGAAGAATCAGGCCTTGGTTCTTATGCGTAAGAAGGTGTGCTAGACAAGAGGTATATTCTGGAACTATGCATTTTTCTCTTGTTAAACTTTGAGGACTCTCTGAATAAACAATAGAGATGTACCTTAATGTGCCAAAAGACAAACTGACTGAGTAGTGTTAGTATAAATATTACTGTTTGTGTTGTTGAAAACAGTAATCCATTTCCATGATAGGACTTGAAATGGAGCTGCAGAGAGCGGGAAGCTTGCCTCAAGAAACAGAGGTTGTGGGTTTCCTAAGTATGTCCCCATTTGATAGAGAAGTGAATAAACTGTGAGAGCAAGTAGTTGAAAGATAAGGAGAGATCTGTGTGCCCCTTCTAACCCTTCTCAGGTGAGAAGAAAGTCTAATCCATAAACTTTTTTGGGGGGGACCTCAAATCCAGAGAATCCCGTAAGCTGGGATTTGGATGGATGAAAAGGGGGTAGTTCCATTTTAAGGCTGAGGTGAAACTTGGATTCAGAGAGAAAAGGACACAATTTCTCCAGGGACCAAAGCTACTTTGAGAGACAGCTCAGTCTGGGCATGTGGGTAGTGCATGTAGGGTAGGGAGCTCTAAATGGTCATGGATACAAGAAGAGCCAGCTGACTTGAAGGTACTAGGAAAGTTGTCATGGAATCCAGTCAGGAGTCTTCTATATAAAGATGATTTTTGGCAGTACTTGGCTTCAATATAGCCTCAGAACCCTTTACTTGGAAATGATCAATCCTCTAATCCTGATAAGTATGAATTACACTACAAAATGCCAGATCTTGAGTTTAAAGTCATCCCTTTAAAAAGTGACTAAACCAATCCAGAGGATGCCCTTCAATTGGGGAATGGCTGAACAAGCTGTGGTGTATGATGGTGAAGAAATACTATTGTGCTATAAGAAATGATGAGGGGGATGGTTTCAGAAAAACCTGGAAAGACTTACATGAACTGATGCAAAGTGAAATGAGCAGAACCAGAACATTGTACACACTAACAGCAATACTGTAAAGATGATCAACTGTGAAAGACTTAGCTACTCTGATCATGATAGTGATATAAGTCATTTCCAAAGGACCCATGATGAAAAATGCTATCCACTTTCTGAGAGAGAAGTGATGAACCCTGAATGCAGATTGAAGCATAATTTTTTTTTGCTTTCTTAATTTTTCTTGCTTTTGTTTGCAACATGGATAATATGGGATATGTTTTGCATGACTTCAGTGTGTAATTGATATCATATTGCTTGCCTTCTCAGTGGGTGAGGGAAGGAGAGAATTTGGAATTCAAAATTTTTAAAAATGAATGCTAAAAATAAATAAATAAATAGAAACTTTAAAAAAAGACTAATCCAAAAAGGAGATACATATTCAATTCATAAATAAGCTTATCTTCTGGTGAATGAACTGCTGAGGTTTTAGGTGAGCACATTCTTTGTATGCACACGTCATGTACTATTTTTGGAGAGATAAATTATCAAATTGCAAATTGGAATCCAGAGGATCAACACGCCACACATGTAGTCCTCTGATACTGGCACCCCTCATCTCCTCTTGCCTGTACTATTGCAATAGCCTACTGGTTGGTCTTGTGGTCTCAAGTCTCTCCCCACTCTACTTGCTCCTCTATTCAACTGTCAAAGGGATTTTCCTAAAGTTTGGGTCCAACTGTGTTACCCTTTCTACTCATCAAACTCCAGGCTCTTCCTATCACCTCCAGGATCAAAAATAAAGCACTCTTTTTGGCATTCAGAGCCCTTAATAACCTGCCACCCAACCCTTTTCAGTCTGTGTGACCCTGGCCCAGTCACTTAACTCTGCCTCTGTTTCCTCTTCGTAAAATGAAGATAATAACAGCCCTTACCTTGCAGGGTTGTTGTGAGGATCAGATGAGGCAGTAATTGTGAAGTGCTTAGCTCAGTGCCTGGCCCATAGTACGTGCTATTTAAATGTTAGCTATCATATTCTTTTTACACCTTATACTCCCCAACCCCCATGTACTCTTTGATCTAGTAACACTAGCCTTTTACTGTGCTTTCAACAAGACACTCCATCTCCCAAGTCTAGGCATTTTTACCAGCTATCTTCCACCCATAGAATGCACTTCCTCCTCATCTCTGCCTTTTTGCTTTCCTGGCTTCCTTCAAGTCTCAGCTAAAATGCCACCTTCCACAGGAAGCCTTTCTTAATCCCTCTTCATGCTAGTGCCTTCCTTCTATCGTTTATTCTTATTTATCCTGTATATATCTTGTTTGCACATAGTTGCTTGTTGTTTACATGTTGTCTCCCCCATTAGACAGTAAGCTTCTCAAGGGCAAGGACTGTTTTTGCCTTTCTTTGGATCCTCAGGATTGGGTATAGTGCCTGACACATAGTAGGCACTTAATGTTTATTGACTGACTGATACAGGCAAGGAGTTTAAAGCACGTTTTTTCAAATAGTAATGCAGAGCTGTATGATTTTCCCCCCATAGGGAACAAATTATTTTTGGATTTGACTTTCTTTTTTGTCTTTCTATAGGTTATTGGTGATTATTTTGGAAAACTGGGTCGTTTTGAAATGAGACCAAATGTAAAGTACCCTGGGGGATCTTTAAAACTGAGAATAGATGAAACCAGAGTTATGGAGCACACAAACTCTTCTCCTTGTAAATCACGTAAGTTAAGTGACTTTACATGCCATTTCCTTCTCTCTACACACCCCAAAAACAACAAATCAGAGAGAAAAACTGTCATAATCAACCTAAAGCATTTATTAAGTTGTCTGTATGACCCTGGCACCAATACTAGTGCATATACATAAAACAAACAGCATATATGATTCCTGTACTCCTATAAATTACATAGCTGCATTTTCCTTTTGGGCTGGCAGTAATATAAGATTTAAAACTATAATTTTTTTTCTTTTATTTAAAAGGCATAGCGAATATTTATTAAGGTTGCATCGTTACTATGTCAGTGATTTATACTGAGAGTTCTTATTCAGACTGGTAGATTGAGGTCCCTGTCTTTAAGAACTTGGTATTTAGGGGTATTTTAACTATATTTAAGTATTTAGGTCTTTAAGTACTGGGTATTTAGGGGTATTTTAAGTATATTTAAATATTTATGTATTTAAGTACTTGGTATTTAGCTTCCCTTTTGAGGAGAAGCTCCTAGTAGACTTATCCATCTCTTCCAACCAGGAAACATTCAGATTTTTGGAGATTGGAATTGGGTTTTCTTTCCTAACTACTGAGGACTAGGTGTCAAAATGACTAAAAAAATACCTGAAACCTTCTGGATTTGCTTCAAAGTTAAAATTTTGGATTTTTAATCAGTCTTGTATATATCGACAGAGAAAAACTATCAGCCTACCAAATGACTACAAGTGAATATGCTCCTTAAAATTATACAGATGCTAAAATAGTCAACATTTTTGTTATAGTAAAACTTCTTCTAAGTTAGGACTCAGCTAACACTTCTGTGCCCCTT
Source organism: Trichosurus vulpecula (assembly GCF_011100635.1). Lineage (NCBI taxonomy): Eukaryota > Metazoa > Chordata > Mammalia > Diprotodontia > Phalangeridae > Trichosurus > Trichosurus vulpecula. Next base: position 397,581,260 of record NC_050573.1, on the reverse strand, counting down.
AGGAAGGCCTGATTTTATCATTGTGAATGAAGGAGCACTAGACTAGGAGGTGGGAGACTTGTGTTCTAGTCCATACTCTGGCAGTAATTCTGGGTGTCTGGTTTGTCTGATGGTCTGGGAGGTTGGGTCTCCATCTGATTCCCTTTCTGTAAGAATTGAATGAATCTTCACGGAGCTTTGGCAAGTGATTTTGCCTCCTTTTTAAATAAAGAAGTTGAACTAGGCGACCTGTAAAGCCCCAACCAGCTTTCATGTGATATTTTATTTTATTTAAGAAGGGGGAAGATCTCTTTAGGCTCATTTTCAGTCATCTTCCTCTAAATCTGGAAGGGTGATAACCAGGGGCATGCTGAGAAATGATCAACAACCGACTGTCCATATACACAACACACTTTTAAATTTAATCTGGATGATTAACATTTTCATCATCACTTTCTTAAGTCCAGATAATCAATAAGACAGTAAATCAAGCCCATATAAATGTTTGTACTGAAAACTTAACAATGGGCTCAAAGCCATTTTTAGTTGGTTCCAGCATACCCTGGGAACCATTTATTATACCTCCACCTCAAAGTAATCAGAATTCTCAGATGGCAAATATGAAGGAACAACTGTGCTTAGCACTTAGTTATAATTGGTTATTTTCTCTGGTGAGGGAAACCTTATGATTTCCTGAAGTCTCTTTCTCCATGGGTCTACCCTCTCCCAACTGAGGTATCCTTCATCCTGCTTGTTCCATATGCAAAAATTCCTAATTATGACCTGTGACACCCTAGGCAAGTCATTTAATTTCTGTGTATGTTGGATAGATCCCTAGGATTTATCTACCAAGTCATAAACAGGTTGGAGTTTCCTGTGCTGATGAAATCAGATCTTTTGTATATTCCCATAAATTTTAAAAAGTAGGAAGCTTTCATACCAAAGATTTTGTAGATCAGTAAAATATGCTTTGGTTGACATTTGGGAAATATGGTCACGGATCATCGTATCTAACTTGCAGAAACTCTTGACACTGAGAAAACATTGCCTTTAACACCCAAAGCTATCTGGTTCTTCTTCACCCTTTTCTGTAGACATCCTCTTAGGAAAAATGTTCAATTTTCCCTATGAAAGTTTTCCAAACAAGAAAAGAAAGATTGACTTAGGACAAAGGATGGGAAACACTTTCGAACGAGAGGGAAAATAACACTAAGCCTTGAACTCTAAGCCTTTCATTCTTCTTCAAGCAGGTGGCCTAGAAGAATCAGCAGTCACAGGAATTGTTGTGGGGGCCTTACTAGGAGCTGGCTTGTTAATGGCCTTCTACTTTTTCAGGTTAGTGCCTTTTAGATGCTCTTTCCATAATATTTAAAGTGGCCTCTCTTTTGTTGTTCACATCCCTTGTCTTCTGTGTGTAATTCCCGATGGTCTAGCTGGCCCTTTCTTTCTTCTTTAGAAGAAATGTTAGCTCAGTAGCCTAAATAATCAGAGCCCTTAGTCTGCAGCTGGTTAGCTCAGTTGATGAGAGAATAATATTAATAAGAACAGTAGAATCATATATTCAATCCCCATGTAAAAATGCTCAGAATCACTAGATTTTATAGAGAGATTTCAGGTTTGCAAAGCACTTGATAGATGTTATGTGAGACATTGATTAGTTAAGCATTGTGTCCTCTGGCAGCAAATATTCTTTCCCTAACTTTAGCTAGGCATAGACACACACGTACCATGGTTATAAGAGTGACCAAGCGTGAGAGCTGATAGTTCATCACTACAACTAGAAAAGCACATGCCCCAATTGTGACTCAATAGTCATGAATAGTGATACATTTAATAAGGAACTTGAGTCACTAAGTTAAAGCTGTTCCTTATTTCTGTTTCCCCAGGTACATTACTCTATTGCTTTGTGATTCTCTGTCCTCTGTTAAAAAAAGTGAAACAATACTACTAAATACCTGTAGAATCATTTATAGTAGTATCATTTGTAGTTTTAGTAATATTATAAAGCTAGAGGGAACCTTAGAGATCATTTGTCTAACCGCTTTATTTTACCAAGGAATGAAATTAAGCTTCAGAAAAGGGAAGTCAGAAAAGGTCACACAGTCTAGTTAGAGATCTAGGATACTAACCTAGGTCTCCTAGTTTCCTATTCCAATGAACTTTCCATAGCATCTCTCTGTCCCTCAGGGCATTTGTCCAATGTACTTCTTTAGACAGTCTCGCTGTACATTGAAGGATTCAGAGCCAAAGCCATTCCAAATCCTAGGGGAGAAAGAAGCTAATCACTTATCTTCCCACCAAATCTCTAAAGAACAAATTCAGCTGCACTTTTGAGTAGTTCTGCTGTAAACTGGGCTTGTTTTTACCCTGCTTCCCTAGTAGTTTCTTTAAGCCACCCATGAAATAAGGAGACTCAGTCAGTGGAGAACCCATCTGGCAAAAACTTACTGGTTTATAGCCGTTACTTCCAGGGGTCATGAGGAACCATTACCAGGGTTACTACATGTAAACATAAATGATATTTCTGGGAGGGAGGGGGGGAGAGAGAGAGAGAGAGAGAGAGAGAGAGAGAGAGAGAGAGAGAGAGAGAGAGAGAGAGTATGTGTGTATGTATGTGTGTGTGTGTGTGTGTGTGTGTGTGGGATCTCCTAATTCTGCAGGAATGGGTAACATTACATTTTTAGTGTCACTTTGTGGGAATAATTTTTTCTCCCAGTTTGTTCAAGGACTGTACGATTGCTTTGATCCTTAGCTGATGCGTGTAACAGTGGTTTGGGAGTTTGGGTAGGACAGACAAGATTTAATCCTTTAAACCACAAAGTACCCAAGGAAAAAGGGGAAGATTTGTTCCTTGATGCTTTTAGAAAGCATCTCAGTTTTCCTCGACTTAGGGCTCTTGAATGAGGGCACAATGCTTCAGGCATTCTACTTTTATCTCTGACCAGGGCTTCATTTTCTGTCACTTCTAATTTATCAGCCCAAACTCAAATGTCCCCCTAGGGCATACTTTGTAGGAGACGCCATAGTACTGTGCAACCAGACGAGGTTTTCTTACTTTGTTCCCTCTTTTCATGAAGGAAGAAATACAGAATAACCATTGAGAGACGAAACCAGCAGGAAGAAAATAACATCGGAAAGCATCGGGAGTTAAGGGAAGATTCTATCAGATCCCATTTTTCGGTGGCATAAGGGAAGCCCTCCCATTCTTCCTCAAATGCTTTAAGAAGATGGACGGAATGAGAGATATCAGTGTAACAAAAGAGGGGCTCTTGAAGAACTCATTCTTTTAAAAAGTTAGCTCATTTTGTTCTTAAATTTCTTTAGAAGCTCAGGAATGATTTACTAATCACATTATGCCACATGGCCTTTCATCTCATGACAAGCAAATATAAGGGTGAAGTGTTATTCTATAAGATATTCTTAATTGCTTAGAGGGTCTGTGGATATGTTTATGGTTCTTAGGTCTGATGTCTCTAGAATTTAATGGCTCTACCAGCTATGTCAAGCAAGGATATAAAGCTGTGGTTTCTTGAACTGAAAAGCTGCCTTACGACCTGTATAAAAGTATCTTTACTTATAGATTAATCTTGAAAATGATTTTAACATTCAGAACTCTCTTAATGAGAAATGAAAAGGTTGGAAAAACAGTGTCACTCCCTGGAGCTGGTAGGCAGTTTGGAAGTTCAGGACTGACTTGTCCTTCAGCCAATATGTACTGAAAGAATCTGACTACATGTCTAAAATGAGAATCTCCTCCCTGCCCCTCTTCCAGGGAAAAAAAATAAATTGTAAATACTAGTGAGATATGAGAAGTTTTGTACAGGAAAAAAAACTATTATGAGCCTTTTTTAATGGGTAGGGGAAATCTATTCCACAGTAGCATTTTAGACATTTTTATCTTTTTCTTTTGCTCTTAGGAAACATCTATTTTTTCACACATATTCAAAATTCAAAAATAAGAGAGGAGTGAAATATTTATAAAACATGGGAAAGTGCATCAAACTATAATGCTACAAAACAGTGTGTTTCTTGCTATACTGGAGACTGAAAAGCATATTTCTTCTTCTCCTTTCCCTTGGCCTTGATTGAATAGGAATTGATCTCTTAATGATGAAGAGGCAGAACCGGGGTCCCCTTTAAAGTCCAAACAGTTGGCATAGCAGTGAATCAGATGCTGAAAGCAAGTTACCTCAGTGACACGAAAGATCAATGTCTCTAAGTACAGGAGTAGAAGTAAGTTTTATAAATAAAGGAAGGCAACTTTTCTTTCTGGAGGACAACTTAGAACCTAACACCAGAGTGCAACATCTAAAGGACAGCTTATCACCTAAGGTATAAACCTATCAGTACTTGTCACCTCTGACATAAATATAGTGAAAGATTATAATAAGCTATAATTCAACTGATACAAAAAGGTAATCATTAAAAATACATTACAGTTATCTGGTAAGAGCAAGAATGGAATTATCTCCTATGACCCTCCAACTACACCCACGAACCCTTATGTTTTTCTAGTAATTCTTATTTACTACCAGACATGGTATTAGGATTTCAATTTGATCGATCAAATTTTTTCCTGGCCTCTCAGCGTATATCTAGCACAATCCATGTAGATTTAGGTGTCAAGGTGCCATTTTAGCTCCTTGTTTGGGAGAGGTAAAAATCCCAGAAAGCTGGGAAGTTTCTTTCTGAAGTAATAATGATTATGTTTTAGCTCACAGAGTGGATTGCTGACAATGCCTTCTCAAAACTTGAATCCTTTGTCACTCAGTCCATGGCTCACTTTCCTCAATGACTTCTGCCTCTGTTCAAAAACAAATAGGTTGATTGTTTTTTGGATGTTTTTTTTTTCCCCTTTCATTTTTAAATAAGGTGAAGGTAGCCAGGAGACACAGAAAAGAAATTTTTCCACCTTCTAATTTCATGTACTGATAAAATTGCTTCAAAATCTCTGTGACATTCACCCTCACAGTGAATTCCTGAATGTAAGAAAAACTAAATTGAAAAGAAGGCAATAAAGGTAGGTTCTAAGAGTGCTTAGATGCTGAAATAATAATAAAAATGAAATAATAATAAAAATTGATGCAAAAACCAGCTATCAACTAGTGCTTCACAAAAAATGAAAATGATTGAAAGCTTTACATCCATGGCATCTCCGTGAACCTGAGCAAGCGCATCTTTGTTGTGGTTATTCACAGATGTTTTACATAAAGAATTAACAGAGTAACTTTTAGGTATCATTTTGCTGTTGTCCATTGCTGTATATCATTTGTAAAAAAAAAAATTCTGTTTAAATTTCTACCATGTGAGCAGACTCTAAAAGAAAATTTTGCTGGAGGAGCTGGGCCACAAGTTACAGAGAATTTGATGCACTCAAAATGATCCAAACCTAGTGCAGAATGTGGGGAAAAAATGTCATAAATGTTAAGGGTCTTACATCCCTACACATCATTCTAATTGCTTCTTAAAGTGGATCTCTTGAACCAAAACCTACTTCCTCATTAAAATGACTGATCCATTCTCTCTTATCCATAGAGAACTACCCCTCTGTTTTGTAAATAAGAAGACAAGCACAGAGAGGTCAGATGTCTTGCCCAAAGTTACATAAAAAGCCAAAGTTAGGTCTCTTGAGATTCTGATTTTGGGTTTAGAATTAAAACTGATAAACCACACAGTTACACTTATGTCTCTGAGAATTGGCACTCATACTCTAAAATCAGTATTCTTTTTTTTTCCAAATTTTAATATAAATGGAATTTGGATTTGTAGATCACTTTTATAAAATTTTATGTTTTAAAAAAATAAGTACTACCTCTTAGTATTTTTTAGTCTGGCTACAAAAAGATTAAAAGTAATAGTGATCAAAATAAACATAATTATTCTTGGCTTTGGAAAAAAAGTTTTTTCGTTGTCTATCACCAATCTATTCAGATGGTGCTTTTACCTTGGAGGTAAAAGATTTTTTGCCAGCTCTTCAACAAATTGCCTTTAAGAATCAGCAGCTCCTATTTCCTATAGCCATAAGCTCATTTCCAAATTCCATGAACCAGTTCTTTACATTTCAGACTCTTTTTAGAAGGGGTGGAGAGGTTGGAAGGAGGCTTCCTTTTCCCAGGCTGCCAGTGAATGGCTTTTTTTCCCCCTTCCCATCAAAATGTCATGATTTCTTTCAGAATTCCTTATTGTTTTCCTTTTCTTCCCAACTCATGGGTTCATTGCTTGTGCAGTCACCACCCCATCTAAGCTCTTCTTATGCCATAGATGCCCCAGAATCATTGAACTGGAAAGGACTTTATGGATTTGATGCAAACTACAACCCCTCCCCGTCTCTCTCATTCTACAAACAAGGGGAAACTGAGACCCAGAGAAAGGAAGTAATTTTCCCAGAGTCCTTATATAAATGAATTCTGCTACGCTCTAAAAACAGAGATTTGATTTTAAGAGTTAATTCAGCTAACTTGAAAATCTACAACCAGTCAAAGACAAGACCTTTGAAAATCGTTTCGAGAGAAGGGAATACATGGCCTGATGGCTTCTGGTTAAATCAGCATACCCAAACAACTCATGGAAATATTCTCAGAAAAGAGACAGAAAATTGTGCCAAATACATTGAATGTCAGAAAGCACACTACTGTATTAAAATAAAATGCATAGCAATGTTCCTTAGCAACAGAGCAAATTGATAGATTGCTTGAAAGTGGTGAAAATAATCATTTTAAAATATTGCCAAGCAAAATAATGGCAGTTCAATCAAAGTTTTGTGGTAGTTTCTTTTATTTTAGCCTGTGGCTCAGTACTTAATGAGCCGAGTAATAATGAACTAAATTCTATTGCTTAGCTAAGTGGTGGAAAAATATGAACCTCCTCAGTTTGAGGTGAGAAGTTGGAAGAGGGGAGTGAGAAATGATGGTTTGTCAGAGTGTTTGTCTTTTTAGCACCCTCTTAAAGTAGTTTAACACCAACAATCTGATCCCCAATCAATAGCTCCCTGTGAGCCAAACTAGTGAGACAGATAGTCACAGACATGTCAGGACTTACAAAAATGCCAGGAAAAGGGAAAGTTGCAGGTATTCATGGGAGGGTCAGTTAATGAAGCAGGGTGTGGTAGAGCCGGCTTCCATAGGCTGCACGCCATTCACAGGTGTTATTAAAGGTAGCCTCTGCAACTTGCCTATGCAGGTAAAAACCTGTGACTCAAGCACGCATACTTTTTGAAGGAAGAAAAGATAAAATATTCCAGTCTTGTAGGAATCCTTATGCTAGCTCTAGACAAACTTTTGGAGTAGTATAAATCAGTCTTATCTAGATATGGAAAAAAACCCCCAAGCTCTTTGACTTTCAAAGCTTACACTTCACAGATGTCTCTTGTAAGAGAGATGCTCAAAAGCTAGATTCTGGTATAAATATGACTTTCAAAGGGTGCTAGATTGGACTCTGTTCAAATTTCTCATTAACCACTAATGAATTCTACATCAAAGGCAAAATAGTGGTCTAGACAATCTGATGTTTTTAATATGAATATTTTAAGATATGATACTTAAGACTCAGAGTAGGTTCAATATGAATGGAGCATCAGAAATAAAAATCCTTGCATTTTATTAGTTCTTTGATGTTTCAGGTGTTTGGATAGATCTTAGGATAAGCTTGAATAAGCTAAAAACTGCTTTGATTGTTTAAAATTAGCTAAGTTGCTTGGCACAGGGGGAAGAGAAACACCTTTTGTCAACTGTAAAGCATTACTATGCATTACATTTAGCTTTTCTTTATTCATTAGGGAACAACAAGCATTAAAAGTGGGCAGAAGATAGCATGAAATGAGGAGGTTTGGGATTTTTACATAGTGGCTTATTCATTCAATGCCCACATCAAACAGTGTTGCCCGAGGAGGTGTTTTACTCCCATTAGTGGGTTAAGAGGCCTCCTAAAAAGCCTGGAGATATAACCATGTAGGTTTGGCCTGCATACCCACATGATGTGTCCTGGAAATATTGACTTGTTTCCATTTGTAAGGCATGTAAGTGAAACCAAGAGGGATCAGGGTAGAAACTGTAGATGTCTAATGGCTCCTTCTCTTCTGGATGATAATGTTCATCCTTAAATTAATCACAGAGACGGGCTCAAGACAATACAAACCTACTCACCCACTCTCAGGCTGGTAGGGAGAGAAAGCAAAAGCTGCACAAGCTACATCCTGTGCATTGTACCAATGTAAGTAGAACTATCTGCATATAATGTGGTTTAATTTATTGTCATTTTGTGTAGAAAGTATTAATGACTGTGGATATAACCTCTGTTTATTTTTGTGATATATTTTATTTCTGGTGCAAGTTGAGCATTTAAAGTATCTACTTCATTTGCCATGTTGACTTGTGTGTATATGTTCTTGTAAATGTTTCTATTAAGCAAGAATGTCACATACCCAGAGTATAACAATATGTTCACATTAAAAAAATATCCCACAAAGAACTTGAAACTTTTTTTCCTGGTTTTGATCCAACAACTTCAAATGATATACAATGTACACATTCACTTTTTTATTAGGACTATCCCCCTTAAACTGGTTTAGGCAAAAACATTAGCCACAATGGACAACAATAAATTGAAATGTCAGCAAGGACTTTACCCTTGTGACTATTTGTGCCCCAGCAAATGAAAAGTGTCATACACTAAAGTTACAAAAGAATGTAGGTCTTAATTCTTTGCTGGTTAAATGCTAATTTACCTTCCCTTGGTAGGGGCTAAAGTTTGGAGTCTTCAGTCTCTGAAAATTAGTCAAGATATTGCCAATACCTAATGTAATTGTACGAGATTTGGGCTATAGCACACACAGACTTTGCATTCAGCTCAACCAACAATTCACCACCGAGGGCTTTATGTAGTTTTGTCTTGGTAAAGAGCAAGCTATGTGGCTCCCAGCATCTGAGAAAATACATGTGCCCAGCTCAAGCATCTCAGTTCTGTCTGAAAGGTTAAGTCATGGTTTATTTTGAGCTTAAGAGAAACATAATGATCTATATAGCTATGGAAATGTTCCCCTGTTGGTCCTGCTGTGGCTGTCAGCAGGTCCTCTGAGTGACACCCAAAGATGCCACTAGCAGCAGGATACACATGTTGGATTAAGCTCAGACGTCAGATATTGGGAGGACGAGGAAGGGATTCCGAATCCCTTCCAGAAAACCTCTAAGTGAACCTAAAGGATAACAAGAGGAACTCTAGATACATAAAGAACCTCTTCCCCTGCCACCTTCTGGGGCTAGTGAGAGCCAAGAGGCAATGCGGCATGTAATGGAAAGAGAATTTGGAGTCCAAAGACCCACCTTGACATGTGTGTGTCCATGAGCAAGTTATGGAACATCTTGGGGCAATGTGTATAAGTGTGTGTGTGGGGGGGGAGTCCTCTCCATGTTCTCATTGCAAAATAGGATAGTAATATTTACAGCTATTGGCTTGAAGGGTTGTTTTGAAGATAACACTGTAAACCTGAAAGGACTGTCTAATTTCAGTGGTAGTTTTTATTACCAGTGGCTACTAGAAACAATTCCTGCCCTCCCACCCCATAAACCTTTCCTTCTTCCCTTCTATTCCCAATCCAGGCTCTCCTTCAACTCTCTGAGTGCCCCCATATCACCCAAAAGATACCTTTATGTCCATTCCTGATGCTTAGAGCTGTAGGAAGGAAATTTTTTCACCTGGGGCAAAAGCAGTTGATGCGAAGGAGAGAGGGAGAAATAGGCACAAGGCCCACAGTGCCTAGTTTTACAAACAGATGGGGCAACCCCTGCCCCCATCCCTAGAAATTTTGACTGAAGGGGAGAAGTTTTATAATGATGGACCTTGGGGGGCAGAGAAGGGGGAAGTCATACTAAGAGATGAAAGAGTACTGGGAGATGGCATGTGGGATAGCCAAGGGAGAAGAACATCACTCCTGGACACTCTTCCCTCTACTCCACTCCTTCTGAACATGTTGCCCTGTATGTCAGTGCCTTGGAGCAAAGCCCTGCTTCTGCCACTGCTACCATTACCATTCCCCAGGGGATCTTTTGAAGACAGGACTTTATAAACCTGAAAGCACTATGTAATTTCAGTGGTAGTTTTTATTACCAGCATCTCCTAGAGACCACTCCTTCCCTTCTATACATCTTTCCTTCCAATCTCAACCAGGCTTCTCCCTCCACACTCTGAGAGCCCCAAAAGATGTTACTTCCAACAACATTGCATTTTGATGTTTGTTTCCTGGAGACAGAGACTTAAAATAGCAGTTCTTGTTGAGAAAGGAGTCATTGACAGCTCTAGGTTTTAAAAACAAAGTAAAGTACGGTACAAGTATCCAATGTAGATATTCCTGTGATCCAAGCCTCCCCTCTTGGGCTATTGTTGATCAGTCATTTGTCAGTTATATCTGACATGACACTATATTGGGTTTTCTTGGCAAATATACTGGAGTGGTTTGCCATTTCCTTCTCCAACTCAGATGAGGAAACTGAGGCAAACAGGGTTAAGTCACTTGCCCAGGGTCACACAGCTGCTAAGTGTCTGAGGTCAGATTTGAACTCTGGAAGAGCAGTCTTCCTGACTCCAGGCCCAGTACTCTAGGCACTATGGCACCACCTAGCAATTCTATCTTGGGCTATATCTGCCAAGATTCTCAAAAGGTAGGGAAGGAAGTTAGTTTCCTTTTTGGAAGAGCCCAGGACCTGCAAGGGAAAGAGATAAGGTTGACAACCTCAGAGTTAGGAAAACCTGGGTTCAAGTTCTGCCTCTAGGTGCTCTGGTAAGCTCTTGAAGACTGTCATTTCCAGAGAAGGTTCCCACCTGTATTAGTAGAGGGAATTCCTCACTGGGCATTCCTTGTACCAATGAAATAAAGGTCTGGTAGAAAATCAATAATATAATAAAATGATTGACAAAGGGAGAATATTTGTTTCCTCCTCATACCCCAGTGCACCCCTCTTAGTGGGTAGACATCACCTCTAAGGGGCAGAGTTAACTCACCATAGGAAGGTTTACTCCACTTTATGTCCCCCTTGTTATTCGATCCAGATAAAGAGAGGGAGAAAATGAGTGACAGTTTCCTCTTCCCCTGCAGAGAACATGGTATTTTCAGAAAAGCAAAGTGGACCTTGCTCTATTTCTTCTTTTTCCATAAGGCCTGCGACTGAGGAGGAAGCCTGTGAGGAAGACTCACAGAGCGATGAGAGTCCCATGCACTGCCCCCAACCCCAAGCTTTCAGGGGGCATCAAATCCCATGCATGGGAGTCCTGTCTCTATAAGACTTTCTCCGCCTTGGGAAAGAATGTGTCAATGGCACAAAAGTGTCTCCTGACACTCAGAAGGAGAGGAATATGACCTTAGGAATAAAATGTAGCCCACATTTGCATGAATTAAAGCAGTTCATGCTAGGTACATTAATGAAATGTATACATGCCAGCACTTGGAAAATGTTTGATAACAGCTAGCTATGTGTGAACTCATTCAGATCCTCTCTCCCCAAGGAAGAGTTTTTAGCATAGTCAAAGCCCTTTTCTGACTTTGGGGCAGAAATCAGCAGCAACGGATGGACGACATCTCAGTAGTAATCTGGAAGATTATCTGGATTCTATTTAGCAGACCCACACCATACTTTAACTCAAAGGAAAGTGAAGAGTAAGGAGATCCTGGACTGTCTTCAATTAGGAATCTGATTTCTATTCTAGGCACCTCTCGAAGAGCATTTACCTAATGTATTCCAGGCACTGTGTTAGATACTAGGGATACAAAAAAAAATGAAACAGGTAAAACAGTTAAGTCTGGTAGAAAATTAACTATATAATAAAATGATTGACAAAGGGAGAATATTTGTTAACTCCTTGTACCCCAGCGCACCCCACTCAGTGCGTAGACGTCACCTTCAAGGGGCAGGGTTAACACCACAGGAAGCCTTTACTGTATTTCGTGTCCTCCTTGTTGTTTGATCCAAATAAAGAGGATGAAATAAATATGAAATTATATTGGATCCTAGAGTTTCTAGGGAGCCACTGGGGTGTAGAGAAGACTGGTGTGATTAGACTTGCAATTTAAAAAAATCATTTTGGTAGCTCGTGAGAAGATGAATTATAGATTGGAGAGACCTGAGGTAAGAAGACTATTTGGAGGCCATTGCAAGAGTCCAAGTGAGAGGTAATGAAGGTTTGAACTGGGGTGTGGCTGTATGAGTGAAGAGAAGGGGAAGAAATGTGGAAAGACTAGATTTGGCAGCTGATTTGGATATATATGGGGTGAGGAAGAGTGAGGAATTGAAGATGATGCTGAGGTTGTGAATCTCAGTGACTGGAACGGTGGTGGTCCCCTCAAGAAAGACAGGGAAGTTCAGAAGAGGGATGAGACCAGGAGTGGGGAGGGAGGAGACGATGTAATAATATCTTCTCCATTGCTGTTTATCCCGTGAATTTAAAATGAAAAGGGAAGGAGGTAGGAGGTAGGATGGAGCTTTTACCGGTCACTGTCCTGGAACACAGAATCTATCCTTGCCAAAGCCAGAAGTAGATGTGGGAGATGATGGGTGGGAGGGGATAATGCTGTGGGAGGAAGGGGAGGAGGGAACTTTTCCTAATGTCATCTGTGTAGCCTTGGCTATTGGTGCCTGGGGAATGGTTAGGCTAAAACTACTCTGAGAGATTCATAATCAGCACCGAAGGGTGGAAGTTTTCACAACTGAGGAAAGGAGCAAAGTGTGGGAGTGTTGGGTGATAAGAGTGGATGTTGTGTTGGACACAAGTCCCACGATTGGATGCGACAAGAAAGGTGGAATTTGATCCATATTTCTAACCCCAAAGTGAAGGAGACACATCCCTTGGGGTCAGCCCATGGTTTCAGACCATGGTCCCAAATTTTAAGACCAAAGGCATGCATTCCTCATCCTAAATCCACCTCAACCTTCCTTTCTATCCTTCTCTCCTTCTAGTTCTCTGCATCAGAGGTGGCAAACACACAGCTAGCTACATGTAGCCCACAACAATCCCTAGTCTAGTCTGAACCCAATTAAAATGTAATTTGAAAATATTTTTAAAAATAAAAATACAATAAAACATGTAATAAGAACATGTGGTTCTCTAAGTTGATGTCTGCCAGCAGGGATCCCTATGTATAATTAGTAGTCAGTTTCTATTTGAGTTTGACACCACTGCTCTGCATGAGCCCTTCTCTTTTTTTAAAAATTAATTATTTATTTTTAATTTTCAACATTTACCTTCATAAGTTTTAAATTTTCTCCACCTCCCTCCTCACTCTCTCCCCAAGACAGCCTGAAATCTGATATAAGCTCTACATATACATTCCTATTAAACATATTTTCACATTAGTTATGTTGTATGGAAGAATCATAACAAATGGAAGAAATTATAAGAAAGAAAAAAAACAAACAAAAAAAGAAAATAGTCTGCTTTGATCTGCATTCAGACTCTACAGTTCTTTCTCTGGATGTAGACGGCATTTTCTATCATGAGTCCTTTGGAATTGTTTTAGGTCCTTGCATTGCTAAGAAGGGCTAAATCTATCAAAGTCAGTCATCACAGACTGTGGCTGTTACCGTGTACAGTGTTCTGCAGGTTCTGCTCACTTCACTGAGCATCAGTTCATAAAAGTCTTTCCAGGTTTTTCTGAAGTGTGCCTGTTCATCATTTCTTATAGCACAATAATATTCCATTACATTCATATGCCACAACTTGTTCACATTCCCCAATTGATGGGCATCTCCTCAATTTCAAGTTCTTGGCCACCACAAAAAGAGCTGCTATAAATATTTTTGTACATGTGGCTCCTTTTCCCATTTTTATGATTCTTTGGGATACAGCCCTAGAAGTGGTATTGCTGAGTCAAAGGATATGCACATTTTTATAGCCCTTTGGGCATAGTCATGAACCCTTTTCTTCAGCTAAACTGGTTTATTTCCTGTTCACTAAATAAATCTTACTCTTTCTCCTCTTCCCCTCTGTGCTTTCAATTCTCTGAAAATGCCCTCCCCAATACCCTCTGTCTGTTCAAATCCTACTCATCCTTTGAAACAAAAACTACCCAGGGGAAATCCCACCTCCTCCATAAAACCTCTTCTGAGCACTCTGGTTCTCAGAAATGTCTCCCTTCTCTGACCTATAGCATTTATTACTTATGCAATTTCTCTGGCAATAAAATTACATATGGCCTTGAACTAGTTATTCATTCATTTTTTTCTTCATTAACACTATAACATAAAAAGATGCTAGACTTTATTTTAAAAATCCAAACTCACAAAACAGAGACATTATAGGAACCTAACTCCTTAGGGCATCCCCATAATGTCTCTGTTTTGTGAGTTTGGATTTTTCTAAGTGAAAATGCCTTCTTTTCATCTCTTCATATCTTACCCACTCCTTAAGGATCCACTCAAGCTGTTTCTCCTCTATGAAACCTTCCCTGAGGATTGACAACCATGCTGATCTTTCCTTGCTCAAGTTTCTTTTATACTTATTGTCTGTTATACAATTAGCACCTTCTTTTATACAGTGCTGTCCCTTTTTTTCAATTGCTGCATGGATCAGTATAAGCAAATTTCACCCAGTACTTCAGATGTCCGGGGCTCATAAAGATGATGATGTATTTATTTAGACTATAAGTCTGTAAAATGTTTTACCTACAGTATCCTCTCAACAGCTCCTTGGGATGGGTACATTATTTTCATTTTACAGATGAAGAAACTGGAGCTCAGAGAGACTAAATGACTTGATAGTGTTTGAGGTGGGATTGAAAACCAGGTCTTCCTGACTCCACCTCCAGCTGTCAATCCAGGATATCAAAACAAGTTTCCCTCATTCACATTATAGCCCTTCAAATACTTGAGGACTTCCATCATGGCCCCCAGCTTAGCCTATAAGTCTTCACTTGTCCAGGCAAACCATTATTCCCAATGCCTTCAACTGATCTTACTAGGACATGGCTGCCTTCCCAGGGAAGCACTACAACTTATCAATGTCCATTAGGAGTAAATATAGTAATTCAAATTCGATTTGATCAGGGTATAGTAAAGTCTAGTATTGTATTAAGTTTTTGGCTACTCTATTATAGTATTGATTACCGTATCTTATTGTTGACTCGTATTTGAATTGCCCCATCATTCTGGCCCATTGAGATCCTTCAGTTATTGTTTCCATGTTCCTTTGATTATTTACAGATACTTTGGGGAGTGGGACACCTCCTTTTCTGACTTCAGGGAATTGTAACTGTTCATTCTTCCCCCTCCCAACTTGGAAAGTTTCTAATTTTTCACTCAATTAGAAATCAGATTACCTAATGTTGTATTGTTTCATTTTAATTAGTTGGTCTTATTTAAGTGTTTTTAATGTATATAAGTCTGTCTCCCCCTATACTGGGGGTCCAGTACCAAAGCTGAGGATGGCTACAGGTCCCAGTTTATTGGGCAATTTGGCATATACTACTTAATAAATCAATACACTTGGAAGCTCAAACCTTTGTTTTCCTCAGTCATTTCAACTTTCACCACTAAGGATTTGCATCATGGTTCCATTTAGCACCTTTATACTGGCTTAACCTTTACAAAGTGCTATTTATTTAAAAAATAGAGCAAGAATAAACATACACAACATTTTCCCCTACACCCTGGGGGCATAATCTCCTCCATACCACTGTGGTCTCCAGGGAGGAAGAAATAGGTTTAGGTTCGATGTTTACCTCAGTTTCTACATAGCATTAGTCCCACCAAGTTCAACTCCAAAGCCAGAAAAGCTAGTTCCTGTTGGAGTCCCCAGACCCCATGATCCTCAAGGAATCACTGCTAGACTAGCTACAACATCTCACCTGAATTCTTGGACTCTGGGCCCATGTCCCTGGACTAGATTAGAGACCTCCCTCCCTGCCCTAGAAAAGAGAAGAATGAACTAAAAGGCCAAAGACCCATTTCTCAGTGCTAGATAGCCTAAGGTGGAAGCAGGCAGACCTCAGGCCCTCCCTTCGTACTGTATGCTGTTAGAAGAGGTCCTTTACCTCAGAAGCAAATGCAAAAACTGCCACTATTATTGAGTCAGGTGGGTTTATGAAAATGCAGACAGTTCCAGCTGTCCAGATAATGGAATAAGACTGTTCCCAACCACATGGTAAAAAGACACAATGTATCCATACATGCTCCAGTCCTCCAGTCTCCCAAAATTAGTTCCCTAGTGTCTTCCATATGGATGACATCATCTTAGGTGATCTGGCATGCACCAAACCCCCATTAACTTGTATTTTCACTGGCTGCCCTTCCATTCCTGGAATTCTCTCTTTCCTCACCTTCACCTTCTGCTTCCTTCACTTCCCACTAAAATTTTACTTCCTAGAGAAGAATCCTTTCCCAATCTGCTCTAATTCTAGTGTTTTTGCTCTATTGATTGTCTCCAATTTGCCCTGTGTGTATTATCATAATATTGACATAGGGCAGAAACTATAAATGCCTTACACATCATTCCATCTCCTGACTCTGGACAGTTTCACTAGCTGTCTTATGTGCCTAGGACTCTATCTCTTCATCTCTCTCTTCTGGCTTCCCTGGCTTTCTTCAAGTCTCACCTAAATTCCTACCATCTGCAAGAAGACTTTCATAGTTCTCCTTAAGGCTATGCTTTCCCTCTGATATAGCTTGTTTGTACATTGCTAGTTGGAAATTGTCTTCCCCACTGGACTGTGAGCTTTTTGAGACTAGGGATTCTCTTTTGCCTTTCTTTGTGATCTCAGTACTTAGTACAATTCCTAGAACACAGTAGACATCTGATAAATGTTTGTTGATTATTTGATATCATCTTCATTTACTAACCCTTCCTTTACAAAGAATATTACAAAGAATAAAATAGAAATAAAAAATTCAGTTCAGCAAAATTATTCAACATATTAACCAACTCTGGCAGTATCTACAATGTTCGACACCTATAATTCTCCACCTCTGCAAGGAAAGGAGAAAGGTACATTTTCTTATCTCTTTTCTGGACCTAACCTCAATCACTGTAATTAAATAACATTAAATTTTGCCTTATTTAGTTGATGTTGTTGCAGTCATGTAAGTTGTTTCGCTGGTTCTGCTTATTCCACTCTGAATCTGTTCACTTAAATCTTCAAGTGTTTCTTAGAATTCTTAGTAGTAATCATTTCTTCCAGAATGGTAATATCCCGATGTATTCATGTGGCACAATTTGTTCAGACATCCCCCAAACTATGGAATGCCTTTTGCTTTTACACCACAATATTTTGCTATTGTGCCTCTGTCCTAATTGAACCTTCCCTTGTAAAACTGTTAAGCAAAACTGACCACTATTACAACTGTGTCGGATGTCATATGCACCCACCACACTGTCAAGAGCTGTTTTATCATTTGTTCTCCAGGTGAGGCATGGCATGTTATTATCCCATTTTCTGCACAATGAAAAAAAATGGCTGTAGTTGCCTCATCACCTTGGTACAAATTTCCGAAGGCCTGTCATTAGATTTTTATATTTTATATGTCAAAAAGGAAGTAGAGAGATAGGCAGATATGTAGATAGATACATAGATACAAGTGCTGTATTATAAGAGAGACAACATGGTATAGTAGACACCATACTAGACCTGTAGTCAGGAATATCTGAGTTCAAATTCTGCCTCTGACTCTTACTAGTTATGTGACCCTAAGCAAGTCAATTAACATTTCCAAACCTTAGATTCCTCATGTGTAAAATTCAAATGAATAATATCTATAGTAGCTACTCTGTCTACCATAGTATCTATAAGGTAGCAAGGTGATACAGTAGATAGAGTACCCAGCCTGGAGTCAGCAAGACTCATTTTCCTGAGTTCAAATCTAGTCTCGGACACTTACTAGCTGTGTGACACTAGGCAAGTCACCTAACCCTGTTTGCCTCAGTTTCCTCATCTGTAAAATGAGCTAGAGAAGGAAAAGGCAAACCACTCCAGTACCTTTGCTATGAAAACCCCAAATGGGGTCACAGAGAATCAGACATGACTGAAAATGACACAATAACAAATAATGTCTATTTCACTATGTTTTTAAAATTAGATACCATATTTAAAACAATTTTAAAAATTTAAAACGCTGTCTTAATGTCAGTTATTTTTACTGTGTGTAGATCTGAATATAACATTTTAGAAGAGATGTTGTTCATTTGGAGCACATCCAGAAGATGACGACTGGGATAATGAGGTGGTAGCTGGGAATGATTAATTTAAAAATTCAATTTACTAAGTACCTACTATGTGCGAGGCATTAAACTAGGAACTGAATTCATTGAACAAATTTGGGGATGTTTAACCTTGAGAAGAAATGACTTGAGAAGACAAAGAGCCAAATTTTGAAGGATGAGAGATTAGAATTCTTTTGAAGTAAGAGACTGAATTTTTGTTCAGTCTCAGAGTTGGGGTTATGGGTAGAAATTATAAAGAAGAGGATTTCAACTGATAGAAGGTTCCCAACAGTTCACACTGTTAGAAATAGAATAGACTGCTTCCTTTGGTAATGAGTTCCCCATCACTGGAGGTATTCAAATGGATGGCCACTTGTTGGGGATATTACAGAAAATTTCTGATTTGAGCTAGGGTTGGACTAGCTGACCTCTAAGGTTTCTCACAACTCTGAGATTTGCTGATTCTAAACACCAAATAACCTATGATAAATATGCCATGTTGGTAGTTGCTTAAGGGATTTGTTCTTTCAAAGTCTTTCAAACACGAACAGGAGACATTCCTACAGCCTACTTAGGAAACTATTTCTTGAGGAGCAGTCATCACATTTTTGAAAAATTACGGCGGCAGCTGATCCAAAATCTTGGCCTTGAACTCCAGCCAATGTTTTCTTGACTCCAAAGTGTCCTGCCAACACAAAGTAATTGCACAGCTGACAGACCCTCTCTTGTTACTTCTTAGGAATGACCATCATTTACAACCTCTAAAGCCAACCGGGGTCTCCCAGTGAACACACAGCCACTCGCAGTAATTTTTCAGTGAGTCATCTTCTGGGTAACTGGCCATCCAACATCTGCCCCAGAAAAATGCCATAGATCTTGTCCTTCAGGTAATCTGCAGAATGGATGGGGACCTCTATTTTCACTCAAACTGTCACGTCAGCAGTTATTCCATCAGACCTTCATTTCCTTCAAGTTGTCTCTTGCTCTCCTGCCTATGTAATTTGGTACCTTTCTGTGTGCTCTTTCAGCTCCCTCATAGGTACCACTGTCTGTGACTCTCTGTCAATATATAAACCTGTCAATAGAATTGTAAAAAGGAACACCTCATGCTCAGCATTATAAAAAAGCATCTCTGTCCTCAAAGGGGAATGGTATTTGGTATTTTGGAAAAATTCTTTATGTCTATATTCTGCTCTATTCCTCTCCCAGAACTGCTTCTGAGTCTCTAGAATTTTCTACCATGCCTTAACTGCCTTCTTACCTTAAAAATCCCTGTGACCCTATAGCCCCCTTCTCCCATTGGTGAGTTTCTCCCAAAACTTCCATTTTTGAGGAAGAGTACAAGTTACTCATCATTCATTCCCCCAGCTCTGTTTCTAACTCTGGGCTTTACTACCACACATCCACACAAGTACCTAGCTTCCCTTTTCTTGCACTCTGCCCCTTTGCAGTTGCCTTACATGTGCTTTCTTCCCCCATTAGAATGTAAGCTTTTTGAGGGCAGGGACTGTCTTTCTTTTGTCTTCTACTTACATCCCAAATCCTTATTACAGTGCCTGGCATATAGTAAATGCTTCTTGATTTGGCTTGACTTAATTGCTTTCTCCATGTAGTTTCTGAATTTTGAGTCCTCTGCACTGCAAACTGTAGAAGATTAAGAATAAAGGGCAAAGGCAGCAGCTGTGTGAGATGTTGCCAATACCTCATGGATATAGGGGTTTGAATGGAAAAGTAGCTTAAAATTGTCGTGTATGGCATGATTTAATATCACCAAGTTAAATAACTGCAAAGTTTTTTAGATTCATTATTGGGGCAAGGTTGCCAATACATCTTTTGTTGCCAGCTGACACAGAGGAAAATCCACCTAGGAGAGTGGTCAAGTTAATGTGAGTTCACTATTCTTATCCTCCAGGACCCAGCCTATCCTTAGGATAGTCTGGAGTGTTGGTTCCAACCAGGATGTCCAGGGTCATGCCAGGTCCATCTAAGAATGAAACCTCAAGTCATTCCCCACTATTCCTATCTCATTCATTCATTCATTAAAGAGATAAGTATTAAGTACCTTCTGTGTATATAGATGCTGTAGGGTATACAGAAAAGTAAAAAGCATAGTTCCTGTCCTCGAATAGATTACCATCCAGTAGAAAAGGTAAGACGTTTATATAAATAACTGCACTACAAGGTAGTGTGGTTCACATGCCACATCAGAATGATAGGGAATAGGGTCTGGACCTGTGATTTCAGTAATACAGAGAACTCCCATTTGAAGAAACCACCTCAACCAATTCAGGTTAAAGGTTGACTCCTTCTCTGCACCTTAGTGTTTCAGAGAGGGCCTGTACCCCTTATGTGGCTTGGCTTCAATCACACAACCAGTATGTGCTAGGGCAGGACTTGAACCTTGATCTTCCTGGTTTCAAGGCCAGCTCTCTAACCACTACCCCATACTGCCTCTCATGAATCAAAAAGATAGAATCTCAGGAAGGATTTCAGAGGCCAATGAGTCCCACCTGAACAGGAATTGCTTCTAATATACCTAACACATGGCTTTCCAACTTTCAGTTGAAGATCTCCAGTAGAGGAAACCACACCTCCTGAGAATGCCCACTGTCCTTTTGGTTAGCTCTGACTGGCAGGAAATGTTTCCTTGCATTGAGTCTAACGATCCATCACTGTTTCCTCTACTCATCGCTCTTGGTCCTGCTTTCTAAGCCAAGCCAGTCAAATCCCTCTTCCACACAATAACCTTTTGGGGTTTTTTTTTTGTTGTTTTCATTTTTTGGAGGTAATGGGGTTAAGTGACTTTCTCAGGATTACTCAGGTAGGAAGTGCCTGAGGCTGGGTGGGTTTGAACTGGTTTTCCTGAGTCCAGGGCCAGTGCTGTGTCTGTGCCACCTAGCTGCCCACTGTGGATAGCCTTTTGAATGGGATAAATGAAGCATTCAGAGAAGGCAAAGATGATTTCTGGCTGCAGCGTTCAGTGAAAATTTCACAGAAGAGTCTGAGTGGACTAGGGTCAAGAGACCCAAGCTGTAGTCCAAGTTCTACCAGTGACTTACTGTACGGCCTTGGGTGAGGATTTAACTTCACTGAGCCTCCACTGCTTCAACTATAAAATAAAGGGGTTGGATTACATGTTCTTTATTTTTTATTTGTTTGGATTACATATTCTGTAAAATACCATCTATTTCTAAATTCTATGAACCTTACAGCTTTAATATTCTATGGTTCTTTAGGCCCAGGCAAAAAGATAGGATCTTAATGTGTAGAGATGAAATATACAGGAATTCCAGGCAGAGAGAACATCACAGGAGGCTCATGGCATGTGCCAGGAACAACACAAATTAACTTGGTTAGATCATAGGGTTCAGATAGCAGAAATTTAGAAGACTGTGTTGGAAAGGTATGTGGGGATGAGACTGTAGAAGGCTTTGAATGTCATGACAATGAGTTGAATAATGGAAAGGTTCACATTGAAAATGAACAGTCCACCAGCAAAGGCAATGCGTACCTGTCATTCCTGCTAACAGGAAGACTCAGGATAGTGGGTGTCAAGCTCAGGAGTTCTGAACTAAGTTGGACTAAGGTGATAGAGTGTCCACATTAAGTTAAGCATTAATATGGTTGGGGAGGGGGAAACGAGGTTGTCTATGGAAGTTCAAACCAATCCTGGTCAGAAGTGGATCAAATCAAAGCTCCCATTATGATCATAATAGGATCAGGCTTGTGAATGGTCCCTGCTCTTCCATCCTAGGGGAGACAGGGAGATCCAGTTTCAAAAACAATAAAAAGGAAAATAAAACAAAATTTTAAAAAGAAAGTGTTAAGGGAAAATGACATGACTAAAATAGTGCTCTCAATTATCTGGAGAAAAGTATTCATCATATACATATACACTTTTTTTTTTGCAGAATTCTTTATTATTCCCCTCCTCTTTTTTTGGAACAAGCTCCTCCTTCTTCCCCCAACCCACACTCTAATCCTATCCACCTCCCTTGACAGGGAGGTGGGCCAAAAAGGTAGGACAGCAATATGGATAATTCTATGGCTTATTTTTACTATATCCAAAACAAGAGCAGGCTGAATGAATACTGTCAGCATTGTGAGAAGTGAAAAGTAGCCAAAGCTCCCATTGATGCCTTTGTGGCTGACAAAACAAGTTGAATCTGTGGAGACATATTCAAAACCTATGATGTAAAGACTGAACAGAAAGAACTCGGGAGGTAAATACACTAAGGTGACTCCTAGCATGAGAGGAAAGTGGTTCAGTAAGGGCCCATGGCATGGAATACATAGAATTCCTCAAGTCTTAGAGCATAGGGGACACTTAGAGGTCATCCATTCTAGCTTTTTTTATTTTACAGATTAGGAAACTGAGGCTCAGAAGAAGAAGTGGCCTGTCCAAGGCCACATGGCTAGGAAGTGGCCAATGCTGGGAGTTAGATATTTGTTTTCTAACTCATCTACTTCTTGCAAATCTCAAAGTTAACCTAAGGGGTGACAGTAGACAATGTAGGTAGAACCTTCTCCCAAAAGTAGGAGGTTCCCAGATGCGTCAAATTGAGCTACCTGTGTAAAACTGTGTGAGAATGTCTGCTGAATGGGGCGAGTTGCTAGATTGTAGACTGGCCACATGTTTGACCTTCCCTCTCCACTTCTCCTAGGAAAGCATACAGAAATCTTCCTCACTGGAGCAATAGGTTGTGTCAGTATCATGCTCTCTTTATTCCATATCTGTTGTCTGAACTCCTGTCCTTTAAAATCCACTGCCTGGGTCTTTGATTGTCCAGCCAGTCTTTGACCTGGCTTCAACCCACTGCCTTGCTGTGACTTGTGTGTCTGGAGCTCACCTGAATCCAGATTCCTGTTCCCACTTAGATTTCTGGCCTCTGGATACTCCTAATGCCCATTTTTATGAGGTATTTTCTACATTTTATGCCTACCTTGGCTCTATGGCCAATATCCCCTGCTGTCCCCAGTTCCAAAGTAGACAAGAGGAAGAGATCATGAAAGCCAAAGTCAAGCAGATTATTTGTTGTAGGCTCTTTGACTTTGTTGACTTCTTCTGACTGTATGTTTTGGTCTTCTTTGTCACCAAAGAAAGATTCCAAAGTCTGAGACTGAATCTGGGTGCGTTTTCACTGCCTGGCCATGTTCCCAGCCAACTTACTTGACCCTTGAGTTTTTCAGTGGGGTATGACTGCTTGTGGAGTAAAGAGTACTATGTTCCAAGCTTGGGGGGATGCGCTGTTGATTTCAGAGCTATTACAGCCAGCTCTGCTACACCAGCACTCCTCCTTCCCCAAGAACCCCCAACCTGGACTGGACTTAGATCTTCAGCAGGCTCTGCACTCCTGCTCTGATCTGCCACTTAATTCTTCCCACCAGGTGGGCCTGGGGACAGAAGCAACTGCAGCTGTAGTTCTGTAGCTGCCCCACCTCCGCTGCCCCCAGGGTGGTGGCTAAAATGCGAACTCTATCACCCTGTCCCCAGCAGCTTTTCCCACTAACCTTCTCTGTTGTCTTTGGTGTTTGTGGGTTGAGAAGTCTGGTAACTGCTGCAGCTCACTGATTCAGGGTGCTAGGGCACGCTCTACCTGGCTCCTGGTTTGGTTGGTCCTGCCACCGCCCACGCTGGGTTCTGCTCTGCTCTGCTCCCAACTCCATGCAGGATAGACCTTACCCAGAGACCATCCAGGCTGTCCTGGGCTAGAGCCCTGCTTCCCTCCGCTATTTTGTGGGTTCCGCAGTTCTTCTCTGTTGTCTTTGGTGTTTGTGGGTTGAGAAATCTGGCAACTGCCACAGCTCACTGATTCAGGGTGCTAGGGCCCGCTCCACCCGGCTCCTGGTCTGGTTGGTCCATGTGGGCCATGCTGGGCTCATGCGCAAAAGACCTCACCCAGCAACCATCCAGGCTGTCATGGGCTGGAGCCCTGCTTCCCTCTGCTGTTTTGTAGGTTCTGCAGTTCTAGAATTGGTTCAGAGCCATTTTTATAGGTTTCTGGAGGGATTTGGCGGGGAGCTCATGCTAGTCCCTGCTTTCCAGCTGCCATCTTGGCTCCCCAAGCAGATTATTAAATGGAAGATGATGTTGTCCAGTGGTTTTAGCTATGTCCAACTCTTCATGACCCCATTTGGGGTTTTCTTGGCAAAGATACTGGAGTGGTTTGCCACTTCCTACTCCAGCTTGTATTACAGATGAGGAAACTGAGGCAAACAAGGTTAGGTGACTTGCCCAGGGTCACACAGCTAGTAAGTGTCTGAGGCCAGATTTGAACTCAAATTCTCCTGATTCTACAGGGTGTCCCTGAAGTCTAGACACATAGGAAATCTCATTAACATCTCATTAACCATTTCATTGAAGACTCTGTGTTGTTCAGTGACTTCTTTTTCTGGGGTATGCTAAAGGAGAAGATGTACTCAATGGAAATCACAGATGCAACACACTTGATTGAACACATAGTAAATGCGCTCAAATTGATGGCAATGTGGAGTTATTGCACCAAGTTCACGTGAATCTTGCAAAGCTTATCAACCTTTGCATCGTAAATGATGGAAATCATATTGAAGATGTTATTTGTTAATATTCCAATTAAATAAAATGTTGTTGAAAATTTCATTCATTTCATTTCTTGAAAATATACATTTTTGCCTGTGTGTCCAGACTTTAGGAACACCCTGTAGAGCTGGCAATCTATCCACTGCAACATCCATTTGTCCCAAAATGGAAGATAGTGGTCTGTAATGTTTAAAAAAAATAAGAAGACTGCAAAGGGGTCAGATTTAATCATGCCACCCTACTACTTAAAACCCTTTTACAGCTCCAAGTTGCCTACCAAATAAAGTTACAACTCTTTTGTCTAGTATTGATGACCTACCACACACAATCTAGCATCACCTTACCTTTCTAGCCCTAAATCGTGTTATTCCCTTCCATGTGTTCTGTGTTCCAGCCTAATGAGGCTACTTGCCATCTCTTCTATATCCCTCATGAAAGACATCTATGCCCTTAAGTACACCATCTATACGCCTAGAATCTCCATCTTCTCCTGTCCCCATTTCTGCCAGTTGAATTCCCACCCGTACTTTGAAGTCCCCCTGATCTTCCACC
Source organism: Trichosurus vulpecula (assembly GCF_011100635.1). Classification (NCBI taxonomy): domain Eukaryota; kingdom Metazoa; phylum Chordata; class Mammalia; order Diprotodontia; family Phalangeridae; genus Trichosurus; species Trichosurus vulpecula. The sequence continues at coordinate 397,555,996 of NC_050573.1, read as the reverse complement.
TCTTTTGTGGATCCTCCCTTGCACTCCCCTTCAAGAATGATCTTTTCCACCTTAGACTTCACGAAGCATTTCATTTGCACCTCTCTGATGTGTTTATTTTGTAGTTTATCATTTGTGAAAGGGCTATGCCTTCCTACTCAATCATAGGATCATAGACTGAGAACTGGAAAGTAACTCAGAAATCATCTAGTCCAACCCTTTCATTACATAGATGAGGAAATGGAGGACATTCTTGTCCAAGATCACACAGGACATCTAATAGTGGCAGAGTAGAGACTGAATCCGGGTCCCCCCCTGGCTCCAAATCCAGTGTTCTTGCCACTGTATCATACTTCCTTCCCAAGATCCATCAGGGAGGACCTCCATGCGTTTTTTATTGTTTATATTTTCCCTGATGCTTAGCGCAGCGCTTTGCACATTTATAGTTGTTTAAGGAATTGCTTGTGAGAAGTCAAAGATTATCAGAGACAAACCAAGTCTGTTGGATTTGGCAGGAAGTCAATCAGTCTTTGTTACCATACCTAGATTCAGAAATATTAAACGCAGCCTAATCTTCATTCATACATTGAACCTTCATTCACACTGTGTGTGTGTGTGTGTGCGTGTGTGTGTATGTGTGTTTGTGTGTGTGTCAGGATGGGGGGAGGGAAGGGCAGGTAGGGAGAAAGTTGTCTCGTCATACCCCAGGATTACATTAAAATGTGAAAAACAAATATGAGAATAAGTCCTTCCTGTGTACTTCTGTGGTGTAGTGAGCAGTGATAGAAGGAAGCTCTAGCCACGTATCACTCAATTTTACAGATGTAGAAAATGCTTCATTTACCTGGTGCACACTGCACAAGTCATAGGGGTGCAGATATAGCTCTAATAATTTCACAATCATTGGTGGAAGGGTCTTTCACACTTTTTCATTGAAAATAGTAGCTTTTTGAGGTGAGGGCACGGTCAGCATCTGCCATGTATTACATTACGCAACATGAAGCACCATGGATATTTTGAAAATGTCAGATAAATCAACTAGTTGTATGACTCAGCCTTCAATGGCCAATCAATTCTTTGAAGAGGGTTCTGATTATTCATCATTAAAATGAAAGAATTACTAGATGGCCTCTAAGCTGCCTTCCAGCTCTAACACTAGGATGCTATGGTCCTACAACTCCCCAAATTCATAGCACACAAATGACAAATACAAGATTTTCCCAATCAGACACAGAACATATTCACAATGTTATTGTTTGGTTTCCATTCAAAATCATCACTCAACTAACATTCACCACCATGTTCCACCTGGTTTCAGGTTTCATTGCTTTGGTTTAATACAGTTCTCCTTACAAGCCTTCTGCGGTGTTTTATAATGATGGAAAGACTACTTCATCTTGGCCTCAACTGTTCTTCAGTGAACTAATCATAGTGTCACTGTATGGCACCATTTATATACTTGGACCAGAATAATTGGTATAAACATCCTACCCACATACTTAGTCTTGATTTCTCTTCAAACACAAGATGAACTGATGTGGCTGGCTTCTTTGGGAGTACAGAAAGTCCAGTCTGGACACCTTTATGGAATAACTACGGTTGACAAGCCACATTTACTGCAATTGAGTTTCTTGTTCATCAGATTTTATTTCCATTGACGTTCCATTAGGACCCAGTATATTTAGCTTGGCAGCTCAGAGTTCATGTCAGCATGATACCAGCCCCAAAGAGGACAGAGGGGAAATGCCTTTGTATATCTCAAATTGCCTTGTGTGCCTCTCTGTTGCATGGCTGTAAAATAGGAAATCACACTTAGTATGTTTCCCTTTATTTCTTTATTATTCTCTCTTACAACTCTATGCCCACTTTAACACAGTAAAGCACATGGCAAGGAGAGAAAGTATGACTCAAAATTAATGAGTTAAGAGCTTTGATTTTCCTGTAAGGCAGACTGAAATCCACTGCACATTCTTAGCAGTACTTGACTGGACAAGATCTAATATTACTGAATATTGATGCTGTTGTCAAAATGTACTTACTGGATATAATCAATTTGATGGTGGATTAATCACCTTATGAAAACATCTTCAACCTCAAGAGGAAGGATTTTTCCCTCCATGGATTCCTGTTTATTCTAGTTAAAAAATTGAATTTAAAAAAAAATTCTGAACTTAATAAACACTAAATAAGATGAATGTTTCCTTATGTAAATCAGGAAAGGAAACAAATGTTGTACCCGAAGCTATGATTTAACATTTTATTTTCAAAACTGTTCTACTCATTTATTTACAAGTGACCAATCTTCTATTGCATTCTGAAGCTTTGTTGAAATGCTTCAATAATCCCCATTTCTCACTTTTCTTCTTTTTTGTTTCAATAACACTATTTAGTTTCCTCTCCTCTATTCCAAACTCCTCTACTCAAATTGCCAGAAAAACAGAATCTTTCTATTAAATATTAGTTAAACAAAACAAATCCCCACACTGACCATGTCCAAAAATGTATGTCTCATTCTGTATCATGAGATCCATGAACCTCCAGAGATGGGGAGCACGCTTCATCATCACTCCTCTGTAAATGTGTTTGGTTATTGTTCTTAACGCTCTCTCAGATCTTTCAAAGTTGTTTTTCTCTACAATGTTGCTGTTACCACATCAGTTGTTCTCCTTGTTCTGCTTACTTTACCCGGCATTAACTCATGCAAGTCTTCCCAGATTTTTCTGAAACTGTTTTTTAGTTTTTCACAGCACAAAAACATTTCATTACTTCATATGTTATAATTTGTTTAGGCATTTTCTAATTGAGGGGCACCCCTATGTTCCTAGTTCTTTGCTACAACAAAAGAGAAGCTATAAATATTTTTGTACCTATGGGTCCTTTTCCTTTTCCTTTGACATATTTTTGTTATAGGCCTAGTAGTGATACTGCTGAGCCAAAGCACATGCATAGTTCAGTAATTTTTTTTAGGGGGGAAGCATAGTTCTAAAATTCTCCCCCAGAATGGTTGGACCATTTTATAGCTCCATCAAAAATGGAGTGTGCCTTTTTCTGCAGCCCCTGCAACAACCATCATTCTCCTTGATGGGCATAAGATAGAATCTGAGTTGTTTTAATTTGCATTTCCATAGTTTTTAATGAGTTGAATAATTTTTTCACATCTGTTGATAGCTTGAATTTTTTCCTTTGAGAACTGTTTTTTTAGATCATTTGACCTGTGACCTTGAGGACACATGTGGCCTTCTGGGTCCTTGGGTGCAGCCTTTTGACTGAGTCCAAGTTTTACAGAACAAATCCTTTTATTTAGGGGATTTGTTCTGTGAAGTTTGGATTCAGTCAAAGTGCCAGACTTGAGGATCTATAGGGCCACATATGGCCTTGAGGCTGCAGGTTCTCCATCCTTGATTTGACCATTTATAAATTATAGAACGGCTCTTGTTTTCTTGTATTTGGATTCATTCCTCATGTAACTTGGATATGAGAACTTTATCAGATAAAGTTGGATCAAAGATTTGCAGTTGTTGTTGCTCTTAATCATTTCCAGAAGGAGGGAATTACATTCCAAATATATGTAATTATAGCTAATTCCACACGATCAAAAGAGAGAACCCCATGGGCAAGGTAAAAACTTTAAAAATTAATACCTTGAAGTTTCTCTCAGTGCCCCTTCCCCACCAACCCTCATAGGCCATCAGCAACAAGGTACAAGCAAAACAGGGCTTATGCCTAGGAATCTGGCCATAGGATAGAGAACCTCCATGGCTGCAGTTATTTTGCCCAAATATTCCCCATTCTCAGCCCACAAAGAAGAAGCACACTGCTGATTCTCTAAACCAACGAAGCAAAGGAAACTGGAAGGAGTTATCAAGCAAGCTGAAAATGTGTTTAATTATGGAGCTGCCTCAAACCTGAAGAGAAGGAAGGGATGTAGAAAACTATCAAGGTGGCCCATCCTATTCCTCCAGTTTAGTCAGAGCAAGGACTCTACCCACTGACCTCACATCTCCCAATACAAGGAGGCTTAGTCAGCCCTGAGGCCCAGCCTTGGGTGGGGGGGGGGGAGGAGGTTCTGATCATGAATGAAAGGATAAGGGTCAAAGAGTGACAAGGAACATAAGAAGAAACCAAAACAAAACAGAAGTTTCAATGATCAAGAAGGAAATCATTGATAAAAGTCCAGTGTCTAACCAGTGTTCAATCCAATGGAGGGGATCTTAAAAACAACAGAAAGAATGAGCAAAATGTATTGAGTGTATTGTGTATTTTGTAAACAAGATGGCATAAGACCATAGACCAACTTGACATCACAGTTCATATGCGTAGGGTGGTGGCTGCAAGTTTTTGTTCCAAATACCATTCTGTTGGGTCAAAAGGTGCCATTGTTTACTGATATTACCTTCAATTTGTCACTAAATAAAATGTCTTTGGAAGCATTAAAAGGAAGAATAGTTACGCCTTTTTACAAAAAAATTCCGGAGAAGGGTATCAAAAGTTAATTCTTAATTTGTTTCAGAAAAAAAGTACTAGGTACATGAAAATCTTGTTTATTTCCATCTTGTTTATTAAGACCCTTTCTAAAATATTAGGCTTTCTCATACTTGTAAATAGAACACACTGAAAATTATTGAATCTCTTCTTGAATCAGGAGATTACAGTATTGTAAAGACCTTGTTCTCAACATTGTTGGCCATTACGTAGTACTATAGACAGTGAAGAAAATTGGACAGAATCTGTACTGACCCCAGGATGTACTCGGGAAAGTTTTTGTTTTTACAAATTCCAATCAATTTGGATTATAGTTAGTTAGGTTCTGAACGTTGCTATGGTATAAACCCATCCAGGACAGCTGAGTAGTAGGAAGACACTGCTATCTCTGGTGGGTACACTTCCCCCATTACCTTCTCCTCTTACCTCCTTCCTTAGCCCCAGGTTGATGGAATTCATCTAGACTCATCTGGTTTGGAGGAGATGAGAGTCACCCATTTGATTCCTTGAAGTGAGATGAGGATTACCAGGTCTTCATTGATCTTTTCACTGCCTTGTAAGGTCCTCCTCACATCTATGGCTCTCTGCCCTATAGACTCACTGCTATCTGATGATGTCTGATGTACCTGTGGGTCTTACTGTCTGTCCTATGTGACAGATGGTAGACAGACACTTATGACTTATGGCTTTCTATCTGCCCTGCAGTTTAACTTTCTTTAATTTCCCCAAACACAGTATTAGCTCCTTGAGAATATGGACCATCTAGTGTTTTTCTGTTTTTTTTTTCTATTTGTATGATCATAGCTTAGCACAAAGTAATCGCTTAATAAATGCCTTTCCCTCCATTCATTCAAACAATAATATTATATAAACATAACCAATATGACTCCTGGAGGATTCACACAGACTGGATAGAAAGAATTACAGATATGAACAAAAAAATTTATCTTTAATCTGCTCCCTGCCAACCCTGTGGGCTTTTGGAATGTCTAGATTACTATGAAAAATTATGAGTGTGTAAAGTTTTAATTGTATTGATAATAATGATGATGGTCATAATTACCGATGATTCTTAGCTTCTTTCAAGGCTCAACTCAGGTGACACTTGCTGTCATTCTGTCAATTCAGTTATGTCTGATTCTTCATGACCCCTGTTGGGGTTTCTTGGCAGAGATATTGGAGGGGTTTGCCATTTCCTTCTCCAGATCATTTTACAGATGAGGAAACTGAGGCAAACAGTATCAAGTGACTTACCCAGGGTCACACAGCCAGTAAGTGTCTAAGGCCAGATTTGAACTCAGGTCTTCCTGACTATAGACCCATTGCTCTATGTACTGTGCCACCTAGTGCCACATCTTACTGGGAAGCCTTTCCCAATCCCTCCAGTTATAAGTATTCCTTCTGTCTCCAAATTATCTTCCATTTCTTATCTATTTACACATTATACCTCCCAACACAATGTAACCTCCTTAAGGGCAAATTATATTTTTTCTTTTGGTTTTTGTATGTTCAGTTTCCAGCATACTGCCTTGCACATAGTAAGTTCTCAATAAATGTTTTTTAATTGAATTATGTTGATACATCTAATATTGGATAAACATCAACCAAGTAATAGATTATGCCTCTAATGGCTTTTTATGTACTGGTTGAGACCTTGTTACAGGTCCTTGGGGATATTAAGCAGATTTTTTCTTCTTTCTTTAGTTAAAAAATATTGTATTGATTTTTTTACATCACTTTCATTTCCCTCCCCCGTCCCCTACTCAGCAATACCTTATAACAGAATAAAAAAGAAAGAGAAAAAAAGTCATTTAGAAAAAACAACCAAGAAATCAAATGAATCTGACAGTGTAGGCAATGATCCACATCTATAACTTCCTGGTGCTGAAAACAAGGGAGAGAAATGCATTTTGTCACCTCTTCTTCAAGGTCAAGACTGTTCATTATAACTACATACTATTCAGGGTTTTTTTCCTTTAAATTAATTTCTTTTAAGACAGCCTTGGGAACAACAGAATAATCATAAAGTTTTTTTTGTCACTTTGCCAATCTCAACAAACTCTCCACTGACATATTAGTAGTCCTAATGAGGATCCTGATCATCAGCTAAACATGCCATTAAGTTAGAAACGATCATTAATTTCAGAATAGAGGATGCCTTGAGGCTCAATCTATTACTAATTTTCTAGCCATGCATAAATATCACCTATTTGTCAGAAATTAACTGTGACAGAAAAACGTACTATGATATTGACAAGAGGGCCAGAATTTCAGTTACTATTCATCTGCTCATATCCTTCTTTCCCATCTTCCCTCCCTCCCTCTCTTCCTTCCTTCTTTTTTCTTCCTTCCTCTCCCCCTTCCTTTCTTTTCTTACCCCTTTAATATTTTCTTCTTTCCATCTTTCTTTCTTTCTCATTGATATAAGAAATTCACATTAAGGAAATTCCCTTTACTAATGCGAATTGGCAATTCCATTTTTTAGTGTGAGTTTCTGAAGTACTGAGGGGTTCCATATTTTGCCCAGAGTCACACAGTTAGCATAAGTCAGAGATGAGACTTGACCCTAGCTTATCTTGACTTTGAGGCCCTCTCTCTAGTCACCACTCCACATGGTCTCAGTTCATATCTTAATTAATCTGGCTGTATAAAGTCTGCTCATTTCCTGAACATCTTTTTGAATGAGCTCACAGTTACTTAAAACTAAATAAAACATAGAGCCTGAACAGCTTTAGCCCTAGAGGCTGAGGAAAGAACCAAGGAGGTACCTAGCTCACCACTGGAAGTCCTTGGTTCAGGGAACACGTCACTTCGCTGTTTAAATTTTCAAGAATTGGAGGAAGATCCTTCTCAATCACAGTGACCCAGGTTTCCGGTTCAGCCTAGATAACTAAACATTTAGGAGATGAAAGACTCTTCCTTGTGACCAGGCATTTCTAAATACTAAAAGCTACCCCCTCCTTTCTAAACTATTAGGCCCAACAGCAGCTCAGGAAGTTCTCTCATTTAGCCAAGGTAAATGCTATACCACAAATTCAGCCTTGGAAGCATGAATAGAAAAGTCTGGAAAGGGATGCTACAGTCCAGTTTGTTGTACATGGACTCATTTGCTGATTATTGTGATGTCACATTCTAGAACTCCCTAATTTCTATATTTCTTTAGGGAATACTCAGGCTGCATTACCAGAACCACCCCAGTAGGAAAACTTGGCCCAAAGTTATTTTTCCTTTCTACTTTTAAAAACAGCTGTGATCAATCTGAGGTTATCTAGGGCCATCTCTTGCTAGGCTTCCTGATTCTTTCTTGAAGTTCAGAATGGACTTAGGAAGGATTTTTATTTATAAGGGGACAGTGAAGGAAAGAGGAAAGAGAGCTAATATTTATCAAGTGTCTACAATGTGCCAGGCATTCTGCTAAATATTTTATAAACATTATCTTATTGATTGATTGATTTGAGAAGTAGAATGGATGAAGAATTGACCTCAGAGTCAGGAGAACACAGGTTCAAGTGCAGCCCTTGGCATGTAATGGTTGACTGATCCTTGAAAAATCATTTACCTACCCAGTATTCCAGGCAAGTCTAAGACTGTAATTTGAACATCAGTTGGTAATCTGCATTATTACAGAGAGTTTCCTTTCTGGGAGTATCTACACTGGGAAAATCAAAGATTTAAATATTTTTTAACAAAGTAATATTACAGTGGGGTAGAGAGAGAGAGAGAGAGAGAGAGAGAGAGAGAGAGAGAGAGAGAGAGAGAGAGAGAGAGAGAGAATTTCTTATGCATTTACTACGTGCCAGGTACTATGCCAAGGGAGGGGGGGAATACAAAGAAAAGTAGATAAGACAGTTGATGCCTTCAAGTAGCTTACACTCTAATAGATGAAAGTAGACAGAATGTTAAAGAAAATTATCAGCACAGTGCTAACAGTGGACATCTCTTAGATTCACTGACTCTGCCTAGCTTTAAGTAAAATGACTCCTGTGAACTCCCCAGGATTAAAGCCAGGGTCAGGAGCCTAGGTTCCCATTGCTTCTACCATCATCTTTAAGCTGTTGGCTGGAGCACCGACACTGGACTCTGAACTCTGAACTAGGCAATGACATCTTCTCTTCACAGGTCCCTGCATGCTAGCTGAAATGCCTTCTAGATTCTGGCTTTGCCCACTGGTCCTTAAAAATAAAGAAACAAACAAAACCCCACCATGCTACACTCTCAACCAGTCAGGCCTGGCTACCAACACCTGGCAATTTGTGCAACTCTCACACATACAGGCATGATCCCTGGGTAGGCGATTGTTTCTTGTTTCCTCTCTCAGTCAGGTGATCATCTCAGATGATATGAATATCAATCAGATTATACACTCAATCCTATCACCAAGAGATGCATTCAATTCTACATCAATTTTACCTGAAGATCCACAGGGATGCATAATTTCTTTATAATTGGGGTGTATTCCAAAAATATAATTAATGTTAAAGTGTGTTTATTCAAAATTCTGAAAGAGGCAATAGAGATAGGTTCTTATGAGGTAAATGGAAATAAGTATGATTGGGATATTAAACAACTAATAAAGTGTGGAATAGGAGGGAAAGATAACAATTAAAAACGATTCTTAAGGCTTCATATGTCAATTCATTTGGATTGATTAAACACTGTGAATGATTCTTGCTGTCAAATTAGTCTTGCTATATTAAGAAAAGAATTAAAAGATGAAATGCTATCAAATTCCTAGGATTTTAAGAAAGCTAGATTGGCTGTACTGCTTTCAAACGTCCCCCATTCCTTAAACCTCCCTCTTCCTTAAGCCAGCAACCATTAACTTACCTTTAAGCTCATACTAAGTGCTATTTAACACAAGGGACAGCAAGCCAGATAGGACTGGTTTTTAGTATCAGAGGTGTCTTTGTTGTGGAAAGATGTCAGCTCCCAAACGTTCACTACACTGTGCAGATCTGTGTACCTCAGGCAGGTTTATAGCTCAAAACCCATTTCCTTGGGGGCTTATAGCAACTTGTAAATCCATGAGGAATTTTTCAGCAAAGTTCCATGTCTCAGTTTATTCACGGATTAGACTTGTAAGAGTAGATTCATTCTCAGGCTCTAATGTACAACATTTTTTCCCCTGCAATGAACACTTGCTTCTCTTTTTCCACTCTTCAGTTTGTGATCGTTTGAGAATTTACATCCTAAGTTATATTCCCCAATGACAGCAGAATCTTAGAGAACGCTCCGTGTGGCTCCTCTCAAGGTCCAATTCCTTTGAAAGCCTCTCTTTATGCAGCCTTGCCACCTCCCTCCCACACCCCAAAGCAACAATTTCACTAAAGTTTGTAGTGTAGCTTGGGTGGATTTCTAAGAACTCGGACTCTGCTCGTCCTAGAAACCTGAAATGAAGACAGCAGCTTTTCTTCTAGCTCAGGCTACTGTTGTGATAAGGGGTGCAGAATAAGAAGAGGATTTCTTTATATAATGCTTCAAAGTTGTGCTGAAGAGTTGTTCTTTTTGCCCTTCCTGGGGACATGTCTCTCCCTAAGGCTTAGTTCCAAGGGCACCTCCCACAAGAGACCTTTCCTGATTCCCCAAGTTGTCATGGCACTGTCCTCTTCCCTCCACCTCACCCTCCAAAAAAAGCATTTTGTATTTATTCATATTTGTATGTACTGATTCTTTACAGTAATATGAAACTTCTTTGATAGTAGTCAGCAGTCACTGTTTTATTTGTGTGTGTGTATGTGCATGTCTGTGTGTGTGTGTGTGTGTGTGTGTGTGTGTGTGTGTGTGTGTATCTTCTGTGCCTAGAATGGTGCTTGGCACATATTAGGAACTTAATAAATGCTTATGAAATGGGGTGAATTTTTTAAAAAGACTACTAAATGTCTTCAGAATGAAGCTCATACATTTAGGAGCTATGTAATCCTGGGCAAATCACTTACCTGCTGTCTGCCTCGATTTCCTTGTCTGTAAAAAGGGGAGAATAATAATGCCTATCAACCAGGGTTGTTGTGAGAATAAAATGAGATAATATTTATAAAGCCCTTTGCAAACCTAAAAGCACTACATTATTCTATTATAGTTATTAGAATAGTTATATAATAATAGCTAATAAATAGTAATAATATAGTAATAAATAGTAAAAATAGATAATAGATAAAAATAGATAATAAAAAGTAATACAATATGTAATAGAATAGTTATTCTATTATAAATTGCCTCTTCGAGCAGGTATGTAGGCTTCAGGCATTATCAGTCAGTTGGTTTGACTTTTCTCACTTCAGGGACTATCCTCTGGTCCTGACAGTTTTCAAAGAATCATAGGATCTCAGAGGAGGAAGAGATTTTAAAAGCAATCCAGTCGAGTCTCCACCTGGAAAATAATCTCTTTATTCAACCAATGGTCATCTAGCCTTGCTTAAAGACCTCAAGTGAGGACAATCCACTCTGCTGAAGCTACATATTTTTCTAGGCTCAATAGCCTTCCCTCACTTAGAGCATCATTTCCCTTTATGCTCTAGGATTCCCCCATTTTTGTTCCCAGTGGTTTCCAGACTCACCCCCTTTGACCGAACTTCAGTTCATATTTGTTTCAAGAAGATTCCCCTTTATTGGCTATAAGATGTAGAATGCCAAAGTTAGAAGAGACCTTCAATACCCTCCAACCCATAACTCTTGATTAAGAGTTGAGAAAACTGAAGCCCAGGGAGGGGAATGACCCACTGAGGTCATTTTGTGACCTAATTTCACAGCCAGACTTAGAAACCCATTATCCTAATTGCTGGTATAGTCCTCTCTCTATTGCAGTGAACCAAAGAGACAAGGCAATTCTAAACAGAAAGTTAGGATTAAGGTACTCTGTAGCCCCTTCTATAGTGGTGCTGGACAAACTGCTACAGTAAAAGCAAGAAAATATTTGTGAAAAGCACTTAGCGCAGTGTCCAACATACTGTAGGTACAATAAAATTGCTTATTCCCTTCCCTTTCTCTTCCACTAAAAAGAGAGGGAGTCAGAAGAGCTTAATTTAACTGTCAGTGCTATTACTACTTCTATCTATATGACCTTGGGCAAGTGATTTAACCAATCTGGGCCTTAGTTTCCTCATTTATGAAATGATGGGGTTGAACAGGATCATTTCTAGATTCTTTATAGCTCCAAATCTTATGATTCGAAGTTGTTTAATCTGACTATCCTAGGTGTAAACACCCACTCAGAAAGCATCTACATGGGAGAGGAGAGGTATGAAGAAGGGGGTCCCTGAACCTCTGAATTTCTTTATTATTCAAATGGGTAAGGAGTATTTCTGACATTTTTGTCAGATGTATGTGTGTGTGTGTGTGTGTGTGTGTGTGTGTGTGTATGTGTGTGGGAGTGAGAGAGAATTTTTCCCATTCTCATTTGTAGACTTTTCCTCTTCACATGTGTACACTGTCCCTCTCTCCCTTCTCCTTTTTCCCACCCTCTCTGAACCCAGATTTCCTCTGTAGGTAGACGATATTGTGTCTACCACGTTTTAAAACTTATTATTACTTGTTATTTTTGGTGATTCTAAATTAAAACAAAAGTAACTGTTTAAATTAAATCACAGGTTTGCTATCCATTATTAACAATGATCTTTTTTGGTCAGCACTGAACTGGCGAAGAATATTTTTCTTTTTGCTAATAAATTTAGTTACCTGAGGCAAAGTAAAACACACGTGTGCATGTGTGGGTGCACACACACACGCGCACACACACACACACACACACACGCCCGAACCTGTCCTTATTTCCTATTCTCTTTTACAGACTTTTGCTTTTGCTTTGTGTACTTATATGTTACCTGATCCACTTGTCAAGATGAAGTGAAAATTTCCAGCACAAGGAATATGTCAACACCCATAGTAGTTACTTATTACAGTGTCTATGGGAGTGTTGCCTGTCCACCTTCTTTGACACAGGGGGAGGTGAGCCACACGGCATCTGTGACTCACTCTTCCCCACCCCACACCTCACTCATCTGGTTGGGACCATTCCTAGATGGTGAGGAGACGATTGGAATAGCTGCTGCCACAGGGAAGAGTTCATAGTTCCTTTGAAGTAAATACAGACTTTCTCTTCTGCAGAGAAACCCAGCAGCATAGCACAGCCCTCAAGAGCACTGTGGTATAAACTTAATGCCTTCTGGCAATTACAAAAAAAGATGTCCAAGGGACAGCTTTGGTTGAAAGACCATGTAACAGTTACAGTGTCCAGCAAAAGCCAGATATTCGAAGCATTCTATCATTTCTATCCACACAGAAGGCAATTGTCACAAACTATTTAGAAATCTAGTTACAGCCAAGGTTCCCTCAACGTTCATCTTATCAATTCAGCTCCATTCCATATATATATCTAGCTAACTTTAAATTACTCCTGTTGTGCCAACAGAGGCCTGAGTACTATGTTGCTCTGTTTTTGTGTCCACATGTGGATACATTTGGATGTATGTGGATACATGTTTGGGTGGATCCACACTTAATGGCTCATGTCTGGGTTTCTCCAAAGGGGGGAGGAAAAGGTACTTAATGTGAATCGTGAATCACACATGAGACAAGTAAATTATTCCTACACACAAAAGGAATACTAAGTACAGGATACTCACCGGCATTTATAATGGAAGAAATTAAACAGCATTCAGTAATTTAACATAACTATTACAGTACGCTAAGGTGTTGATACTTTGCCTCATTAGACTACAAAGCAGTTTGCGATACTACTAATTAGGCATTCTATAGTTAACCTTGGTTAAGCAATATCCTTACAACTCTGCCAGTGAAATGGCCAGGCTTGGACTCTCTCCTTGTTGGTGGCCATTCTCTCTGAGAGAACTGAAGTAGTTGCCAGAGGCTATCTCCTTTTGCACTCCCCTCCTCCATTCAACTGCAGCCTCATGGGATCTTCAGACCTCTCACATAACTAGGGTAAATAGCACAGAAGGAACCTTCAAAACAGCTTTTAAAGACAAATTTAATTGAAGAGGGAGTGATCTACAGACCCGGCCTCTGTGAACAAAGACCATAAAACACCAAAGTCTGATGGATGAGGAGTGGGAATATGTGAGTTTACCTTGGATACAGTCCCCTGGGGGGAAAAGTAAGTCCATCCTAATAGCTTCCTAGGTGAACTCATTATTACTACTAACAAGGTGATGTGCTCAGTTGTTTCTATATGACTATAGGAGTCTAAGAGCAGTTAGTACCCTCTAAAATTTTGCACCTGTGGCAAAACCCCAGTTATCCCTTCCTAGTTATGGCTCTGGGTAAAGATCATGAACAGTGAGGTAGCAAACATAATGCTTTAAATCATGATCTTGTAGAGGTTCTATGCTTGGTACAATAGACCACTTAGAGCCTAAGGATTCAAAGAATCAATTCATTTAATTAATTTATATTCAAATATCACCAGGTAAAATTATTTCTCAATGTAGTTTAAAAACAAAAAGAATTCAGAAAGATAAAAATAAATAAAAAGCAAAAAGGTTTCCTAGGGTTTCCAGAACTCCCTGCGAAAGTCCTAAAAACCACTCATATCATTTTCACCCAAGGGGCCCACAGCAGGATCCCAGATCAATATACCAGGGTGCAAAGTTAACTCAAATCACCCCAGGTCTGCATTATTAGCTTCTCTATAGTCTCTGTGTTGATGTTATGGAAGTGGGGGAAGATAGGGGAGAGAAAGGGAGGGAGGGGGAGATATGGGAAGGGAGGAGGGGTTAACTCTCTGCTCCCCAATTCCACCAGTATCCTGGCCCATAGCAAATGCAAAGCTTTACCTAACAATGAATGATTTATCTCAGATGCTAGCAACTTTGCAGGAATGCAACCAAATTGCATCCCAACTGGATCCAAGTTGGAAATAGTTTACGAAATGGAGAAGTATGTTTGAAGAAGCAGCTGAAGAAAATTCAATAAAAGTTGTGGCTTGTAAACAAAATATAAGAGGTTGGCATCTTCCATGAATACCTTTGAAGATATTCTTCCCTGGAGCCTCCTCTTTGGAATGTGAAATTGGATTTCAAGTTTCATACTTCCCAGACTAATATATGCACCTATCTAGTTCTGGATACAGCATGTGGATGTTTTATCTTCTTTAGTCCCTTATATCTAGTTTTTGGTTGCTGCTCAGTCATTCAGTCATGTCCAATTCTTTGTGACCCCATTTGGGGTTTTCTTGGCAAAGATATTGTAGTGGTTTGCCATTTCCTTCTCTAGCTCATTTTACAGATGAGGAAAACAAAGCAAACAGTTAAGTTGACTTGCCTAATATCACACAGCCTGTAAGTGCCTGAGGTCAGATTTGAACTTGGGAAGATGAGTCTTCCTGACTCCAGGTCTGGCACTCCATCCACTGTGCCACCTAGCTGTCCTATGTATCTAGTATAGTACATGTAATGTAGAGTAAATTGAATAAGTAAATGTAAAATTTGCCTTTTCTCAATGAGTATTTCTTTGCTGATAGCATAATATATTGTTTATATTATATATAATGTGGTATATTATAGATACTATATCTAGTAGCATTCCATTATTTTTTATTTAATAGTATTTTATTTTTCCAATTACATGTAAAGATACTTTTCAATGTTCATTTTTTATTTTTAAAATCAATTTATTTATGTTTAGTTTTCAATATTCACTTCCATAAGATTTTGAGTTTCAAATTTTTCCCCCTCCCCAAGATGGTGTGCAATCTGATATAGGCTCTATTTATGCATTCATATTAAACATATTTTCACATTAGTCATGATGTAAAGAAGAATTAGAATTAATGGGAGGAAGAAAGGAGAAACAAAAGAAAACAACAAAAGAAAAGGAGAGCAAATAGTATGCTTCTATCCTCATTCGGACTCCAAAGTTCTTTCTCTGGATGTGGAAAGCATTTTCCATAATGAGTCTTTTGGAATTGTCTTGGATCATTATATTACTGAGAAGAGCTAAGTCTATCATAGCTGATCAGCACACAGTATTGTGGTTACTGTGTAAAAAGTTCTGGTTCTGCTCACTTTCACTCACCATCAGTTCATGTAACTCTTTCCATGTTTTTCTGAAATCTGTCTGTTCATTTTTTGTAGCACAATAGTATTCCATTACATTCATATACCACAGCTTGATCAGCCATTCCCGAATTAACGGGAATGCCCTTAATTTCCAATTCTTTGGCACCACAAAAAGAGCTGCTATAAATATTTTCATACATTTGGGTCCTTTTCCCTTTTTCATGATCTCTTTGGGATACAGACCTATTGTGGTATTGCTGGATCAAAGGGCATGCTTAATTTGGTTGTCCTTTGGGCATAGTTCCAAATTACTCTCCAGAATGGTTGGATCAGTTCACAACTCCACCAATGCATTAGTTTTCCAATTTTCCTACATCCTCTCCACCATTTATCATTTTGCTTTTTTTCTCTTTTTTATCATTTTTATTTAACATTTTAGTTTTCAACACTTATTTCCACAAGATTCTGAGTTACAAATTTTCTCCCCATTTCTACCCTCTCCCCCATTCCAAGATGGCATGTATTCTGATTGCCTCATTTCCCAGTCAGCCCTCCTTTCTGTCACCCCACTCCCCCCCATCCCCTTTCCCCTTACTTTCTTGTAGGGCAGGATAGATTTCTATGCCCTATTCCCTATATATTTTGTTTCCCAGCTGCATGCAAAAACAACTTTTTTTGAGCATCCATTTTTAAAACTTCAAGTTCCAAATTCTCTCCCCTCTTCCCTTCCCATCCACCCTCCCTAGGAAGGCAAGCAATTCAACATAGGTCATACATGCATCATTATATAAAACACTTCCACAATACTCATATTGTGAAAGGCTAACTATATTTCCTTCCATCCTAACCTGTCTCCCTTTATTCAGTTTTCTCCCTTGAACCTGTCCCTTTTCAGAAGTTTTTGCTTTTGATTACCTCTTCTCCCATCTGCCTGCCCTTCTATCATCCCCCCTTTTTATCCCCTTCCCCTTACTTTCCTGTGGAGTAAGATGCCCAATTGAGTGTGTATGTTATTCCCTCCTCAAGTCAAATCCAATAAGAGCAAGATTCACCCATTCCCCCTCTCCTGCCCCCTCTTCCCTTTCAACAGAACTGCTTTTTCTTGCTAATTCTATGTGATATAATTTATTCCATTCTATCTCTCCCTTTCTCCCTCTCTCAATATGTTCCTCTCCACCCCTTAATTTTATTTTATTTTTTTAGATATCATCACTTCATATTCAACTCTCCCTGTGCCCTCTGTCTATAGATATGTGTATTCCCTTCAACCACTCCAATACTGAGAAAGGTCTCATGAATTACACACATCATCTTTCCATGTAGGAATGTAAACAAAACAGTTCAACTTTAGTAACTCCTTTATGAATTCTCTTTCTTGTTTACCTTTTTATGCTTCTCTTGATTCTTGTATTTGAAAGTCAAATTTTCCATTCAGCTCTGGTCTTTTCATTGAGAAAGCCTGAAAAGTCTCTATTTTATTGAAAATCCATATTTTGCTTTGGAGCATTATACTCAGTTTTGCTGGGTTGGTGATTCTTGGTTTTAATCCTAGCTCCTTTGACCCCTGGAATATCATATTCCAAGCCCTTTGATCCCTTAAGGTAGAAGCTGCTAGATCTTGTGTTATCCTGATTGTGTTTCCACATTACTCAAATTGATTCTTTCTGGCTGCTTGCAATATTCTCTCCTTCACCTGGAAACTCTGAAATTTGGTGACAATATTCCTAGGAGTTTTCTTTTTGGCATCTTTTTCAAGAGGTGATCGGTGGATTCTTTCAATTTCTATTTTGACTTCTGGTTCTAGAATATCAAGGCAGTTTTCCTTGATAATTTCTTGAAAGATGATGTCTAGGCTCTTTTTTTGATCATGGCTTTCAGGTAGTCCAATAATTTTCAAATCATCTCCCTGGATCTATTCTCCAGGTCAGTGGTTTTTCCAATGAGATATTTCCCATTTGTCTTCCACTTTTTTGTTCGTTTGGTTCTGTTTTATAATATCTTGATTTCTCATAAAGTCACTAGCTTCCACTTTCTCCAATCTCATTTTTAAGGCAGTATTTTCTTCAGTGGTCTTTTGGACCTCCTTTTCCATTTGGCTAATTCTGCCTTTCAAGGCATTCTTCTCCTCATTGGCTTTTTGGAGCTCTTTTGCCATTTGGGTTAGTCTATTTTTTAAGGTGTTATTTTCTTCAGTATTTTTTTGGATTTCCTTTAGCAAGTCATTGACTTGTTTTTCATGGTTTTCTTGCATCATTCTCATTTCTCTTCCCAATTTTTCCTCTACTTCTCTTACTTGCTTTTCCAAATCCTTTTTGAGCTCTTCCATGGCCTGAGACCAATTTATATTTTTTTTGGAGTCTTTTGATATAGACTCTTTGACTTTGTTGACTTCTTTTGGCTGTATGTTTTAATCTTCTTTGTCACCAAAAAAGGAATCTAGAGTTTGAGTTTGAGTCTGAGTTTGAATCTGAGTTCATTTTTACTGCCATTCATGTTCCCAGCTAATTACTTGACCCTTAAGCTTTTTGTCAGGGTATGACTGCTTGTAGAGTAGAGAGTACTTTGTCCCAAGCTTTAGGGTCCAAGCGCTGCTGTTTTCAGAGCTACTTCTACTCCATTGTCACCACAGTCTCTGTCACCACAGAGCTCCTCCTCTCCCAAGAACTGCCAAACAAGACTGCAGTCCAGATCCAAGCAGGGCAAAGCAAGAGAACCTGCCTCTGTGGCCACAAACCACTCCTTGCACTGTGTGAGCCAGGGACTCGGGAAGCAGCTGACACTGGAGCTTTGGAAGCAGCCTCAGGAGCTTCCTGCTGCTGCCACCACTACCACTGCACCACCTTTGACACCCCCAGGGATGGGGCTGGATGGCTTTCACCTCAATCCCACAGTTTCCCACTTACCTGCTCTTTGGCGTTTGTGTGTTGAGAAGTCTGGTAACTGCCACCCCTCAATGACTCATGGCCCTAAGGCATGTTCCGGCCAGCTGACACCTGGTCTGGTCTGTCCTGGTGTGGCCCACCACTGGGCTGTGCTTTGCTCCCAGCACCATGCGATAGACCCTTCCCAGCGACCATCCAGTTTCTCCTGGGCTGGTGACCTGTTTACCTCTGCTATTTCGTGGGTTCCACAGCTCTAGAATTTGTTCAGAGCCATTTTTTACAGGTGTTTGGAGGGATTTGGGGGAGAGCTTAAGCAAGTTCCTGCTTTCCTGCCATCATCTTGGCCTATCATTTTTCTTTTCTGTCATATTAGCCAATCTAATAGGTGTGAGGTGGTACCTCAGAGTTACTTTAATTTGCATTTCTCTAATTGATAGTGACTTAGAGCATTTTTATATGAGTATAGATAGCTTTAATTTCTTCCTCTGAAAAGTACCAGTAGTACATAGTTGTAATGGAGCAGAAAAGTCTCTCTCTCTGCCTCCCTCCCTCTCTTTCTCTATCTCAAAGGAAAATAAAATATTTAAAAATTTAAGGTAGGACTAAAAAAATCTCAAGGGAAATAATTTGTCTTTCTCCCCCTCCTTTTTCCCTTTCCCCCTCTTTGTTCCCTTCCTTATCCCCCTCTTTGTTCCCTTCCCTGTTAGCCCTCAGTCAAAGCTGCTGGACTTTGCAGAATGCCCTTTCCCTTCACCCTCCCCCCTTGCCTCATCCTCTTTGCTCTAGGTGTTCAGATACTGACTTCTAAAAATCTTCTAGCCCCCTTAAGATGCAAGAAAGCTTGTGGCTACAGTCATTCCTAACAGTTCTGCCTCCCATTCAAGAACATGCAAAGGTGAAACGGTCTCCCACAGTGGTAGCTAGGCAGAGATTGCAGGTGGGTGGGTCAAGCTCCCTCTTTCCCTTTTGCCTTTGCCTACCCTTCAAAGTCCCTATGGCTCGCAGCTTGCTAAATGTAACAAATAGTAATAAGTTCTTTGCCCAGGTTAGACCCCTCTTTGGACCTGCCCTGTCCAAGCTCTGCCAATCCTTGAGTTCTCTTTGATTGCCAACATGTGACCCTACTCCCTGTCTCTGGTCTTCCTGGATTCTGGGTTGAAAGCCCAGTTTATCTCTTCCTCTGTGTCATGGGGACACATCCTTTCCATCTGTTGACAGATTCAGGACTGGATCCTGCTGTTGCTGACTGCTTACTACCAAAGAGCCCTACTGACCAATCCTCCCTCAACATGGTACAGACCCAAACTACTAAGCCCCACAAGACTATAGCTGAGGCATGGAGACCCCTGTCACTATGTACCTCCATTTCTGCTCCTGACCTCAGACAGAGTGTATCAGGTGAAATTAATTGTCTGTGTAAAAATAAGCCAGGGGATGCACATGTGAGTGGGCAAACTGTCTCCTGTCCAATGACGGCTCTGGGCTCTTACACCTGAACTGTATGGCTCTAGAATTTGAATCTTCCTCGTCTCTTTTCTCTTTTTACCTCTAGAAGGCTCATTCATCTTAACCTGTCTTTGACACTTCAGTTTCTGCTCTGACTGCCCATCTAACCTAGTCTTCCCTACAACTCCTAGTTTGACCCTGGTTTGATGCCACAGTCTTCCTTATATCTCTACTGGTGATGTAGATAGCCCTTCCTTCTTTTCACAGTGTTGGTGGCTATTCTTGGCCATTGAACTTCCTACCACCTAAATGGAGTCATAAGACATTAAGAACTGGTGGTTTGGGGTGGAGCCAAGATGGCGGCTGGAAAACAGGGACTCACTTAAGTTCTCCTCCAAATCCCTCCAAACACCTGTAAAAATGTCTCTAAACAAATTCTAGAGCTACAGAACCCATGAAATAACAGAGGGAAGCAGGTCTCCAGCCCACGATGGCCTGGATGGTTGCTGGGAAGGGTCTATTGCACCACACTGGGAGTGGAGCACAGCCCAGTGTGGGACCCACCAGGACAGACCAGGCACCGAGTAGATCAGGTGGAGAAGGCCTAAGGGCCATGAATCACTGAGCTGTGGCAGTTACCAGACTTCTCAACCCACAAAAGCCAAAGACAACTGAGTAGGTCAGTGGGAAAACTGCTGGATTTGGGTGAGAGAAGTGCACTGTTTGACCCCAGCCTCAGGTGTGGTGGAGGTGGCAGGCAGCAGCAGCAGCAAGCTCTGGCACTTGCTTCCAGAGCTCCAGCTTCAGCTGCTTCCGGAGTCCCTGGCCCACACGATGGAAGGAATCAAGCAGCAGATCAGAGCATGAGTGCAGGGAGCACTTTGCTGGTGCAGAGACAGGGTCCTCTTGCTTTGCCCTGCTTGGATCATGTCATGGTCCTAGTTGGTGGTTCTTGAGGGAGAAGGAGTGCTGGTGTGGCAGAGCTTGTGGTAACTGTGGAGAGGGAGTCCTCCTGGTAGCTACAGGGCAGAAAGGAGTGCTTGTACTCACAGACCAGAGCATAGACCAGGAGAGGAGTATCATACCACCTCAGAATAGAAGTAGCTCTGAAAACAGCAGTGCAAGGCCCCTGAAGCTTGGGACAAAGCACTCTCCACATTGAAAGCAGTCATACCCTGACAAAAGGCTCAAGGGTCAAGTAGTTGGCTGGGAACATGAGCAAGCAGCATAAAAGGACTCAGACTATAGAATCTTTTTTTGGTGACAAAGAAGATCAAAACATAGTGCCAGAAGAAGTCAACAAAGTCAAAGAGCCTACAACAAAAGCCTCCAAGAAAAATATGAATTGGTCTCAGGCCAAGGAAGAGCTCAAAAAGGATTTGGAAAAGCAAGTTAGAGAAGTAGAGGAAAAATTGGGAAGAGAAATGAGAATGATGCAAGAAAACCATGAAAAACAAGTCAATGACTTGCTAAAGGAGATCCAAAAATTACTGAAAAAAATAGACTAACCCAAATTTCAAAAGAGCTCCAAAAAGCCAATGAGGAGAAGGATGCCTTAAAAGGCAGAATTAGCCAAATGGAAAAGGAGGTCCAAAAGACCACTGAAGAAAATACTGCCTTAAAAATGAGATTGGAGAAAGTGGAAGCTAGTGACTCTATGAAAAATCAAGAAAGTATAAAACAGGACCTAAAGAATGGAAAAAAAGTGGAAGACAAATGTGAAATATCTCATTGGAAAAACCACTGACCTGGAGAATAGATCCAGGGAGATGATTTGAAAATTATTGGACTACCTGAAAGCCATGATCAAAAAAAGAGCCTAGACATCATCTTTCAAGAAATTATCAAGGAAAACTGCCTTGATATTCTAGAACCAGAAGTCAAAATAGAAATTGAAAGAATCCACCGATCACCTCTTGAAAAAGATGCCAAAAAGAAAATTCCTAGGAATATTGTCACCAAATTTCAGAGTTTCCAGGTGAAGGAGAGAATATTGCAAGCAGCCAGAAAGAATCAACTTGAGTATTGTGGAAACACAATCAGGATAACACAAGATCTAGCAGCTTCTACCTTAAGGGATTGAAGGGCTTGGAATGTGATATTCCAGGGGTCAAAGGAGCTAGTATTAAAACCAAGAATCACCAACCCAGCAAAACTGAGTATAATGTTCCAAGGCAACATACGGATTTTCAATAAAACAGAGGACTTTTAAGCTTTCTTGAAGAAAAGACTACAGTTGAATAGAAAATCTGACTTTCAAATACAGGAATCAAGAGAAGCATGAAAAAGTAAACAAGAAAGAGAATTCATAAGGGACTTACTAAAGTTGAACCATTTTGTTTACATTCCTACAAGGAAAGATGATATTTGTAACTCATAAGACCTTTCTCAGTATTAGGGTAGTTGAAGGGAATATACATATATATATAGACAAAGGGCACAGGGTGAGTTGAATATGAAGGAATGATATCTAAGAAAAAATAAAATTAAGGGATGAGAGAGGAATGTATTAGGAGAAGGAGAAAGGGAGAGATAGAATGGGGTAAATTATCTCACATAAAAGTGGCAAGAAAAAGCAGTTCTATTGGAAGGGAAGGAGGGCAGGAGAGGGGGAACGAGTGAATCTTGCTCTTATTGGATTTGACTTGAGGAGGGAATAACATACACACTCAACTGGGTATCTTACCCTACAGGAGAGTAATGGGGAAGGGGGCAAGAGAGGGGGGATGGTAGAAGGGAGGGAAGATGGGGGAGGAGGTAATCAAAAGCAAACACTTTTGAAAAGGGACAGGTTCAAGGGGGAAAACTGAATAAAGGGAGACAGGATAGGATGGAGAGAAATATAGTTCGTCTTTCACAACATGACTATTATGGAAGTGTTTTGCATAACGATACATCTGTGGCTTATTTTGAATTGCTTGCCTTCTTAGGGAGGGTGGGTGGGGAGGGAAGAAGAGAGAGAATTTGGAATTCAAAAAAAATGCTCAAAGAAAGTTGTTTTTACATGCAACTGGGAAATAAGATGTACAGGCAATGGGGTATAGAAATCTATCTTGCCCTACAAGAGAGTAAGGGGGAAGGGAGTGGGAGGGGAGTGGAGTGACAGAAGGGATGGCAGACTGGGGAAAGGGGCAATCAGAATATATGCCATCTTGGAGTGGAGGGGGAGGGTAGAAGTGGGGAGAAAATTTGTAACTCAAAATCTTGTGGAAATCAATGTTGAAAACTAAAAATATTAAATAATAATTTTTTTTTTAAAAAGAACTGGTGGGTCTCTGGACCTTCAAGATGCCTTAGGGGGTGAGGGTGAGTGTGTGCTATGGCCAAGATGGCTATTTTGGGAGGAAAGTCAGGCCAAGGAAGAGTGATGGATAGGTAGTTTCTGGAATGCCAGAAGAACCAAGGGGAATAGTAGTTAAAGAGAACACATCAGGAACTGGTTGATAGATGCAAGAGGCTGCAATTTAGAAAAGGAATGAGACACAAATGTGGAGATACAACTCTCTGCATAAGAGAAAACAAGGAAAAGAGATTAGTTTCAAATATATAGTAAAACTTCATTAATTTGGATGTTACTGTTTCCTACTTTGGGGTCACTCAGACCCAAGAGGTGGTGGGATGTGTAACATTTACCTTTCCTTAATAACTATGTCTTTGGAGATAGTTGTAAGCGTAAGGTGTTTGATTTTCCAGGATCCATGGCCATAACAATTTCTTGTTCCCAGGTGGTAGATACGAGTTCTAGGGTTCAAAACATCTCCACCACGACCCGTGTATATTGTAAGCACCAGGTGTCGCCTGTTTAGATTGTAAAGGTCAGGACCCTGGAGGGGTGGAGTGTAAGTGTAAAGCAGGTGGGCACTGGTCAGTGAGTGGGGAACCTTGAGGATTGAAATGTACAAGCCAGGATGCTATGTGTGTCTTGATCAGCCTCCATCAAGCCTTGGAGGGAATCTGTGTTTGCCTCAACTGGCCCCATTGAGGCTTGCGGGGATTTAGGGCAATGCACAAGTTGTACCTGTCTCGATTGGCCCCACTGAGAAGTAGGTGGCCTTGTCCTCCCCCCCCACCCCCTTCTCACTGGCCCCTGCAAGAAGGGTGATTAGGGAATTCTGTAGGAGTTGGTGCTCAGCAACCCTTGTGAGAAGGTTAGATGGAATAAAGCCTGAATTGTTTAATTGTTTACCCCTTTGAAGCTGTCTTTCCTTTATAAAAGCAGATCAAAGAACTTGTGCTAGCAGCCCATCCTGGATATGCTAGGGTACACTAGCTAACTAATACAATATACTAATACAATAAACTAATACACTAACTAATACAATAGTATATGTTATAGCGTAAAGAAGAATCTAGTAGTGGTAGATGGGAACTAGCATTGACATTTTTAAAGCATTTAAAAACAAATGTGCTCATTTTAAGTCATTTTTACATGCTCATTAAAATAGATCCTCTAAAGACCTCTTCTAGGGGACATTTTATTAGTCTGGTTCTACCCACTGCTGTTCCTCCTTCATTTTTGAAGAGGACTAGTGACGTTATGGGATGAATTGGATTTAAGTGAGTCAGAGTTGTACAAAGTCATCAGCCTCACTCTCTCTTCCAGAGTCAGTCCAGTGGCAAAACTAAAGTCAGGATGACTTGGATGGCCTGGGATGCAGTGGATGACCTTGCCAACTTTGATGACTGGATAAACTCTAATCTGGTCCTAGTTACTGTTGTTCCTCCTTTTTTGAAGAGGACCAGTGAGACCATGGGGTGAATTGGACTGGATTTAAATAAAGCAGAGCTGCACAAAGTCATCAGCCTCACTCTCTCTTACAGAGTTATTGAAGACCAGTGGCAACATAAAAGTCAGGACAACTGGTGATGGCCCAGGCTTCAGTGGATGACCTTGGTGTCTTTAATGTCTGATGAAGCTCTAAGCACTCCACAGTGCCTGCTTCAGCCACCTTCATGGATGTTGGAACAAAATGCTCTGATCTGACTATTCCACAGTGGGAAGTCTTCATGTACTTGAAGTAGACATTCTCCTAATTCACCAATGGGTTTGAGGCCTGCTGGTTACTCTCAACCTTGTTTAGCCTGCATAAGTTGGGAGTTATAAGTCCTAGAGTCATAGCTCTAGAGATGGAAGGAACCTCAGAGGCAATCTAATACGACCCCCTCCTCTTACAGATGAGAAGACTGAGACCCAGGGAGTCTCAGTAATGTCCAAGGTCACACATTGGAGGTGATATTTGAACCCAAGTCCTCCAATATCTCACTCTTTGGACTTTTCCACTTGCTCATCTTGTAGCAGTCTTATCATTATGGAGATGGTTCTGTCCTGTGGCCCTCTCTTCCAATTGCTGACAACTTGGCCCAGATGCCCATTTCATGAAATGCTCAGTCTATATTTGTTTCATTCCTGGCTCCAACTCTTCACTCTTCAGACTTCTTCACCTCCTCACCAGGACCCTCTATCCTCTTTCCCTCTCTCCCCTCTCCTTTCCTGCTTTCTAGCTCCTCTTTACATGAAGAACTAGGTGGCTTCTGGTATAGTGCATAGTGTGTGCAGTGCTGTAATTAGAGTCAGGAAAACCTGGGTTCAAATCCTGCCTCAGACACTTACTAGCTATGTGACCCTCAACAAATCACTTAATGTCTATCTCCATTTCCTTATCTGGAAAATGGGGATGTGTAAGGGCAACCGCACTGGCATACTCAGGATGGCCACTAGTGTAGGTTCCTAGATCTGCTTTACTAAGGAAAGATAGCTATTTCAGGGGTTAACAATTTTACTTTAATTAAACATACACGTATCATTCACTTAGTTCAGGGGAAAAAGTCAGCACTCTGAACTTCAGAGCAAATACAAACAGAAGTTACAAACAGAAAAAATAACACAAATCAACAAGCAGGTTTCTAACTGTCTCACTATAGCAATACACACAGTTGCCAGAGATAGAAGCACCAACATCTGGGTTTTCAAATACAGGGGCTCCTTAACATCTCCCCAGTCTCGTTTGGCCAAATCACATGAACAGTCTTCCGATAAGTGAGCCTCCCAAAACAAAATGCTAACCTCAGAGGATATATACTGTTTCCAAACAAAGACTCTTGATTCAGTCATAGACTCCTGATTCAAACAAGGCAAGACTCAATCAAAGGCACCTGACTGCCTTAGTGCCAAGAAGCCCTCCAAAAGAAAAAACAGAAAAAATTCTCACTTTGCTTGCCATTACAGGATGATAATAATAGCACCAACCTCTCAGAATTATTGTAAGGATCAAATTCAACAACATGTAAAGTGTTTTATAAACATTGTAAAAAGGTATGTGTTGTCTCTCCCCCTCTCCCAATGAGAATGTAAACTTCTTGAGTCTAGGGATTGACATTTTTTTTTTGCTTATATTTGCAACTCCTGCCATAGTTCCTGGTACAAAGTAAATGTTTAATCAACACTCTATCTACTATCTAACTATCTAGAGGCAGGACTCTTTCCCCTGTACCACCCCAATTTACCATCTTCTTCACTTATAAACAACTACCATTACCCCTACCTCTTGGTCTATACCCGCTGGAGGGATTCATCTGCTCACTAGTATGGCTGTAGAAACACCCTTCCCTTCTCACTCACATTGCCCCCAGAACTATGTCCTTTCAGTCATTGCTGCTCATTAGAGCCCCTCCTTCTCCCCCTTCCTTCTGCCACTTTTATTGTGGCATATCACCCACCTACTGAAGGTCCAGACAGCTTTTCTCAGGTCTCTAGGGCCCTGGGAGCTCTGCTCTTACTGCTAGAGCCAGTTCAAGAAGTAGAATCTTAATTCTTACTTCTATGGAATCCTGATTTAGATCTTGGAATGAGTTTGTCCAAAAAAACCCCCAATATTGTAGATAGATAAAGCATTCACTAAGCCCTTTTAATTCAGGCAACGTCCTAAGACCTGGGAGTGTAAATATAAGCCAGCAAAGTAGTCCCTGACCTTAAAAATAATCATAGCTAAAATTTAAATATATAAATATGTAAAATATAAAGCACTTCCTATGTGCCAGGCACTGTGCTGAGCACTTTACTGTTATCTCATTTGATCCTCACAACAACTCTGAGAAGTAGGTACTATTTTTTAAAAAAATATTTAATTTATTTATTTTCAGTTTTCAACATTTATTTCCATAAGTTTTTAAATTTTCTCCACCTCCTTCCCTGCTCCCTCCCCAAGATGGCATGCAATCCAATATGGACTCTACACATACATTCCTATTTAAACACATTTTCACATTCAGTAGGTACTATTATTATCTTCATCTTACAGATGAAGAAACTGAGGCAAAAAAGTTAAGCAACTTAGTCATTCGGCTACAAAGTGTCTATGGTATGATTTGAACTCAGGACTCTCTGACTCCAAATCACTACACTGCCTACCTGCATATCTTAATAATACTTCCTTTCCCCTTACACCAGAATTTTATGGCAATAGCTGGCACACACACACACACACACACACACATATCCACAGTGGAGTGATGTCGTCAAAGCTTGGCATTAGGAAGATTGTTTTAGAAATGGTTTTAAGGATAAATTGAAGAGGGGAAAGGCATGTCTGGGAGAACAGGTAGGAGTCTATTATAATCATCTTAAGTCTAAGCTACAGGCACTTTTGGGTCTGAGCTACAGTGGTTGGATTGTCTATGGAAAGGAAGTGACAGATATAAGACAGATTTTGGGAAGTGGAACTTACAGACCTTGATGAGATTATTCACTTGGCTTATCCAGTTATCTATCTCCAAAAAAAATGTCAGCTCCTCTTAAGGCAGGAACAATTTTGTTTTTTTCTTTGTATCCCTTGTGGCTAGCCTAGTGCCTTGCAAATGGCAGACGATTCAGAAATACTGATTGAATGAATAAATGATCAGATATGGGGTGGGGGATGAGAGAAAAGGAAAATTCAAGGATGACCCTGAGGCAGGGGTGGGGAACCTGTGGCCTCAAAGCCACATGTGGCCTTCTAGGTCCTTGGGTGTGGCCTTTTGACTGAGTCCAAGTTTTACAGAACAAATGCTTTTATTAAGGGGATTTGTTCTGTGAAGTTTGAATTCTGTCAAAGAGTTAGAGTCAGAGGCATTTAGGGTTAGGGTTAGAGTCGGAGGTGGAGGCAGAGAATTAGAGTCAGACTGAAGGTTTGAACTGCACTTGAACACCTACAGGGTGACATGTGGCCTTGCTCCCATAGGTTCCCCACTCCTGCCTGAGGTTTCAAACCCAAGTGATAGGTATGATGGTAGTGTTAAGAGTATAAAGGGGAAGTGAGAAGGAGGAACATGTCTTGGAGGTGACTTTGGTTTTAGACATGTCAAGTGCAAATTGTTGGTGCAACATCTAAGTGAAGATTTCCAGAAGACAACTGTAGATTCATCTTTTCACTTAGCATATACTGTCTCATATTCCAGTAATTTTTGTACGTGTCTCCCAATCAGACAGTGATTTCCTTGAGGACAGTCTCATTTCATCACTGTCATCCTACCATCCATCAAAATGCTTAGTAAATATTTATCAAATTGTATTAAGATAGTCCGGTTCAGATTCAAGAAATTTGGTTTCCTTTGGTCCTATTTCTATTGGGTTTATGTAAAGGTACACAGACCCACACAGAAACATGTCTTCTTTTTTGTGTGCTTTCTATAACTTCTGCTTTCAGATGCTTGTTTCTTTAATAGAAGAAAACATGATTATTGATCCATGAATTCTCAGAGGCCTGGGTTCTATGCCAATAACCCAGCTGGCCAAGAGGTTATTTTGGACATTAAATGGTACAGCTACCCTCCTTAGCTTCACACACAAAATTCCTCTGGGATCAAGCCAGGAGAGAGAATTCTAAAAGCAAGGCTGGGGGCATTCTAGGAGAAGGGGGTGGGCCTTATGGATTTTCCCACACTGTCATGAACTTTTCTTTTACTTTCTACAATGAGAATTATTGCCTCTGTGGAAGTGTGTGTGTGTGTGTGTGTGTGTGTGTGTGTGTGTGTTAGAGGGAGGGTTGAAGAGTGAAGAGACAGGCTGGAGTTATTCTTGTACTGTTTAATGCTAACTTCGTCCTCTAGGAACTAGTCTTAATTCTCTTTTAATACTATTTCTTGGGATTTCCTTTTTATGTTAATTTTTTTATTATTAAAAAAATTCTACCATTATCTGGGCCCTAATTTGGTCCAGAGCCTGTATTCTTGTTTTTTTTTTCTTAAAGAATAAACTAAGGTAGGTGAAACCAGCCTGGCCAAGCTATCCATCTTACATGGAATTGGGTCTGCCATTGGTGAGTAGCCGCTTGGGAGGAAATTGCTCACCCATGTGAAGTGAATGAATTCTTTCAGGGCTCTGGCCTTGTACACAGGGGAATAGAAGCAGCCCTCTGCCAAACAGCTTCCTCAGAGTGCCTGGCTCAGGCATGAATTCACTGTTTAGAGTTCAGATCCAGAAAGCAGCTTATTTCTCCTGACTCTGGAGATAAGTATCTGTTTGCTCTCTATCTTCCTGGTTCCTCAGGACTGGGGTCTCCACTCAAAAAGCTAATGATGTCTAGAAGCAAAGGGGACACTCAGCTGCATAAACAGGGGTGCTGGCTGACTAAGGACACCAGACCCTTTTGTTTGATTGTCCAAAGGAAGAGGGAACCTTGTTGTCTTGCCACATAAAGTTCAAAGTGGCTGAGGCCACTCCTGCTTTAGGATAATTAATCAAGGCTAAGCTGTTTACAAATGAGTATTAGCTTCTCTGGCAGATCATCTATAATTGTCCCAAAGCATACTCCCTCCTTCCTCTGATGTGTTTCAAGCAATAGTACACGGTAGGAGAATTTAAGCTCGGTAGTTTTACTTCCAAATCAACAAAATAGAATTTTTTCTCATTGATCAGAGGCTAGAAAGATTAATAAGTTGATAAGGAAGTGGAATTCCTGTGTTTACTGGGAACCTATTTAATTGAAAGAACACCCAGCTGCCTGCCTTCCTGTTTAGAAAAGACCCTTTTTTTGATTAGCATGCCAAAAGTGGAATTCACTTTTTTAAGGCTTGGTCCTGACTTCAGCTAAGCAGTCTGGTTGGTGGAGTGGATAAAGTGCCAGGCCTGGAGTCAGGAAGACTCATCTTCCTGAGTTCAAATCTGGCCTCAGACACTTCCTAGCTGAGTGACCCTGGGCAAGTCACTTAACCCTGTTTGCCTCAGCTTCCTCATCTGTACCATGAACTGGAGAAAGAAACGGCAAATCATTCCAGTGTCTTTGCCAAGGAAACCTCAAATGGGGTTACAAAGAGTCAGACACGACTGAAATGACTGAACAATAATCTGACTTCACAGGATCATAGGATGATGGCTCTAAACCAGGAGTAATGAGTTGCTTTCTGGATCTGAACTCTGAAGAGTGAATCCATGTCTGAAGCAGGCACTGTAAGGAAAGGGGCCTTAGAGACTACAGGGGCCAAACTCCTCATTTTACAGATAAAATACTAGGTTCCAGTTCTGAGGAAATGAAGCAATGATTTGCCCAAGGTCACACGGGTACTAGGTATCAAAGGGGAAGTTTGAACCCAGGTCTTCTGACTCTAGAACTAGTTCCCCTTTTCATTTTATGGTGCTACCTTACTTTATATAAAAGTCATTTAAGCCAGAGAGCTCCTTGGATACCATTGGATTGGTCTATCACTGTGCGTGGAGGGGTTAGGTGCCTCTTTGAGTGTTTTAAATTAAAATATCAGAGTGATATCAGGAGGAAGAGAGTTCGCTAGATCTTAGTGACAATCATGAGATAAATTTCTTGTATATTATTGCAGTTGTAATAACATGCAGTGGCTCTGGAGGAGAAAGTGAGGCTGGTGACCTTGCACAGCCCTCCCTCACTCAAATCCAAGTCAACTGCAAGTCATGGCATCATCTCCCTGATGTTATGGTCCTCACCGAGAACGAAGGATGAACACAACAACAACAATAGCATGCAAAATATATGATGTGATGTAAAAACATGAATTTGTTCTGACTTTGGCTACCTCTAAGAATGAGCATGGCACAGTAGAGAGAGCATAGTAGAGAGACACTTGGTGTCAGGAAGACTTGGGGTCAAATCCCACCTCAGACACTTAATGGTTGTATTGGTCTATGCAAATCATTTAACCTCTCTGTGCCTCAGTTTCTTCATCTGTAAAATAAGAGATTTGGGCTTCTAGTGGCAGGAAATTGACATATTTTCCCTTTCAGATGAGCCATACCTTTTTTTAAATGAATCTTCCATTACAGTGTCAAGTAGCTAATCCCTCTGTTTTGCTTCCCTTTAGTCCAGTGTTCACTCAGGGACAATTAAAAGACAAAAGGTTCTACCCTGTCTCAGAACCCCAAGGCTGGTGACAGATTAGCAGCTCACCAAGCCCTCCTCTCCCAGAAGCACAACAAATCCCCCCCAGACCAATGACTGGACCGACTGTGAACTCAACCTGATGGTATGTTTTCTGTTCTAGTACTTAGAACCAAATATTAATTAAATAATTAAGTGCCAACTTGATGCCAGGCTCTGTGCTAAGTGCTGGGGGCTGAAAATACAAATATGAAGGATGAGGCAATTCCTGTTCCCAAGGAGCTTATATTCTAATATAGGAACAAGTACATTAAAAAAATTGAGAGAATATCAGATTACATGCCATCTTGGGAGGGAAGGGTGAGGAGAGGGAGGGAGAGAAAATTTGGAACTCAAAAACTTGTGGAACTAAGTGTTGTAAACTAAAAATAAAAAATAAATTTATTTTTGAAAATTACATAGACCTGAAAAAAATAGAGAGAAAATAAATACAAATCTATACTAAATAGTTAAATGCACGGATGGAGTGTCATGTGTGAGGAATGGCGAGAAGGCTGTTTGGACTAGTTCACAAAGTGTAGGAGGGAAGGGTAATGTCCAATGAGTCTGGAAAGATAGAGGTCAGGGATTTGCTAGTAAGTGTTTAACAGTTAGCTCTCTGGGGAATTTTACCAACTTTAGCACTTTCTAGCACTTGATACAACTGGCACACATACAACATGGGTTTACTTTTCAAGTATTATAATAATACTTTGGTTCAATGACCCTGGGCAAATCATTTAACTTTTCAGTGTCCCTAGATCACTCTCTGAGACTTTAAGTTACAGAGAAGATGTTGCTTGCATTGGTAGAAGGAATTTCCTCATCTGAGAGCTCCCCATGTCAATGAAATCATAGGTCCAGTACTTATCCCTAAACCTAACGATACCCTTAAAAACTCAGATGGCTTAAAAAACTTAAACATGTTCTCATACTTATGAACTTAAGATACTGACCTTCACTGCTTATCATGGTGCTAGAGGCCTTTTGTTGTTGTTGGAACAGGGTGGGGAGGGCCAAAGGGAAACTCTTCTACTGGACTGTAACTTGTATTCCTAAAGACTTGGAGGCAGGGAGGGTTTAAGTGACTTGCCCAAGGTCACAGAACTTCTATGTGTCAGAGGCAGGATTTGAAGCTACATTTTCCTGACTCCAAGATTGATTCTCAATTCACTATGTCAGGCTACATCCACCAGACCAGAAGATAGTAGAGGCTAGAGTTTGCCTTTGCTGAGGCAGATCTAATTTTACTTCCTTAAAGATAACAAAAAGTTCTGGGTGTTTTTTGTTTATTTGAACATTTCTGTTGGAATCACAGAATATTAAGAGTTGGAATCTCAGTAGTCATCTGGCCCAATTCATTCTTAAATAAGAATCCCCCAAATGACACACTTGACCAGCAATCATCCAGCTTTTACTTAAGACCTCCAAGGACAAGGGAAAGAGAACACACCAATCGATCCATAAACATTTATTAAATGCCTACTATGTGCCAGGCACTGAGTGCTCCAAAAGCAGTTTATTCAACCTTTGACAACTCTGATTATTAGAAAAGCTTTTCCTTATGCCCAGCCCAAATTAGCCTCCTTTTCACCCATTGTTCCTGGTTCTGTACTCTTGGTTAAAGAAAGGAACACATTCAATCTCCCTTCCCCGCATTAGTCCTTCCAATGCTTGAAGAAAGCTATCATGTTTCCCTTGGAAGTGAGGAGAAGCCAAGGGCATTTTAAGACAAGACTGGCCAAATAAATTCCTGTACTTTATCAAAATTTCATGCTGTTAATTCTTCAGCAGTTCGAATCCAGCCACTGAAGTCAGAGCCCACTTAGATGTTGCTCATAGGGGGAAATTCATCTGGAAAAATAAACACTTTCCAATTATGTGCTAAAATCAGACCTGCTGATAAGAATTGGAGGCTGGAGTCGAGTGTTTTTGCCATTAGGTAAGCTGTCATCTAAGCAGCACCAACATAAATGTACAGATTTTCATAATAATTCTTCTTCAAAGTCCAACATGATATGACAATGGCATGGATAAATGAATAATACTAGTTTTGGCTGAGAAGTCTTAGCTTTTTCCCGTATTCACAGAGGTTGGATGGACAAGAGAGAGGCAATAGGTTCCCGTTCTTTGTAAACTTCTGGTTAAGAGCCCATGATTTAGAGCTCTCCGAAAGCAGAATATGCAGATTTGAAGGGATGGGGTGAGGGAGAGTCATAGTCATTCCTCCTTATCCTCCCTACCTCCATATACCGGATGTTTTCAAGCAGAGTCTGGAATTCCGCTTGTCAGAGACATGTAGACAAGATTTGCAACAGGTATGTGTTGCACTAGAAAGCCTCCAGGGTACTGTCTCAATTCCACTGAATTCAGTTAAACTTTATACTGCTCCTTTGAAAGTTGTAATCTGTGCATAGTATAGGAGGTATGACTTCATTAACTCAACTATTTGATTCAGCCCCGGTTTCTAATCATTCCAGATAGCAGAGCTCTTATTTTTTCTTACCTGATATAAAGGCTTAATTGTCCACTCCTCTGGATCTGCTCCAGTTTGGATGTGCGCGTGTGCTTCATCTTCCCAATTCTATACCTCAAATCTCCTCAACTTCAGTTCCCCTTCTCTTTTCCTTTGGTATTTCTTCTCCTTGCCAAATCTCACCCTCCTATTCCTGCCTTTGATCCCAAGTCCTCCTGCCTCTGAAAAGCTTCCCCCTTTGAGCTGCTCCCCAATTTTTGATCTCTCTTAATCTACTAATTCTTCCCCGTTGCCTACAAACATGTCCACTTATTCTCTATTCATAAAAACAAAATACACAAAAGCCCTTCCCTTGACCCTGTCATCCTCTCGATTTATCATTCAAAATCTCCCCTTTCATACCAAACTCTTAAAAAGCTAACCATAATTTATTACCTCCTGCTTTTTCACCTCCCAGTTCAGTTCTCGACCCTTTGCAATATGGCTTCTGACCATGAATGAAACTACTCTCTCAAAGGTCACTAACAATCTTCTGAATGAAATGGCCTTTTCTCCGTCACCTCTCAGAAGCATTTGAGATTGTTGACCATTTCCCCTTCTTAGAGCAGGGGTTCCTTGTGTCATGGAGACCACTTTGTTAATATAGTGAAGTCTAGGGACTCTTCTTAGAATAATTTTTAAATGCAGATAATAAAATACATAGAATTACAAAGGAAACAAACACAGCTGAAATACAGTTTTTTTTCAAAGTTTTTAAAAGATAAGCTCATAGGCCCAATCTGTTTCCTCTTTTTTCATGTTTTCCTGATGCTGTTGTTGTTTAGTCATTTTTTCAGTCATGTCCAACTCTCTGTGACCCCATTTGGGATTTTCTTGGCAAAGATATTAGAATGGTTTACCATGTCCTTCTTTAGCTCATTCTACAGATGAGAACACTGAGGCAAACAGGGTTAAGTGACTTGCCCAGAGTCATACAGCTATTAAGTGTCATGAGGTCAAATTTGAACTCAGGTCTTCCTAACTCCAGGCCTGGCACTCTATCCACTGTGCCACCTAGCTGTCCTCTTATTCTTCTTCCACTTGTTTGACTGCTCCACCCTGAGAGTTCTGTCTGGAGCCTCTTCTTTCTCTACTCTCTTGGTGACTTTTTCAGTTCCTATTGAGTAAGAGATTGGATGTAGGGAGACTAAGAAGCTATTGAAACAGTCTAGACAAGAGATGACAGCAGTCTGAAATGGGGTAATCATATGTGAGAGGAGAGAAGGGAATGAATACAAACCATATTCCTTTTTGAATTGAAAGATGCAAAATCACTCTTTGGAAATAGTTGGCTCTATCCAGGAAGATAGAGCTAAAGTTCATAGGTAAGTTAATTGAATATGTTCTGAGAAGGCTTGAAAATGATAAACCATCAAGTGTCTGCTGAATTTCTACCATGGTAGTTCGGTGCTTCTTTTGGGGGTCTGGGGGTGAGGAGGATAGGCTCTAGGATTTATAAGAGCAGTCTCTGCTAATGATATGGGTTCAAGTCCTGTATCTAACACATATAGGCCAATTAATCACTCAATGCCCTGCTCAATTTTGTAAGGATATAAGAGGTAGATCATTTGCCCCCACAGTATTGGTAAGGAAGTTTCCTTACCTAGATGTTCCCTATACCAAATAACAGTTATGAACAAAAATGTTCAGTGCTTTTTTTATTGAGTTTTTATCACCTTAACCCACCATGCAGCATGCTCATATCTTTCCTTTTGATGAATACTACCCTAGTGTTGCAATATTTCCACAGTCTTTATCTTTTACCCTAAATTTTTGGGGATTTATGAACTTCTAGACTAGAGTAATGATGGTGCCTTCGATGATCCTTAAAACCATAGTATTTTAGAGCTGATAAGAACCTCAGGTCATCCAGCCTCCACTTGAAAACCTTCTGAGATAAACAATCCCACTTTTAGATCATTCTTTCAGGCATTAGGAAAATTTTCCTCAAGTTAAGTTGAAATCTATCTCATGGAAACTTCTATTCATTTCTCCTAGTTTGACCCACTGAGACCAAGCAGAATAAATTCTAATATTACTTCCAAAGGACATCCTCAAAGATAGCCATGATGACTACTCCCTCTCCCCTAAGTTTTCTTTTCCGCTGGCTAAAACCTTGGAAGATTATGCTTTGTAACTCAATCAGATTCTCTCTTATAGAGCTCCAAAGGCCAGAACTGAGACAACTCTCATTCTCTCTCTCTCTCTCTCTTCCTCTCTCTCTCTCTCTCTCTCTGTCTCTCTCTCTCTCATTTCTCCTCTCTCTTTCTCTTTCTCTCTCTTTCCCTCTCTCATGCTCCTCCTTGTCTTTTTCTCTAGCTCTGCCTTTACAAGAATGAATCACATAAAAATCAGAAGGTGGGAAGATCAATCAACCTTCATCTTAAGCCCGCATTCTTTAAGAATTAAAAAAATGTAAACAAACCTTAAAGAACAGATAAGCTTTGGGTTTACTTTGGCTTCTTTTGAGGGAAGAAAGTGGGCAAAAGGGTAGAGAAATGTTGGGTAAATTCAGCAACTGCTAGTCTTCCCCATACACTGGCCTCAGCAATTCCTTAAACTGCTCATCAGCTGGATGAGGAAGAGGTGCAAGTGGAAGTAAAGACAGCCTAAGTCCTGGTAGCTGCTGAAAGGCAACAGTCTGTTCTCTGTCTGACTGTCTGTCCCTTCTTCTTCATCTTATTCTATGACTCTCTCTGTCTCTAACCTGATTCACCTCCTCTCTCGCTTTCTCTTTCCCTTTAAAACTCATACTCTCACATCACATCATTCCAATTCACTTCTCTCTTCTCACAATTTTTCCACTCTTACTTTCTATTTTGTGTGAGAGAAGAACTAAATGTCTTTTAAAACTGGTCTGGTCTCCCTGGTCCCAGGAACATATGTAGACAGGTGTTAAGGGACCCACTTCTGCCAGAAGAAGCTGGTTTCCAGTGCCCTGCTCTATTTGAATAAGGCTTGTCATCATGTAGGACTAGGTCAGGGTGGTGTGGTGGAGATAGTTTGCTGGTGTTTGCATCAGTGAAATGAGTTTAAATCCTAGATCTCTTGTTTCCAAACTATATGAGTTTATGAAAGTAACTCTTTGGGCCTCAGATTCCTCATCCATATGTCCTTTCCAACTGTAAAATCTTCTAGAGAGAAGGCAGGAATGATTTTGGTTTTGTCTTTGTAGTCCCAGCACCTGGCACAGGGCCTGAGACATAATTGAAGCTTAACAAAAAAAATTTTGATAAGTTGATTTCTTGTTCTTTTATTTTCCTCCATTCAATAAGTTAGTTAATGCCAACTTAGTGATCTTGAAGTTAATAGAAAAGTGATAAGTCATGGGAAAGAAACTGAGACCAGCCTGACATTGATCAAGATGTCAGGCAACTGAATGGAATAAGAGAGTAAACATACCATCGTATACTCTTACAATTATATTCATGTAACGAATGAGCAGTGGCTTGTCTTGGAGTACAAGGCTATGGGAAAAGGGGATCATACAATCCTGCCTTAAAATAAGAGACTACGCAGACCTTGGCTAGATATGTCTACAACAGCAAATTGAATATAGTCAGTCCCCTAACTTAACAAATGATTTGTGTTCCAAAAGTTTATTTGCAAATCAGCTATTAGGAGAAATTTTCCCATGGAAAAAAATGTTATAAATGATTATTAGGTTACTGGGCTAGCCCACAAAAGGCTATTTAACTTTTATAGTAAAGAGTGTTGTGAGGCTCAAATGAGACAATAGACATAAGTATTTTGTAAATCTTAACTCACTATATAAATGCCAGCTCTTATTACTATTAGACTCTTGTCCCTGGGTCCCTAATCTGGTAGCAACTTTATTCCCTGAGCCTTCTAACTGCACTGCTGCTGAACTTAAGCAAGGTTTGTAGAGAAATACAATGGGGCAATGGCAAATTTTCAACAAGCAGGCTGGAGTGGGAGGAGGAAATGTGAGCATACAGTTGGAAGTTTAATCTACATTATTAGCACTTTGTTAAGTTTAGACAATCAACAAAACACTAAATCAAGCCCTGATTTGCAGCAGTTGTTCTCACACTGAAAATTTAATAAAGTTTTTCCAAACAGGGTTAGAGCTGGCTCTAGCACACCTCTGCCGAGTACAGTTATTACACCGCACATTTGCCATGAAACTCTCACTTAAATCCAAACACTTGCATGTCATGGCATCACCTCCTTGATGTCATGGTCCTCCTTGAGAATGAAGGACAAATAACAACAACAATAGAAAATAGTAATATTGGAATAGTAGTAATTAAAACAGAAAAAATATCATTGACTAAGAAATATTTTGTGTTTCTTTTGAATGCTAGTGATAGAGGTCAAAAAGAAACCTTAATTAGAGGACGATGAAGAGGTAGTTTTAAACTTCTGTGGGACGTTGTAAAAATGACCTGTGATCCCTTTCAAGGGCATTAGAGAATTGTCTGTCTGTCTTTCTCTGTTTCTCTCTGTGTTTTTCTCTCTATCTTTCTGTCTCTGACTGTTTATGTCTCTCTGTCTTTTGGGGTCTATTTGTCTTGTCTGTCTGTGTTTCTGTCTCTGTTTCTCTGTCTCCTTCTCCTTCCCTCTGTTTCTCCATTTCTATTTCTCTGTCTCTCCCTGACTCTGTCTTTATCTCTATCTCTCTCAGGTAGTGTCAATATGGTATGATTCCATTGGTGAAGACATGTGATTTCTTTGGTATAGGAAACTTCCGATAAGAAAGCTCCCACTACCAAGGCAGATCAGCAACTGTTCCACAACTTACAACCTTAGTGACTTGCTTGAGGCACTGAGAATTCGCCTTGTCCAGGGTCCCACTGGCAGTATGTGTCAGAGGTAAGACTTGGGCACAGATCTTCCTAACTCCAAGGCTGCCCCTTTACCTACTATGTCCTATCATATCTCACTTGTTCTTTTTTAATGTCTAATCTCACTGAGTTTCCTTTACTTTCAAATATGGGGTATTGTTGACACTCCTCTTATATCAGTAATGATGAGAGAGAGAGAGAGAGAGGGAGAGAGAGAGAGAGAGAGAGAGAGAGAGAGAGGGAGAGAGAGAGAAAGAGAGAGAGAGTGACAGAGAGACAGAGAAAGAGAGAAACAGAGAGAGGCAGAGAGGCAGAGACAGAGAGAGAGAGAGAAATAGAGAAAGATTTTTTTTAAGGTCATTGGTAAGATAATTGGTAGAGAGGGAAAAAAAGGAAGACTAAAGAGAATCTCTGTGTGTGTGTGTGTGTGTGTGTGTGTGTGTGTGTGCGTGAAGGAATGTCAAGGTCAGGATTAACTAAGATGGGAAGAGAAGAAGGAAGGTAGACAATGTAGAACTCAAACAGCATGACTGGTCTCTGGGAGGTGGTGGAAGAAGGGAATGGAGAGATAGTATACAACTGTCTATTTGTATATACAGAATCTTAAGTTTGTGGGTTTATAACATAGGAATGCCTGTATATTGGAACGCACTTTAAATCAGTCTGTTCTAAGGCATGAAATTCATGGTAGCTCAGACTCAATTGTGCTTTTTCCCTGTCATAGTCTCTCTGGGCTTCCTTCCCAGAGACAGCACTAGGTCTTAAAGTATCAAATCATGGAGCTTAGGATTAAGCGGACAAAATGAATTTGGACTTTCTCCTCATAGAAGGCACATATAAAACAGGAATTTTTAACCTTGTTTGTATCATGGGCCCTTTCGACAATCTGGTTAAACCTATGCATCCCTTCTCAAAACAATGTTTTATTGCCTACATTCACTATTGAAAGCAATGCTAAATTTCAGTTAGAAGTTAATGAAAATCAAAATGTAATTTCTTTCCCATCCAAGTTCATAGACTCCCCGAGCCCCTTGAGAGTCTGTGGACCCTCAGTTAAAAACACTTGCTCAAGCAGAAGTCTCATGACTCCTTCTTAATAACCCCTAGTCTAGAACAGAGCATTTCAAAGAATTGATCTGTTGACTCTCCCCTGATAGGTCAACTATAATATAATGGAGTGACAGTGCTAGTCATATTACTAGAGGGTTTCAGTGAACAGTAGAGACTGAAGTTCTCACTTCCCTATTACAACCCTCCTTCCTTCCACACTTCCCACTTCCCAGCCCCACAGAAGGGTCTCTTATCACCCCCAGATTCCAAGTAGTGTCAATTATTCTTTATTTCCTTAATAATATACAAACCAGAACTAAATCTTTCTACTCTTTACTCTACCACATTGCCAAGGTCTCCCTTCTCCCATAACATCCACAAGCTAATCTCTGAACCAGATGTTGGCCATTTCACATTGGGAATGAAAGTAATAAATATTTATTATTGGCTAAGTGCTACTTGGGGTAAGTAAATGGCATAATAGATAGAGTGCCTGGAGTCAGGAAGACCTGAGTTCAAATTTGACCTCAGACACTTACTGGCTGTGTGACCCTGGGAAAGTCACTTTAACTCTGTTTGCCTCAGTTTCTTCATCTGTAAAATGAGTTGGAGAAGGAAATGGCAAACTACTCCAGTATTTTTACCAAGAAAACCCCAAATGGGTCACGAAGAGTTGGATACTACTAAATAACAATATTAATGAATATACACAATAACATATACCAAGTAGTACTTCTAAGAAGTTTCTAAACCTTTATGTTTTAGAAATTATTTCCCTAATTTTTCAGTGAATATAGTAATATTCAACACAAGTCTGAATGCATATATTTAATAGTGTTATTGACTGGAGAACACTTTATTTTTTAAAATGTTCACATTTTAATTTAAAATAGTTTTATTAATGCCTATTATTATTATTATTAGACCACAGACATCCCAACATGGCAACGCCATACTAATATGCCCCTATTAAATTAATGCTGCCTCATAACAAAGTAAAGCAATTAAGTAAAACAAATCTTCTACATTAACTGCTTCTGATAGCACATTCAACATTCTATATCTTTTGTCTCCTACCTCCCTACCCAGAGAAAGAATGTTCCTAAACTATTTAAAAAGTGCAATTCAAGTAGACTAGTGACTTAACGCTTGACAAGTGATAAAAACCAAGTCAGAATTACTGGATTATTTCAGAGAGCAATAGGGAATCAGAGGAGTGACCAGTTATGTTAGGGAGAACAGAATTATCGACCAGTAGATAAGACTTGGTTGAATATCAGTGAGAAGAGAGACCATCCACAGACTCTGCCAGGTATCATTGGAATTCACCTAACCTGCTCTGTGTAGGCTGATGCCACCCCGGGCATAGGCCTAGACTTGTTTTTTCGGGGCTCAAAAAACTTAACTGAGGCCTGGATGAAATATTCCAAGAATCTTTTAAATCAACAACTCTGTTGCTTGACCATGAAGAATGTGCCCTCCACTTTGAAGGCTTGGGGAAGACGGAATGTACAGAATCAATGGGGTCTTACCTCAGCTTCCTAGAGGTTTCAGTTGGCACTTGTTAGTGCAATGTGATAGCTTGACCTTCTCCATCCACGTGTCTATCCTTCCCACTTTAGGTCTGATTCCAGGCAAAATTGTCAAGTGGGATGCCCTTCATTCCTCTCTCAGCCATTGCCCTGCTCTTATCTCCCCCAACCATACTTCTCAATCCACTTTCCCCACATGGAAAAAACATTTACTATGCAGCCCCTATTGCTGGCTGATCTAGAGGAAGGATCCTTGATCTCATTTGTGTCATGGACCCCCTCAGCCATCCAGTGAAGCCTATGGGCCCCTTCTCAGAATCATGTTGGTTACTCACATTCATAATAGAAAGAGAAGCTAAATTTCAGTTGTTCAGTACTTTCACTTGCGTCCAACTCTTGATGACCCCACTTGGGATTTTATTGGCAAAGACAGTGGAGTAGTATTTCCTTCTCCAACTTTTTTATAGATGAAGAAATGGAGGTAAACAGGGTTAAGTGACTTGCCTGGGGTCATACAGCTAGTGTATGTCTGGGGCTGGATTTGAACTCAGATCTTCCTGACTCCAGGTCCAGCGCTCTATCTACTGTGACACCTAGCTGCCCCAAATTTCAATTAGAAGGAAAATGAAAGAAAATATTGAAAATAATAATGTAATTTTCCCATCAATTTTTCCCAACTCACTCTCCAGAAAGCTACTACTACTACTACTACTACTACTACTACTACTACTACTACCACCACCACCACCAATATAATCATGCTTTATATGTATTATGTATAAATTTATATTTACATAGCATTACGTACTAAGCACTTTACAATTATTGTTTCATTTGATCCTCCTGACAACTCTGGGAGATAGGTGCTATCATTATCCCAATCTTACAGATGAGAAAATTGAGACAAATAGTTTAAGTGACTTGCCCAGGGTCACAAAGCTAGTTATTAGGCTGTATTTGAACTATCTACTGTGCCAGTCTCCCTCCCATGGAAATCGTTGATAGTCACATAATCCTAGCTTTGTAGGATTTAAAGTGGAAGGAGCATTGTAAACAGGATCACAGATTTAGAGTTGTAGTAGACCTTGAAGCCATCTTTATTTTACTGATGACGATCTGAGTCCAATAGAGGTTATATGACTTTCCTGGAGTCACACAGTAACGTGTCCAAGTACGATTTGAATTCAACCCTCCCTGACTCCCGCACTCATGATACCATGACGCCTCTCAAAAGAAAAAAAAAGGATCTGGCATTTTCAGAGGAAAACATAACCAAGTACTAACCAGGCCTGAGTTACATATGATGAAGTAATTGACACAAAAAGACAAAGACATGGGGCTAGGTGAGTCGTATAGTCAGGCTATAGACTGATTTTAACAGAGTTACTGACAGTATTTCATACCGGTTAATTGCTGAGTCATCTAGACTTCAAAGAAGAGTACAATAAAGCATTGGTTACGTTTTTTATCTCCTTGTTGCTAGGAGAGAGACACTATTTTTACTCAAGGCTAACCAAATTGAAACATTTATGTTCTCTCGCATATAGATAACCAGACTGAAACATTTCTGTCGTCTCCCATGGGGGTAATCAGCTACAAAGGCGGGCTTTCTTTGCCAAGTCTTCTTATTCTAAAACTGGCCTTGCCGTGCATAGACCCATTCTCAATTGACCCTGCCTTGCAGAGGTCTAAGAGGCCTAAACAGGATATAGCTGGCTCCCCACACTGGGTCAACTTAGCTCCCGAGATCAGATGAGATCAAATATGTTCAGAGATAGTTGTAGATAAAAAATTTACTTAAGTTAATACCATAGTCTTACAAATGAGGAAACTAACGCCCAGAGAGGCAAAGTTATTTGTCTAATATCACACAGGTAATAAA
Source organism: Trichosurus vulpecula (assembly GCF_011100635.1). Lineage (NCBI taxonomy): Eukaryota > Metazoa > Chordata > Mammalia > Diprotodontia > Phalangeridae > Trichosurus > Trichosurus vulpecula. The sequence goes on along the minus strand of NC_050573.1, from coordinate 397,513,048 downwards.
TGAGAAAGGCAGGATTTGAACTCATGTGCTCTGAATGAAATCCAATGCTCTTTTCAATACATCTATGGTACATGGCTCTGGACTATACTTTTCTAGTTAGCAGCTTCTGTGGAAGAAGAGGTTCAGCTTGTTATATCACTTCTGAAAGGTGGCCAATCATGGTCCTGCTGATTGAGCAAAAGTCAGGGACTGAGAGCTAGAAGAGATTTGGGAGGACATCCAGGTCATCCCCCTTACTTTACTGATGAGAAAACTGAGGCACAGAGAGGTTAAGTGCAGAGGTTTGCAGTCATGGCTTTTTGCTTGCTCCCCCACGTTTTACCTTGGATCATATGATCTCCTGTTAGTATGAAATATGGATTGCACACAAGCAGGAAGAGTTTTCACCCTTCCTAGATCTCTTGGAGGTCTCTGCCTGCATGTAGCATTGCAATATGTTTGAAAGAATGAGCTGTGGACTAGCAGTCAGGACACTTCGCTCTTCTTCAAGTCTTACTGGGGTGACATTGGACAAGTTTAATTTCTTTGGGTCTCAATTTCTTCATCTGAAAAAAAAACAGGCTGGACTAAGTGATCTGTGTCTGTGCTATCGAGAAGCCCATAGGGATGGCTGCATGTTCTGCTTCAGGGATTCTTAGTCTGGGGTCCCTGGGTCCATGATTAGAGTTCATAAGGTCTGTGAACTTAGATATTTTCATTAATTTCTAACTGAAATTTAGCATTTCCTTCAATTATTATTCTTTTAATCCTTATTTGAGAATGGGTCCATAGGTTTCATCAGACTGTCAGAGGGGTCCATGGCACAAAAAGTTTTTCTAGTGGAAAAGGCATTGGATTTGCAGTCAGAAGATCTTGGTTCAAGTTCCGACTGACACTCCATAACCATATTCTTGAGCAAGTCATTAAATTCCCCTGGGTTTCACAGTTTCCTCGTTTGTGAAATGAAAGGGTCAGGTTTGATAATTTCTGAAGTCCTTAGCCCTCACATTCTAGTCTATGTAACTGTGAGGAAAAACAAATCCAAAAGAAAATCACTGTTCTTTAAAGCTCTATATAAAAGTGAGTTAATATTAGGCAGACTTTGTTGTTTTACTGTGGTTGACCCTCAAAGGGAACATGGAGTTTCTTTGAACCTGTTCTCAGAGCCTCAAAGTGAAATACAGAAAGGCAGAGAAACCTTTTCCCAACATTAGCACTAAAACTGACTGAGATGAGTCAGCTGGCTTCCCCTCCTTCAGCCTCAGGGTAAGGAGGAGGAAAAGAAGGAGGAGGAAGAAGAGAAGGAGGCGGGAGAGCACAAGAGGGAGGATGAGGAAGACAAGGAGGGGGAGGGAGAGGAGGAGGAGAGATGAGGAGGAGGAAGGAGAGGTGGGGAAGAGGAGGGGAGGGAGAAGAGGTGAAGGAGGAGGAGTGGAGGGAGAGGAGTGAGAGGGATGAGGAGGAGGAAGAAGAGGAGGGGCGGGGCAAGAAAGGGAGGAGGAGGTGGGGGGGAGGAAGCAGCTGCTGACTCGGTGTGATCTGAGAATCACTAAAAGGCCCACTAGGCTGTCATAGCTTCTGAAATTCCTGTCGTGGAAGCCATTCCTTTTAGGTGAAGGAATTATACTCACTAGGCTGCTGTAAAAACACACAGATGTCACCTGAGAGGGCTAACACATTAACCCATTAGCGCCTGCTCCCACCAACCCAGATTAGTTTCTCAGACTATCAGTCTGGGGTCAGTCTCAGAACAGGTAAATTCCAGAGGGGAAGGGGAGTTTCTTTAAAGTCCTAGAATGTAAGATATTCCTGGAAGGACTAGTGTGAATGTAGTCTCACTTACAGTGAATGGCTCCTGGTTGCCAGGGCCAACAAAACATTTATGTTCAGCTTTACACATACTATCACATTTGAGCCTCATAACAACCCTATGAGGTAGGGGTTATTATTATCCCATTCTACAGATGAGGGACCTGAAGTTCATCAAGGTTAAGGTGACTTCACACAGCTAGTGAATGTCATAGCAAGGTCTGAAACCAGGTCTCCTCCTGGCTCCAAGCCCAGGACTCATCTACTACCCCACACTGCCCCCTCACCCAAAGGAACAGAGGAAAAATGTATGGAGGAGGTTATTTATAAGATCGTTTCCAATTTAAAAGTCCTACTATATACTATGATCCCATGGCTATGGGTGGAAAAGGGGGCGGGGATTCAGAGAATGTTAGCACTGTATGAGACCCTAGAGATTCCCTGATCCAACCTCACAATTTTACAAATGTCGAAACTAAGGCCCAGAGGAGTGAAACAAGTCACTCAAGAAAGGCATTTATTAAGCACTTACTATGTGCCAGGCAGTATGACAAATATAATCTTGTTTGACCCTCACAGTCACCCCTGAAAGCAGACACTATTTTTATCTGCCTTTTATAGTTGAGAAATAATAATAATATAATAGCTACCATCTGTGTGGCTCTTGCTACGCTAAGCACTTTACAACTACTATCTCGTTGGAGCCTCACAATAGCCCTGGGAGGTGGGTGCTGTTGCCATCTCCATTTTACGGTTGAGGAAAGCGAGGCAGGTGAGTTAAAGTGACTTGCTCAGGGTCTCACTGCTGATGCTTCTGAGGCCAATTTGAACTCAGTCTTCCTGACTCCAGGCCCTGCTGCTAGGTCACATAGCTGCTTAGTGACAAAATCAGGAATGAAAGTGGGCTTATAGATTTAGAGCTGGAAGGAGTTGTAAAGATGATCTAGCGCAGGGGTGGGGAACCTGGGGCCTTGAATCAGTTGAAGGGCCGTACTTGAGGACTTAGAGGGCCACGTGTGGCCTCAAGGCTGCAGGTTCCCCACCCGTGATCTAGTCTATCCCCTTCATTCAACAGTTGAAGAAACCTAAATTCAGAAAAACTAAGTGAAAACATGGGATTCCAGAGTTGGAAGAGACCTTCGATGCTCTCTGTTCCCAACTTCTCCTTTTGCCAGGATGAAACTGAAGACCAGGGAAGTCTGGTGACTTGCCAGAGGTCACACAGGAAAGAGCAGGCCTGAGATAGGAACCCAGAACCTTTGAGTCCAAATTTAACACTGTACTTCTTGTTGCATGGGGAAGAAACCTTAGTGAGGTACAGGGGAGTCAAGCTGCAGGGAAATCTACTTTGCATTTTTCTCCTATAGTTGGGGACTGGGGTGGGAGAACAAATTAGTGAAATCCTCCAATAATGAAGTCAGGCTACTCTAATAAAGAGAACTAGTACCCAGTCTGTAAGTAGGTAAGCAAGATGTGCATCTTCTCAAGTCATTGTATTCACCTTTATTTAGGAATGTAAGGGTCTTGGATTTAGGACTGGGAAAGGACTTAGAGGTCCTTTAGTTTTCCCATTTCACAGATAAGGAAACCAAGGCTTTGAAAGGTTAGGTGACTTGTCTAAAGTCATTGTTGTCGTTCAGTTGTTTCAGTTACATCTGACTCTTTGTGATCTCATTTGGGATTTTCTTGGCAAAGATATTCGAATTGTTTGCTGTTTCCTTCTCCAGCTCATTTTACAGATGAGGAAAGTAAGGCAAACAGGGTTAAGTGACTTGCCCAGGATCACTAGGCTTGTAACTATCTGAGGCTGGATTTGAACTCAGGAAGATAAGTCTTTCTGACTAGGCCTGGCACTCTACTGTGTCACTTAGCTGCTCCCTGGCACATAGTAGGTATGTAATAAATGCTTGTTGACTTTACTTGACTTAACCCTTTCCAGTGTCAATAAAACCATTCAGGTTCTTCTTGAGGCCTCATTTTGAACTAGCAATGGCAAGGATAGGAGCTGGAACTGTGATTTGATCCTAACAAAGAATTCCCTTTACCAATGCAAGTGAGTAGCTCTCCTGCAACTTATAATTGTCTAGAGTAGTGGTGTCAAACTCAAGAACATAGAGGACCACATATAAGGATACCTTAGAAAATCACATATGATCATTATCTATATTCTGTCATGTTTGTATTTATTTTGTTAATTTCCCCAGTTACATTTTAATCTGGTTTGGGCTGTGCTGGGCAGTGTTGCTGGCTGTGGTGGACACCCCTGGCCTAGTGAGCACTGGTGAGGTCCTGTGACTGGTCACACAGCCAGTATGTGTTAGAGCTAGCACCTGAAGCTAGGAAGATGCTCTCACCAGGATGTACTCCTCCACACTTCTCCATCATGCTCCAGGAACCTCCACATCCTGAAGATCACTTTCTCCTTGGATCTCACACCTCAGATGCACCTTCTGCCCTTGGGGCCCCTGCCTCTGATTGGGGCAGAGGGCCCCTTCCAGAATCTCCATTTAAGAAGGGTGTTCAGTCCAGCCATCCCTTCGTTTGCCACCATGCTTTCTTGTGGGCTATCTTTCCCCTAACTTTTCAGCTTATGTGTGTTGTTTTACCCACTAGAATGTAGGCTCTTTCAGGGCTCCTTGTCTTTTTTTTAATTTGTATTTGTATTCTCAGCTCTTAGCACAATGCCTGGCACAAAGTAAGTACTTAATAAATGTTTATTGACTCAGTGATTCTATCCACCACACCACAAGGACTAGAAGATCTAAGGCTAGGATTTTTCTATGGAATAGGCTTAGAAGAGGGAGAAAGCATTCACTTCCAGATGCCATGAAAAGAGAGTAGAATTTGTCAGTCTTGACCCCAGCCCCTTGCAAGCCTACTACCTTAGCAGAGGCTTACCCAAAGGGAGCCTGCCGTCAGTATCCAATCTGGATGAAAATCACAACTGACCGACATGGAGGAAAAGACAGAAAGGAAATTAAAAAAAAACTTATAAAAGGAATAAGCCTCAGGGATAGGAAATAAAGCAGACTCTCATTTTATTTAAAAATAGTTGCTGGTTAAAAGAAAGAGTGGAAATTTCTATTATAAAAAGATCCAAGAGTTTGACTCAGACGATGGGGTAGTTTGTTGACAATTCTGATAGACACATTTACTTAGAAGTGACATCACGAAGCGTAGGAGACTGCCCAGAATTGGTTTACTATTAGCTAATTATTGGCAGAAAGTGGGGGTGGGGAAGATCTCTAACTTCATTTTCTAAAGGGAAAGGAAGTAGGTTAATGAAATGAAAAGACGTTCTTTGGGGTGTTTTAGTCTTTCACATTAACTCAACAGTTTGAAGGAAACAGAAAAACGTGGTTATCCCATTTAATGTGATCAGTCACCAATTTACAGCACAGCTCACTGGGAAAGGAAAACATTACAATTTTCATTTTGAGGATGAAGAATCTGAGGTGCAAAGAGGAAGTGAGAGTCAATTCAATCCAACAAATACTAGTTAGATGTTGGCTCCATGTAAGACACTATATCTGTGAGCCCAGTCTTATATATAGAAAGCCAGAAATAAGAATTAAGACTATGTCTCCAGCTTGTAGGAGTGGTGGGAACATGAGGCAATGAAGAGTCCCTAACTGGGAGTTGTAGGATCCAAGTTCTAATACTGTCTCTGCTGTGTGACTTTGGATGTCAGTGAACTTCTATAGGCCTCATTTTGTTACTTGTAAAATGAGAGGGGTAGGCTAGATTGCTGCTAAGGACCCTTCCAAATCTTGACCTACGAAAGAGGTTCATGTTCTCTAATAAGGAAAGGCAAGATTAATTGAAATGGGCTATTTAGAACTAAGCAGAAAAAGGATGTGACCTATTAGACATAAAATTCTCAACCTGTGTTCTCCATCCTCATATACAATATTTCATTTTGAATAGGGATGATGTATCTATTACCTGTAATAATAACATTAACTTTGTAACATTGGCCAAGTAAGTAATTTAATCTGTCATCCTTAGTTTCCTTATCTGTAAAAGGGACATAAGAATACTTGTAGTAATAAATATACTATCAAGACTCAGTCAATGTGTTGGTTAGCTTTCTCAAACTGATATTTTCTTCCTCTTTCCTCTTCCTTCATTGTTACAAGAGAGGGCTCTTTTTTAAATTAGATTTTTTGTTTTTAGTTTACAGCACTCAGTTCCACAAGTTTTTGAGTTCCAAATTTTCTTCCCTTTCCTCCCCTCTCCCCTCCCCCGCGAAACGATATGGAATCCGATATGTGTTCTACGTATACCTTCCATTAAACTTATTTACATAATAGTCAAGTTGTAAATAAGAATTATGACCAATGGAATTAATCATGAGAAAGAAGAAACAAACCAAAAAAACGAGAAGAAAGAAAAAAAGAGCAAATGGTTTGCCTCAATCTGCATTCAGACTCTGTAGTTTTTTCTCTAGATGTAGATAGCTCTTTCCATCATGAGTCACAAGGGAGGTCTCTTTAAGGAAAAGGGCAGGGAAAGCAATATATTTGGAAAAGAATGTGGTATTCAAGAGAAGATGTTAAAATTTTTTTAGAATACCTGTTGGTTGGTTTGTCCTTCCTACTAGAAGAAGACCAAAATGACACCACCATGCCAAAGTCAAGGCATAGTGTATCTGATTGTGGCTGATCAAACCAAGATGAGCTCAAAAGTTCTACCACAGGTTGGACCCAAATAGGTCACATGAATATTTGAAACAGAGATGTCTCTAAATTCACACATCTCACATTTCTTTTGAGCTACTGCAATATGTATGTTCTTACTCCTTTTTGGCAAGGAAGTAAGTGTTCATCTCTCTAAGCTGCCATAGAGTAAAGAGCCCTGTGTTTTGTTAATACTGTGTGGGTTTTTCTTAGGATAGTTTCCTAATCTCTTATGGATCATTTTGCATATATACATTACACATTATACAAACATATATTTGATATATTACAAATAGAAAAAAATATCTATTAAGACTTTTTTCCCAAATGGGGTTAATTGTTTAATATGCCCTCTTCCCCTTGAGCTCTAATTTCAGGATGCCAGCCTCAGCATATTCATCCATAGTTTTCTCTTTGCTAGCTTTATGCTCAATCTGTTTGTCCAGCCTAGAGGGGTTCAAAATATTTGTAGATATCACCTTCACCCACTGGCTCAATTTAACTTCTTGGTGTAAGTTTTCAGTTCATTGGAAAACGATTCCCTTTGATGAACTCCTGCTTTTGAAGTTTAGTGCATGCATGTATTTTCTTTTTTGATGGTGCTGTATAGCTTGATGCCATCCATGTAGGTGAAGTAAGATATCTTGTTTTGATTCCCTATTTAACCTGGAAACCATATTTAGTTCTATTTAGGAGAGATGATCATGAATTTAAAGTGAGGCAGAATCAAAATAGAGTTAAAACATCTCCCTAACAGGTATCATGTTTTATAGGAATTGTCCTGACGTTATTGTGGTGTGTCTTAGAGAAGATTTTTCCATATAGACATCAAGTACTCTAGCATTCTCACTACAGTTGGGTCCAAATTGCATATTTACAATTCATGAACCAGCCTCAATTAGTAAAGGCTGTATAAATGTTTGGGTGCTTCTAAGTGGCTTGCTCAATAATTACCAAATCCATAAGTTCTTTCTCATATACCTGGGACTTTTGGGCATACTCTTACTTGTCAGTCAGTATATTGTTCTCTTGTGTTTATAGATTTCTGTTTGCTTTTCTTGGTACAAGCTGTGGATATTTGTCTATAAAGTACATGAACACATAATTGGCCCACATTGTGAGGGGTCCCTGGTAAGTTTATCTCATATGTGATGCTTTCTGTTAAGAAAGTTGGCATCAAGCAGACTTGTGTCAGAGAGGATTGGCAAAGCGCTTGGCTAATAATCCATGCACCTCTATGAAATGTTTGAGCCAATTATTATGAATCTTACCAGGTCTTGCTCCTTTTATGTTTTGCGGAGAAGCTAGAATTTCAGTAGCAACTATCCTGTCTTTCATTATATTACTAATCCATAAGCTTTCAGTTTCTTGTTTGAGCTGACTCTTGTTTTCTTTATGTTGGATTTAGGATGATCTTCATTCTTTGGGGGTTTTCTCCCTCCTCTAGTTTCTTCACTTCTAAAACCTCTGTAGTACATTTTTAAAGAATTAATAACGGGTAATTTCCTTATTTGTGTTTTGGTTCTGTGTGTTGTGATGACATTGACTTTTGCTTTCAGTTACTCATTAAAGAAACCCAGAATTTTGTTATACTTTCCTTCCTCCCACCCCCCGACTCCCAAGATTTTGGTGTTTTGCCTTTAATTAGACAATGCTTTCTATTCCATGCAGTTGCTAGATATTGACGCCATCCCCCAACGCTTTTTTTCAGGACTTAATTAGCTTGCTTAAGTCACTTCTGTGATTTGAGATGTTAAGAGTGATCCTTGAACATTCCAGTTTTCTAACTATGATTCTTAGCTTGCCAATGGCCACTGCATATACAGTTGTGTGAAAGTCCTGAAATGTTATTATATTTTCTTTTAAACTTTATGTTAGTTGATTTTTAATTACCGCTAATGGGATTCATGCCATTAAATTGGAAAACAGCTTTTCAAGACTCTGGACTATTCCCATCACTTTTTCAAAGTAATCTGAAGTATCAGTATTGTTTTTTTTACCTGTTTTATTTTTGAATTTGAATTTCTGAATCTTGTGTTAATAATAATAGCTAGCATTTACATTTTACAAAGCGCCTTATATCTGTTAGCACATTTGATTCTCACAACAGCTATATTAGATATATGCTATTATTATCTACATTTCAGAGATAAGGAAACTGAGGCAGACAGAAGGAAGGTCACTTGGCCAGGATCATACAATTAATGTGTCTGAGACAGAATTCAAATGAATGCCTTCTTTACTCCATGTGCCACATTCTATCCACTGTGCTTGTATTAAGTGAAGACTTTCTAGTCCACAAGCTGTGTGACCTGGGGTGAGTCACTTAACCTCAGTTTCTTCAACTATAAAATGACAATCATATAGCATTTACCTCTGTAGCAGCAACCACACTGGCATACCCAGGATGGCTGCTAGCACAGATTCTTAGGTCTGCTTTGCTGGAAAAGACAGCTGTTCAAGGGGTCAACAGTCTTCCTTAATTACATTCACTAGTTGAAGGGAAAAGTCAGTAGCCTGAACTTCAGAGAAAGTACAAACAGAGAAATAGAAACCAACAGACAGGGCTCTGACTATCTGAATCAAAGCAACATTGCTATACACTTTACATACACCACTGGATAGAGAGAGCCTTTACAACTGAGCAATTGTGGGGGGGGGGTGCTGAACATACAGCTACTCAGAATCTCAACCAGGGAATCAAAAGATCCTTCTCATAAGCAAACCCTCAAAACTAAATACCAACTCAGAGTATAGATACCCTTCTCATAGCCAGAAGGCATTACAATCCTCATGACTCAGTGACTAATTAGAAATTAGCAAAAGGTGTGAAAGCCTTCCTACAAGCAAGCCTCCCCTAAACAAGCTTCCCTTAATGGGCTCCATGTGAGGCCTATCAATGGGCAGGGAAGATCTTCCTAACTCATTAACATTACAGCCTCCCAGGTTGTTGTCTGGATCAAATGAGATAATATTTGTAAAGAACATATCGGGCATTATAAAATGCTTATTGCCTTCTTTCCTCTTTAGCTGTATATAACTCCTTGATTTCATGTCTTATTTTGTCTATTCCAGACTCAAGAATGAGTGATTTCATACAGATTGCCCTGCTGTGGCTGGCCCCATGTTGTTCTGTGACTTAAAGCTGAGGGTATGATTGATATGAAATCCTTGTCTTTAACTTTTAAAAAATTCTTTCCAGTTATAAAAACAATGTTGCTAGCAGCTGCTGTGGCTGTGTAAGATCAATAACACCAGCACACAGAAGGGCTGCCAGCACAGAATGTTTGATCTGCTTTTCTAAGGAAAGCAACTTTAAGGGGATTATAATCTCACTTTAATTAAATATACATCTACCATTCACTTAGTTCAGGGAGAAAAGCCAGCACCCTGAACTTTCGAACAAATACAAACAGAAATTACAAACAAAGACAATATCAAAATTTCTGTCTAACCAAATCACAATACATAGTTACCAGAGAAGCACCAACATCTGGGTTTTCAAAGCCAGGGGAGTTGCTTTAATGGCTTACCCAGAGTCTAGTCACCAACACTCTTTCAATGAGTGTGCCCCCAAAAGAAAAACGCCAACTTCAGAGATCTTATACCCCATTCAGGGCCCCGAGAGCTCAGAGCCTACTTAGCAAAAAGGTGTGGGGCCTGGGGCCTCACACTTAGTTAGTGAAAGGGTGTGGGCTTGCATCTAATCAGGCTTCCTTTTGTTGGCCCCACCTGAGGCCTATTCAATGGGCCTGAAAGATCTTTCACTTACAAATTGGCCTTACACCAGTTTTGTTATGTTATGGTACATAATGAAAGTATAGTCATGCCTTTGTCTATTTCATGTTCTCCCTTGTTTTGTCTTTTTTTGCATCGACACATTTCTAGTAGGTAGGGTATTGGTATTTCTGGTTTATTTTGCCCTCTTATGGCACAAGGATGCAAGGATTGCCACTCACACTGAATCTTCCATGGAAACCAAACCATCAGAATAGTTTCTAGGAGTACCAGCCTGGAACCCTATGGCACCTGTCTAATTCTGTGACTCTTAGGGCTAATTGTATCACACTGATTGGGCTGCTAAACCAACCAGTAGTATCAACTGATCCCTGTTTAACAGTATTTCAGGGTTCCTGCTGAGCCTTCACAGATACTACAACATTTCTTAGGTGGCCACCATCTTGGTTGCCTTTGACCACTTTTTCTATTTCTTGTTCTCCTTTTCCCCCGTCCCCACCTTATATCATGGATGATGAGCTGGGCTTTGAGTGGGCTAATAATGATGATGTTAGTGATGAATGACTATTATTATTTGTATGAGTAAAGCCTTTAAAAATTGCTGTATTTTGGTGGTTGAAAGAAGAACAATGCTGAATATTGGTATCAGATATTAGCAATACTCTCTGACTGATTTCTGCCTTGAGCCAACTAAGTTGCTAAGTTTATTTCAGAGAGAGAATTCCAAATTCCAAATTCAGGATGACTTTTCATTTAAAGTTAGGGATCTGAGATTGCTGTGATTTTGCTTAATTCGAAGTCCAAACTCCTCCTGGCCACTCCAACCTCAAAATGCAGTCTAAAACCAGCCATGTTGAATAGTGAATGCATCTAGGAATGCACTTTTTCAAACCTTATAAATAGCACTGCTTCTGTTTTAGTTTCAGATTCAATGGGCATCTGGGGTCTCCTTAAAACTAGAATCTTCAGATTCCTAACTTATCACCTTCCACAGTTTTTTACAAGGAAATATTCTTTAAAAACAGCAGCTGTATACCATGTGAGGAATAATTGGTTCACAATAACCTGAGCATACAAATTATGTGATTCAGAGGGTAGGAAATGAAAGTCCTGGTAGATTTTTTTTCCGGATTAATATTTCATTCCTTGGTTTTGTTTTTTATTGAGCTGCATATAAGGTTGGGGTTATAGAAGTGATAACTTTATGATTTTCTCCTAAAACCATACACCATCTCAGAAGAAAAGCAAAAACAGAAATTCAAGAATTCCTCTGGCCTCTGCCTTTACCATCTGTAAAATGGGTATAACCAATCTCTGATGGTGGGAAATAATGAATCTCTAATGGTCAGCCAAGAGGACCATAAGCCAGTGGCTGGAGGTTTCTTACTTGAAATGAGAGCAGTGTAACTGATGACTGAGAAAGCAAGAAATTCTGGGATTTTGTTAGCTCCTTAAAAGGGAAGAGATAGCCTAAAGCAATGGTTCATAAAGTTGTCCACTAAAGAAACATAAATATCCTGAAGGCTATTTCTGGGCCAAAGACTTTTGGTGCATCTCAACTACTCATTGCTGATGGAACCATGCTGATCAGTGATAAAGACATGATCCTGGAGAGATGGGCTGAATACTTTGAAGCACAATATTCTCAACAAACCATCATGAACCAATGCTGAAGCCATTTATTGTTTACCTCAGGTTGAAGTCAATCCCTTTCTAGATGAACTTCTGACTGAAGAAGAGGTTTTAGATAACACTAGGCTCCTCTCCTGTGGCAAATCACCTGGTACTGATTCTATTCTAGCTGAGATTTACGAGGTGGAGGGTCCATTGCTTATACAAATGCCAATGGAATCTTCTGGGTGATATGGCAAGAAAAGATTCTTCTCCAGGAGATCAAGGATGCCTCCATTATCCATCTATAGAAACACAAAGGAAATAAGTTATCATGTGATGACCATGGTGAGGGGGGAGGTATAACAGTAAGGCAATAATCACAATGCAGATGATAATTGTCAAACTGCCCGTGTAGTTCTATATCACAAAGTATACAAGACTCTCTACATAGAAGGTAGAAGAAGTAAACCATTTATTCAGACACCAGAGAACCAGATCCCACAAGCCATTTATCCAGTCTATCACAGCAGTAAAACATTCCACACACAATATTACAACCTGGAGCCTGGCCATCCCAAAACCTCTCCAACCCCATGCTGGGGTCCTCCCCAAAGACAAATTCACAGTACAGCTAAGTCAGTCTGTTCAGTTCGAACAATCACAAGGGTGGCCATTAGCAGCCATTAGCAGCCATAACTGCTCTCTCTCAGCATTTCCTGTGATATAACTTCCTTTTCCTGTCAGGAAGCTCCTCCCACCACATGTGACTTAGGCTTCCTGTGACATAAGCAGGTCACATGGCCAATTAATGGGTGGGAAAGATCTTGCTAGTACAGGAGGGTGTCTCTCTCTAAGTCATGGCTGGCAAGATTTTTTTCAGAGTCCTCCTTAACAGACCATTCCTTTTTCTGGAATATGGTTGTCTACACGAAAGCCAGTGTGGCTTCAGAAAGGGCCAAAGAATGGTCAATATGGTGTTCGCTGCCTAACAACTCCAGGAGAAAGTCTGGGAGCAGAATAGAGGTCTGTATACAATGTTTGTCAACCTAACCCGGGCCCTTGATAGCGTCAGTCAAGAGGGCCTGTGGAAGATCATGGCAAAATATGGTTGCTTGGAAAAGTGTTTCAGTATTGTATACCAGTTTCATGAGGGCATGCTTGCACAGGTTCTGGATAAGGGACTATACTCTTATACTCTCCTGATCACCAGTGGAGTAAAGCAGGGCTGTGTGCTTGCTCCCATGCTTTGTAGCATGATGTTTTCATTAATGTTGTTGAATGCTTTTCATGAGGACAAAAACAATATCAGGTCAGCTATTGCATTGATGGTAAATTATTTAACTTGAAAAGGCTAAAAGCGAAGACTAAAGTGGAAGGATAGTTGGTGCATGACTTTTTGTTTGTGGATGATCGTGTACTCAGTGCAGCCTTTGAGGCTGAGATGCAACAAAGCATGGATTGATTCTCTGCCATTTACATTAGTTTTGGCCTAAAAATGAAGGCCAAGAAAACAAAGTTTCTCCACCAGCCAGCACCACATCGTCCATGCTTGGAACCACCACTTACAGCAAATGGAGAAATTCTGAATGCTGTGAATAAATTCACTTACCTTGACAGTATACTTTCCAGGCACGTACACAGAGATGATGAAGTTGATGCACACGTTGCCAGAGCTAGCTCAGCATTTGGGAGGCTCTAAAAGAATGTGTGGGAAAGAAGAGATACAGCTGCCTAACAAACTGAAGGTCTACAGAGCCATTATGCTGACCTTATTGTTGTATGCCTCTGAAAATTGGATAGTCTACCAGTGTCATACCAGAAAATTGAGCTGCTTGCATTTGCATTGTCTTAGAATGATACTGAAGATCACTTGGTAAGATAAGGTACTGGACACTGAAGTTCTTTCTTGAGCTGAACTGCCAAGAATTCAAACTCTATTGTAGAAAGCACCACATTGTCAAATGCCAAATGTACATTTGCCTAAAAGATTGTTTTACAGAGAATTCACACAACGTAAGTGCTCATATGGTGGCCAGAAGAAGTGATACACTCTCAAGGCCTCTCTGAACAACTTTGGTATCAATTACGAGACAAGGGAGACACTTGCCCAGGATTGTCCAGCATGGAGTGCCCCCATCAAAAAAGCTGATGCACTCCATGAGCAAAGACAATTGTGGTAGCTCAAAAGAAAAGTGAGATATACAAATTTAGAGAGGTTTCCCTCCCAAATGGTTATACTTGTGCCCAACCTGTGGTAGAGCCTTCCTAACTTATATTCGTATGATCAGCCATAGCTGGCTACATTGTACATTGACCCCAAAATTACAATGTCATTTTTGGTCCTCTTTGGGCACAAGAGGCAAACCACAACAACAACAATTAGTGATTGTTGACATGACATTAAACCAAATTTAAAACTTCCAAAATCCCAGTTGTTAAAAGGCATTTTCAAGTACAAAAGTTGAATTATGTTGAAACCACTTTTAAAGAAAAAGAAAACTATTCAAAATATAGAACAGATGAGGCATGATACTCTTTGGTGTTACAAATGAAAACCTGGTGTTCAGCTGAGATAAATAAATGTCTTGGAAATGAGTGTTGACACCACAAATGGAGCTCATCTTTCTACAGAAGGTAAAGGGTAGGTCATCAAGGATGCAGGCTGAATACCAAGATGTCAATTTCAGGTGAGAAATCCCGCTGTTAAGGGAAACCTGAACATGGAAAAGAAAATGAACCTGTGAAACAAAGGTCCATCTTTTCAACCCCATAATTAATCTTGGGATACCATCTGACTGTCTCTGAAGAATTAAAGTTGGAGATAGGTAGGTAGATAACAGATAATAGAGCATTTATTGAGCTCCTAATATGGGTTGAGAACTGTGGTAAATATGGAACTATGGCAAACATGGAGATACAAACATAAGCATGCTAGAAAATTCCTATTCTTGAGAAGCCTATATTTTAATGAAGAAAGACAACACATGAAGGGGAGTGGGGAGGAGGTGGCATATGTACATGGTGGCATGTGGTGAGGGTTGGATCCAAGAAAGATAAGGGAAAAGCTGACCTATTTGAGACAAGGGACTCAGTGAGTGGGGGCAGGCAGAGTCTAGGTTACTGTTGGTCAGGAAACTGAGGTGATGGTACCACACATGAAAGTCGTAGTGTCTGTGTAGAAGCTGCAGCACATTACTGACAATGAACTGGGCACCAAAAGTGGCATAAGTATCAAGAAAATTTGCAAAACCCCTGCGTATTTATATAGTGCTTTAAGATTTATAAAGTGCGGGGGGGGGGGGGGCGGAGCCAAGATCGCCGCATGAAGGCAGCGTCTTACCGGAGCTCTCTCACAAGGTCTGTCAGATTCCCATAAAAAAGTGAATTTGAGCAGATTTGAGAGAGTCAGAAACCGCGAGCAGTGTGCGTGGGGCAAATTTCCGAGCCGGGAGAGTTTGAAAGGCCGGAGGAACGATCCTGTAGGCTCGGAGAGTGCTCGGCTGCGGAGCTGCTCCAGACCAAGGTGGAAGCGGCCGGCCGGGAAATCCACGTGGGAGATGGGCTGGGAGAAAGCTGGGTGCCCGAAACCGGCAGAGATCCCCAGGCCTCCCAACACAGGACGGCAGTCTGTGGGAGTGACGAGAGGCAGCGCAACGCCACCAGCCGTGAAAATACCCAGTCCTGACGCTTGCAAAACCCAGGAACTCGGCTTCTTGAACTTCCGGAAGACTCAATGGCCAGGTAAATGGCTCTAATCCCTCCCCCCCCTCACCCAGAGAATTCCTCGGGAAAAAAAAAAGAGAACTGAAACAGAGGAGAGAGTAGTGGGGCCTCACAGGACAAATACTAGAAGCTCATTAGTCCCAGAGAGGCAGAGTTGGCAGGGGACAACACCGGGAGCCCAGACGTAACCTTGCTCCCCCAGGGGAAGCGCCAGTCATCAGCTCAAACAACAAACAGCTGAGACCATTGCTGAAAAGCAAGTGCTGGAGAGCACCCACAGGGAGTGAGACGCCAGGGAGCCAGACCCCTCCCCCACACCTCAGGAAACTGAAGGTTATAATTCTAGACTCACAACCCCCAGAATAAGTAAGCTGGGACAGAAAGCCCTGAGACCCACAGATAGAAATTCGTTCTAACGCCAGGAAAAGGGAAAACAACAAACATGAAGAAGAATACAAAAAAACCGAGGACAATAGATTCTTTTTATGGAGACAGGCAGGATCAAAATATCGATATGGAGGAGGACGGCAGTGACACGGTAGATACATCAGATACCTCAAAAGCTAATATGAACTGGTCTCCAGCCCAAAAAGCACTGCTGGAAGATTTATAAAGTGCTTTACAAATGTTATCTCATCTGATCCTCACAACAATCTTGGGGAGAAGGTACTGTTTTTATCCCTATTTTACAGATGAGGAAACTGAGACAAGTAGAAGTTAAGATTTGCCTAAGGTCTGAGTAAATGTCTGAGGCTGAAATGTGAACTCACATCTTCCTGACCCCAGGCTCAGATCTCTATCTACTGTACCTTGCTGCTTCAATGAATTGGAAGAAGTGATGGAATAGTCATGTATCAAGAGTGAGGGATAACCAGTGGGCATCCCACATGCTTCTTTGGAATCCCTGTAATGTTAAGAATTTAGAGAAAGGCCCCCAGGATGTTAGTGAAGATCCTGTGGCAAATTTATGGGAGGACATGGACAAGAAGAGTTGCTCAGGAGGAAAAGATGTAGATGAGTTGGAATTTGTACCACTGGGAGGAGTAACCACCTAAAGTAAACCACAGACCCATTAAGATAATGAGACTGTGGAGGAGTGTGAAGGGAATGGACAGAAGACTGAAATGGCTGCCTCTACCTCAAACCATTTGGGATTACAGGCCTTCTTCAAGACTTCCTGGCCACCATTATCATAAGCCCTCTTGGCTCCTGCTCCATTTCATCAAAAAGGTACCATCTAGCTATGGAAACTATAGAAATGTCAACTTTCCTGGCTGCATTCCCATCAACCCTCCTGTCCTTTGCTCCAGTACACTGAGAGGGTTCCATTGACAGAGACACATTTAAGCCAGATTTCTAAATCAAGTCTTGGGGAACCTTTAGATCATGGACTCCTCAACAGTTGGTACTTCCCCTAACTGATTAGCACATTACTAGATTCATCTTCTGGAATCCCTGTGATTGAGATTTGCTGTTTGCCAAATTGAAAACCTCATTTCCTGCTGTTTCTCCCTTTTTTCTCTACTTGCTATTCTCTGGCCTTCTGTTCAGCTACTCCCTCTGGAATGCCTTCTGTTAACAAACTATCTTTCGTCCTAGAGCTCTTTCTTTCATGTTCTTTTCAGCTTCTGGTGCTCTATGAAATATGACTTAAAATTGAAGTTGCCTCATCTTTTGTGGTCCAATTCATTTCTGTTCAATTCAGTTTAATCCAACAGGCATTTATTAAGCAATGACTATATGCCAAGCCCAGTTCTAGACCCTGGGAAAATAAAAACAAAAAAGAAACACTTTTGTCCATCAAGAACTTATATTCTAGCAGGGTTGCAGTTCTTAATCTTTATTTGTGAGCTACCTCTTTGACAGTATGGTGAAGCTTATGGACCCCTTCTCAAAATGTTGGTAAATAATTGAAGGAAAAGCTAAATTTCAGCTAGAGGATAGTAAAATATAAAGATGTAATTTTTCCCATCCAAATTCATAGATCTCCTGAAAATCTATTCATAGCTATACCCTAGGTTAAAAGTTAGGGGTATACTGAAGATAGCACAAACCAGCTCTTGGGAGCCAACTGTTAAATTTTCAGTGGGAACATTTATACCTTGGAAATTGGCAAATGCTATAAATCAGGGCTTGATTTATTGTTTTGTTTGTTCCCTAGACTTAAGAAAGTGGTGGAGAAAACCTTAATAAAGCAGATTAAACTTAGTGTGCTGTGGGTATATTTTTTTTTCTGGAGAGAAGTTTGTTGAATATCTGTCAACACATTCTTAGTTAAAAACCCCTATACTGGGGAAAACAACACACACACACACACACACACACACACACACACACACGCACATATATATGCAATGTATAAATTATAATATGACAATAGAATCATAATTATATTGCATATTATATTAATAATTACAATCATATTGTATAATTTATAACTTTTATACAGTATAGTTATACATTATATATTCTGTTAATTATAATATAATATACTAAATTTTTATGTATACAATGTATAAAAAAGAACATTCAAGATTACTTTAGAGGAGAAGTACCTAGCAGCCGAAGTGGGCAGTGACCAGGAAAGCTCTCTGAAGAATGTGGCTCATAAGCTGAGACCTGAAGGAACCAGGGATTCCAAGAGGTGGCAGTGAGGAGGAAGCCCATTTCAGGGATGGAGAACAATCAGAACAAGGCATGGGGATGGAAGCTGGGGCTTCCCCAAGGACCAAATGAAAGAACACTCATTAAGTGCTGACTCTAGGGCAAGCAATATGCTGGAGGTACAAATACAAAAGCAAAGATAGTCCTTGTGCTCAAGGAACTTATATTCATAGTAAAGGGAAACAAAACACCTAGGACAGTGTTGTCCGAGGAGAGGTTTTATAAAGTCACAAGGATAATGAGTGTGGCCATAGGAAGGAAGGAAACAAATATTTTTTGAGTACTTACTATGTACCTATGTACTACGCACTGGGCTATACACTTTATAAATATTACCTCGTTTGACCCTCACAACAAACCTGTGAAGTTAAACGCCGTTATTATTTCCATTTTACAGTTGAGGAAACTGAGGTACACAGAGGTTTGAGGATCTAGGGTCACACAACTAATAAGTGTCTGAGCTGGATTTGAACTCAGATCTTCCTGACTCCAGGCCTGATGCTTTATCCACTGCACCACCTAGTTTCCTAGCTGTCTTAATAGGGGGAATTGACTGACGTATCCCATTAAGGAACGATGCCAGAGTTAACATTCATGATCCTAGCACTGGAGAAGGAATGGATTGAGCAGTGTGTTGCTAAGTGTTTAACAAATGGCTCCCCTGGGGTTGGTGTGGGGTGGGGATGTACACATGATGCACTTTTAAGTTTTTTTTTAATTTTTTTTATTTTTAGTTTACAACACACGGTTCTACATAATTTTGAGATCCAGATTTTCTCCCCTCCCTCCCCCTCCCTCCCCAAGATGGCATGGAGTCTCATATAACTACCATGTATAACTTCGCATTGAATTAATTTATACACTAGTCAAGTTGTGGAGAAGAATTATGACCAATGGAGTGAATCATGAGAAAGAAGAGACAGAACCAAAAAAAAAAACAACCCAAAAACAAAAACAAAAGAGAAGAAAAATGGCAAGCATGAAGTGCTCCTCAATCTGCATTCAAACTTCACAGTTCTTTCTCTGGATGAAGATAGCATTCTCCATCATGAGTCCCCTGGAGTTGTCCTTGCACCTTACGTTGCTGAGAAGAGCGAAGTATGTCAGGGTTGGTCCTCACAGAATCCATATATCTGTGGTTGTGTACAATGTTCTCCTGGCTCTGCTCTGCTCACTCAGCATTACATCGTGTAGGTTTTTCCAGATTGTTACGAAGTCCGTATCATCCCCATTTCTTATGGCACAATAGTATTCCATTACCTTCATATACCACAGCTTGTTCAGCCATTCCCCAATTGATGGGCATCCCTTTGACTTCCATTTCTTGGCACACTTTTAAGTTTGACGTGCATTGTTAACATTTTCTTCTTCACTTTCTGAAATGTGGAGATAACCAACAAAACAATGAATCAAGAGGTAGAGCCAAGATAGTAGAGTGATAGGAAGCAGTGCAGTGAGCTCCTCCTCATAAATGCCCCCTAACAGATCCAGAAAATGTTCCAGAACAAATCTTGATGAGGAAATCTAGAACAAAATAACAGTGACTTCTTTGTCCAGTCCAACTTGGCGTAGGGAGATAGACAAGAAGGTCTGAGGACACTGGAGTCAGAATATAAGGCACATACTTAGTCTGGGGCAATCCAGAGGAATAACCAGGGCTAGTAGTCCCAGACCAAAAGAGAGCTTACAGTTGTGCCCCTCTGAGAATACAGATGTCCATTTGGTTGGTAGAGGCAAAGTCTATTCATCAATTGCTATATATTCTTGTTTAGACATAAATCCAAGTCAAGAACTTGAAGGGCTTAGACCAGGGTCCCAGCAATCAGACTTTCCCCTAGATCAGACCACTCTAGGGAGCACTGAAAGCCTATCCCCGGGATCCTAGAATAATTCCACATTCAATACCCCAAGAAAGCAGCAATAGGCCCAGGCCAGGCCTTTCCTTCAGAAGTGCTACAGAGCCCAGCCCTAATATCTAGTCCAAAGTCAGGAAGTAGACTGGAAGAATGAGCAAACAAAAAAAGGATCCCACCATAGGGAGCTATCATGGCAACCAGGGATACTCAAAACACAAGCCTAACATGAAGGATTCCAAAATGTCTACAAGTATTGGCTCAAAAAACAAAAACAAACAAAAAAACCACAGCTTGGGCATAAACCCACCTAGAATTCCCAGAAGAGATGAAACATGAGTTTTTTAAAAAAAGAGTTAATTTTTTTTTATAAATGGAATAAAAGAGCTTGAGGGGAGGAAATGGAAAAGAAATGAGAGCTATGGAAAAAAAGAATTGGGAAGGGAATTAACAGCTTGGCACAAGAGGTACAAAACCCACCCAAGCAACACTCCCTGAAAATTAGAATGAGTCAAATAGAAGCCAATGACCTCATGAGCCTACAAGAAATATTAAAACAAAGTCAAAAGGCTGAAAAATTAGAAGAAAATATAAGGTTATCACGTAGAAATCAACTAACTTGGCAAATAGATTAAGAGGAACAATTTTAAGAAGCATTGGAGTATTTTAACCCCATAACTCCATTACAAAAAAGCATAGATATCCTGTTTGAAGAAATCTTAAAAGAAAATTGACCACATCTCAGAATCAGAAGGCAAAGTAGAAATAGAAAGAATCTACTGCTCAACTCCTAAAGGAAATTCTCAAATGAAAACTCTCAGGAATGTCATAGCCAAAATCCACAGCTTCTTATTTCAAAACAAAAAAATACTGCAATAAGCCAGGAAGAAAGAATTCAAGTACCAAGAAGCCACAGTCAGGATCCCACCCTATTTAACAGCCACTACTATAATGAAGGGTATGAGTTGGAACATATTATTCCAAAAAGCAAAGGATATGGATTTGTTTTTGTTTGGTCATTTCAGTCACATCCAAGTTTTCATGTCTTCATGACCCCATTTGGGGTTTTCTCATCAAAGATACTGGAGTGGTTTACCATTTTCTTCTCCAGCTCATTTTATAGATGAGGAAACTAAGGAAAACAGGGTTAAATGACTTGCCCAGGGTCCCACAGCTAGTAAGTGGCTGAGGTGGGATTTGAACTCAGGTCTTCCTAACTCCAGGCCCAACATTCTATCTGCTATGCCACCTAGCTGCCCATACATATAGACTTTCA
Organism: Trichosurus vulpecula; assembly: GCF_011100635.1. Lineage (NCBI taxonomy): Eukaryota > Metazoa > Chordata > Mammalia > Diprotodontia > Phalangeridae > Trichosurus > Trichosurus vulpecula. Next base: position 397,491,713 of record NC_050573.1, on the reverse strand, counting down.
ACCAAGAATTACTTGCCTAGCAAAATTGAGTGTAACATTAAAGGGGATAAAATAGATCTCTATGAAATAGAGCAATTCCAAGAATTCCTGATGAAAAGACCAGAGCTGCACAGAAACTTTGAAGTCCAAATATAGGATCAAAGAGAAATAAATTAGAAAAGGTAAACATGAATACTCAGTGAATAAGGATTAAACAAGAATAAACCGCTTACATTCAAATATCAGGAGATGATTCATGTGTCCTCTCTGATCACTATCATCATTATAAGAGAGAATCCAAACAGGGAGAAAGGTCTGGGAATGGTTCTGTTATATCTTGATGATCTTAAGAAAAGAATGGAATATGGTGGTGCCTTTGATAGTATTAAGGAAGTTTGGAAGAGAGATGAATTTTAGAGGAAAGATAGTGAGTTCTGTTTTTTTCATGGGATCTGCCATTTGAAATATCTAATAACCACTTAGTAATGTGGGACTTGAGCTCAAGAAAGATCCTTGGGCAGGATGTATATATCTGGAAATCCTCTATTTCCTCTTTTAAGCCTGGTTTTATCGCCTCCACTGATCACGTTCTAGACCAGAGGTATCAAACTCACCATCTTGCACGCCCCAGAAAAACTCCAGAAAAACTCCTAAATGCAACCTGAGCCAGATTAAAAAGTAATTGGAAATTGCATTCTGGGAGAATGGTAGAATAGATCAGAAATTTCCAGGCTTTCTAGATTTCTTCCACAAACAGACAGAAAATCATCACAAAATGAACATACAGTAGCAAAAATAAAGGGATAAAGCAGTTGTCCTCCTAGGACATCTTGAGAGGACTTCAAGAAGACTCCAGGGTCTGAGGTTTGATCTGAGTGAAGTGCAGACACCTCCAGGTCAACTCCACTGAAGCAACAAGAAGTAGGTTCTGAGGGAAGCAGACTAGGCCTCAGGAAATTTCACTTCTGAACCTTTTGCCTTACAGTCTCAGAATCTTTCACATCAGGAACTTTTCCCTCATAAACTTTCATTTAAAGGACAGCAGAGGCTTAGTGAGAGAGGATTGAAGGACCCCCTGCTGTTTCTGGAAATCAGGCCTAGCAATGTATGGGCAAGGAAGAATGAGCACATGGTGGGTGAGTGAGGTACACTTTCTGGACAGTGTGACTGGGGCTTATCAGAGGAAGAAAGGAGTCTCTGAGGCTGAGCCTCCAGATGGAAGTCAGAAAACAACGGTAAGAAAAACCTGGAGCCTAGGGCAACATTACCCACAACTCAGGATTAAAACTTGATGATAATAATATTAAGCTGCTAAAAATGAAAGAAGACAAATTAGAAATGAAAATGAGTAAGCAGAGGAAAAAGAACTCAATCATTGATAGCTACTTTGGTATAAAAGAAGATCTGGATTCATATTCAGAGGAAGATAGTGAGGTCGAAAAAAGACACTCCTACCCTAAAAGAAACATCAAATAGTCAAAAGCCTAAAAAGAAATCTTAGAAGAACTTAAAAAGGAATTAAAAATCAAATAAGAGAAAACAAGGAAAAATTAGAAAAAATAAAAGCAATTCAAGAAAATTATGAAAAGAAAGGTAACCAATTTAAAAGATATAAAATCTTAAAGAAGAAAATAACTCCTTGAAAACTAGAACTGAGTAAGTGAAATCAAATGATGTTATAAGACACCAAGATATGATAAAACTAGAAAAAACAGAAGAGAATCTGAAACATCTTATTAGAAAAACAACTGATCCGGAGAACAGATCAAGGAGAGACAATGCAAGAATTGTTGGACTACTTAAAAGGTATGATAAAAAAAATCTGGATACAATGTTACAAGAAATTATCAAGGAAAATTTGCCTTCAAGTTCTAGAACAAGAAAGTAAAGTAGAAATAGAAAGAATCTGCCAATCACCACTCGAAAGAGGTCCTAGGAAGAAAACTTATAGGAACATCATAGCCAAGTTTCAAAATTTCCAGGTTAAAGAGAAACTATTTCAAGCAACAAGAAAAAAAACCATTTAAATACTATGGAAAAACAATCAGGATTTCACAAGACCTAGCAACTTCTATACTGAAAGACCACAGGTCTTGGAACATTATATTTCTTTCTTTCTTTTTTCCTCCCATTTAATAATAGTTTATTTTTTCCAATGACAAGTAAATAAAGTTTTCAACATTCACTTTTATAAGATTTTGAGTTCCAAATTTTTTCTCCCTCCTCTCCCCTCCTCTCTCCCCAAGACAGCAAGCAATCTGATATACGTTATATGTATATAATCATATTAAATACATTTTCACATTAGTCATGTTGTGAAAGAAGAATTAGAAAAAAAGGAAAAACCATGAGAAAGAAAAAAAAACAACAAAAAGTGAAAATAGCATGTTTCAAATCTGCATTTAGACCCCATAGTTGTTTCTCTGGATGTGGATAGCAATTTCCATCATGAGCCTTTTGGAACTGTCTTGAATCAATAGATTGCTGAGAAGAGCTAAGTCTATCATAGTTGATTATCACATAGTGTTGCTGTTACTGTGTACAATGTTCTCCTGCTTCTGCTCACTTCATTCAGCATCAGTTCATGCAATTCTTTTCAGGTTTTTCTGAAATCTGCCTAGTTATCATGTCTTATAACACAATAGCATTCCATTATATTAAGGTAACCACAACTTGTTCAGATATTCCCTAATCAATGGACATCCCCTCAATTCCTGATTCTTTGCCACCACAAAAAGAGCTGCTATAAATATTTTTGTACATTTGGATCCTTCTCCCTTTTTTATGATTTCTTTGGGGTATTGACCTAGTAATGGTATTGCTGGTACAAAGTGTATGCACAGTTTTATATCCCTTTGGGCATAGTTCCAAACTGCTCTCCAGAATGGTTGTATCAGTTCACAACTCCACCAACAATGCATTAGTGTTTCAATTTTCCCACATCTTCTCCAACATTTATTATTTTCCCTTTCTGTCATATTAGCTGATCTTATAGGTGTGATATGGTAGAGTTGTTTTAATTTGTGTTTCTCTAATCAATAGTGATGTAGAGCATTTTTCCATATGACTATAGATAGCTTTAATTTCTTCATCAGAAAAGGCCTGTTTATACCCTTTAACCATTTATCATTTAAAGAATGGCTTATATTATAAATTTGACTTAGTTCTCCACCTATTTGAGAAATGAGGCCTTTATCAGAGACACTTGCTATAAAAATTGTTTCCCAGCTGTCTGCTTTCCTTCTAATCTTGGTTGCATTGGCTTCATTTGTGGAAAACCTTTTTAATTTAATGTAATCAAAATTATCCATTTGGCATTTCATAATGGAACATTATATTTTGAAGAGCAAAGGAGCTGGAGTTGCATCCAAGAATAACTTATCCAGCAAAGTTGAATATAATCCTGAATGAAAAAATGGATATTTGATGAACTGAAAGATGTTATTTGTAACAAAAAGACCAGAACTCAATGGGAAATTCAACATAAAAAATCCAGAAGAAATATGAGGAAATCATTAAAGACTAATTATAAGGCACCAATAAAGGTCAAACTATTTATTTATGATATATGAAAATGTTATTAATATTAATAATTATTAGTTAGCATTATTACTAGTAATAGTATTTTTAAAACTGTTATCATTACCAAAGTAGTTTGAAAGAAAGTTTGGGGTTGAGTTGTGTATGATGGGGTGATGTTAAAAAACCAAAATTGAGTAGGAAAAGGTTAAAAGGAGAAAGTAGCTCTTGAAAACAGGGCATAAAAGGAAGAACTAATACAGAAGAATCAGGTGGGTGTAGAAGACTGGTAATAGTGGAAGCTTACCTTCATCTGTGTTGAAGAGGAAACAATGTATACATTTGAAGAGGTTTAGAAGTCTTCTGAACTTCTAGCAGGGTTGGGGAACCTGCAGTCTTGAGGCCACATGGAGCCTTCTAGGTCCTTGCATATGGCCTTTTGACTGAGTCCAAGTTTTACAGAACAAATCCTTTTATTAAGTGGATTTGTTCCATGAAATTTGGATTCAATCAAAGGGCCACACTTGAGGACCTAGAGGCACACATGTGGCCTTGAGGCTGCAGGTGCACCTCTGCTGTTCTAGAGAGATGAGAAAATTGGGAGATAGGATCGGAGAGTGACTTTTAAAAAGAAGGGTGTATAGATTAAGATTGGGAGGGTGGGGTAAATAGATAACGGGTAGGCAAAATTAGGAATAAGAAGGTAAGGGGAGAAGATAAGGTAATAGGAACAGAGTAAAGAGAGGCTGAGAAGGAAAATAGTGCATAAAAATAAAATGAAGGGAAATTCACAAATAGTAATTATAACTTTGAATGTGAATGGGATGAATTCACTCCTAAAATGGAAATGGATAGCAGAATGGATTAAAAATCAGAATCCAACAATATGCTGTTTATAAAAAAAACATTTTAATATGAGAGATATACATGGAGTTAAAATGGAGGGTTGGAGTAGAATTTATTATGCTTCAGCTGATCCAAAAAAGTCAGGGGTAGCAATTATGAGCTCAGACAAAGTTATGGATAAAGTAGATCTAATTATAAGACATAGACAAGGTAACTACACCACATTTTGATGAGGTGTCATAGACAATGAAGCAATATCAATGCTGAACCTATGTGCCCTAAATACTACAGCATTCAAATTTTTAAAAGAAAAGTTAAATGAATTACAGGGGGAGATGTATAACAGTACTATAACAGTGGGGAACTTTAATCTTCCCCTCTCAGAATCAGATAAATCCAACCAAAAATAAATAAGAAAGAAGTTAAAGAAATGAATAGAATTTCTGATAAACTAAATATTATACATATCTGGAGAGAATTGAATGGAAATAGAAAAGAATATACCCTTTTCTCAGTGGTTATTGGCACCTTTACAAAGATCAACCATATATTAGTACATAAAAATTTTATAGTCAAAAACAGAAAGGCAGAAATATTGAGTATTCTTTTCAGATCACAATGCAATAAAGTTATATTTAATGATGAAACAAGGAAACATAGTAAAAACTAATTGGAGATTAAACAACCTAGTCTTAAAAAATAAGTGGGTTAAAAATCATGGAAACAATTGGTAATTTTGTTGAAGAGAATGACAATATCAAAACAACATAATAAAACCTAGGAGATACAGCAAAAGCAGTGATTAGAGGAAAATTCATATCTCTAAATGTTTACATTAATAAAATAGAGAAAGAGCAGACTAATGAATTGAGTATGCAATTTAAAAAAAACTAGAAAAAGAACAAATTAAAAATACCTAATTAAACAATAAATTGGAAATAATAAAAATTAAAAGTGAGATTAATAAAAGTGACTGTAAAAACCCATTGTATTAATAAACAAAGCTAGAAGTTGGTTTTATGGGAAAAAATAGATAAACAATTGGTTAAGTTGATTTTAAAGAGAAGAAAAACAAATCATTAGTATTTAAAAAGGAAAGAGTGAATATGTTGCCAATGAAAATGAAATTAAAGCAATTATAAGGAGTTATTTTGCCTAATTACATACCAATTATTTTAAAAATTAATTAATTAATTTTTAGTTTTCACATTCACTTCCATAAGATTTTAAGTCTGAAATTTTCTCCCGCTCCCCAAGACAAACTGTAATCTGATATAGGGTCTACATACACATTCATATTAAACATTTTCACATTAATCACATTGTAAAGAAGAATTAGAACCAATGGGAGGAACCACAAGAAAGAAGAAACAACAACAAAAAACGCGAAAATAGTACGCTTCAATCTGCATTCAGACTCCATAGTTCCTTCTCTGGATGTGGAAAGTGCTTTCCATCATGAGTCTTTTGGAGTTGTCTTAGATCATTGCATTGCTGAGAGGAACTAAGTGTATCAAAGTCAGCCATCACACAATGTGGCTGTTACTGTGTACAATGGTTCTGTTCACTTCATTCAGCATCAGTTCATATTAAGTCTTTCTGAAGTCCTCCTGCTCATCATTTCTTATGGAATAATAGTATTCCATTACATTCATACACCACAACTTGTTCAGTCATTCTCCGATTGATGGGCATCCCCTCAATTTCCAATTCTTGGCCACAACTAAAAGAGCTTATATGCCAATAAATTTAACAATTTAAGTGAAATGGAAGAATATTTACAAAAAATACATATCACTTAGATTAGAAGAGGAAATACAATATCTAAATAGACCTATGAGAAAAACACTAGGAACAGATGGATTTACAGGTGAATTCTATCAAACATCTAAAGATCAACTAATTCTAATATTAAATAAATTATTTGGAATAATAGATAAAGAAGGGATCCTACCAATTTTTTTATGAAACAAATATGATATTGATCCCTAATCCAGAAGGAGTAAAAACAGAAAAAGAAAAGTATAGGCCAACTAAATTAATGAATATAGATGCATAAAACCTAAATAAAATGCTAGCTAAAAGATTACAACAATCTATTACAATGATTATACATTATGATCAAGTGAGATTTCTATCAGAGATGTCTACCATGTAGAGATGGTTTAACATAAGGAAAACTTAACATAATTAATTACATTAATGATAAACGTTTTAAAAAATCATATGATTATAACAATAGATGCAGATAAAGTTGATAAAGTTCAACACGCACTTCTACTAAAAAACATTTGAAAGTATTGGTATAAATGGATTTTTCCTTAAATTGATAAAAAGGATTTCTCTAAAACCATCAGCAAGCATTACCTGTAATGGGGATAAGCTAGAAGGCTTCCCAGTAAGATCAGGTGTGATATAACATTGTCACCAATATTATTCAATATCGAATTGGAAATCCCAGCAATAGCAATAAGAGAAGAAAAAAATGGAAGGAATCAGAATAGGGAATGAGGTGATAAAACCATCCCTTTTGCAGATGATACGATTATGGACTTGGAAAATCTCAAAGACTCAACTATAAAGTTAGTTGAAGCAATAAATAATTTTAGGGCAGTAGCAGGATATAAAGTAAATCCACCTAAATTGTTAGCATTCCCATATATCACAAACAAAACTCTGCAAGAAGAGATACCAAAAAAAAAAGTACCCCATTTAAAATAATGCTAGACAATATAAAATACCTGGGAGTATGCCTGCCAAAACAAACCTGTGAACTATATAAACAAAATTCTTAAAAACTTTTTATACAAATAAATTTAAATAATTGGAGACATATTAATTGTTCATGGGTAGGCAGAGCCAATATAATAAAAATGACAATTTTGCCCAAATTAATTTACACATCCAACACCATCCCAATTAAATTACTAGAAAAATATTTTACTGAATTAGAAAAATAATAACAAAATTCATTTAAGAAAACAAAAAGTCAAGAATATTAAAGGAAATAATGTGAAAAAGTGCAAAAGAGGGAGGTTTAGCAGTACCAGATCTTAAACTGTATTATAAGGCAGTAATTATGAAAGCTGTCTGGTCCTGGCTAAGAAATAGAAATCAATTAAATACAGTAGACATACAATTTATAGCAGCAAATAAGCACAATAACCTTGTATATGACAAGTGTAAAGACTTAAGATTTTGGGATAAGTATTTATTTAATAAAAGCTGTTGGGAAAATTGGAAAGCATTATGGCAGAAACTGGGCATGGAACAATATCTCACACCATTTGCCAAGATAAGGTCAAAATTGATACATGATTTTATAAGATAATCAGAACATAGAACTTATCAGACTTGTGGAGAGATGAACAATTTATTAATAAACAAGAGATAGAGAGCAAAATTAGGCATGAAATGGATAATTCTTATTACATTAAATTAAAAAGATTTTGTACAAATAAAACATACCCATGATTACAAGGAAAACAGAAAATTGAGGAAAATTTTTATAGGTAGTTTATCGGATAAAGGTCTCATTTCTAAAATATATAAAGAACTTTGTCAAATCTATGAGAATACAATTCATTCCCCAATTGATAAATGGCCAAAGGATATGAACAGATGAAGAAATCAAAAGAATTTATAGTCATATAAAAATGCTCTATATCTTTATTGATTAGAGAAATGCAGAATAAAGCAACTTTGAGATGTCATTTTATACCTACCACATTGGCTAACTTGATAGAAGGGAAAGTGACAAATGTTGGGGAGGATATGGAAAAATTGGGGCAAAAAGTCAAGAATATTAAACGAAATAATGGAAAATGAAATTGTAAAATGATCCAACCATTTTGGAGTGCAACCTGAAATTATGCTTAAAGAGTTATTAAACTACCTATACCCTTCGACCCAGCAATGCCACTACTTGGTCTATTTCCAAAGATGATTAGCAAAAAGGAAAAAGAACCTATGTGTCCTAAAATATTTATGGAAGATCTCTTTGTGGTGGCAATGAACTGCAAATTTCAAGGACTCCCATCAATTGAGGGTATGGCTGAACAAGTTGTGGTATATGATAATGATGGAATACTACTGTGCTATAAGAAATGATGAGCTTGATGATCTTAGAAAAAAAAACATGGAGGGGCGGAGCCAAGACGGCAGCTAGAAAGCAGGGACTTGAGTGAGCTCCCACCCAGGTCTCTCCAAACGCCTATAAAAATGGCTCTGAACAAATTCTAGAACTGCAGAACCCACTAAAAAGCAGAGGGAAGCAGGGCTCCAGCCCATGACAGCCTGAAAGGTGATGAGGTAAGGTTTATCTCACAGAACTGGGAGATGAGGAGAGCAGAGTCCAGCGTGAGCAGCAACCAGACCAACCAGACCATGGAACAAGCCCTAGTGCCCTGAATCAGTGAGGTGTGGCAGTTACCAGACTTCTCAACCTACAAACACCGAAGACAACAGAGAAAGTTTAGTGGGAAAAGCTTCTGGGACAGAGTGGAAAGAGTTCATGGTCTGGCCACTGCCCCGGGGCAGCTGAGGTGGTGCAGTTACAGAATTACAGCTGCAGTTGCTTCCAGCCCCAGGCCCACCTGGTAGGAGGAATTAAGTGGCGGATCTGAGTGGGAGTGCAGAGCCAGCTTAGATCTGAGTCAGGTCCAGGTTGGCGGTTCTTGGGGAAGAAGGAGCACTGGTGTGGCAGAGCTGGCTGTGTGGAAATAGCTCTGAAAACAACAGTGCAGCCCCTCAAGTTTGGGACAAAGTACTCTACAAGCAGTCATACCTTGACAAAAAGCTCAACGGTGAAGTACTTGGCTGGGAACATGAACAGGCAGCGAAAACGCTCTCAGATGCAGACTCAGACTTTGGAATCTTTCTTTGGTGACAAAGAAGATCAAAACATAGAGCCAGAAGAAGTCAACAAAGTCAAAGAGCCTACATCAAAAGCCTCCAAGAAAAACATGAACTGATCTCAGGCCATGGAAGAGCTCAAAAAGGATTTGGAAAAGCAAGTTAGAGAAGTAGAGGAAAAATTGGAAAGAAAAATGAAGGTGATGCAAGAAAGCCATGAAAAACAAGTCAATGACTGGCTAAAGGAGACCCAAAAAATACTGAAGAAAAAAAACACCTTAAAAATAGATTAACTCAAATGGCAAAAGAGCTCCAAAAAGCCAATGAGGAGAAGAATGCCTTGAAAGGCAGAATTAGCCAAATGGAAAAGGAGGTCCAAAAGACCACTGAAGAAAATACTACCTTAAAAATTAGATTGGAGCAAGTGGAAGCTAGTGACTTTATGAGAAATCAGGATATTATAAAACAGAACCAAAGGAATGAAAAAATGGAAGACAATGTGAAATATCTCCTTGGAAAAACCACTGACCTGGAAAATAGATCCAGGAGAGATAATTTAAAAATTATTGGACTACCTGAAAGCCATGATCAAAAAAAGAGTCTAGATACCATCTTTCAAGAAATTATCAAGGAAAACTGCCCTGATATTCTAGAGCCACAGGACAAAATAGAAATTGAAAGAATCCACTGATTGCCTCGTGACAAAAATCGCCAAAAGAAAACTAGGAATATTGTCACCAAATTCCAGAGCTCCCAGATCAAGGAGAAAATACTGCAAGCAGCCAGAAAGAAACAATTTGAGTACTGTGGAAACACAATCAGGATAACACAAGATCTAGCAGCTTCTACATTAAGGGATCATAAGGGCTTGGAATATATTCTAGAGGTCAGTGGAGCTAGGATTAAAACCGAGAATCACCTACCCAGCAAAACTGAGTATCATGCTCCAAGACAAAATATGGATTTTCAATAAAATAGAGGACTTTCAAGCTTTCTCAGTGAAAAGACCAGAGCTGAACAGAAAATTTGACTTTCAAACACAAGAATCAAGAGAAGCATGAAAAGGTAAACAAGAAAGAGAAATCATAAGGCACTTACTAAAGTTGAACTGTTTTGTTTACATTCCTACATGGAAAGGTGATGTGTATAATTCATGAGACCTCAGTATTGGGGTAGCTGAAGGGAATATACATATAAAGAGAGACAGAGGGCACGGGGTGAGTTGAATACGAAGGGATGATATCTAAAAAAATAAAATCAAATTAAGGGATGAGAGAGGAATATATTGAGAGAAGGAGAAAGGGAGAGACAGAATGGGGTAAATTATCTCACATAAAAGTAGCAAGAAAAAGCAGTTCTGTAGGAAGGGAAGAGGAGGCAGGTGAGGGGGAATGAGTGAATCTTGCTATTATCGGAATTGACCTGAGGAGGGAATAACATACACACTCAATTGGGTATCTTCCCCCACAGGAAAGAAGGAGGAAGGGGATAAAAAAGGGGGGATGATAGAAGGGAGGGCAGATGGGGGAGGAGGTAATCAAAAACAAACACTTTTTTAAAGGGACAGGGTCAAGGGAGAAAATTGAATAAAGGGGCATAGGATAGGAAGGAGCAAATATAGTTAGTCTTTCACAACATGAGTATTGTGGAAGGGTTTTGCATAATGATACACATGTGGCCTATGTTGAATTGCTTGCCTTCTTAGGGAGGGTGGGTAGGGAAGGAAGAGGGGAGAGAATTTGGAACTCAAAGTTTTAAAAACAGATGTTCAAAAAGAAAAGTTTTTGCATGCAACCAGGAAATAAGATATATAGGCAATGGGGCATAGAAACCTATCTTGCCCTACAAGAAAGTAAGGAAAACGGGGATGGGGGAATGGAGTGACAGAAGGGAGGGCTGCCTGGGGAACAGGGAAACCAGAATATATGCCATCTTGGAGTGGGGGAAGGGTAGAAATGGGGAGAAAATTTGTAATCCAAACTCTTTTGAAAATCAGTGCTGAAAACTAAAAATATTAAATAAATAAATGAACGACCCAATAAATAAATAAATAAATAAAAAGATGGAAAGACTTGCATGAAATAAGGAAAGTGAAGTGGGCAGAACCCCAAGAGAACATTGTATACAGCAACTGCAATATTGTTTTAAGAACAACTTCAAGCAAATAATTCATTTTAATTAGTATAAATACCAAAATTAACTATAAGGGATATATAAAGAAAGACACTATCTGTATCCAGAGAAAGAACTGATAAATAGAAGTGTTTATACAATAATTTTACATGCACACACATATTTTTGTCTAATGGTAACCATTAATTGTTCACGGATAGGCAGAGCCAATATAATAAAAAATGTCAGTTTTACCCAAATTAACTTACACATTCAATACCATCCCAATTAAATTACTGGAAAATATTTTACTGAATTAGAAAAAAATAATAACAAAAATTATTTGGAAAAAACAAAAAGTCAAGAACAGTAAAGGACATAATGAAAAAAGTACAAAAGTCATTAGGATGGAAGAAAAAATGTTAAAAAAAAAGAAATTTACATAACACCCATATATTTAAAGCGAATAGCAAGTTGTACATAATGGATTTGCAGTTTCATGTGCAATCATCTTTTTTATTATACTGTGTTATGAAAATACTTGTTCTATTCCATAAATTAAAAAAAATGTACCCAAAAGATATCATTTAACTTCTATGTGAAAAGCTCAGGTGAAAGGGAATCCTCTGACTGGGGAACAGGGCAATCAGAATATATGTCATCTTGGAGGTGGGGAGGGGAGGGTAGAAATGGGGAGAAAATTTGTAACTCAAAATCATGTGGAAATCTATGTTGAAAACTAAAATATTAAATAATAAAATATGAAAAAAATAAGTATCATTAAAAGACCTTAAAAAAAAAAGAAATGGAATCTACTACCTACTGAGGCAATCCATTCTACCTTTCTAGGAAGCTAGGGGGAAGAGTGTATAGAATCCTTGACCTAGAGTCAGGAAGAGCTGAGTTCAAAACTTGTCTCAGATATTTTCTGGTTGTTTTACCCTGACCAAGTCACTTACCCATTGCCTGCCTCAATTTCTTTAAGTATAAAATGGGGATAATAATAGCACTTACCCTCATAGGGTTATTGTGAGGATTAAACGAGATAATATTTTTAAAGCACTTAGCACAGTACCTGGCACATAGTAGAGACTTAATAAATGCTTGTTTTCTTTTCTTAATAGTGCTAATTTTTAGGAAATGTTTTTCTTTGTTTTCAACAAAGAAAGTTTGCTTCTTTGCTGCTTTCGACGATTACTCCTAGTTTTACCCTATGGGACCAATCAGAACAAGAGGAAAATTTATATAACAGCTATAATTTATATAATGCTTTATAGTTTTCAAAGTGCTTTACATATGTTAACTCATTTTATCCTCATAACAATCCTGAGGGGCGGGTACTATTATTTTCCAGATGAGAAAATAGTCAGACAGAAGGAAATGTCTTGCCCTGGGTCACACAAATGTCTAAGGCTGGATTTGAACTCAGATCCTCCTGACCTCATGTGCTTTATTCTACCTGCTACACTACTTTGCTACCTGGGTGAACACAGAGGAATGGGGGAAGACACTCAAAAGAGGCAGAACAAGGGAAGAGGACGGGTAGGGGGAGAGACCAGTAGAGTAAGACTTTGTATGGAAGAGCAATTGGTGGGAAGATTGAAAAAGTAGATTGTGGTGAGTTCTAATAATAATAGTAACAATAGCTAGTACATATGTAGCATTTTTTTTTAATGCAATTTATTTATTTAACATATTTGGTTTTCAGCATTGATTTTCACAACAGTTTGAATTACAAATTTTCTCCCCATTTCTGCCCTCCCCCCCCACTCCAAGATGGCGTATATTCTGGTTGCCCTGTTCCCCAGTCAGCCCTCCCCTCTATCACCCCCCTCCCCTCTCATCCCCTTTTCCCTTCCTTTCTTGTAGGGCAAGATAAATTTCTACGCCCCATTGCCTGTGTATCTTATTTTTTAGTTGCATACAAAAAGTTTTTTTGTTTTTGAACATCTGATTTTAAAACTTTGAGTTCCAAATTCCCTTCCCTCTTCCCTTCCCACCCACCCTCCCTAAGAAGTTGAGCAATTCAACCTAGGCCACACATGTATTATTATGTATAACCCTTCCACAATATTCATGTTGTGAAAGGCTAACTACATTTTGCTCCTTCCCAACCCATCCCGCTTTATTGAATTTTCTTCCTTGACCCTGTCCCCTTTCCAAAGTGTTTGTTTTGATTACCTCCACCCCCATCTGCCCTCCACTCTATCATCCCCCTGCCTTTTATTTTTTTTTTTTTATCTTCCTCCCTCTTCTTTCCTGTGGGGTAAGATACCCAACTGAGTATGTATGGTATTCCCCCTCAGGCCAAATCTGATGAGAGCAAGGTTCACTCATTCCCCCCTCACCTGCCCACTCCCCTCCTCTCCTAGAACTGCTTCCTCTTGCCACCTTTATGGGAGATAATCCACCCCATTCTATCTCTCCCTATCTCCCTCTCTCACTAAGTTACTCTCTCATCCCTTAATTTCATTTTATTTCTTTTAGCTATCTTCCCTTCATCCTCAACTCACCCTGTGTCTGCTCTCTTTCTTTTACATATATATATATATACACATACATACACATACATACATATACACATAGATACATGCATACATACACATTCACTTATATATATACATAAACATATATATATGCATATATATATATGCATATTCCCTTCAACTACCCTAATACTGAGGTCTCATGAATCATACTCATCATCTTTCCATGTAGGAATGTAAACAAAACAGTTCAACTTTAGTAAGTCCCTTGCAATTTCCGTTTCTTGATTACCTTTTCATGCTTCTCTTGATTCTTGTGTTTGAAAGTCAAATTTTCTATTCAGTTCTGGTCTTTTCACTGAGAAAGCTTGAAAGTCCTCCATTTTATTGAAAATCCATATTTTGCCTTGGAACATGATACTCAGTTTTGCTGGGTAGGTGATTCTAGGTTTTAATCCTAGCTCCATTGACCTCCGGAATATCGCATTCCACGCCCTTCGATCTCTTAATGTAGAAGCTGCCAGGTCTTGGGTTATTCTGATTGGGTTTCCACAATATTCAAATTGTTTCTTTCTGGCTGCTTGCAGTATTTTCTCCTTGATCTGGGAGCTCTGGAATTTGGCAACAATATTCCTAGGAGATTTCTTTTTGGGATCTATTTGAGGAGGCGATTGATGGATTCTTTCAATTTCTATTTTGCCCTGTGGCTCTAGAATATCAGGGCAGTTCTCCTTGATAATTTCCTGAAAGATGGTATCTAGGCTCTTTTTTTGATCATGGCTTTCAGGTAGTCCAATAATTTTTAAATTCTCTCTCCTGGATCTATTTTCCAGGTCAGTGGTTTTTCCAAGGAGATATTTCACATTGTCTTCCATTTTTTCATTCCTCTGGTTCTGTTTTATAATATCCTGATTTCTCATAAAGTCACTAGCTTCCACTTGCTCCAATCTAATTTTTAAAGTAGTATTTTCTTTAGTGGTCTTTTGGACATCCTTTTCCATTTGGCTAATTCTGCCTTTCAAGGAATTCTTCTCCTCATTGGCTTTTTGGAGCTCTTTTGCCATTTGAGTTAGTCTATTTTGTAAGGTGTTGTTTTCTTCAGTGTATTTTTCAGTATTTTTTTGGGTCTCCTTTAGCAAGTCATTGACTTGTTTTTCATGGTTTTCTCGCATCCTTCTTATTTCTCTTCCCAATTTTTCCTCTACTTCTCTAACTTGCTTTTCCAAATCCTTTTTGAGTTCTCCTATGGTCTGGGGCCAGTTCATGTTTTTCTTGGAGGCTTTGGTTGTAGGCTCTATGACTTTGCTGTCTTCTTTAGGCTGTATGTTTTGGTCTTCTTTGTCACCAAAGAAAGAATCCAAAGTCTGAGACTGAATCTGGGCGCGTTTTCGCGTCCTGGCCATATTCCCAACCAACTAACTTGACCCTTGAGCTTTTCAGTGGGGTATGACTGCTTGTAGATTACAGAGTTCTATGTTCTACGTTTGGGGGGGAGGTGCCAGCTCTGTCAGAGCCGCACTCCTCCTTCCCCAAGGACCCCCAGTCCAGACTGGGCTCAGATCTTCGGCAGGCTGTGCACCCCTGCTGTGATCCGCCACTTAATTCCCCCCACCAGGTGGGCCTGGAGCCGGAAGTAACAACAGCTGTAGCTGCCCCACCTCCGCTGCCCCCGGGGCTGGAAGCCGAACCGCGAACTCCTTCCACTCCCGCAGCTTTTCCCACTAACCTTCTCCGCAGTCTTTGGTGTTTGTGGGTCGAGGGGTCTGGTAACTGCTCACGTATTCAGGGCGCTAGGGCCCCCTCCGCCCGGCCTCTGGTCTGGATCATCCACGCCGCTCAGGCTGGGCTCTGCTCCACTCCGTTCCCAGCTCCCAGCTCCCAGCTCCCAGCTCCGTGTGGAATAGAGCTCACCCAGAGACCATCCGGGCTGTCCTGGGCTGGAGCCCTGCTTCCCTCTGCTGTTCTGTGGGTTCTGCTGTTCTAGAATTGGTTCAGAGCCATTTTTATAGGTTTTTGGAGGGACTCCGGTACGGAGCTCACTCTAGTCCGTGCTTACCAGCCGCCATCTTGCATATGTAGCATTTTAAGGTTTGTAAAGTGATTATCTCACTTTATCCTCACAACAACCCTTGGAGAGATGTGCTATTACTATCCCTATTTTACAGATGAGGAAACTGAGGCATTGAAAGGGCAAGCAAAGTAGGACTTTTTGTTGTCTTTGGTTTTGGAGTGCTTCTCAGCACTAAGGTAATCAAGTACCTTCAACTGAGTCTTGCCTTTGTTTATAGGAAGTCCCACATCCTCTTGCTAGTTAGGTCATGAGAGGTGTGAAACCCTCAAAAGGTATGAAGCCCTCAAGTGGTGTGGAACCCTAGAAAGGCATGAAGCACTCTGACCCTGAAGAACTGTATATATACTCTGAGGTTAGCATTTTGTTTGGAGCTCTCTCATTGGAAGAGTGTTGGTGTGGAGACTCTGGTCAGCCTTTAAGGAGCCCTCCAGATGTTGGTGCTTCTCTCTCTGGTAACTATGTATGTATAGCTTTGGTTAGACAGCTAGAAGCCTGTCTGTTGATTTGTGTTATTTGCTCTATTTATATTTTCTCTCTTTATAATTTCTGTTTGTATTTGCTCTGAAGTTCAGGGTGCTGGCTTTTCCCCCTGAACTAAGTGAACGATATATGTATATTTGATTAAAGTGAGATCATAAACCCCTTAAAGTTGCTTTCCTTAGAAAAGCAGGTCAAAGAACCCATGCTAGCGGCCTTCCTGTGTGCTGGTGTTATTGGTCTTACACAGCCACAGTAGCAGCAAGTAGCATTGTTATTACAGGCACACAGTGACTTGTCTAGGATCACACACTCAATAGGTGTTTGAGGCTAGATTTGAACTCAGGATTGCCCAACTCTAAGTTCCATACTCTAGCCATTGTACGACCTATCTGACTGTTAAGTCTTTCTGTCCACTATTTCCAGTTGATTTGGGTCAATCTCATATAGGCAAGCTACCCCTTCAGAACAAGAAGAGTAAAATCTTCCCCTTAGTTAAAGGGACAGTGTATTAAAAAATAAAATAAAACAACCCCCCCCCCCAAATTGTAAGTACTTCCTGCTATGTGAGCATCTCTCAACCTAGGTAACAGAACGCAAGGAGCCAGTTTCCCGTCTTGATTCTACTTCATCCATACAGTACTGTAGTGTCCAGGAGCTAATGAAGGATTGCAGGCCAGCATTAACACCCCAAACCAAGAAACAGTTTTAAAAAATCCTTCCAATTCAGAACCAATTCAGAAAATCTAGATATCTGGAACATGAAGCCAAACTGCTGGTACCTAACTAGCCTGATTCCCCTTTGAAAAGGAAGCATTTTCTGAATGTGTAGTCATGTGTAACCATCTCTCAGTGAGTAGCCTTTTATTTTGCTAGTGGTCCAACAGCCAAGTATGTTTATGGGATTTTTTTTAAGCCCTGTAAACACATGGGGGCTGGGAGCACACAAAATGGGAGTGTATTTATACTGTACAGCCATTATTGAAACCTTACTCACATTCCCAGCCTGTGGCCCTGACAGCTACTGAAAAGCACAGGCCATCACAGTTGAAAATTTAAAGAATTCCAAGTCACTTGGACACACAATCCCATTTTCTAGCTGCCAGTGAAAAGTGGCCCATGTATATAATGACTGTCTGCTTATCTCATGTGGATGGACTGGAGCATCTAAGGACCGTAGGGGAAGAAGAGAGAAGAGTCATGATTGTTTTCCACATTTGGTCACTGCCATGGAAGCATGGCCTCCCACCTCTCAGGAGACA
This sequence comes from Trichosurus vulpecula, assembly GCF_011100635.1. Lineage (NCBI taxonomy): Eukaryota > Metazoa > Chordata > Mammalia > Diprotodontia > Phalangeridae > Trichosurus > Trichosurus vulpecula. The sequence goes on along the minus strand of NC_050573.1, from coordinate 397,474,107 downwards.
GGTTGTAAGTGTGGAATGATGCATGCATCATCTGACATGGCCAATGTGTTGATTTGTTTTATTTGGCTGTATTTGGTTACAAGGGAGAATTCTGTGGAGATTCCCTCCATATCACTGAATAGTCATAGCAATGTATTTAAAAAACAAAAAAGATATCATTAGAACATTAAAAGATGTATTCATCATAAGGAAAGGGCCAATTCAAATGTTGTCTTGTCCATGAAGCCTTGTCTTGTCCATCAAGCCTTGTCTGGTCCCTTCTGCTGGTGTTCTTGCTAGATCTCTTTTCTCATGTCATTAAACTCTGAACTCCTCTTATGTCCTTACTTCTATTCTAGATTGTAAAGTAATAGCTTATGTGGATTTAATTCCTTACAAAGTACATTTCTAATAATCTTGTAATCTTGTGATATAATTTGTTTAACAATTCTACATGTATATATGTATATATATATATATATATATATATATATATATATATATATATATATATATGAACAAAGGAAGAAACAGTAGCTCTTAGAGCTTAAGGGTCTTGACCATGGTCATGGAGCCAGTACTCCAGTATCCGAGATGGGATTCAAACCAAGGTCTTCAGGCTTGGAGTCTAGTGATCTTTTTCCTATTCCTGTCTTCTCACACTTAATAGACTGTAAGTGCAGGTCCCATGTATTATTTCTCTCTGAATACCTACCACACACTTCCTGCATAATAGACAATGCACACAGATGCTTGCATGAATGAAGGGATAAATATTGAAAAGGACATGGTTTGATGTTAAGTAGCTTCCTGCCTCTGAAAGCTCTACCTATCAGCCTAGCATCATAACTCAGCCCCTTTTGGGCAAGTTACCCAACACCAGCACTGGCTGGCGCAGGAAAATGTGAAGGAATGAGACTTGGTATTTTCTTATTTATTTATTTTTACCTCCAAAGACCTTCCGAATACAAATGGAGTCTTCTGAGTTGCTGAGAACACATAAAGACCCTTTGATGCAGGTCATGGCTCTTGGAACTTTTATGCCAAGGTGAATAATTGATTAAGTTGTCACAGGACAACTTAATCAATTATTAAGTCCTGAGACAGCTGAACTAGTTTTTCCCTTTATTCATAGAATCATAGATTGTTAGAGCTGAAAGGAGGCCCACAAATCATCTAATTCCCCTTCCCATTTTACACAGTGACATATTGCCCCTGTATATAGCCTCTGTGTGTTATTTGAGGAATAAAAGTAAGAGGTAATGGTTCACAGGTAATCTGCTATTGTTTGCAGAAGTGCTGCTTTAACCTTCAGAGCCTAATGTGAAAGAACATTCCACTGAACTTCTGGCTGCAAATTGGGAAATGTTTTTGAGACTGGACATCTGCCTATGTCACTAAGTAAAGGAAAGGCTGAGAAAGCAAAGATAAAAAGGTAAAAAAGAATTATTTAAGTCAGCTGGAGGGAATCCATGCAGATAGCTAAGAACTAGGGTCAAAGGGAGACCTTGTGTATATTTTTTAAAAAGATTAGGCATGATTCAGGCCAGGAATGGAGGACTGGGGAGGAGGAGGGGGAGAGTGGTTCCAATCTCACCCAGGCTAATGATCAAAAGTGGCTCCCACCTGGAATGGTCCATGTAAAATGAGCCAGAGGTCTTTGGCAGCCTTCACTGGACAGCTTCTTTCTTGTCATCTTGTCCACCCACCCCACCTCCAACCCCCAACCCCCAAGCATAGTGAAAGTTTTTTAAAAAGACAGGTTTGGGTCAGAGAAGTGGAGAGAAGATTTTTGTTGTTGCCGGTTCAATAGCTAAATTTGTCTTTGAATAAGTCTTAAATCTCCCAGAATAAAAGTTCGGCTGAAATGGCCATATCTTCTCCAGTGTTGCATGATCACCCTTCCACATACCAATTGTTCTAGGCCTTCTATCTGCAATATGAGAGGTTCAGGACATTGAACTCTTGCCATAAAAGTACTAGTTGAAGAAATAGCTGATTCTCAGCCTGGAATGAAGGTGACTCATAGGGTCATAAGTAGGACTGTGATGGAGCCAACTTGAACCAGCTCTTAAGAGTCAATAGTTAAATCTTCAGGATGATCCCAAATGCTACAAATCAGAGCTTGATTTATTGTTTTGTTGATTGTGTAGATTAGAACAAGGATCAGGCAAACTATGGCCAGCCTGCAAACTAAGAATTTAGACCAGATTTAGTCTGGGTGCCTTAATTTGTCAGCTTTTGGTCTAGCAGGGGTGGGGTACCTGCAGCCTCAAGGCCTCATGTGGCCCTCTAAGTCCCCAAGTGCAGGTTTAACTGAATCCAAACTTATTTGTTCTGTGAAATTTACTTTCAGTCAAAGAGGCGTACTTGAGAACCTAGAGGGTCACATGCAGCCTTGAGGCTGCAAGTTCCCCATCCCTGGCTCTAGACTTAACAAGGTCATGGAGAAAATGGCAATGAAGCAGATTAAACTTACCCGGACAACAGTCTGTCACATGGGAGAGACATTATTATTATTACTGTTGCTGTTTTTGTTGCTGTGGCCTGGCCTCAAAGGCAGAAGCAGGGATAATTTGGGAAATGATGAAAGGAAAAACCAACAATCAGAGTTATGCAAAAATGAAATAGACTAAAGGAGTTCCTCCATATCTGGAGACTTTTAACCATTTGTTGGGGAATATCATGAGAGGATTCTTACTTAAAAATGGATTGGATCTGAGGGCCTCTGAAACAAACTAGGTTTAAACCCCAGATCTGCCACTAAACTAACTGTGGCAAATCATTTAACCTCTTTGCACCCCATTCTCCTTATCTCAAAACAACAAGCTTAGATTAATTATCTCTAATTAATTATTCTTTCTGAGATTCTGTCTCATCTGCCGCTGAGATTCTGTGATGAGTGCCTATAAGGGTAGGGATTCAGGAAATCAATCAATTTATTACTCCATCCCACTTAAAGTAATTGCCTAGATGCTGCATCCTCTCACTTTAGGAAGACAAGAACACTTCTCTGTTGAGTCAATCAAGCATAGGCTTTAGATTAATTGTAGAAAACTTCTTGATCAACTTAGAAGTCCTTAAAAGCCATTGAATTAACTGGAGTGACTTTACAAAGAAAGTATGTTTGGATTGGTTGAGGAAACTAGGCTCACCCTGTGAGTTGTCTATAAAATAGCAGACCAAGTTATAACCCAGGATTTCAGCATCTGCCAGCCTGGAAGAAGCCCTTAAAAGGGAATGGCTTCAGTAGAAGAAGAGAATTTACCACCACCCCACCCCCCCAACCTCAGCCAGCTTCAACCTTGCCTTCAGGCTTGGCCTTATCTCTTTCCTCCCCACCTCCACCCCTAGACTGGAGAAGGACCTAGGGAGCCTCTAAAGACCAGCGCAGAGGATTTGGACTTTTTCATCTGCATTCTAGCAGAGTCCCTGAAACAGCTGATACAGTAAGAGCAGAAAAACAACCTAGACACACTGAGGAAAGGAACATCAGGATTATATGGAGGTTCTTACTGAAAACCTGAATCATGCCACAAGGAAAACTTCATGAGAACCCCACAAAGGGAAAATAAAAGAGGACTTCCAGCAACCGAGACTTTTGAGTTATCCCCTGCCCCTCTAACTTTGAGCTCACTTTTCCTTGGACCCTATATGTACCAACGAGAGATTGTGTCAGATTTGGTGAGGGAGAATGTTTTGTACCCACCGTTGTTGGTACTAATTAGGTCTGGATGAGTAATAGATACCAACTGATAATCAATAGAAGCACATTAGTGGGGGTTCACGAGTTATCACATTAGAAAATAATTAGAAATAAATAAATTAGAAATCAATTAGAAGAGAAATAGAAATAAATTAGAAAAAAAATCCTTCAAAGTCCTCTGAAACCCTGAAGGGGAGTGTAGCAGCTGCCCTTGGGGGACTTAGCCTGCCACCGCTAATGGGGTTGAGAGTTTCTTCAGAGCATGTGCCCTGTGAGTTAATTCAAAATTTAGCTTAGGTTTACCAAATACAGTATTAAGTCTCCCTTTAGCCAGTGTTTCTTGGTATCTTAGGATTTCAAAACTTAGATCAGCCTGGCTCCAGAACTAATTAACCCATGACCCTGGGCAAGGTACTTGAAGTCTTTTTGCTTCCTCTTCCCTGTCCACAAAATGGGAATATCAGTTACCACCTTTCACACAAAAATCCTAGGGGCTTGTAAAGAGCCACAAGTATCTCAGGGGACTAGTACTCTGTAAATGGAAACCAAAAATGAGTCTGGATTGAATCAATGTTTCCTTGAACCAACTGCTGTCCTAACAGTGGTGATTTACAGAAAACATTGACGTATAATCTTAGACTTGGAGCTGAAAAGGACTTTTTCATCATCTGGTCCAACACCCTTATTTTGCATAGTGATTTTACCTTATTGTCACTCCCAAGGCCATTGTGTATAGACTAGAGGAACAGTAAAGAAACAGAATAATCTGCACAAACTAATAAACCATACGGATAAATTTGGATAAATAATTTCATCTTTTGGGGCCCAATTTTCCTAAACAACAGACCGAACTCCCTGGCAGCTTTCAAATTCTATTTTTTTAAAACAATTTTAGGTCATCAACTCATCCTCTAGTGTCCAAGGCAATGAAGAAATATCACTTTTGTTTTCATTTGGCTATCTTGTATGTATTTTGCATTTATCTATGAATCTTTTGTCTGCTTTCCCCTGCCAGGAGAATATAAACTAGAGAGCAGGGATTCTTTTGGTTTTGAAATTTATTCCCTTCGCTTAGTGTACTACTTGGCACATAATTACTGCTTAATAAATGCTTATTGGCTTCAATTGAAAAGCACAATATAAGCCTGGACAGTTTCAACATGTTTTTCTACTCTGGGTAAAGATCCTAGTGCCATCATTGAGGGAGTTTCCTCCTGCACGAGAAGATGGCTAATGGGGAAAAAAGTTCCCTCTGAGTGACAAACCCCCAGTTGTTCAGCAGTGACTTGGGCCCTGGGTACTAATGCTCATGTTCAATAACACTGTGTCTGCTCCTGATGTAAATGACTCACTGTTACCTGAAATCCCTGCAGAACAGGTCATGAGATTGATACAAACCTGAATCCAGCTTTTTCTGACTTTCCCTCAAGATCTATGAGACTCTGTTTTTTTTAATAAATGTGCATTTTTTTCCTAACTTCGTTAAAAATTGTCTGAATATTGGAAGCTAAACGTGGCCAGTTTTATAGCCCAATTAACATCTAGGTTTTCCAATGGGGGCTCATGTAAAAAGAAAATGGTTCGAGTCAAAAGTCAGATCCCAAAAAAGAGGTGGTAGAGGGGAGGGAAGAGGAATTGGGAGTCTGAGGAAAGTTGAAGGGAAAGGTTTAGGAATGTAAGAATTGTAGGCAGTATAATCCATGCACTCATTGGTGTGAAAAACTTTAGTGGGACTTGTTTTGATGCAGTGAGATTAAAAAAAGATCCAGAAGTCAGGAGATCTGGACTGAAGCCTAGACTTTATTGAATACTTGTTGTCTAAGTCACAGTCTCATAGGTCAGAGAAGTGATTGGATTAGATCATCATCACCAACAAAAGCATACATTTACTAAGCACCAATTATGCACCAAGCACTGTGGTAAGTGTTATGAATAGAGAGATGCAAAAACATGGTCCTCATTCTTAAGGAGGGGAGACAACATGCAAACAACTATTTGTGGATGAGATATATCTACAGTGCCAATGGAAGGTAGTCTCAGAGGGAAGGCACTAGGTGAAAGGGAGGAGCAACCAGGAAGGGTGTCTTCTTGAAGGTGTCTTCAGGATTTGAGTTGAGTTTTGAAGCTAGGGTGGGAGGCAGAGGTGAGGAATGAGAACACTCCAATGAAAAGGTAAGGAGTCAGAGATGCAGTTGTGTGCTGGGAGAGCAACTAGAGCACCAGTGTCACTGGCTTATAGGCTGGGCAGAAAGGAGTGAAGTATGAGAAGACTAGAAAGGTAGAAAGGGGCCAGGTTGTGGAAGGCTTTAAAAACCAAACAAAGGATTTTTTATTTTATCTTGGATGTAACATGGAGTCACCAGAGTTAATTGAGTTGGGTGACACAGTCACATCTGCATTTTAGGAAGATCACTTTGACAACTGAGCAATATTTAGAGAGACAAGGCAGAGAAACTGACCAGTGGGGTATTGCAATAGTCCAAGTGTGAGGGGATAAGAACCTATAAGGCCCTCATTCTAAAATCCCTTGATGGGTTTGAATGAATTTCTGGATTACCTTTGTGACATCCCTGATAACCAGTGAAGAATAATAATTGCCTGAAAGAAAGTGTTTATTTTACTAGATATTGAGAAGAGAAAGGAGGAAGGCAAACTTTTAAAAAATAATTTGCTCATTAAATCGAGTATATTTAAAATTAGTTTATTTCTGAAACAAGAAGTCATGCTGAAGAATCCTTATGGATGGTAACATCTGTATAACTGTAGGATATTTTATTATGATGTGAAAAAGAAAGTGCAAATTCTACCCTTCTGTTCACCTTTAATTTGTCCATGACAAGTGGTCATCCATCCATACACTATTTAAACACTTTTGGTATCAGGAACCTAATACCTCAGAAGCCAAGCCTATTCCATTTTGGAGGTCTCTCGAATGGTTAGTTCTCTCATGGTCAGCCAAAATCTGCCTGTCCATCACCTCCACCCATTGGTCCTAGCTTTGCTCTCAGAAGGCACATAGAATAAGTAAAATCCTTTGTCAGCCCTTTAAAAAATGGGAAGATCAGATGTCAGTTTGATCCATCTTCAATTCTTCAAGCAACATGCACTCTGCCACAACCAAGTTAGTCATATGACTCTGTGCTGGATGGTAGCAAGAGGGACAGAAGCTGTGGGTACTGATTTACCAGACTAAAAGTGAGAAGGGAAGGGTGCGCTAAGATGTAAGTCAAAAAACTATCCTTGACACTGGGTAACCATTGATAGTCTCTATCATTGACAGCTCATTGACAGTTTTATATTGGCCAAATCCAACTCACTCTGACAACCACTTCTTCCTCTCCCCAAGTTTCAACTTTCTGAAATAGGCCCAAAATGGAAAGGGGACACAATCAGCAGCACCTCCAATTTTCAAGCATGTTTCAGGAGCTCAGAGCTGTCAAAAGATCTTGTCACAACAGCAGATTCTGTTTGATTCTTCACAAGAGAATCCCTCTCTGGAAATATTACATGGGGCTGATAGAAGTTGCTCCAAAAAGATCTCCAGGACGTGGTTCAGAGGGTGAAAATGTGTGCCAGATGATCCTTGAGCCTCACTAAATAGAAGGAATTCGGGAGCTTGAACAGATGGTTTGCTAAAACAGTTCTCTTGGATACTGTAGAAACCCTCAGGTAATATTAGCCCTATCTGATCAGAGGAATTGAAGGCTGGATTGAATATTGCCATAGTTGGTAAGGTGGTAGGAGCCAAGAGGTACATTTGAAAGAAATTAAGTCTTTTTATGTGTTTTTTTCTTGTTTGGAATTCCTATTTACAATATATTCCTGGAAGAAGCACATGACTTCCATGGCATATAAATGGAGATTATCTTTTTTGTTGGTGGTGGGAGTGGAATACTGTGCCTTGGGAAGAAGAGCTCCAACCCAACTAAATGAATCTGATGAGTCCTAATGACACTAATATAAATCAACAAGGGTTTTTGTAAAGAAAAAGACTACCTATTCTATTGTCCCTTTGAATTTTATATGCCTTACTCAGAGTGGAAGGGAATTAGCTTGTTTATCCCTCACTTCTCCTACATCTGGATAAAAGTGGCAGTTGGCACAGTTTAGGAACAAACATCCTCCTTTATAATTCATATTGTGTGATACTACCCCCCAACCCCAACACAAACACTTCCCTGTGTTGGAAATGGGGGCTTTAGAAATGCTAAATGCATGATTGAATACCAGGTGGATATAGGACACCTGTATCCTCTAATTACTAGGTGGAGACAGGGATTGAGAGAAAGGGAAGCTGCTTAGGCTTGGGAACAGAATGACAATTTCATCCAGGACTTGGAGTGGACAGCTAGAAATGAGTGTAATAGTTGACTACAGGGAAGTCAGTTAGAAAAGTCTTTGAGGGTGGGTAGCAGCCACTGAGGGGAATTCTTTCCAACAAAAAGAACTCCAGTGCAGAAGGGAGATTCACTTAAAAGGATCTGGACACAATCTAGTGAAGAATGACTCCACAGGTTATGGTTCAGGTACCTCTAAAACAGAAAAGGTACTTTCAGCCTGAAATGGAGAAGTCATACCTGGAACCTAGCAAGAGAGGGCAGTGTCTCCAGGATCTGGGAAGAGACTAAGAGGAGCAAATAGAAAAGGGTGATCTTTATGAGTCAAGCTAGGATCAATGAATAATTAGCATATCTGTACATATCCTGTATAATTGTAGGATATTTTATTATGATGTGAAAAAGAAAGTGCAAATTCTACCCTGCCATTCACCTTTAATTTGTCCATGACAAGATGACAAGTGGTCATCCATCCATACACTATTTAAACACTTTTGGTATCAGGTATCAGTTCCATGTATCTTGGTCCTGACAGCTATGTGGTGAGGTAGAAAGAGTGCTGCTTCTGGAGTCAGAAGGCTTGGATTTCAACCCAGCTACTGACAATATGTGAACGACCTTGGCAAATCATTTGATCTCTTTGGGTCCTATTTCCTCATCTCTAAAATGCAGGTGTTGGACTAGAGAGCCTCTGAGGACCTTTCCAACTATAGAACTATGATATTTTAAAATCATTGTTAAGATGATCCATTAGGAAAGCACAGTAGTGAATGAATGGAAAAGGCTACAGTCTCTCTTTTGATCCAGCTATGCGGCATAAGTAGCAGTTAATAAGTATCACATCTGGGGAGCCAGCAGCACCTGTGTCTTCTGAGGCTTTTGATAGATACTCTTGTTCAGGACCAGACCTGGGATTAGAACACTCAGGCCATGAGTGGGGGAAAATAGGTACACTTAACCTAAATGGAGGAGTTTAGGGGTAGACAGTTCCAGATATTCTCTCTTGACACAAGGAGTGAATTTTATAGATATGTAACTGAAAACGCTTGACATGTATTGCACAATTATTCAGACAATACCTTCAAGAACCTTTTGAATATCAAAACAGCTTCTTGACAGGCAAAAAATTAGTCCAAACAGATGTTTGGTGTTGTGTAGACACCAGAACTGGTTGACAACTGTTTTTTGTAGGGATTATTTTGCGGGGGAGGTTGTCGTTGCTACTCCAGTGGTTGTTTGGGTGGTATACAGACTATTTTAAGATTAAGGTTTTAGAGCTCAAAACTATAGATCTAGGCAGGGATCTCAGCTTTATTAATTTCCTTTGAGGTTTCAAAGTCCTTATTTGGATTCAGTTTGCTGATTTTAATGAAATGTATTACGAAGAATCTGGTTACAGGGAAGGGGTAGGTCACCTTTGAATAGTAACCTGGAATTCCAGATGTCTAAGCTGATGTTTTCCCTATTGTTGGAAAAGTTGACCTATTATGTGTGACCAAAAATGCCTGACTTTTGACTTGCCTGGGATGCTATCCACCAGGTCATTAAGCATTGTTCTGCCCCCAAGCTCCAGGGAATCTCAAATGTGTATGTCCATCTGTTTGATATTCTTTGAAGTTTCTGGCTTTCGGGCTCACCTCCTGAATGTTCACATTCTTGTCCAACATGCTCAGCCTGGTGGATTTCTGAAAGACAATACAGGTCCATCGAAAAAGCAGATCCTAATTTTCCACTTTGTAACTACTTTGTTCTCCCACACTGTTTTCTCCTGTGGCTTTGAGTGTGGGCTGCTGTTGCTGATTTCATTTTCTGGGATAATAGGAAATAGACTCATAAAAAGCCACAAGTCTTTCATTTTGCAGGCTAATCCTTATATTCTTACAAACATCCTACCAATTCTATCCTCTGGCCTCCTCATTGAGAAATTCATTCTACTGTTAATTAATTCTTATTCTTAAGAATCCTTTCCTAATATTTGTTTATTTATTTTAATTTTTAAACTGTTTCATTAATTTTTGTTTTAATATCATGGTCATTTCTATGTCCTTTCCATTGAGGTATTTCTTTCGAAAAAGAAAAAAAAAAGATTAGCAAAGCCAACCAACACCAAGTTTTTCTGACAGTATATCTCATCTCACATCTGGATTCCCCATTCTCTGTTTCCTTAAAAGTTTTTCCAGGAAGGGCTGGGATTTTTTAAAACTACTATTTCTTGTAGTTTGACTGCTTTTTAGTATTGCTATCATTCATGTTTTAAACATTGTGTATGTTCTGTTATCTTTGTTTACTTCCCTTTAAATCACTTTGTACAAGTCTTCCCACATTTCTTCGAATTCCCTTTATCGGGTCAAGGGATGCAATAATATTCCATTGCAATCATGTATCATAATTTGTTCAGACATTCCCCAATGGATGGAGCATTTTGTTTTCAGGGTTTTTTTTCTACCACAGATTGTCACTAAGACTATTTTAAGGTTTTCCTAGTTTAAAACTGCACGAAAACTTTTGGAATACCTTGTATAAACAACTTTTATTTCTCTCATTGATCTACTTGGGTTAGATGCTAGTAGTGGTATCCCTGGGTGTGAATAGTTTTTCACATTATTTCAAATTGTTTTCCAGCATGACTCAATTCACAGTTTCACCAACAGTGTATCAGTCCCTCCAGGAGTGTATGGGTATTCAAGGAGGACTAGCACCTCTGGTGTGAGGGCTTGCTGAACACTTTTCAAGCTGCTCATCTATCTTTAGTGTCTACCTGGTATTCAACTCTCACTTGTGTCTATAAGAATCTACAGATTCTTAGCATGCACCATCTCAGCAGACAGGTTGAGGGTAACTGACAGGCCACAAACCCATCAGTGAATTAGGAGAGCGCCTATCCCAAGCATGTGAACACTTTCCCTGGTGGAATGGGTAGATGAGAACAATTTGTTCCAATAGCCAGGAAGGCAGCTGAAGCAGGTGCTGTGGAGCACTCCGTTTGGTGAGACATTGAAGATGCCAAGGTCATCCACTGCACTCTGGGCTGCTGCCAGTAATCCTGACTTTTGTCTTGCTGCTGGAATTTTGGTGACTGTGGAAGAGAGAGCAAAACTGACGACTTTGCACAATTCTGCGTCACTTAAATCCAATCCGCTAATGAGTCAAGATATCTCTCTGTGATGGCATTGGTCCTCTTCAAAAATGAAGGACAAACAGCAGCAATGACAAGTAGCCCCTCCAACAATGACTGCCTAACATCTAGTTTAAATTCTCCCTTACCTTAAGGCTCTTTGTCCTCTATTTTCTAAGACTACTTAAAAATGCATGTGAAGAGCCAACCTGACTTAGAGACAGAGTAAGTAACCAGAGATCTGTGTGGCATGATTTGAGAAGCCTAAGAAAAATACCCTCTACTCTAATCATATTTCCACTGGCAAGTCCCACTGTTCCATATGGTACCATTAGAAATTTGAGGTTTTTTTGCTTAACAAACTCCCCTTTTAAAATCCCTATCCTCTGTGAGATTAAACTAGCTATCAGTCATTAACTTGAGTATGAATTAGTTCAATTAAATACTTTTCTCCTTGCTTAACTAAAATCCTTGCAATGAGGTAGAGGGAGTTCTAATCAAGGGCACAAAAGAAAAAGGTTAATTTTGTAACAAGGAGGATGGCAGGCCTGTTTAGGGTACTTTTGTGGAGAACTTTGAGAAATAAGATGGTGGCAGAAAAACGTTGAAAGTGGCAGTGGAAAAGAATTGAAAGAAATGGAAGAATGTTGAAAATAAACTTTATTTATTCACCATTTTGCTTTAAGTAAGCACTATTTTCTCCTTTCTGAATCCTCTTTCCACTAACACACATTAAAGTGCCTTCACATTTTATGAGGTATTATGACTAAAAAATACCTCCTCTAGTGCCAACCTTCTGGTGATAGATAACCCTCTTTGTAGTTAGCAGAGTTGGCCATTAGAAGACAGACATATCCTGTCAATGGATCAAGCAAGAATCATCTGTAAAACAAACAAATGAACAATCCTATCATAGTTTTTACTCCACTTTTATAATCTTTGAATATCAAGGGTCACTTCCATGCTAAGATGAGGAAGCATGGATGGTGAGTGCTGATGGAGCGCTGTATTTGGAATCAGGAAGACCTAGATTCAAATCCTGCCATGGACAAGTCAGTTTCCTTCTCTGTAAAGTGAAAATAATAATGACTGTAGTAATTTCCTCATAGTGTTGAGATGATGCTCATAAGAGGCAACGTATTTTATGTAAAGCATTTTAAAAACGTTGAAGAACTACATGAATGTCAATTATTGAGATTGTAAAATAAGACTTTAGAAGTGATAGCTCTTTAAGGAAAGTTAGTTTTAAAAAAGCATTTGCCAAAAGATTCTTCTAAATAATAAGCCCCTCTACAGCATGGAAATTAAACTTGGTTTTATTTATTTAACATATGGTATTTGAACATCATTGTAGGAATATATCTACTGCATAAAGTGAAGTTCACCTTTCTTGTGTTGCTTTTTGAATGTTCAAAATCTTAAAGTCCTTCAGTAATGAACTGTGTCTTTGGTGTCTTTATATTCCCTCACATGGCTGAATATACTGGAGGCCCTTAAAAATCCTCTTTGACTTGACTTCATCTTCCCTCTTAGCCTCAGTTTCCCAATTGGCAAAATGAGGGAAATAATAGCATATAACTCACTAGGTTTTTGTAAGAATCAAATGAGATGTTATATACATATATGTGTATATACGTACATATACATATATATATATTACATATATATATATATATATATTGCTCTACAAATTTTATACTATGTAAGTGCTAGCTGTTCTTATTATAACTGACTATCTTTATCCAGCTTGGGTGATTCCACAAGTTCCCATTTTAACTCTGGGCCTCTATCCACAACTGAAGAAGCTATAGATAGAATTTAGCTCGCTTGTATTCAAAACCAAAATCTAAAGCTGTTTGATGCATTCTACAGGATTTGATTTCCTTAGTATTGTACTGTGGGTTTAAATTTCTTTCTTTTTCTCAGAGGTGCATACACCAAAGGAAGTGAAGTGTATTTCTGGTTACTGATTGATGAAATCTGGGTTTATAAAGACAGCCTAAGTCCAGTAACACTGAAGAGAGTGCATAAAGTACCCAGCAAGTCAACTGACTAGTCAGGCACTCCTTTTATGTGTCTTCTTTTGACATTAGACAACATCTCCTTGCAAGGCTGCAATGCGTTCCAACTCAACTAACATCTTAGATATTCAAGATGTAAGTTAACCATTTCCAAACATCTAAAAAAATGGAACTTCATGGCAGCCTACTTTATGAGGCACCTCAAGTCACTGGTGTATTTCAGAATAACTTTCCCTGCTCCTACCTCCCTCACCTCTTGCTGCTGTTAAGGGACAATAAACAAAAGCTACAGCCAAAAGTTTGACAAAGCCCCTAATAAAAATGACTTGATCTTCTTTTCAGATATATTGTCTGATTCTTCTCTAAGGAAAATGGGGTAGATTCCAAACCCAAACTCAAACCAGCCTCACATTTCATTAGGTTTCTGTGACCACCCTGAGGCTCCATGTTACAAAAGCCCAGTTATCAGAGGTAGCCTGTTAAAGGGAATAAATGAGTAACACAACAGAGCCAAGAACTTGTAGGAAAGTACTAGCATAATATTGAAAAGACTATCCTTGTACTAGTAAATCAAATTGAGAAATACTTGAACGGAATAAAACAACCCCAGACTGCTAATCAAACGAGAAGTGGCCTGTCTATGAGACTAGTTCTGGACCAGGGGTGTGGAACCTATGGCCTTGAGGCCATATGTAGCATTCTAGGTCTTCAAGTGAGGCCCTTTGACTGAATCCAAACTAATGTGAAATTTGGATTTAGTCAAAGAGCTGCACTTGAGGACCTAGAGGGCCACATATGGCCTCGAGGCTGCAGGTTCCCTACCCCTGGTCTAGAGGAATGCAATTAACATGGAAAGTTGTAGAAATGAAGCAGTTAAAAGGTATATATATACATATATGCACATACACACATGTGCATGGATATACATATACTTATACACAATTAATCCTACTGGCCAGTCTTTTCCGGCTACCATTCTGTTCATTCATCTCAAACCTAATCTAAGGCCCTTCAGTCAAGCTGTGCACCCTTCCTCAAAGTTCCTTGTTCCCTTTTTCATAGCCCATATCTGGCTCTAGGGAAGGCTAACTTTTTAGCTGTTGGGTGACAGGTGACAGAGTTGATATTTATAATGGCTATAGCAAATTGGAAAGGTGGTCAATATCTACCCCTGGGAAGCTTAACCATACCAGATAGAGTCACATGATTTGTGGGCAAGGATAGATGAATAAATCTGGGGCCTCTGTAAGACCCAGGTAGAACGGGAATTAGCTGAGACTGTTCTTTCTTTTGTGGAATGGGAACAAAGCACCAACAGGATCCTAGAATGTTGGAGCTGGGAGGCACCTTAGAAATTCTCTCCAATCCCTTCATTTGATAGATGGGGAAACCAGGCAAGAAAGGGGAAGTCACTTGCCCTAAGCCATATAGCTGATAAATAGCAAAGCTAAGACTAGAATTCAAGCCTCCTGACTCCTGGCCCAGTGCCCTTTCTGCTAACTCAGTCAAAATTCTGGATACTGTTATGTGTAGACAAGTATGATATCAAGATTTATAAATAGGAATATAGCATCTCAGAACTGCAAGGCATTTAGTTAGGAAAGTATGCTTGCTCTCAGAGCACTCAGGCACCAGAGCCTTTAAACTCAGGGGTATTAAAATGCAACCTGGAGCTAACAGAATGATAATGGTTACAAGCATCAAGGCAGGCTTTTTTTCTTCTCCTAAATGGTTCTCATCTTCCTACCTCTTCGCCCATCCCCTTCCTCCACTTATTAGAGATCAGGTTAAAAGAAAAGCTACTTTTAACTCAATTTTCTGGTTCTAACCAAGGCAGTCCAAGGGTAATGGCTAGACTGCTGGGCTTAACCCTAGCTCCAGTTATGGGCATCACTAGCCACATCTCAGTGGCCTGTCCCCTCTACCCTTCCCTTCAATCAATTCATTGGTCAATCAGTCATTAAATGACTACAAGGCATTGTGCTTGGTACCGAGGAAGAGACCGAGAATCATAAGACCAGATGAGCCCTGCCCTCAGGGAGCTTACTAGATGGGTGAAGGGGAGATTGCTAATGTAGTAGACACATAAAAAGACAATTAACAAGAATAAGTAATATAGACAGTTAATGCTAAGAGTAGGGGGAAGGTGATTCCCCCTGCTTGGTTCTAATGAGAGTCCTGTAGGAGGTGAGACCTGAACTGATACTTAAAGAATAAAGGTTCAGATTATCTAAGGACAGGAGAGGTATTTAAGGCAGGAGAGAAGGACAATGAGAAAAGGAAAGGAGATGGCAATGCTGCCATGCTCCCTGCTTACTTAAAGCACTTCTATTAAGAAGTAATGGAGACATACTTATTCTGGAGGGGTCTGACTGGGGGATCTTAGCAAGCACTAAAAGAAGGATTGAGCAGGTGCTTCCACGAGTTTTTGTTTTTCCTGTTTCTTTTTGTCTTTTCCTCTAGTCCCATGCCAAGGTGAACAAGGGCCATACCGATTACCAGTTATGAATTCCAAGATGTGAGTGATTTTTGAGAAGTGGAAAAAAATGGAGTTTAAAAAATTAAGTGGCCAGGGCAAGACAAGTTTCACATTGTTTCATTCCAAGGGCTAAGTAACCATGAAGGAAGTCTATGAATATAAAGTATTATTCTCATTACTTCCAAGTCCAGGTGTTCCAGCAGGCAAGAGGAACAGGGCAACTCATGGTCAGGCCTACACATAGGCAAAGAAGGTAATTGTACATGAAGTTAAAATGGAGGGTGTGCCAAATGTCCCCCATTCCTCTAAATATTTTCCTTTTTACTTGTTCTTGGCTGTCAAATGTTATTGGAGTAATTTCTTTGGGTTAAAGCTTTATCTTCAAAAAGCCCTGTTAGAACATAAATGGTACCTATGAAAGAGTGACGGATCAGTCTTTACCATTCATGATCACATTAGCACAGACCAATTTAAAACTGACTGGCTATCACCTTGTAGATAGTAAATTCCAGAGAGAATGAGTCAGGAAAGTTAGTAGATAAATATTGAATTGAGGGTGGGACAGAGGATGAGACAGAAAAACTGCCTTTTATGAGACAAATCTAGATGGGAGGACAGAAAGAGGAAGCCTAAGTAGGAGGAAGACACTGGGAATACTGGGTAGGGAAGATGCTGGAAGGGAGGGTTTGGGGTGTGGGGCAGTGATGTCACTTATTTAATAGCTATTTCCCATTTGCTATAGTGGTATAATATAGTAGGATGAATGTGTGTGTGAGCATGTGTGTGTGTGTGTGTGTGTGTGTGTGTGTGTGTGACGTGTGCCTGTGTTGGGGGTAGATACAGAAAGGCAATGAGAAAGGTTAGGTTACATAGGTTGCCAGTCTCACAAAACTGACCAGCCTTGAAAACAGGAAAGAAGAGAAGGGACTCTAGGTCAGCTTTTGGCAGCATTCTCCCTCATTGCCAATGTTTCAGATTACTACACCAGCCCCTTGGCTTGGGCCCCTTCACTCAGACTTCCAGAAGGGTCGCAGAAAACTCAGAAACCTGGTTTCTAGCTCCTCATATTCTTAATGGCTAGAAGAAAAATGATGTGATTTATTCTTGCCCTGAAAGAGTTGTAAAGGGAGAAAAAAAGATCCATAATGAAAATCTGAAGGTGAGCTTGAGTTAATGTCGAAATTCAGGGAAGCATGAAACTGTTCCATTATCCTAAGCAATAACCTAAGCTTTGTAGTCACTTCAGTTTTACTTTTGTAAATGTGCCTTCGAGTCAGTCATATATCTTTTTTATGTAACATTTGTAAGTCAAGAGACCTATAAAACTTGGGCAGACAAGCCGTTAATGAATCTGGGTCACCTGGGATCGCATAGTACCTTTAATAACATGAGGGAGCTTGGTGTACCTTTCTCATTGATCTTCCACACTTTGAAATCAGGTTCATCCAACTGCTCTCATTCTTCAGCCTGAATGTGACTCTCAAGGGTCATTCCAGAGAGTATGCCTGCTCCTGACTGTATCCTTATGCCTACCCAGCTTCTAATTATGCTAGGAAAGTCAAGAAAGACAGTGGGTGACGGTGTGACTGTTTATGTGACTTTGGCAAAGTCATAACCACTTTGGGCCTGATTTTCATCATCTGTGAATGGAGACATACTTAGAGGTCTATGCCAGCTCTGTTGACTTTACTCCTCAGTGTTGGTTGTGGGTGGGGACAGGGAAGCCGTGAGAAAGGGAAAATTATAAAAAAAATCACCGAGTCCACTCTTGCCAGTCTCACAAAATTGACAACCCTTGATAACAGCTCTGGAAAGAGAAGGGTACTAGGACAGACTTATGCAGCATCCTCCCAAGCAGGCTTCCCAGGAAGCTCTGCTTATATGTACATGACAAAAGAGGAATCACTTCACAGTTGTGAAAAAAAGTCAACTCTGAGCTTACCCTCCAAACTGTGAAGTATATAGGAAAGTAAAGCCTCCTCCCACCCTGGCCCCATACTATCTCTAGACAAGATGCTTAGGGATGTTTCATTCTTTGAACTTATATCCCCAGCACCTAGCACAGTGCCTGGCACATACGTCATGAATACTTGTTGGTTAATTGATAACCATCAAGTAGAGATAGATCATTTACAAAAGACCCAAGTTTTTCTCCTTTGAAATGGAACACAGATGGTGTACAGGCTGTACTGACAGCATGGTATCACCGCATATTTAGATAACAGAGAAAGCAAGTGCAGAAGCAGGCCAATATCTCACCTCAAAAAACACCCATGCCACGCCCCCCCTTCCACCACCCACTGACACTTTCTCAATTTCACTCTCTTCTCAGGGTTCTCTTCACACCCACCTCAGTCATGTGGTCAGATCTCACTGGACACTTAATCCTGACCCAGTAGCACAATCACACCTCCTCAGCTCCAGTTCCAGCTCCAGCCTAAACCTTGCTTCTCAGTTTGGGGTGGGGAAGGTTGGTGAGAACACAGTGGTGCCCCACTTAATTAGACAGTTTGCTTTAGATTGTGTTCCTGTCACCGATTAGAATGCAGAGTCATCAAGCCGCTCTGGTCTTGGCAGGGATTTTATGTTTAGTTCTGGATACAATATGACAAAGAAGATGCCTGGGTAAATATACTCTTCTCAGGCATCAGTGTTAAGGATGTTTTACAGGGATTAGATCAGAGTAGTGCAACCTGTTAGGAGGCTGTTACGATGGTTTAGATGAGACGTAATGACTGATAGAATGAATGAGCA
Source organism: Trichosurus vulpecula (assembly GCF_011100635.1). Taxonomy (NCBI): domain Eukaryota; kingdom Metazoa; phylum Chordata; class Mammalia; order Diprotodontia; family Phalangeridae; genus Trichosurus; species Trichosurus vulpecula. The sequence continues at coordinate 397,455,716 of NC_050573.1, read as the reverse complement.
CTGATTAAGACTTAACAATTTGTTGGGCATAGTGTCTGGGGATACTAAGACAAAAAAGACAATGTCTTCATTCACGGAGCTTACAATCTAATAGGGGATGCTATAGAGAGTGGTGATGGGGGAAGGGCATTTTAGTCTGGGAAGTCATGGGGCTGGTGAGTGAGTGGAGCCATAGAGACAACCCTTTTTAGCAACAGTGGTACTGCTGAGTTGATTATTGTTGTCAGAGCCAGGAATGGAAAGGGGCGAAGACTATGCACCCGAAGCAAATAGAAAGACTGTGTGGAAGAAACATGACAGGAAAGGTGGGGCAGGGGGAGGGTCGGGTCTGGGGGCCTCCTAGATATAATAGGCTATATGAGCATTTATTGATCAGGATAGCATGACCCTTGAGCAGAGAGAAGCAGAACATGTGGGTACAGCAGCAGAAATTCTAATAAGAGATTCAACTAGGGGGGTTACAGTGACAGTAAAAAAGAAAAAAATGGATTTTAGAGGTAATGGTAACTAGGTTGGGGCAGCTGGTACTCTATTCTAGGTGCTGACATTTTGGGAGGGATACTATCTCCCTTATGTGGTCTGAAGACCATGGTTTCTATACCTCAAACCTTATGTTCCTCACCTAGGATGAAGGGCCACCCTTACCACCACTTGCTCGTACTGCTGTGTGGAGTTGTGGGAGAAGCAGCTTAAAGGGGATTGCAAATAGAACTGGGGGTGGGGCAAGGGAAAGTTCTCTCCCATCACCACCAAATTGCATCTACAGTTACACTTCATTCATGGCTCCTATCTTCTTCACCAGTTCCTTTGGAGATACAAATCATTGTTATCATTCCCCAGCTGAATTTATCTCAGGTGTCAACATTATAAGTTAAGGCTCTGTTGACAAGGCGGAATTGATAATACCAGTAACTGATCAGCTGTGAGTCAAAGATGATCCTGAGGTTCCAAACCTGGGTGATTGGTAGGATAGTGGCAAATAGCATCAACAAAAACAAGAAGCTGGTGGAGAGAACAGGTTTTGGAGAAAGATTACAGAATCTTAGGATCATAAATTTAGGACAGGAAAGGACCTTAGAGAAGATCTAGTATGATGCCCTCATTTGCTAAATGAGGAAACTGAGGCCCACAGACATTAAAAATTACAAGATCATGGATCTAAGAGACTTGACCTAAATGACAGAGTTGAAACTTGAACCCAGGATCTCTAATTCCAAATTTATGACTCTTTCTAATAATAAATGGTACAGTTTGGGACCTGTTGAGTTCAAGGTGCTGGTGGGACATTTGAAAGAGACTTTTAGCAGGAAGTTGACAGTGTAGGAATGGAACTCAGGTGAGTTGGTTGGGGTAGAAATAAGGATTTAGGAGTCATCTATATAGAGATGAGAGTTAAAGCTGTGGAGATGAGTGAGATAAAGTAAGGCAAAGGATGCATCAAGAGAGGATGCCCAAAAACAGAATATTAGTGGACACAACATTTAAAGACGGGGAACAGGAAGAGGAGTTAGCAAAGGAGACAGAGAAAGAGCAGTCAGAGAGGTAGGAGGAGAATAATGGAAGTGCAGGGACATCTAGGGCATACCTGATCAAGAATATCCTCTACAACATATCTGATAAATGGTCATTCAGACTTTGCTTGGAAATCTCCAGGGAGGGAGAACCCCTTGTCTTCCAAGACAGCCAACTCTACATTTTTTTAGTAGCACTAATTGTTAAGATATTGTTACTTACGAAGAAGCAAAAGCTTTCTCCCTGAAACTTCTACCCACTGCTCCTGACTCTGCCCTCTGGGGCCAAGTAGAAAAATCTCTCTTTTACGTGACAACTCTTGTCATATCCCCCTCAAGTAGACTTGTCTGCAGGTTAATCTCTTCTTCTCTCTTCAATTAATCCACATATGACATAATCTTGAACACTTCAACAATCTTTGTTGTTGCCCTCTTCTAGATATCCTGCAGTTTCTCAATGTGTGCCTAGAATTAAATATAAGAATACAGATATGGTCTGACCAAGGCAGAGTTTAGGGGGAGCATCACATCTGCAGTCCTGGATATTCTGCCTTTCTTGATATAGCTTGAATTGTTTTCTTTTTCTTTCTTTTCCTTCCTTCCTTACTTCCTTCCTTCCTTCCTTCCTTCCTTCCTTCCTTCCTTCCTTCTTTCCTTCCTTCCTTCCTTCCTTCCTTCCTTCCTTCCTTCCTTCCTTCCTTCCTTCCTTCCTTCCTTCCTTCTTTCCTTCCTTCCTTCCTTCCTTCCTTCTCTTTCCTTTTTATGTTTCTTTCTCATATTATACTGTTCAGCCAGATTGTGTTGCTTGGCACAGGGAGAACTAGATGGCATAGTAGATAGAGTCCAAGGTCTGGAGTCAGGACAACTCATCGTCCTGAATTCAAATCTGACCTGAGACACTCACTAGCTGTGTGACCCTGGACAAGTCACTTTATCCTGTTTGCCTCACTTTCCTCATCTGTAAAATGGACTGGAGAAGGAAATGGTAAAACCATTACATTATCTTTGCCAAGAAAGCCCAAGGTGGGGTCATGAAGAGTCAGACGTGACTGAAAATGACTCAACAACAACAATAGCACCACACCCCAGGACTTGTTATAGACAAATTGCTCTCTAGCCATGACTCTCATATTGAATTTGTGGATTTGATTTTTTCAAACTTGTGGTTAAAACTTCATATTTATCCCTATTACATTTTATCTTATTAGATTCACCCGATATTCCAGCCTGTTGAGATCATATTGGATCCTTATTCCAGCATCTAACATCTTAGGTATTACCTCTAGTTTTATGTCTTCTGCAAATTTGATAAAAGGTGAAACAACATAGGGCAAATCAGAGTTCCCTGGGGATCTCCTCTAAACGCCACCTTTCAAGTTGGCTATGATTATTCTTACAATCAACCAATTGTAAACCTGCCTGCCTTTATTATCCACAAAAGCAGCATTAGAGGATTTTATAAATGGTCATTTCCAGCACTCTCTTGACCTATCACTCTACAGATCTCGTCCAAACTGGAAATGAAGTTAATCTGGCATGACCTGTTCTTGATGAAGTCATGCTTGGCTCTTTGTGGTCACTGCTTCCTTCCCTAGATGTTCACTGACCATCCATTTAATAATGGATTTTAATAATAATAACCTTGAACAAATCATAACCTCTTGGGCCTTCAGTTTTCTTATCTGTAATATGAAGAAGCTGAACCAGGGTCTTCTAGAACCTTTATCTTATGATTCTATACACTAGAATTTTGCCAGGAATCAAAGTAGAGTTCTCTGGCCTAGAGTACTCTCCTCACCATTCTGAAAATCAGGACATTCACCCCTCTCCGATCCTATGGAATCTTATACATTCTCCATGATCTTTAGAATATTCATAGACAGTGGCTCCGCAGCAACATCCACTATTTTTTTTTCAGTACTCGGGCATATTGTTCTTCTGGGGATGATGACTTTAATTTAACACTGGTGCTAGGTGTATTCTTATTTCCTCCCTATTTGTCTTGGGTTTTCACCCACACTCCTCATTAGACATTTTTGTTTTAACTTTTCAGGCCAACGATCATTTACCTTACAAAAAAGCAGCGGCAAAGCAAGGATTGAGTTGTTCTTCCTTCTCTCCATCACCCATCATCTCTTCTATCCCAAGAATTGTTCCTATCCCTCTCTAAACTGGTAACAAACTTTTTTGGTTGTTATACAAATGATGATAACAGAATAAGGCCAACACATTTAGTGATAAGGAAGTTATTAATGACCAAGTTGGAAAGACTTCAAATATAGCCAATTGTGTCTCTGTCATCTGAAGTCCAGTCTAGCTCAATGGGAAGAGGTTAATTGCAAGAAGCCTGGTCATTAGGTATTGAGTTTTCATGGGCTACAGAAACTCATGAAGACCATTTGTGATCTGCGTCAGAAGATGGAGAACCTATGCTATTGAAATTATGGAGCTTTCAAGTTCAAAAAAACAAAATATAAGAGAATATGTAAGACTCTCTTCTTAGCTTAAAATTAAGTGATTTGAAGCTTTCTTCTTAACCTTAATGGGGAGCCTGAGAAAAGGAACTTATAGTCTTATTATAAAACTAAGAGAATATTCTAAGCTTTTCAACGGTCATATAAACTAATTTACATTTATCTTACTAGGGCTTTTGTTGTTCTGAGTGTGAATTGTCTTATTCAACTATTTGTCATGTCTCCTTTGGTACCAAACATCCTGTCTAGTTCCAGGGAGAGACTGCCATAGGGTACTTTGATCCATTCCATTCCAGCTGAACTTCCCTCTTCTACCCTTGTTCACAGTTTGCTCTTATTGGGAGAGGGGGGAGAAATTAGGGGAATAAGGTAAAGGAGCTTTTGCAGAGTTTCAGTTTCCCAGGGAGTCAACATTCTTGTCAGCTCTTTCTGTCTTCTTTTTCCATTCTCCTATCTCTTCCCTAACCAGAGATCCAGGGAGATGAACTATAAGGCAGAAAGAGTACCAGTGCCACCACCTGGATGCAAGGAGAATTGGGAATTATAAAAAAAAAAGAAAAATAGTTAAAAGCTCAGGATAGATAAATTATTTTTTTCCCTTTTGCTCTTGGCTTCTCTTCTTTCTCTTTACCTCATTTTGCTATTTCCCTTCCTTTATCTATTTATATCCAGCCACTTCTCATTTTGCTCATACATTCATGTCAATGCCCATGTATAGCTTATGGAGATTCTGACAATAACTGCAGAACTCATCCAAAACTAGTAAATTAGAGAATAAGCCTAGAGGGCTGGAGTTAGGACTCTTTGTTTTAAGAGAAAATTACAGCTCTACATGACAATGGAAATTCCTGATCCATGAATGGGTTTGAATCTTGCTCTGCCATGTATTACTTGTATGACCTTGGACAAGTAATTTTACTTCTATGGATCTCCATTTTCTTGTTTATAAAATTAGATACTAGATGGGAGATAATACAAAGAGTTCTATCTCTGGAGTCAGGGGACATGGGTCCAAATCCAGCCTCTGATGTATGTTATCTACATGACCTTGTACACTTAATCTCTATGGGCACAACATCCTCAAGCATAAAGTGAGGAACAAGGACTAAATGACCTGTGAGGTCCTTTCCAGCATTAGATCTATGATCTTACAACCTCCAGTTTCTAGAGAAATAACCAAACTCTAAGCTAATGTTCTAAGTCTGTGATTGCATTAGCCTAGCCTATAAATATATGAGGGGAAGCCTCTTGCTACGAATTTGATTCGCTGATGTTGCAGGTTAAATAATACTCTTTGTGTACGTGGAGATAGGGCTGTGAATCTATCTCATTGTAGCTTAAAAAGCTTATGCTATTGATGAAAAATGTTATCTGCCTCCAGACAAAGAACTCCTGTTGTCTGAATACAGACTGAAACATACTATTTCTCTCTCTCTCTCTCTCCCTTCCTTCCTTCCTTTTTCTTTTTGAGTCTTCTTGCACGAAATGACTACTATGGAAATGTTTTACATGATTGCATATGCATAACCTACATCAGATTAGTTACCATCTCAGGGAGGAGTGGGGGGGGGAGGGAAGGATAGAACTTGGTACTCAAAACTTTATAAAAATGGATGTTAAAAATTGTTTTTATATATAATTGTGGGAAAATAAAATATTATTTTTAAAAAGCTTTTGCTATGCTGCTGTCTTCATACATGAGACTCTAAGGTATATGATTTTACTATAATAGATGTTGTCCTTATTATCTAACAGAGTTTGGGTTGGGATCTCACATAGGTGATTAAAAATTGCTTTTGAGGGCCAAGAAACCAGTCTATGACTCTGGAGAGTTAATGCATTTCTCTAGTGAAACCTGGTCTTATGCCTAAACAGCATGGATTTTTCAGGATAGCCCCAAATTTCACTGACTTGGCTTGGGCTTCCAGTGTGTGGTTCCAATCTAGGACTCCTGGCACTTGTGAGTCAGTCCAGGAAATTCTGCCCACTCTTAGTATTGCAGAGATAAAGCTTAATTAAAGGTGAATCTTTAAAATATTTCATATAACACATTGACTCTGGTGAGAAGTCACTGTGGAGATAGCTAAGAAAATATTAAATAGCCTTAATAGTTCCCATTTAAGAAGTCAGAAAAGTAGGCTCACTATTTTAGAAAGGTTTCAATCAACAAGCCCTTGTCCATAGTAGCATGGTAGTAGTTTTGTTGAATCGAGTACAAAATAGTAAATGATAAATGTCACAGGAGTGGAACTGACACATTGGTACTGGAATTCCAAGGAGAATCATATATTGAAAGTTATAGGATAAAGAACTCAATAGGGACTGGAGTCAGGTAGATCAGGCTTTGGATTACACCCCATTGCATGACTGTAGACAATTCATTTAACATCTTTGAACTTCTGTGTCTTAATTGATAAAATGAGTAAAATAATACTCAGTTATGAGAGGCTCAAATGAGATAATACATGTTTTATGACCCTTAACATGTGTTGTTGTTGTTATTGTTTCTTCTTCTTCTTCTTCCTCTTCTTCTTCTTCCTCTTCTTCTTCTTCCTCTTCTTCTTCTTCTTCTTTCTCTTCTTCTTCTTCTTCTTCTTCTTCTTCTTCTTCTTCTTCTTCTTCTTCTTCTTCTTCTTCTTCTTTTATCTTCTCACCTTGTTCAGTGTGGTTTGGACAGAAATGAGATGTCACTATCCTGGTATTACTTTACATTCTCTAGATCACTGCAGATGTGAATAAAATGTTTTAAAATTCTAATATAAGTATTAGGAAGTAAGGTCATACCCTGTGGGTTTTTTGAAAGACTATTCAGTCGAATTCCAGGTTGCCACATGATTTTGATCTCTTCTGTTGGATTTAGTATCATTATTATCTCCTCTTTTCTCCTTTCTCTTCTTTTCTTCTGTCTTCTTCTCTTCCTTTTCTTCCTTCTTCTCCTTCTCCTTCTCCTCCTCCTTCTTTTCTATTCCTTCCCCTTCTCCTCTGCCTCCTCTTTCTCCTCCTCCTCCTCAAGGGATGGACTCAAGTTTGTAGGCATTTGAGATGGTACAAATTTGAGGTAATAAAGACTTGAACTAAAATGGATATGGAGGATAGCAAGAATGGATACAGGAGGCATTGTAAAAGATGAATGTAAAGGACATGGGGAGTAATATCAGAGTAATATCAGGAAGAAGGGGAGTCAAAGATTGTATTAGGCTTTCTCACCATGTCCACTGTATGCTAAGGTCTCAAGAGACCCAGTACAAGAGAAATCCTGAAATGTATTATCTTATGCTCAGGCAAAACATTTGCTTTGAGTCATAGATTTATCTTATAGACTCAGAGGATCAGATTTAAAGCTAGAAGGGACCAATAAAGTCAGCTAACCCAGTATTCTAGTTTTACAGATGACAAGTATGAGGTAGAGGAAGGTTAAGTTACCACAGATTTTTAATTAGAAGGGACTTTAGAGATTATCTATTTTAACTGCCTTGTTTTTGCAAATGTAGAAACTAAGATCAAGAGAAGTGAAATGACATTGTCAAAGTCATATCTGTAGTAAGTAGCAGAGCTGGGATTTTAACCTAGGTCCTGTAACCTTCTCTACCCTAACAAATTGGTCCTAGACAGAAGTTCAAAGGTCCCATTTACCTCTCTTCCTTGAGCCTAGAATAAATCCTACATGACTAAATCTGCTTTCTCTCCTTTTGGACCCACACTTGGATTGTGTAGGTCTCCAGATTTAAGGGTACCTTTGCCTCCAAAGTCACCCAACTTCCAAAAGGATAGTATCCCTGATAGCATCCTCTACCTCCCCTCCTCAAATCCCAGATTAAAAAAATCCCATAAAATCCTTCTAACTTTTCTGACTTGATAAAGAACATACCACATTTGTCCCTATTTCCTTTGATCATGCTGTTTCCTTCTCTTGGAATTTCCTAAAGCCTTTTCTCTAGCTATCCAAATCAAAACCTAGCTCATGGCTCAATGCCACTAGGAAGCTACCCAGACTCCACCAGCCCATACTGATCTCTCCCTTCTTTCACTTATTCACAATTCATCCTGACACAATCATATATAGTCTCCTCATATCCTCTTCATGTGTTAGTTTTGTTTCACAAACCACATTATGAGTTCATTGTGAGTAATAATTAGTGTTATACTTTTAAAAAAATCCTTCCCAGCATCTGGCACAGGGTTGATGTACTATTGAATACGTGTATTTAATTGAGGACCTCAGAGACCATGCTGTCCAACCTATAACTAAAAATAAATATCCCTTCTACAATACACCCAACAAGGGTCATTCAATCTTTGCTTAAAGACCGCGATTGAGAGAAACCTACTGCCTTCCAAGGAAACCCATTCTGTTTTTGGATAGATGAATTGGTTAGGAAGTTTTTTATTTACATCAAAGCTAAGTTTGCCTGTTTGTAATTTCTACCCACTGTCCCTAATTCTGCCTTTTGGAACTATGCAGGAAAAAAGTCTCTAATCCTTTTCCCACATGCCAACCCTTTGAATGCTTAAAGATAACCATCCTAAGTCTTCTAAATAAACATCTCTAGTTTCTTCAATTCATTAGCATGATTTCACAAATGGAAGCCTCTGACTATCCTGGTTGCCCTCTTCTGCATGCCCTTTAGCTTATCAATACCCTTTTCAACATGTGGCACCCAGAACCGAACACAGTACTACAGGTGTGGACTGACCAGAGAAGAATACAGTAAGGCTCTGACATTGTTCTTCCACACAATGCCTCCCTTAGTACAACCAAAGATTACTTTTATTCTTTAAAAAAAAGTATTTTGTTTTCATATACACTATTGACTCATAATGAAACTGAAGTTCAGTAAAATCCCCAGATACATTTCAAATGAACTGATTTTTGACTATACCTTCTGCATTTTGTATTTGCGAAGTTGATATTTTGAAGCCAAGTGTAAGACTTTACCTTTATCTCTACTAAATTACATCTCATGAGATTTGGGTTAATGTTCCTGGATTGGTTCTCAGTATATCCATTGTATCATAAATCTAGAGCTCACTTAATCCAACTCCCTTGTTTTACATATGAGGAAACTGAGTTTGAGAGAGGTTAAGTGACTTGCCCAAAGTCACATAGTTAGTAAGCAATGGAATCAGGATTTCAACCCAGGTCCTCTGACACCACTCCCACTGTTAGCTGGCCCTCTCAGCTTTGAGAAGGTCTGATGGAATAAGGAGAATTTCTGACAGAGAAAAATATGATTCAATGGCTTGAGAACTTGGAGTCTAGTTCTTGCTTTGTCATGTGTCATTTGTGTGACCATAGACAAGGAATTTTACCTTTCCAAGCCTCAAATTCATCATTGACAAGAATGACAGGTCTCTATAGGGTCTCTGAAATATCTTACTACTCTAATAAGCTTTAATTATGTGATATTTACTATAAACTACCACATAGGCAATACAATGTCCTATACTCTATAAATTCCTCGTAAATTGTATATGGATTTGCCTATCTTCATTTGTAGACAAGCTCTAGATGTTTCTTACTACTTGTCACATGTGACATTATATCTCCAATCCCTCATGCTTATAATAGGCTTCCTCTTCAGCTCCTCCCTTCCCTCAGACTCCCTGTTTTCTTTAAAACAGCTTCTGCTATAGAAGTATTCTTATCCTTCCTGACCCTTTTTTGTTAGTGCCCACCCCTGCTCCAAATTAGTATTTATTTTGTATATAATTTGCATATACTTACATATGTACCTATTTTCTACTCCTCCCCCAGCCCACAATAAAATGTAAGCTCTTTGAGGCTGGAGGCTGTCTTGTTTTTGTATTTGTTTCAATAGGGCCTAGTGTAGCCAGAATGGCCTTTGTTTACTTTGAATGACTCAGCTTACCTCATTGAGCCTCTGGACACTGTGGCTTGCTCTTCCGGGGCAGGAAGCCCAAAGAGCATTCCAGGAAGCAGACAACTTCCTGTGTGATGAGTCATGGGGCTGGCTGAGGGGAGGTGTTAACGGCTACGCTAGGGGGAGGGGCCAAGTCAAGAACCAATCGGCCCTGGTCGTTCAGGCGGTGCTTGATGATGTCAAAAACTCTATAAGAGGGGAGAGGACAGCTTGAAGATCCTCTCTTCCTTTTCCGGTTGGAGCCAGAGACAGTTACAGCGACAGTTACAGCGACAGTTACAGCGACAGTTACAGCGACAGTTACAGCGACAGTTACAGCTACAGTTACAGACACAGCCACAGCTGAAGCAGGAGCTGCCAGTAGCAGAGCTGACCTACGGGAGGAAGCTGAACAAAGACTTCAGTCCAGTGGGTAATCTTATTACCATAGAGGGGGAAACATGATTTTGCTTTACGCAATCATGCTTCTCTGTAGTCTCCTGGTTACTCTTTCAAGGCGTACTTATTGGGCCTGGAAGCTTTTGATCAATATATCAAAATGGGGTTGCTGGTTCATGGGTTGGTTACTGTGGAGCCTAAATAAATGTTTTGATTCTTCTGCCTTCTACTTTGAGAGTTTCTTATATCCGGCGGTTCCGAACGTTTCAGACATGTTTATGATCCTCTTTGAGATTATAAACTCTGCCCTCCTGATACATTTGGCGTCACGAACAGGATCACTAGGTATAAGATCTCTATTTAGAAGCAGAACAATTCCAGAGGAAGAGATGAATATCCCAGGATGGGAGGATCCATTTTATTCCTCCCTAGCAAAAGAATTGGCTAAAAAAGCTGGACCCTGTGAAAACTGGGAACCAAGGCTACGAAGAGGAGATCCTAGGGATTTGGAAAAGTGTTTACGAGAAGTTGGGATTCAGTCAGGGGCATCACTATCTAGGCAAAGCTGGATAGTGTTATCAGCCTACCGGCTAGTATACGAAAGATTGAGATTAAGTGAAAGACATGGGGGCACTCCTACCCCACAGGAAGAAGGGGAATCTCAGATAGCAGGAGACCAAACTGACTCAAATGAGAACTTTTCTATTAATGTGGCTAAGAGCAACAGGAGACCAAAAAAGCCCAGAGTGCATTTCAACCCAGCCCAGAAAGAGCCTGACTGCCTGCTTCGTCCTAGCCATGGTGGCAGAGGAAGTGAGTGGGGAGAGAATGAGACAATGTTAGGGGCTGAGGCACAAAACACTACTGGGGTTCAGGATGTGCCTCACACAGAGCATAGGAGATGGTTAAATGATCAGACAAGGGCTCGACCCATACAAAGGAGGAAGACAGAAACCCGAGGTGAAGATTCAGTTACAAGGGAAATTCAGGAAGATTTCTCACCGCAAGAGGTCACAGATATTTTGAGTAGATTCAGCCAAAGAATAGGAGAACCATTGATATCTTGGATGGTAAGACTCAGTGATCAAGGGGCCAGTGGAATATCAGTAGATAGGACAGACTGCATGAGATTCATAGGTATCAGCCATGATCCTCTAGTTCAACAAGCTTTTAGGGAACATCATCAGCAAGGAGATGGTGATAGCAGGACTACTCTGTTGGCATTAGCCGCTGTGGGATGCAATAAGAGATATGCTACTGATTCTATGTGGCCCACTGAGCACAGACCCTGGTATTCACTTAGAGATTGTATCATGAGACTAAAGGAGGAGGTAATGAAGACTGCCATTATGATAGGAACCTCAGACAAATATTACAATGATCCAATGGAACTGCCTCATAGGAATTTAATAATTAGGACAGCTCCCCCTGCTTATAAACAACTAATTTTGAATTTATTACTTGGAGAAGTAGGGAGCCGTCTTACAACAGTGATAAATAAGATTTTACAGTTACATGACTTAGGTGACTGGGGAAGGGATAGATCTCCTCGAGAGAGAAGGGTGAATAACCAGCAAACTTGGCGCCAAAGGAGAGTAACAAGGAAAGAAATGTTTACTGCTTTATTGAGAGCAGGGGTAGGTTTTGAAATGATAGATGGAATTCCAACCAATGAATTATATAGAATGTATAGAGATAAAGGCCTTGATAACAGGAGAGATAGGGAAATAAGAACTGCTCCTGCAAATACTACAGATGTTGAACCTTCAAACCCAAGTGAATCATATGAAAGGGAATACTAGGGAACAGGCCGAGCCCCAGTCCAAATTAAGGAAATACACAGGCTGGATTGTAGACCTCACATTAACTTGACCATATATTGGAAAAATGGGTCAAGTACGGTAACTGAGGCATTAATAGATACTGGGGCCGAGGCCACCCTTATTTATGGAAATCCAGACAAGTTCAGCCATGGAACTCCTATTACCATTACAGGACTAGGAGGGACTGAAATATCAGCCAGGCAAGTTAAATTAATGATGAAAATTGGACAGTTGCCCAAGAAAGAATATAGTGTGGTTATTGTGCCTATTCCCGAATACATCATTGGAATAGACATATTGAAGGGTATGACCTTAAATTTACCCGAAGGGAAATACCAATTTGCTGTGAGGAAAATGGGCATTAATGCAGTCTTAGTGGGGAAAATCAAGATGGATCCAATCACTTTGCCCGAACCTTCTAAAATAATTACTTTGAGGCAATATCGTGTGCCAGGTGGGCAAGATGAAATTGCCAACACTATAAGAGAATGTGTTGAGGCAGGAGTGTTAGTCCCTACAACTACTCAATGGAACAACCCTGTCTGGCCAGTCCGAAAGTCAGATGGAACATGGAGGATGACAGTAGATTATAGACAGCTGAACAAAGTGACTCCTCCCTTGTATGCTGCTGTCCCAGACACGGTTACTTTAATAGAGAGAATACAAAAACGTGAAGGGACTTGGTATGCAGTTATTGATTTGGCCAATGCCTTCTTTACAATCCCAATAGACCCCAAGCAATGGAATCAGTTTGCTTTTACTTGGCAAGGCCGACAGTATACATTTACACGCCTGCCGCAAGGATATATTCATAGCCCAACTATTTGCCACAGGATTGTAGCTGAACATTTGGATGAATTAAAGTTACCTGGTGTACAGCTTACACATTACATAGATGACATCATGATACAGGGAAAGAATCTAAAGGAGGTGGAGGAGAGTTTAGTATTATTAATTGACCATATGAAAAGCAAAGGATGGGAAATCAACCCCGCAAAGGTTCAAGGGCCAGCTCAAACTGTAAAATTCTTGGGGATACAGTGGAATAGAGGACTGCGAGAAATTCTCCCACAAGCTCGACAAAAAATCCAGGATTTTCCCACCCCTACCAATAAGAAAGAGGCCCAAAAGTTCATAGGGCTGTTTGGTTATTGGAGACACCACATCCCACATTTGGGACAGATTTTAAAACCCTTGTATAAAGTCACCAGAAAGAAATATGAATTTGACTGGGGACTTGAACAAAGTAGAGCTTTTGAGGAAGCAAAGGCTGCTATTCAATTAGCTCTAGACTTATGGCCTATGCAAAATGGGCCAGTGGAGTTACAAGTGACTGTACAAGATGACTATGCAAATTGGAGTCTGTGGCAAAAACAACAAAGCCGAAGTGTACCTTTAGGCTTTTGGTCAAGGAAACTGCCCTCATCTGGAGTGCAATATACACCTTTTGAGAAGCAGCTGTTAGCTGCATATTGGGCTTTAGTAGAAACTGAGCAACTAACTCTGGGTCATGAAGTGGTATTAAGGCCTGGAATTCCAATTATGACTTGGGTAATGAGTACCCCAGCTTCTCACAGAATTGGACATGCACAAGAGGCAAGCATAATCAAATGGAAGTGGTATATTCAGAATAGGTCCAGAGCAGGCAAAAATGGAGTTTCTGCTCTACATGAATCTGTGGCGAACATTGATACTGAGAGCAATGAAAAGCCCCTTGAATCTAAGCAACAGATGGTACCATCCTTAGTGAAATGGAATAATGGATATGACGGACTAAATGAAGAACAGAAGAAACATGCTTGGTTTACTGATGGGACAGCAAAATATTTAGGACAGAAGAGACATTGGAAAGCAGTAGCCTATAACCCCTGTACAAGGAGAACTCTGGAAAGTTCTGGGATAGGTGGAAGTAGCCAATATGCTGAACTGATGGCAGTGCATCAGGCCATCAGAGCAGAGAAAGGAGGACAATGTCATATATTTACTGACTCGTGGGCGGTAGCTAATGGATTAGCTACATGGATGCCTATATGGAGGAATCAGAATTGGGAGATTCATGGCAAACAAGTTTGGGGTAAAGAGTTATGGGAAAATATATGGGACATGTCTTTGGTTACAGATCTGTCAGTTTTTCATGTTGATGCTCATGCAACCCTGACCACACCAGAACGTGAGTACAATGCACATGCGGATCGACTAGCAAAGATTGCTACTGAATGTATTGTCCCTACTCCGACTCCAACTGATGACCCAGCCTTAGCAAGATGGGTCCACCAGACTGCTGGCCATTTAGGGGTCCAGGCCACCCATCGATGGGCACAGGATCGAGGTATCAGTATTTCTCATGCGTTGTTAAAACAAATAACAGAGGAGTGTTGTATATGCCAATTAGAAAAAGAACGAACTCTTCCTAGGATAGTTACTGGAGAAATAGCAAGGGGAAAAGTTCCAGCCCAAATTTGGCAGATAGATTATATTGGCCCACTACCCCAGGATAAAGGATGTAAATATGTATGTACGTGTGTTGACACCTATTCAGGTGTACTAGTGGCTTGTCCTTATAAAGACGCAACTCAGAAAAACACCTGTAAAACTCTAGATATTGTAAGTTTATATTATGGAACCCCAATGCAGATTCAAAGTGACAATGGGTCACATTTCAAGGGCAAAGAAGTGAAAAGATATTGTGTGTTGAATAATATAGAATGGATATATCATATTCCATATTACCCACAAGCATCTGGGCTAATTGAAAGAATGAATGGATTGTTGAAAGAACAGCTGAGAAAATTAAGCTCAAATAATTCATATCGACATTGGAAGGATAATTTGTCTATTGCCTTACGTAATTTGAATAATAGGCCCTTAGGGGGAAGTACACCTCTAGCCAGAATGATGACCCCAAATCTGCAGATCAGAGAACAGCAAACATGTGAGATCCAAAACATTGAATTTTGGACTGTGAGGGAAGATGTCCCACTACCAAGTCCAGGAATACTTGGTTCAGCAGGATATGATTTACATTGTATAGAGAATTTTAGGTTAAATAGGAAAGAGATAAGAAAAACCCCTACTGGAGTATGTATGAGAATCCCCAAGAATCATCTTGGACGGATATTACCTAAACCAGGATTAGCGGCTCAAGGAATACATGTATTGGCTGGAGTGATAGATTCTAATTATCAAAAAGAAATTGTTGTGACACTCCAGAATATGGGTAAAAAACCTGTACAATTTTGTAGAAATGATAGGATGGTTCAAGTCATTATTATCCCCTGTGAAAAAATACCCTTTGTGAAAACTGACCCTCCTCCCAAAATAACTACTAGAGGGGCAAAAGGGTCTTGCTCCATTGATAGAATAAAGTCAGGAGCTAAGGTATGGGTAAAACGGAAGCCAGATGATATTCCAAAGGCTGCAGAAGTTATAGCCCATGGGAAGGACAACACTGTAACAGTTGTCTATTCAGGGGAAAATAATTACCAAATCGTACCCCTGAACCATATATTTTACCGTGAATAGGTTATAATAATAGATTCACAGACTCCACAGGTATGGCTGATGCTGGTAAATGCCATAAGTCACTCAGAGGAAAGGTAACTTTGTGTGATTAACGGATGAAAACTTGTACATTTGGGGAAAGGCTGGGAGGACAATCCTAGTCTCTGTCTCATTTCCCACCTGAGTTTGGCTCTGATGTTGGATCTTTGCATAACTGAAATCTCAACCAAACTTGAGATGATTTTATTTGAAGAATTATAGTCCATACTTGTCTATTCTTTTTGTCCTTTGTTTTGGCTAACCTTGTTGCTAGTTTTGTTTCCTTCAGGCTTAAGCACCCTGCACTTTCCGGTGACTGCCTAAGCATGTAGCATTCTTGGAATTCCTGCCAGCTCGTTAAAGAAATGACCTCTGGAATGGGACTTTTTGGGGGCAGGGCCATCTCTACATCCAATTTCAGCATGAAGAAGCTATGGAAAATGAGACCTTCACCCCTCACCCCAAGATTTTGAGCCCCAATCGTTCAAGGGGGGTGGAAATGATGATAGTGTTCTGTTTACTTATTTTGTGTTATCCTTGCTGTGTTGTTTTATTGTTATGATATTATTGATCCTATGTAATGGATACAAGGATTTAGGGGTGGACATTTGAATTATTAATAATTATTTTGGGGATGATTGATTGAAGAGATTATCTTGCTGGGACCTAGGGGTGGATCACATTTGAATCGTAAACCAATATTTAGGAATGTCACCAAATGATATGTTTTGCTTTATAATGAATGATATGTTTTAGTTTCCTTTGTAATTGGATCACAATGTATGTTCTAGGATACATGGCTGATTAGATTATGTATCCTATAACAAGGGGTGGAGTGTAGCCAGAATGGCCTTTGTTTTCTTTGAATGACTCAGCTTACCTCATTGAGCCTCTGGACACTGTGGCTTGCTCTTCCGGGGCAGGAAGCCCAAAGAGCATTCCAGGAAGCAGACAACTTCCTGTGTGATGAGTCATGGGGCTGGCTGAGGGGAGGTGTTAACGGCTACGCTAGGGGGAGGGGCCAAGTCAAGAACCAATCGGCCCTGGTCGTTCAGGCGGTGCTTGATGATGTCAAAAACTCTATAAGAGGGGAGAGGACAGCTTGAAGATCCTCTCTTCCTTTTCCGGTTGGAGCCAGAGACAGTTACAGCGACAGTTACAGCGACAGTTACAGCGACAGTTACAGCGACAGTTACAGCGACAGTTACAGCTACAGTTACAGACACAGCCACAGCTGAAGCAGGAGCTGCCAGTAGCAGAGCTGACCTATGGGAGGAAGCTGAACAAAGACTTCAGTCCAGTGGGTAATCTTATTACCATAGAGGGGGAAACATGATTTTGCTTTACGCAATCATGCTTCTCTGTAGCCTCCTGGTTACTCTTTCAAGGCGTACTTATTGGGCCTGGAAGCTTTTGATCAATATATCAAAATGGGGTTGCTGGTTCATGGGTTGGTTACTGTGGAGCCTAAATAAATGTTTTGATTCTTCTGCCTTCTACTTTGAGAGTTTCTTATATCCGGCGGTTCCGAACGTTTCAGACATGTTTATGATCCTCTTTGAGATTATAAACTCTGCCCTCCTAATACACCTAGCACAGTATCTGGCATGTATTACAGGTTTAATAAATGCTTGTTGATTTCCTGAGGTTTCTAGCAAGTCTATTTTACAACATTAATCAATTTTGTTGATCAATCATGTAGACTCTCATTCATGACAAGGATCATTACTTACCAACTGCTTATACAATGCATCTTATGGGCAGCCAGTAGACAAGGTGGACTTTCTTTATAATGTTTGCCTAATGTGACAGCTTATGGATTCTCCTTTTCCCTGAACTTTGATTTCTTTCTTCCTGCTGCCAGCCTTTTGATTATTTCATCACTTATGAACATATTTACCATGAGGAGAGAAGGCAAAGGAGGTGAAGGTTAAATTGGTCATTTATACTACTTGTCAATGGTCCCTATAGGAAGTTATTAAAAACATAATATAATGCAAAGGTTTGGTTATCTGCAGATGTTCATTTCCCAATAGTTACACAGATAGCAGAGATCTAACTATGCACTTCAGAATGGTTGTGTGGCTAACATATATGGTAATCATTGCTGACTGAAAAGTAGACAACCTAGTCATATTTTGCATTGGGGGAAGAAGAAAGGAGTTGGCTTTATGGATCTTTCAAAAAAATTTCACTATATTGGGGAAAGACCTGAGTTTTTGAAGTAGAAGTAGGTCAACTCATTCCGTTGAAGAACAAGACGTCCCCACATAGATTAGTAAAAGTAATTCAGTTTTTGAGATACTTTCATAGTTTGCATTAGTTCTCTATAGCAAATTCATAACTGTGTCCCGGGCAAAAGTTTTACATTTTCACAAATTGGGTGAGCACTCTTAAATCCTTGATAGCTAATAAAATATCTAGTTGTCTGGTGAACAAGTTTCGGACCAGATGGTGTATGAGAACTCTTTTAGCGCTTAGTTACATTGCTTCAAAAAGGGGAAGGAGAAAACAAAGGTAATTCTAGTCTACCAGAATGAGGGAGGTAAGGATCCATGTGTTATTTTTGTTGCTAGGGAAAATGTTTCCCTAATATTTCTGGATATCACAGTCTGTCTCCCTTTATCTCTTCCTTGGTAATGAGGAACAATGCCAAGGGAAGGCCCCATTTGGTGTGACTATCAAGCAAAACAATAATATTATTAGTGGAAAGAATGAAAAACGCCTTCAGCAAAATCTCTTCCCATTCAGATGGTCACAAATGCTTTCCCTCTGTTCTTTCTCCATTGATCATTTGTTACAAACTCATTAGCTGAATTGTAGTGGCTTCTATTCTTCACTTTTCTACTTCTCTAGAACTGACTGTGAAACTAGTCCAGGACATAATTCTGAGCACTGTTTTTTTTTTTTGTGAGAACCTATTGCTTTGTGTTTTCTCCAAACACAATTTGTTGATTTTATTCTTCTTTTTCTCCAAATAGAATCATCAAATTTTAAAGGTATATAAATAACTTAGTCTAATGGCTTCATCTTACAAATAAACAAATTGAAACCTAGCAAAATCAAGTGACTTGCCTTGTTTCCTCCACTTCCTCAATGGAGCTCAAATGTCAGCTCAAATGTCTCCTTCTAAAATAAGCCTTTCATGATCCCCCAGCTGCTAGTGCCCTTCCTGGCCAACTTACTTTGTATTTCTTTTGTGTATATTTTATATGCACTTCTGTGTGTATGTATTATCTCCCTGATAGAGGGAGCTCTATAGAAGGTAAGCTTCCTGAAGGCAGAGACTATTTGCTTTTGTATACTCAGGGTCTAGCACAGTATTTGGCACATAGTAGGTGCTTAATAAATTTTTGATTAATTGCCTAGGGTCACATGACTAGTAAATGGCAAAGCTAGAACTAAAATCCAGGTCTCCCAACTCCCAGCCCTGTATTCTTTCCATAACACTGAATAATTTTTTCATTCTGAGGGTGACACTAATTTTCCTACCTAAAATCAATCTATCACCTACCTATTATCTATCTATCTATCTCTATCTATCTATCTATCTATCTATCTATCTATCTATCTATCTATCTATCTATCTGTCTATCTTTATGTCTGTCTGTCTTTCTATCTATCTATCTGTCATAGGTAAGATCCATGATGCCAGGGCACTAGGACAGCACTTTGGGGGTTGGCAGTATCCCAGATGAGGTACAAGGGCATTGGTCGGTGGTGGCTACTATTGCATCCTCACCTGTCTTCTGGAAATAGCATGTGACCAACTTGATGAACATTGGCCAAATGCCAGAATATCCTTTCTTACCAACAGCAATGGGAATCACCCAGCTGCCCTACCTTCTCGGGCTGCTTCTCTTCACTGGCAGACACTCTCGCAGTTCTGCTGAGTGAAGTTTGGCCTTCTCTGTCAACTATCTAATTAAGTTTTCTTGCTACTAGATGACTTGCTCAAGGTTATATAACTCTATTACTAACCAGTTGGTAACAAGTCATTTGATATCTCTGGATGTCGGCTTTCTTATCTGTAAAATTAGAGGGCTGGACTAAGTAGTTCAGTGGATAGAGCATTGGGCCTAGAGTCAAGAAGACCTCAGTTTAAATCTCACCTCAGAAACTTACTAACTGTGTAACCCTGGGCAAGTCACAACCTCTATTTGCCTCAGTTTCCTCAACTATAAAATGGAGCACCTACTTTACAGGATTGTTTTGAGGATCAAATGAGATAATATTTGTAAAACGCTTACCATGGTGCATGGCAAACAGGAGGTACTATATAAATATTCATTCCCTTTCCCTCTCCTCCTAAAATATGAATATGATATATACACACACATATATATACAGAAACATATATATATATATATATACACGTGTGTATATGTATACACACACATGCGTACACATACTTTACAATATTCAAAATCCTTTCACATACATTCCAGATCTAAAATGCAATGATTTGGTGATTCTATAAATACATGGTATATAGAGTACCTTCTCTGCAGATGGTTTGCTTGCTTCTCCAACGTTTGCATAATATACTATGGACCTAGGATTTTGTCAGGGTGGGAACTCCTCCCACCCAGGGAGATCACAAGTCTTTTTTTATTATTATTATTTATTTATTTAATATTTTTTAGTTTCCAGCATTGATTTCCACAAGAGTTTGAATTACAAATTTTCTCCCCATTTCTACCCTCCCCCCACTCCAAGATGGCATATATTCTGATTGCCCTGTTCCCCAGTCAGCCCTCCCTTCTGTCACCCCACTCCCCCCAATCCCCTTTTCCCTTGCTTTCTTGTAGGGCAAGATAGAGTTCTATGCTCCATTGCCTGTATATCTTATTTCCTAGTTGTATGTAAAAACTTTTTTTTCAACATCTTCTTTTAAAACTTTGAGTTCCAAATTTTCTCCCCTCTTCCCTCCCCACCCACCCTTCCTAAGAAGGCATGCAATTCAACATAGACGACAAGTGTATCATTATGCAAAACCCTTCCACAATCTACATTTTGTGAAAGACTAAGTATATTTTGCTCCTTCCTATCCTATCCCCCTTTATTCAGTTTTCTCCCTTGACCCTGTCCCTTTTCAAAAGTGTTTGCTTTTGATTACCTCCTCCCCCATCTGCCCTTCCTTCTATCATGCTCCCTTTTTCATCCCCTTCCTCCTTCTTTCCTGTGGGGCAAGATACCCAATTGAGTGTGTATGTTATTCCCTCCTTAGGTCAGATCTGATGAGAGCAAGATTTACTCATTCCCCCTCACCTGCCCCCTCCTCCCTTCCTACAGAACTGCTTTCTCTTGCCACTTTTAGGTGAAGATAATTTACCCCATTCTATCTCTTCCTTTCTCCCTCTCTCAATATATTCCTCTCTCATCCCTTAATCTGATTATTTTTAGATATCATCCCTTCATAGTCAACTCACCTCTGTCTGTCTATACATACGTATATATATAATGTATATTCCCTTCAGCTACCCTAATACTGAGGTCTCATGAATTATGCACATCATCTTTCCATGTAGGAATGTAAACAAAACAGTTCAATTTTAGCAAGTCCCTTATGATTGCTGTTTCTTGTTTACCTTTTCATGTTTCTCTTGATTCTTGTGTTTGAAAGTCAAATTTTCTATTGAGCTCTGGTCTATTCACTAAGAAGGCTTGAAAGTCCTCCATATTTTGCCTTGGAGCATGATACTCAGTTTTGCTGGGTAGGTGATTCTTGGTTTTAATCCTAGCTCCATTGACCTCCGGAATATCATATTCCAAGCCCTTCAATCCCTTAATGTAGAAGCTGCTAGATCTTGTGTTATCCTGATTGTGTTTTAGTGGGGAGCCAGCTATATCCTGTTTAGGCCTCTTAGACCTCTGCAAGGCAGGGTCAATTAAGAATGGGTCTATTCATGGCAAGGCCAGTTTTAGGATAAGAAGACTTGGCAAAGAAAACTGGCCTTTGTAGCTGACTATCTACATGGGAGATGACAGAAATGTTTCAGCCTGGTTATCTATATGTGAGAGAACATAAATGTTTCGATTTGGTTAGCCTTGAGTAAAAATAGTGTCTCACTCCCAGGAACAAGTTGATAAAAAACTTAACCAATCCTTTATTGTACTCTTCTTTGAAGTCTGGATGACTCAGCAATTAACCTGTATAAAATACTGTCAGTAACTTCATTAAAATAAGTCTATAGCTTGACTATACTATTCGCCTAGCCCTATGTTTGTGTCTTTTTATGTCAATTACTTCATCATATATTCATGCCACTGCAGGCACATGTTTCCACAATACTCAAATTGTTTCTTTCTGGCTGCTTGCAGTATTTTCTCCTTGATCTGGGAACTCTGGAATTTGGTGACAATATTCCTAGGAGTTTTCTTTTTGGGATCTTTGACAGGAGGTGGTTGGTGGTTTCTTTCAATTTCTATTTTACCCTCTAGCTCTAGAATATCAGGGCAGTTCTCCTTGATAATTGCCTGAAAGATAATACCTAGGCTCTTTTTTTGATCATGGCTTTCAGGTAGTCCAACAATTTTAAAATTATCTTTCCTGGATCTATTTTCCAGGTCAGTGGTTTTTCCAATGTGATATTTCACATTGTCTTCCATTTTTTTCATCCCTTTGGTTCTGTTTTATAATATCTTGATTTTTCATAAAGTCACTAGCTTCCACTCGCTCCAAACTAATTTTTAAGGTAGTATTTTCTTCAGTGGTCTTTTGGACCTCCTTTTCCATTTGGGTAATTCTGCCTTTCAAAGCATTCCTCTCCTCATTGGCTTTTTGGAGCTCTTTCGAGTTAGTCTATTTTTTAAGGTGTTGTTTTCTTCAGTATTTTTTGGGTCTCCTTTAGCCAGTCATTGACTTGTTTTTCATGGTTTTCTCACATCCTTCTCATTTCTCTTCTCAGTTTTTCCTCTACTTCTCTAACTTGCTTTTCCAAATCCTTTTTGAGCTCTTCCATGGCTTGAGACCAGTTCATGTTTTCCTTGGAAGTTTTTGATGTAGGCTCTTTGACCTTGTTGACTTCTTCTAGCTGTATGTTTTGGTCTTCTTTGTTACCAAAGAAAGACTCCAAAGTCTGAGTCTGAATCTGAGAATGTTTTTGCTGCCCGTTCACATGTCCAGCCAAGTACTTGACCCTTGAGCTTTTCGTCAAGGTATAACTGCTTGTAGAGTATTTTGTCCCAAGCTTGAGGGGTTGCACTGTTGTTTTCAGAGCTATTTCTACACAGCAAGCTCTGCCACAGCAGCACTCCTCCTCCCCCAAGAACCACCAACCCGTTCTGGGACTCAGATCTAAGCAGGCTGTGCACTCCAGCTCTGATCCGCCACTTAATTTCTCCCACCTGGTGGGCCTGGGGCAGGAAGCAACTGCAGCTGTAGCTCTGTAAGCCGCCTCAGTGCTGCACCACCTCTTTCGCCCCCAGGGTGGTGGCCGACCATGAACTCCTTTCACTCCCTCCCTGCAGTTTTTCCCACTAACCTTCTCTGTTGTCTTTGGTGTTTGTGGTTTGAGAAGTCTGGTAACTGCCACAGCTCATTGATTCAGGGCACTACAGCCTGTTATGCCTGGCTCCCAGGTCTGGTTGGCCCGGGCGTGGCCCACAGTGGGCTCTGCTCTGCCCCGTTCCTAGCACGGTGCAATAGACCTTACCCAGAGAACTTCCAGGCTGTCCTGGGCTGAAGCCCTGCTTCCCTCTGCTATTTCGTGGGTTCTGCAGTTCTGGAATTTGTTCAGAGCCATTTTTTACAGGTGTTTGGAGGGTCTTGGGTGAGAGCTTTTGGCAAGTCCCTGCCTTCCAGCCACCATCTTGTTCCACACCAAGTCTTTTTTTTTTTAATTAAGATTTTTCATTTTTAGTTTACAGCACTCAGTTCCGCATGATCCTTTGTTCCAGACCTTCTTCCCTCCCCCCTCCCCAAGATGACATAGAATCCAATATATCCTCTATATAGCTAATATAATTTCGCATTAAACCCATCTACACAACAGTCAAGTTGCAAAGAAGAACCACGAACAATGGAATTAATCATGAGAAAGAAGAAACAAAACCAACAAAAAAATGAAAACAACAAAAAAAAAAAACAAAAAAAACACAAGAAAAATAAAGGAGAGCAAATAGTTTGCCTCAATCTTCATTCAGACTCCATAGTTCTTTCTCTGGTTGTAGATAGGTCTTTCCATCATGAGTCCTTTGGAGTTGTCTTTAAACCTTGTATTGCTGAGAAGAGCCAGGTTAGTCATCACAGAATACGTATATCTGTTGTTGTGTATAATGTTCTCCTGGTTCTGCTGTACTCACTCAGCATTATATCATGTAGGTTTTTCCAGGTTATCATGAAATCTGTATCTTCGCCATTTCTTATAGCACAATAGTATTCCATTACATTCATTTACCAGAACTTGTTCAACCATTCCCCAATTGATGGGCATCCCCTTGATTTCCAATTCGTTGCTACCAGAAAAAGAGCCACTATAAATATTTTTGTACATATGGGTCTCCTTCCCATTTGTGTGATCTCTTTGGGATACATCCCTAAAAGGGGTATTGCTGGGTCAAAGGCTATGCATGTTTTTATAGCCCTTTGAGCACAGTTCCAAATTGCTCTCTAGAATGGTTGGATCAGTTTACAACTCCACCAGCAATGTAACAGTGTTGCAACTTTCCCATGTCCTCTCCAGCATTTAGCAGTTTCCTGTTTTGTCATGTTAGCCAATCTTACAGGAGAGATGTGGTATCTAAGAGATGTTTTGATTTGCATTTCTCTAATCAGTAGTGATTTAGAACATTTTTTCATATGCCTATAGATATCTTTTATTTCTTCTGAAAACTGCCTGTCCATATCCTTTGAACATTTCTCAATTGAGGAATGACTTGTAGTCCTATAAATTTGGCTCAGTTCCCTGTATACTTTAGAGATGAGGCCTTTGTCAGAGACACTAGTCATAAAGATTTTCTCCCAATTTTCTGCTTCCCTCCTAATCTTTGTTGCATTGGCTTTGTTTACACAAAGACTTTTCAATTTAACATAATCAAAATTATCCATTTTGCATTTTGTAATGCTCTCTATCTGTTGTGTCATGAATTCTTTGCATTTCCATAAATCTGATAGGTAAACTATTTCTTGCTTTCCCAAATTGCTTATAGTATCAGCCTCTATTCCTAAATCATGAACCCATTTTGACTTTATTTTGGTATATGGTATAAGATATTGGTCTATGCCCAGTTTCTGCCACACCATTTTCCAATTTTCCCAACAGTTTTTGGGAAATAGTGAATTCTTAGCCCAGAAGCTGGATTCTTTGGGTTTATCAAAGAGTAGATTGCTATAGTCGTTGACTACTGCATCTTGTGTACCTATCCTATTCCACTGATCCATGACTCTGTTTCTTAGCCAGTACTAGGTAGTTTTGATGACTGCTGCTTTATAGTACAGTTTAACATCTGGTATGGCTAGGCCACCTTTCCTAGCATTTCTTTTCATTAATTACCTTGATATTCTGGATCTCTTGTTCTTTCAGATGAATTTTGTTATTGTTTTATCCAGCTCTGTAAAATAATTTTTGGTAGTTCGATTGATATGGCACTGAATAAGTAAATTAATTTAGGTAAAATTGTCATTTTTATTATATTAGCTCAGCCTAACCATGGGCAACTGATATTTTTTCCATTTATTTAGATATGACTTTATTTGTGTGAAAAGTGTTTCATAATTATGTTCATAAAGGCCCTGGATTTGTCTTGGCAGGTAGACTCCCAAATATTTTATAGTGTCTACAGTACCTTTAAATGGACTTTCTCTTTCTATCTCTTGCTGTTGGGCTTTGTTAGTAATGTATAGGAATACTGAGGATTTATGTGGGTTTATTTTATATCCTGCAACTTTGCTAAAGTTGTTCATTATTTCAAGTAGCTTTTTACTTGATTCTCTAGGATTTTCTAAATAAATCATCATATCATCTGCAAAAAGTGATAATTTAGTTTCTTCTTGGCCTATTCTAATTCCTTCAATTTCTTTTTCTTCTCTTATTGCTACAGCTAACATTTCTATGACCAAATTGGATAATAGGGGTGATAATGGACATCCTTGTTTCACCCCTGATCTTATTGGGAATGTGTCTAGATTATCCCCATTACAAATAATGCTTGTTGATGGTTTTAGGTAGATGTTATTTATAAGTTTAAGGAAGGCTCTATTTATTCCTATGCTTTCTAGTGCTTTTAATAAGAATGGGTGTTGTATTTTGTCAAAGACTTTTTCTGCATATATTGAGATGGTCATATGGTTTCTGCTAGTTTTATTGTTGATATGATCAATTACACTGATAGTTTTCCCAATATTGAACCAGCCTTTGTATTCCTGGAATAAATTCTACCTGGTCATAGTGTATTATTCTCGTGATAAGTTGCTGCAATATTTTTGCTAATATTTTATTTAAAAATTTGCATCAATATTCATTAGAGCAATTGGTCTATAGTTTTCTTTCTCTGTTTTGATTCTTCCTGGTTTGGGTATTATTACCATATTTGTGTCATAAAAAGAATTTGGTAGGACTCCTTCTTCACCTATTTTCCCAAATAGTCTATAAAATATAAGAATTAATTGTTGTTTAAATGTTTGATAGAATTCACATGTAAAACCATCTGACCCTGGGGATTTTTTCCTAGGGAGTTCATTGATGACTTGCTCAATTTCTTTTTCTGAGATGGAGTTATTTAGGTATTTTATTTCCTCTTCTGTTAACCTGGGCAATTTATATTTTTGTAAATATTCATCCATTCCCCTAAGGTTGTCAAATTCATAGGCATACACATTGGGAAAAATAATTCCTAATAGTTGTTTTAATTACCTCTTCATTGGAGGTAAATTCACCATTTTAATTTTTGATACTGGTAGTTTGTTTTTCTTCTTTCTTTTTTTAATCAAATTGACCGAAGGTTTACCAATTTTATTGGTTTTTTTTTCCATAAAACTAGCTCTTGGTTTTATTTACTGATTTAATAGTTTTCTTGATTTCAACTTTATTAATCTCTCCTTTGATTTTCAGTATTTCTAGTTTGGTATTTAATTGGGGATTTTCAATTTGTTCTTTTTCTAGCTTTTACAGTTGCATGCCCAATTCGTTGATCTCCTTTTTATTTATTTTATTCATGTTAGCATTTAGAGATATAAAACTTCCCCTAAGAACTGCTTTTGTTGCATCCCATAAGTTTTGGTATGTTGTCTCATTATTGTCATTCTCTTGAATGAAGTTATTGTTTCTCTGATTTGTTCTTTGGCCCACTCATTCTTTAGAATTAGATTACTTAGTTTCCAATTAATTTTTAGTTTATTTTCCATGGTTCCTTATTACAAATAATTTTTATTGCATCATGATCTGAATAGGATGCTTTGACTACTTCTGTCTTTCTGCATTGGATTGTGAGGTTTTTATGCCCTAGTACATGGTCAATTTTTGATTATGTGCCATGTACCACTGAGAAAAAAAGTGTATTCCTTTTTTCTCCATTCAGTTTTCTTCAGAGGTCTATCATATCTGCCTTTTCTAAAATTTTATTCACCTCCTTAACTTCTTGTTTATTTTGAGGTTAGATTTATCCAGTTCAGAGAGGGGGAGGTTGAGGTCCTCCACTATTATAATTTTGCTATCCATTTCTTCCTGTAACTCCCTTAATTTCTCCTCTAAGAATTTGCATGCTATACCACTTGGTGCACATATTTTAAATAATGATATTGCTTCATTGTTTATGGTGCCTTTTAGTAGGATATAATGTCCTTCCTTATCTCTTTTAATTAGATCTATCTTTTCTTTTGCTTTTTTGAGATTAGGATTGCTACCCCTGCTGTTTTTACTTTAGCTGAAGCACAATATATTCTACTCCAGCCTTTTACCTTTACCCTGTGTGTATCCCCCTGTTTCAAATGTGTTTCTTGTAAACAGCATGTTGCAGGATTATGGTTTTTAATCCATTCTGCTATCTGCTTCCATTTTATAGGACAGTTTATCCCATTCACATTCACAGTTATGATTACTATCTCTGTCTTTTTTCTCCATCCTATTTCCCCACATTTATGCTTTTCTTTCTCCCTTCTCCCTTCCACTCCTCAAAAGAGTTTTGCTTTTGCCCACCGCCTGCCTCAGTTTACCCTCCCTCTTGATTTCCCTCCCTTATCTTCCCTTTTTTCCCTTGCTACTTCTTCCCTCCCTTCTGACCACCCCCTCCCTTTTCTTTCCCCTTTCCCCTCCTACTGCCTGTAGGACAAGTTTGATTTCTATATTTATGAGGATATGTTATTCCCTTCTTGAACCAAATCCAATGAGAGTGAAGCTCAAATACTGCTCTTCTCCCTCCTTTCTTTCCCTCTACTGTAATATGTTTTTGTGCCTCTTCATGTGATATAATTTACCCTTTTCTACTACCTTCTTACCTCTTCTCCCAGAACCATCCCTTTATATCTCTTAATTATATTTTTTATCATTATATCAGTTATTTTATACTGACACCCACAGTCTATGTAAATCCCTTTCAATTATCATAATAATTGTACTATTCTCAAGATTGACATATGTATAAAACATATATAAAACAAAATAATCCTATACAGGGATGTAACTAATTTGCCTTATTGATTAACTGGGATTTTTCCCCCATTTACCTTTTTATGTCTCTCTTGAGTTTTGTATTTGAAGATCAAATTTTCCATTGAGCTCTGGCCTTTTCATCAAAAAGTTCTGGAATTCCCTTATTTCATTGAATGTCCATCTCCTTGCCTGGAAAATTATGTTCAATTTTGCTGGGTAGTTGATCCTTGGTTGTAGTCCAAGCTCCTTTGTCTTTTAGAATATCATATTCCAATTTCTCCTGTAATTTAAGGTAGAAGCTGAAAGATCCTGTGTGATCCTGACTGTAGTTCCATGATGTTTGAATTGTTTCTTTCTAGCTGCTTGCAGTATTTTCTCCTTGACCAGGTAGTTCTGGAATTTGGCTATATTATTTCTTGGAGTTTTCAATTTGGGATCTCTTTCAGGGGGTGGTTGGTGGATTCTTTCCATGATGATTTTACCCTCTGGTTCCAGAACCTTGGGTCAATTTTCCTTAAGATTCTGCCCAGGCTCTTTTTTCATCATGACTTTCAGGTAGACCAATAATTTTTAGATTGTCTCTCCTGGATCTGTTTTCCAGGTCAGTTGTTTTGCCAATCAGATATTTCACATTTTCTTCTATTTTTTCATTCTTTAGATTTTGTTTGACTGATTCTTGGTGTCTTATAGAGTCATTAGCTTCTACTTGCCCATTTCTATTTTTTAATGTATTGTTTTCTTCCTTTAGCTTCTCTATCTTCTTTTCCATTTGGTTGATTTTACTTTTCAATGAGACATTTTCTCCATTTATATTCTGATTCTCCTTAATCATTTTGCCAATTTTACTTTTTAAAAATTGTTTTCATCAGTAAATATTTTTCCCATTTTTCCATTTTTTCTTTTACCTCCCTAATTTGGTTTTTAAAGTCCTCCTTGAGTTCTTCCAGTAATGCTTTTAGCCCTGGAGACAAGTTCACTTTCCCTTTTGAGGTTTCAGATGTGGGTGTAGTGTCCATGCTGTCCTCTTCTGAATTGGTATTTTGATCTTTCCTGTCTCCATAATACGAATCAATGGTCTTTGAAAGCTTCTTAGTGTTTTTTTTCATGGTGGTTTCTTTTTCTGCTGGTTTCTAAAGTGGATCTTTGCTTCTGGGGCTCAGGGGGCTCTGTCCCAAGTTTCTTGTGTTGGGATCTAGCTTTATGTGCTATGACCTCTGATTTCATGAGGTGGGGGGGAGGGGTGGTCTGGCTGCTGGGAGTCTCCTTTTCCCCAGGACTGCTCTGCAACACAGGTAGTCTCAGCTGTTATCTGTGCTGGTGTCTGCCACTTCCCCTGGCTGTGCAAAGCCACGTCTGGGGTCCTAGCATCGACTTTTGTTAGCTCCACCCCCCTGGGCTCAGTTATTCTCATTGTTCTGCTGAGAGGAGGGTTACTGGGACACCTCTCTTCCTGCACTACCGTCCTTCCGCCACCACAAAAAGGGCCCTCTCCCTACTGAAGCCCCACTTCTGGCTCCTCTGTTTCTCCCGTGGAAGTATTCTCTGGGTTTATTCAAGGGAGGAATGAGAGCTGTTTTACCTGGCCATCATGGCTCCCAGAATTTCAAGAAGGCGAGTTTCAAACCTTTAGACTGTGGAGTGGAGGCCTTCCGGCTAGCTGCTCCTGCAGACACAGGCTCTGTGCTCTGACAGACTCCCATCCTGGGGTGAGAGGCCTGGGGCTCGATCTCAGCCATAGCTGGTACTTCCACCCTGGGCCTGTTCCTGGTCTGGCATTTTGCTCACCCAGTGACCTCCCAGAGTGACGCTCTGGCTGGATTCCTCTGCTGTTCCTGTTTGGTTTGGTCTGGTGCCCTTGCACGTGCTTGGTGTTCCTACCCCTTTCAGTCTACTAGAGGCTTCTGACTCTCTCAAATCTGCTCAGGTTTACTTTTTTAGACATATCTGACAGAATTTGTGAGAGAGCTCCAGTAGTTCCTTCCTTTCACAACACCATCTTGGCTCCTGCAGATCGCAAGTCTTAGAGAGCCTATGTGATACAGCTATTAAGTGTCAGACATGGCATTTGAACCTAGGTCTACCTGTCTTGAAGTAGCTAAATGGCTCAATGACTAGAACACTGGTCTGGAGTCAGAAAGACCTGAATTCAAATCTGACTTTAGATGCTTACTAGCTAATGTAAGCCTGAGTATGTCACTTTGACCCTGTTTGCCTCAGTTTCTTCATCTATAAAATGAGCTGGAGAAGAAAACGGCAAACCACTCTAGCATCTTTGCCAAGAAAACCCCAAATGGGGTCACAAAGTAGACCATGACTGAAATGACTGAACAACATTAGAATATATGTGTGCATTTATGCATATATACATTTATTAACTTATGATGTATATATTAGACATATACTTGTTGATGACTCTTAAGGTTAACTTAACTCTTAAGGATAACTCTTAAGGTTCTGTCAACCATGTGGGAAGAGAGGAGGTATGCATAGTCAACCACTTAGTACGAACATCCCAGATTGGGTTACAATCTAGCTTACATCAAAAATGTAAGTTTGTTCAGGGCAAGGATTATCTTATTCTTTGTCTTTTAACCTCCAACAACTAGCATAATGCCTGGCACATAGTAGGTAGTTAATAAATGGTTTTTTGACTGATTGAGTTAATGAAATCATTAGCTATTTTGGAGTCTCGATTTCTTTATTTGTGAAATCAAGTGTTCTGTCTAGCTGTTAGACTCTCTCCTGTCTGCAGAATGCTGTGATTCCTGGATTTACTCCACACTGGGTAAAAAGGAAGAAAAAGAAGGCATCTGCTTAGTGAGCTATGATTTGAGAAGAGGAGTGTGCCTTTATGGATAGAAAGACTCCATCTGGATTAGTAATTCTTTGTATTTCTGCAGGGGCCTGATTTGAGTTGTTCCAAGGGCTGAATAAACACGCATTTATCCTCAAAACACCCTGTGAGTTCCCTCGTGTGGTCTGGGGAGGGTGTGGGGCTGAGTGGTGAGAGCCCAAGATTAGCTCTCAGCCACATTTATGGATTCTGGCCCCTGTTGGGAAATTACTTAACCTCCATGTGCCTCAGTTCACCATCAATAAAATCATAATGATAATAATAATAATAATTTCTAGCCTCAAAGGGATGGTAATAATTAGTTTTCATTCAGAAACTACTTGAGAACTTGAGCTGCAAAGTGCTGGTTGAATGGGCCAGCCTGCCCAAAGGGGACAGCTTGGGGTTCTGAGGCTCTGGAGGTTAAGTGACTCGTATCCAGGCACGAGAGAGGGCCAAAGGCAGAAAGAAGGACAGAATGACCCCTGTCCTGGCTCTAAGCTCTCTTCTCTAACTACACCAGACCACGGGCCCTGCCTCTGGTAATTAGAAATTACTTCAGCACATAAACAGGCACTTTAAAATGTTTTCTTTTAACAACGAGCCACCCTCTTCTCCTGGCCACGCGGAGAGGGGGAAACAGTTTCTGCTGCCCACTATCCCCACCTCCTTTTCAGCTTGGCCCGAGAAGCCCTCACCCTGGAGGGCAGCATCCATAGAGAAACATCGGCTCTGGTAATGGCCCCCTTCCAGGATCCCTTGTAAAAATGGCCTCCCTGCTGTATCAATTACCAGTGCATTCACATGGCCTTTAATTCTCAGTGACTGACCACAGTGCCCTCCCTGCTCATCCCTATAACAGCCTCCTTCTCTCCCTTTCTAACCTTCTCTCTTCTCCCCTTTAGGAAAGTTCCCGAACGGTTCACCCAACAAAGCTTCAGTTATTGCCATTGGCTGCTCATATGCTGCCCCTAAACACCCTTTCAATACACCATGTCCTATGTAGTGGGTGATAACAACTTTGTTTGTGTTTAATTAGCTCTTGGTTTATGAGGGCAGTTTGTGTTTGGGGTGTGGCTGTTTTAGTGGGTTCTGTTGCCCTACAGAAATATATGTATAGAGGTGGCTACCTCTGTGTGGGCCTTTGCCATACTTGGGACTCCAGGGCTGGGAGCTGGAAGGCCAGGGCCTGACTATATTACTAATTTGAGTAAGGCATTTGACCTGCTCTTAGCCTGAGCTTCCTTCCATTAGAAATACTGCTTGTCATTTGGATTGGAAGGCCTCCAAAAGGCTGGCTCAGCAGATGCCCATGATGCCAGACCACTAGGCAATATTTCTAGAGGTGGTAGGTTTGATTCTTCCTATTTGCCCTAGAAAATTGTATAAATGCATGCTACTCCATATGCTATTGGTCAAATTCCCCTTTCCTCAATCTTTTAGGGACACATGACGCTGACATTCATACATACACATATATGTGTGTGTATGTATGTGTATATATATATATGTGTGTATATATATGTATATATATACACACATATATTTGTTTTATCTTTAAAGATCATAGCATTGAATACAGGTCCCATATCATGAACTAAAATATATTAAAAACAAAAACAAGATTTGACCGTCAAGCCATTTGACAATTTGATTTTTAAATGAACATAATCTGCATTTGAGTGTCCAAACTAGCATCTGTAAACCTTAAAAGTATTCAGACTTGGAAAACCATAATTTATTCCCATGATACTCTCATTGATTAAAAATTCTTCTAGAACCTTGGGAATTCCCTTCAGAGCCTGCAATATGTTCTGAATAATCTTGGTGGTGGTTTATCTTTCCTTTTTGAGGGTATATCTGATTTTTAGAAATAGCTGGAAGGTTTAAACAAGATCAAACTGGGTAATACTATTCATATTATTTTTCATGTAATGAAAGAACTGGGTTCTCTTGAAAGTCTATGATTCCAAAGACATTGGGAATACAAAGAAAAACAAAAACAATCCCTTTCCTCAAGGAGTTTATATCCCTAGTACCTAACAGTATATGGCATATAGTAAGCATTTAATAAATGCTTGTGATATGGACTGATGAGGTTATCCAAAATAGTCTTACATGAGCGTAATATTCTTTCCAGGTTACCATGTGTTTCTTTTTTTTTTAAGTGTTTTTAATTTTTGTTGTTATCGAGAAACAGTGCAGTATAGTGGATAGAAAACTAGGCTTTAAAACCTAGGCTTGTTTACTCTCTCTGAAACATACTGGCTGGTTGACCCTGGGCAAGTCACTTCATTTCTCAGGGTGCTAAGCAGCTAAGCAGAAGATGTCTACTTGCATTAATAAAGGCAGTTTCTTCACCTGGGAATTCTCTGTTCCAATGAAATCACAGATCTAATCTCTATCCTTATTCTAATTTTTTTGTTCTTCTCAACTTGACAAACACCAAAAAATATGAACACTTCCATATACAAAGAATAACAGAAAAGAGAAAAAAACTTCATGTTCATTTAAAAAGTATATGTTTAATTTTGCAGTAGAGTTTCACAGATCTTGCTCTTCTCTGTGTGGCTCTCTGAATTGTTTTATGGTCTCTTCTAAGCATTTTCTTTAAATGCTTCATCTCCAATCTTTTCTTTGAGGGGTCATCACTATAAGTATTCCTTTCTAATTCTCCCCAAAAGTATATTTAAAAAGAACCCTCAAAAACACCTTCCTTATAACCAGTTAGCATAGCCAAGCAATATAAACTCAATCATTGGTCATGTCCAAATATGTGTATCTCATTCTGTACCTAGTCCATCACCTCTGAAGAGGTGGGAGTAAGGCTTCATCGCTAGTCATCTGGAACAGTAGTTGAAAATGACATTGACAAGAATTTTTAAATTTTTCAAAATTGTTTTACTTTAAAATGTTGTAGTTATTTTACAAATTGTTCTCCTGGTTTTATTCACATCGTTCTACAGGAATTGATAGATTTCTCTGAAAACATTTGTAGAGTTTCCTGTGCAATCATCTTTTTTATTATGCCATATTATGGAAATGCTTGTTTTGTTGCAAGCATTGAAAATAAAATATATTTTTTTAAAAAGATGGGAAAAAAGAAACATCCCGTTACAATTACATACCATAATTTGTTCATCCATTTTCCTATTGATGGGTATCCATTTTGTTTCTAGTTCCTTGCTGCAATATAAAGTTGTTATATTTTCCCATATGGGTCTTTCCCTCTTTCTTTTATTTCTTTTGGGGTATAGGCCTAATAGTGGTATCACTGAGAAGAAAAAGTATGCACAATTTAATGATTTTCTGAATATAGTTTCAAATTGCTTTCCAGAATGTTGAGATCAATTTATAGCTCCAATAGCAGTGTATTAATATGCATGTCCTCCCATTTTGCCTCTTGTAGTTTTGGGGAAGCCCAAGAGTTGTTCTAATTTTCATTTATCTTATTAATGATTTGAAACAATTTTTTTCATGACTGTTGATAGTTTCTTTTTCTTCTTTTGAGAATGGCATGCTCATACCCTGTGATCATTTATCTATTGGGGAATGGCTCTTATTCTTATGTATTTCAATCTATTCCCCACATAGCTTAGATTATCAGAAATTTATCATAAAAACTTACAGCAGTTTTTTTCCAGTTCACTGTTTCCCTTCCAATTTTAGCTATATTGATTTTGTTTATGCCATAATTGCAATGAGTGTGAAGTGTACGAAAAAATGTAGACAAGCATACACTAAAGGTTTTTTAAAAGGCGCCTTTTTAGTGCCATGGACCCCTTTGGCCATCTGGTGAAACCTACGGACCCTTTCTCAGAATAATGTTTTTAAATAATTCTAGAAATGCCAAATTTCAGTTAGTGGTTAGTGAAAACAAACATTTTTTTCCCATCCAAATCCATGGATCCCCTGAAACCTGTCCATGGATCCCTTGTAGATCTATGGACCCCAGGTTTAAACTATTGACCTATACAAAGTGATGAAAAATGAAATCAGTAGAATTAGAATTGCAGACCTACTAGGAAAAACACAACTATATAAAAAGAAAAAAAAGGAAAGATGAGAAACAGGGTCAAAAGTGACTCACACAGGCCTAGAAGGGGGCACAAAACAAAAGCATTTTCCTTGATAGGTGAGCCTTTGTCTTAACTTGCCAGAAAGTCTTCCCAAACATTTCCTAACAAGGCTGCTATCTGTGGACTCTCTACCCCCAACATTTCTGTGTATTGTCTTTCCTTGTTAAAATGTAAGATCCTTGAAGGTGGGGGCTGTTGCTTGCTTATATTTGTATCTCCAGCACCTGGCACACTATTAAGTATTTAATAGGTTTTTTTTTTGTTCCATTAATTCTTTACCTGTTTGTTATTTGTTTGATTATTTTTCTTTCCACCTGGTAAGTTCATAATATTTTTAAAAGATGTACATACTTTACACCACCTTTATTCTATTCTTGGATGATTTCCCTTAATGGTAAATGGATAGAAACAAAAAATCATCCATTCAAAGAGGTGAGAGCTAACACTGGCAGGATTTTTCTTATAAATGACTGCCAGTCTCCAGATTTGGGATCTTTTGAATCTTCTTCCAGGATAATCAAGTATAAGAGATTGATCAGAAGGCCTGATTTCTACAAAACTACAGGAAACTACCCTAGTTCATTCTATTGGGGAATGAAAACGGGCCTTTTGAACCCAGGCAATTAGATGAGTTCAAAAGTAGAATAGAGGTGGTTGGTTTTCCCTTGTTGGACATCTCGAGAAAAGGCTGGGTGACTGACCACTTGACAGGGATGCTGCTGAAGGCCATGATCTTCATAGTTGAGGGAATGCCTACAGTGATGAGATCATTGATCCATTTGAGTATACCAGTATGGCTATTTAGAGACAATTGCGGGAGTAGCAGATAGAGTGTTAAACTTGAAGTCTAGAAGACCCTAGTTCAAGTCTTGCCCCTGACACTTAATAGCTGAGAGACCCTGAGCAAATCACTTAACCTCAGACAATGACCTAAGGCTTGTCTACTAGATAATAGACTAGTGGCAATCTGTACTAGTAAGTAGCAGGATTGCCATATGTTGGCACAGTCACAGAACATTAATGTATGGACACTTTATTTCAAGAGATCCCTTATCATTAACTGGAATATAGCTCAAAATAGACCTGATTCTTCTGCTGCCACTTACAAATGATAATTAAATTACTGATTTCATGACAAAGCAGAAAGATTGCCTGTAGGTATGTGAGAGACCATTTATCTGAGAGGTAAGGTAACTACAATGACTAATTTATAATTTTACTCCACAGTAGAGGGGAGGTGCCATTCATACAGTGAGCCGTGCATTAAAGCAACTTCTTATGAGACAGGTAATTACACATACAAAATATAGATTCTCCATCTGATTTCTAACATTTCCCCTTTTCAAACAATTCCTTCTTTTCTGATTCCAGTATTATTTGGTGAATTTCATAAATATAACAAGGAACCAAGTTATAGAGGAATTACAAAATAAACACATATAAAGATCCTTAGGGATCATATGGACTAACACTATTTTTCTTAATTTAAAAAGTGTTTTATCCTTTTGCTATTTCATTCATCATTTCTATAGAACTGCCCTTCTTTTATAACAATGGGAAACAGTTAAGTAAAACCTATGGTTATAATGACTATACCTGACAAAATATGACATTTTAAAACCATAATCCCCCACCTCATTACCAAAAGAGTCATAAAATCATAAATAGAAGGGAACTTAAAGGTCATCTATTCACAAATAAAAAGGAATTTTGAGTCATCTAGTTCAATTCTCTCATTTTACATATAGGGAAACTGAGTCCCAGATGTGTTAAGTAACTCACCTAAAGCCATACAGGTAGTAGGAACTGGGATTTAAACCCAAGTTTTCTGCCTCCAAATCCAGTGATGGCTCCAAATTCCACCATGCCATGCTATAAGAAATATTCTCTCATCTCTTCTCCATGACTAAGATTGGTCATTACAATTACTCAGTGTTTGGCTTCCACTCAGTGATCTTTTCATTTATGTTATTGCAATCATGTTCCTACTTTCTTATTTAATAGATTAGGAAAATGAGGCCCAGAGAATTGATGTGACTTATCTAGGGTCACAGAGTTAGGAAGCAACAGAACAAAGACCAGAACCCAGGGCTCCTACTTAGGGCATTTTCTACAGTCAGTTCAGGTTGTATTTAAGGTATTATTTTAGTATTGAAGCAATACACATCCTTGTTCTCTTACTGACTTTTCTTTTTCATTTTTTTCCAATTAATCAAAATCTATTTTCTCTCCTTTCCCCTCCCATGAAAAAAAGAAAGACACAACCTTTGTAATAAATACGCTTAGTCAAACCAAACAAACTCCTGCATTAGTGATATCCAAAGTGAGTCACATTCTATATCCTGAATCCATCTTGTTTCTGTCAAGAGGCAGATAGTATATTTTATTATCAGTCTTCTGGAATCATGGTTGGTAATTCAGAGGTCCTAGTCTTTCAAATTTGTTTGTTTTTCACAGACTTAACTTAGTTTATCTTTAGGGATGACCACAAGTCTGAAATATTGCTGTTGAGGGGTAATTGAGAAAAAGTGTTTCAAAAGCATGAGCACATCGCCGGTGTATATGCAGATGCTGGGGATGAAATGTGGGTGTACTTTTGCATATTATTTATCAGTTTAAGGTTTAGAGGCTTCTCTGAGCCATTACATACCCAGGAATGTGTAACTCAACAATAGCGTCTGGATTTTTACCACAATTCCTCATGGAGCGTACACAACCATAAGGTTAAAGAAGTCTGTTCTAGGTCACACGTAGAGTCAGGAACTCAACAAGATTGGAACACAAGGTGCTTTTGGTCAAGGCTAGCCCCAGGCAAGATGGCAAAACAGGAAAAGTTGAGTTTTTGTTCCTCCTTCTGTGCCTGTTCACCTGATGCCAAGTGTTGAGATTTGCCCTGTTTGTCCAGAGCTCTAGAGCCTGACAATTCCAGGAAAAATGTAAAAGGCTGGATTGGGAGAACCAGGAGTATGTCAAAGTTGAGCACCTGGTTTGGCATAGTCACCAACCAGGCCAGCAGTCCATAGACTAGGAGATGACCGCAATAATGGTGTGACACAAAACAACTTCAAAAGAGCTCAGAACATTCATCAAACCTGTGACTTCAGGAAACTGATGGTGAGACAAAGTACCCACCTTGGACAGGGAGGCAACAGATTAAAACTGCAAAATGAGATACAGATTCTCAGCTGTGGCCAATGTGTTGATTTGTTTTACTCAACCACACCTATTGATTATAAGGCAGGACTCTGTGTGTGTGTGTGTGTGTGTGTTTGTGTGTGTGTGTGTGTATGTGCATGATTAGTGGGTAGTCATAGACATGCAAAAAACAGCATCAAAAAAATATTTTTTAAATGCATAGAAGAGAAAAGGTAAAAACAATCTGCAGAAAGAGGCAAAAATAGAGGATTTTGTTGTTACGGTGGTTCAGTCATTCCAGTCACATACAACTCTTCATGACCTCCTTTGGGGTTTTCTTCATAGATATACTGGAGTGATTTGCCATTTCCTTCTCCAGCTTATTTTGTAGATGAGGAAACTGAGGCAATCAGGGTCAAGTGATTTGCCCAGGGTCAAATAACTGGAGACTGAGCTGGGAATTTAACCTACATCTTCTTGCTCCTCGTTTTATAAATGAGGAAAGTGAAGTAATCAGGGCCAAATGATATACCCAAGATCAAACAGCTAATAAAGTGTATGAGGCCGGATTTGAACTCATGTCTTCCTGACTTTAGGCCTGGTGCTCTAAACACTGAACTACTGTACTGCATTTTCATTGCTTCATTAAATTATATATGCACATATGATATTTTTATCACATAGTATAATTTATAATTAGATAGAAAGATAGATAGACAGACAGACAGACTTGGGTTCAAATTTTGCCTCTGGGACTTATTAACTGTACACACAAGTCACTAACCTCTCTGGTCCTTAATTCCTTATTTATAAAATGAAGGAGTTAGACTATATGACTTCTAAGGTTCCTTCCAGCTTTAAATCTATGACCTAAGCTTGTGCTCTCTCTCTCTCTCTCTCTCTCTCTCTCTCTCTCTCTCTCTCTCTCTGTGTCTCTCTCTCTCTGCTTCTCTCTCTCTCTCTGTCTCTCTCTCTCTGTCTCTCTCTTTCATTGTACATGAAACATTCACAGTTTCTTATATATCTTCCTTATTCTTTTTCTGCCTATTGCAATGTTTATATTAATGATCAAGTTCACAATAAGAAAGAAAAATAATTTTGTATAGTGAAATTGTATGGAGCTAACAGATCTATATCACCTGAAAATTTAAGGGAAAAATGAACAAGATAACCTATAACAAGATCCCAGAGAGAAGAACACCTTGTCAACTGAAGCAAGACTCCATATTTCCACCATAGAGACCTTATCCTGTATACCTTCCTCTTGGATAGATCCCCATGTTTCAGATGTTTCACTTGTTCTTCTCCCTGCCCCCCCCAACACCATGCACAACAAAACATACACCTGTCCTCTATCCTATTCCATTGCTCTATAAGAGAGCTTACTGTTTGCTTTCAGAACTACCCAATGTTAATGCATTAATGGAAGATGGTGATATGTTAATGGATCCTAGCCCTCCCTCTCCTGTTGGATAACATATATTGAGTGTATGGATGTTCAAGGAGGACTAGGACTTCTGGTGTGAGGGCATGCTGAGTCCTTTTCAGGGTTGCTCATCTACCTTTGGTGAGTACCTGGCACACAACTCTCATATGTGGTTCCAAGAAGCTTAGCATGCACATCCACCTCTTCCTACTTCTTCCACTACCTTTGCCCCAGTTTTCTCCATGAACAATCCAGAAGCATTCACACACAGCTTTTCCCAGGAGTCCCTATTCCCAAACATCCATTTCTGGTGGAATCTGGGATAGCCATATGCAAATAAGGGTTGAGGAATTTTAATATACAAAGTTGAGGAAGTTGAAGCCCAGAGAGGCTAAGAAACTTGCCAATAACATAGGGCAGTTAATGGCAGAGCCAGGATTTGTTCCCACATCCTCCAATTTTATGCTACTGTTTGATTACAGATATCGGAAAGGGCTGTCTGACTTTGATTCCAACTGATCCCATGATTGGAGCAGGTCTGGTTTCTCTGTTGCTACACTTGGTAATTGAGTTACAATTCTCATCAGATATCACCCTGCCCCTCCCTTCTTCCTCCCCCCCCCCCCCCGCCCCTCCTCAAGCCTTCTCTATGGACTTTTCCTTGTTGTGCAAAACAACTTATGTTACAGATTCCCAAGACTATATCTTCCCTGAGACTTCCTCCCTGTAGTCACTTTTTTTTTCATTTTAGTACTATTATTTTTCATGATCCAGCTAGAGTCATTCCAAATTTTATAAAATATATCTCTCCATATATAATTAATAGCAAGTAGTTTCAGCAGAAGTTCATATTTATAGTTCAAACAATTGCTAAACATACACTAGTTGCCTGTCAACAGACTTTTCATCCTAGCTGTTTTATTTGCTCTGAGGATTTTAGATTATTTATTTTCATTTTAATAGTATTTTTCCCCAGTTACCTGTCAAGAAAATTTTTAGCATTCATTTTTACAAGATTTTTAATTGCAAATTTTTCTCCCTCCCTTCTCCTCTTCTGAAAATGGTAGGCAGTTTGATATAGTTTGTAGATGTGGTGTCATATAAAAATATTTCTCTATTAGTCACAGTTGTGAAAGAAGAAAGAGATCAAAAGAAAAAAACCATGAGAAAGAATAAAATAAAAAATATGTTTTCATCTGCATTCAGAGTCCATCAGTTCTTTATCTGGATATGGATAGCATTTTCCTTGGTGAGTCTTTTGTATTTGTCTTGGATCATTGCGTTGCTGAGAAGAGCTAAGTCACTCATAGTTGATCATCACTGTTGCTGATACTGTGTACAATGTTTTCCTGGTTCTGCTCATTTCCCTTTGCATCAGTTTGTACAAGTCTTTCCAGGTTTTCCTGAAATGTGCCTGTTCATCATTTCTTATTTCACAATAGTATTCCCTTACATTCATATACCACAGCTTGTTTAGCCATTCCCCAATTGATGGGTATCCCCTCAATTTCCAATATTTTGCCACCACCAAAAGGCTGCTATAAATATTTTTGTACAAGTAGGTCTTTTTCCCTTTTTTATGATCTCTTTGGGATACAGATCTAGTAATCTGTATCAAAGGGTATGCACACTTTGGTTGCCCTTTGGGTATAGTTCCAAATTGCTCTCCAGAATGGTTATATAAGTTCACAACTCCAACAATGCATTAGTGAACCAATTTTGCCATATCCTCTCAAATATTTACCGTTTTCCTCTTTTGTCATATTAGCCAAACTGATAAGTGTGAGGTGGTACCTCAGAGTTGTTTTAATTTACATTTCACTAATCAAAAGTGATTCATAGCACTTCTTCACATGCCTATAGATAGCTTTGATTTCATCATCTAAAAACTGCCTGTTCATATCTTTTGACCATATATCAATTGGAGAATGGCTTGTCTTCTTATAAATTTGTCTCAGTTCTCTATATATTTAAGAAATGAGGCCTTTATTAGAGACACTTACTGTAAAGATTGTTTCCCAGCTTTCTGCTTTCCTTCTAATCTTGGTTGCATTGGTTTTGTTTGTACAAAAGATTTCTAATTTAATATAATCAAAATTATCTATTTTACATTTCATAATGCTCTTTATCTCTTGTTTGGTCATGAATTTTTCCCCTCCTTATAGATCTGACAGCATATTCCTTGCTCTTCTAATTTGTGTATGGTGTCATCCTTTATGTCTAAATTATGCCAAAAGTTTGTCATATCTAACTTTTCTAATAGTCTATTTACCTCCTTAATTCCTTTTTTGTTTACTTTTGGTTGGATTTATTGAGTTCTGAGAAGGGACATTTGGGGTCCGCCACTAATATAGTTTCGTTGTTGATTTCTTCCTGTAACTCACTTAATTTCTCCTTTAAGAATTTGTATGCTATTCCACCTGGTGCATATATGTTTCATATCAATATTGCTTCTTTGTTTAGCAAGATATAGTTTCTTACCTTATCTCTTGATTAGGCCTATTTTTGTTTTTACTTTGTCTGAGATCAGAATTGCTACCCCTGCTTTTTTCCACCCTTCAGCTGAAGCATAATGATTCTGCTCCAGTCCCTTACCTTCACTCTGTGTGTGTCTGTTTCAAGTGTGTTTCTTGTAAACAACATATTGTAGGATTCTGGTTTTTGATCCACTCTGCTATCTGCTTATGTTGTATGGGAGAGTTCATCCCATTCACATTCATAGTTATGATTACTACCTGTGTATTTCCCTCCATCCTATTTTTCCTCTTGTTTGTCTCTCTCTCCTTTTACCTCTTCCCTCCTCACCAGTGTTTTGCTTCTGTCTACCACTTCCCCTGATCTGCCCTTCCTTAGTCCCCACCATCACCCTTTTACTTGATCTCCTCTCCACCTACTTCCATATCAGGTAAGATAGATTTCTATATTCAACTGATTGTGTATATGATTCATTCTTTGAGCCAATACTTATGAAAGTAATGTTCAAGGGTTGCTTTTCACCCACCCTACCACTATCCCCTCCACTGTAATAGGTTCCTTGTGTCTCTTCATGTGAAATAATTTATCCTATTCAACCTCTGCCTTCCTTCTGCACCCCTTGTACTCCTTCTTATCCTTTAATTTTTTTATCACATTCCTTCAAATTTACCTTATACCTATACCCTCTTTCTATGTATATTCCTTCTAGTTGTACTATTAATGATACAATTTTTAAGAATTACAAGTATTGTCTTCCCATATAATGATGTAAACTGTTTAGCTCTATTAAATCCCTTATGTTTTATTTTCCCTTTTTACTTGTTTATGCTTCTCTTTGGTCTTGATATTGGACATCAAATTTTTGTTTTAGTTCTAGTCTTCTATTTATGAAAGCCTGAAATCCATCTATTTCATTGGATGACCATTTTTCCCCTTGATGTATTGTGCTTAATTTTGCCAGGTAAGTGATTCTTGGTTGTAGTCTTAGCTTCTTTGCCTTCCAGAATATCATGTTCCATGACCTCTGATCCTTTAATGTGGCAGTTGCCAAGTCCTATGTAATCCTGATTGTGACTCCTTGACATTTGAATTATTTCTTTTTGGCCACTTGAAGTATTTTCCCCTTGACCTGATAGTTCTGAAATTTGTCTATAATGTTCCTTAGAGTTTTTATTTGGGGCTCTCTTTCCTGAGGTGATTGGTGGATTCTTTCAATGCCTATTTTACCCTCTGGTTCCAGGACATCAGGGCAGTTTTCCTTGATAGTTTCTTGAGAGAGGCTGTCCAGGTCTTCCTTTTGATTATGGCTTTCAGGTAGTCCAATGATTCTGACATCGTCTCTCCTGGATCTATTTTCCAGGTCAGTTGTTTTTCCCATGAAGTATTTTACAATTTCTTCCATTTTTTTTATTCTTTTGAATTTGTTTGATTGGTTCATGGTGTCTCATAGAGTCACTAGCTTCCACTTGCTCAATTCTAACTATCAGCCTGTTGTTCTATTCAATTAGCTTTTGTACTCTCTTTTCCATATAACCAATTTAACTCTTTAAGGAGTTGTTTTCTTCAATGGATTTTTGTATTTCCTTTTCTACTTGGACAATTCTACTTGCTAATCAGTTTTCCAGGCTGTTGACTCTATTCATAATTCTCTTTCATCACTCTCATTTCTTTTCTCTTTTTTATTCTACTTCTCTTATATGATTTTAAGCTCCTTTTTGAGCTCTTCTATGAGTTTCTTTTTGGGCTTGAGACCACTTCTCACTTTAATTTGGGGTTTTGCTCATAGGTATTTTGACATTATTATCCTCTTCCGAGTTTGTGTCTTGATCTTTCCTATCACCACAATAACTGAACTGATGTTGTCCTGAGGCCCCTAGGGTACCTTTATGTCTGGTGCTGTGCTGAGGGGGTGGGGTGTGGGTGGCTGGCACTGCTAGAAGCTGTAGGGGTCTGGCAGTTTACCTGGTGCTGAGCTTGGGTCCTAGTGGTAGTATCTGGCATGTGCTGAGGCCCATGGGGTGTTTTCACATTTCCCTGGGTCTACACTGAAGCATATGAAGTTCTGGCTACTGGAGGATGACTGTTTGCCTGGGGCTATACTGAAGTATGAAGTCATGATTCTCCAAGCTAGAGTGTGTTAGTTCCCCTGGCTATGCTAAGTCATGTGGGGGATCCCTATGTTAGTGTTTGCCTGCTCCACCACGCTCAGAATCTCCTGCTGGTTTACTGAGGTGGGGTTTCTTCTGGATTGCTGGGATGCTTTGCACTCCCCTTTTACATGAGTGAAACATATCTTTCTTGCCAATCTTCTGAGTTTCTTGGATGAAAATCGTGTTTCACCCCATCTTTTTGCTGGCTCTGCTGTTCCAAGATTTGTTTGGGGCACATTTTATGGTTGTTTAGAGGTGAATATGGGACAGTTACAGCAATTTACTGATTACTCTGCCACCTTGGCTCCCAGAAGTTCCTCTATTTTAATTTCCTCCCTGTGGTCATTTAAATCCTGCCCAGTTCTGCCCCTCTTGGTCACTGCAGAGCTTGGTCTTGCATGCCTGAATTGCAGTCCCCTTGCCTCAATTAAAAGATCCTAGCTTTTGCTATTTTTTCTATCTCCCTTATTTCAGGTTGACACTACAAATGCATCCCAACCATAGGTGAATTCAAAATAGCCCTGACATTTAACTGTTACCTAGACATAATCCCCAATGTGAATATATCATGTGAAAATATTCTTTTCTATGAGCTTTTCCAACCTCATAGCT
Organism: Trichosurus vulpecula; assembly: GCF_011100635.1. Taxonomy (NCBI): domain Eukaryota; kingdom Metazoa; phylum Chordata; class Mammalia; order Diprotodontia; family Phalangeridae; genus Trichosurus; species Trichosurus vulpecula. The sequence goes on along the minus strand of NC_050573.1, from coordinate 397,410,808 downwards.
CACAACTAGCTAATTTCTTTGGGAAGACACTCTGTAGAGCAAAAAGGAAACAAATCTTTCTACTTTAAACTGCCAAGAGCTGGTGATCATCATTATAAATAAATGCTAGCTATACTCTATCAAAAAGCTATTTACTGCCATTTTCAAGCTATTTTATTGTGGTTAAAGGGAATTTCATGGCATAAACTACATAAAAGTTAGGTGAGTCACAGGTAAATAATCTTACATAACTTGGTTCTGCTTGATTAAATTTTGCCCTTCCTTACTTCACCCTCTGGAGAGTTAGCTTTTCCTTTAACCCATTCTTTTGGATTACTCAGGCCTTTTTGGTTAGTTTGCCCTTTCAGTCCAATGCCAGATCAATCTTCTTAAATACCTTGGTCTCTGAGGGAGCAAGGTCCTGCCTAGGCTCCGGACACTATTTTGGTTTTAAATCAAAACCACTCTGCTTACAGCCACCTGAGCCATTACTTGGCTATATCTGAATGTCCTTCCCATAGAATCCTATGAACTCTTCCCTTTTTTTCTGGGCACCTTCTGACCAGCTCAGATTCTCTGAATTGCCTGCATTCTAAGCTTCCTCATTTTTTCTGGATGCCTACAGATCCTCTCAGAGTGCCAGGTCATTTCACAATTCTACTTCTCCAGAATCACTTATACTAGAATTTCCAACCTTCCAACTTTTCAGAGAGGCACCTCTCCAAAACATCACTTTCTTCCTCATTGTCTCTTCTCAGTTAAAACTTTAGTAAATCTGCAATTTAACTGCACTTTGATTACTTTTGTTCCTTTTTTCCTTTCAATTCTATTGAATGAATGAATGAACATTTAAGTTCTTATAGGTGCCAACTACTATGAAGAGTGATGAAGATGCAAAATGGAAGAAAGACAATCTCTGTCCTCAAGAGGCTTATATTTTAGTTGAGGAAACAACACATATAGGGGAATGGTGGACAGGTGAAAGTATTCTAGCTAGGGAAATCAAAGGATTTGTGAGTGAAACCATATGGTATTTCACTGACTTTTTTTAGGAAAAAATGGTAGAATTTATTTGACTCTGATCCCTAGAAAAAGAAAAGAATATGGAAAGTGATAGAATAAAAAGGGGGACCAGACATAGGATGGCAAGAAAATGGTTATGGTTAATTGCTAGAAGGTGTGGAAAGTATGGAAGTGCTGGCTTGACACAATTGTCTACTCTGGATTTGTGTTCACTCTCCTTCTCTAATCAGGATAGCTTGGTTTCAGCAAGCATATTGCAAAACAATGTGTATTGTTTCTCACATGTGGACTGGTGGTCCAGAAGATATAGTGATAGGGAAGATGGCAAGAAGGTAACTAGGGGAAAGACTGGACGGAATGTTAAGACTAGTATTTATTTAGTGACCACTTGATATGTGTCCAAATCTCTAGGTCCTTGGAGAATAGAGAAGCAAATATATCAAGCAATTAGGGACACCCCTCAATTCACAAGGCATTACTACCAGAGATATTTACCCCATGTTCATGATACACTGTATATCTTTATCCTGTATGATGATCTTATAGTAATAGGTTACAAACCCCCACTGATGCATTTACCTTTAACAGCAGAAGACAATTAAAAATTCATTTAACGAAATGACATAGTAGGAAAAGTAGAAATAACTCATAAATCTGGGGCACATTCCTTCACAAATACAAACACTTCTAGCAGGAAAAAGTGAACATATTGGAAATGTGTATCTAGGGTATGCACATGGAGGGACAATGTCAAGCACCTTTATTTTCTCATATAAATGAGTGGCATGGGAGGGTGGTGGTAGCACAGAGACAATATTAAACCCAAGGGACCTAGGTCATTGTTTCTCTTACCTTCCTAGCCGCATTTCTGACCTTTCATCTGGAAATATGGCAAAACTTGAAAAGGCTCACCCTTACAGCTACAGCATAGATCCTACACTGAAAGAGCTTACAATCTTTGAGAAAGGAGGAAACCATATATAGAAAACTAGCACACATGAAAATCAAAGACCAATATAAGGAAGAAAATAATAAAATCTTTGTATCTCACTGAGTTCTTAGCATACTGTTCTGGATATTTTAGGCACTTAATAAATGTCTATTGCATTGAGTTAGTATGTTGTTTCCTTACCTGTCAAGTGAAGTTGTTGTACTGGATGACGTCTGGGCTCTAAGTCTATAATTTTATGAATTTGCAAAGGTGCTAGTCTAGGTTTGGTGTAAGGAGAATTTCCATGCTAGAGCTATGTGGAAATGGAATGGGCCACCTCTTGAGGTAGTGGTTTACTCCATGCTGGAAGACCGGATGACTGCTTTTCAAGCGGTTTGTAGAAATGATTCTTGTTTAGGAATAAGTTGTACCTCAGTTTCCTTATATATGCAATGAATAAGCTGGAGAAGGTGACCTCTAAAGTTCCTTCTAGGTTCCTTCTAAACTCTGAGATTTTGTGATGTTGTGAAAATGTTAAATTGGGTATAATTCAGTACAACTTAACAAGCCCTTATTAAGTGCCTACTATGTGCCAGACACTGTGCTAGGCACCAGGGATACAAAAACAAACATGAAAATAGTTGACATAGCTGGGAAGTAAGGGGAGAAGTAGTCTGTGGTTATCAGGGACAGATTGGGCAGGGAGGAGGGGATACAGAAAACACAGATTGCCAAGTCAGTTCATGCCTCTGGTATACTAAAGAGCCCTAAAGTCCTTTATATTCTTTTGGGATCCTCTTGCTGCTCTACTCTGTGCACGATGTCTCTTCTGGGCTCAATTCTGCTCTCTGGGCCTACTCTTCTGTTCACTTTCACTCCTAACTGCCAGAGAAAACTTTGTTCCTCCACAGCTCTCTTTTCTCCTGCCACAGATCACATTCTTTGGATTTCTCTCCATGGATTGTTTCTCTAACTCCAGAATTTGCATAGTAGCTTAAAAAAATAGTTACCAGGGTCATGGCAAACCTTGAGTCAGCCATTGACAAGCTGCCCTTATAATTCCATCAGGTAAACTTGTTCATGCTTTGTAAAAGGATAATAGATGGATAGATATGGATAGATGAATAGCTTTAGCTATGGCTATAGCTAGAGATAGAGATAGAAATAGATATAGATAGATGACACAGATATAGATAGAGATAGATATGTCTTCTCATTTCATTTAACAAAATTAACATCTTGACATCTCTGCTCCCAGGATTTCACTCACTAGGGTGAGAGATAGGAAAATCCTCCTCCCTATAACTTACCTTGGGAATATTAATTTGACAGCTGTCTGGAAAGGGGAGAGATTTTAGGTGAGCATGCTGCTTAAGAGGCTAATTGCAGTAGTACAAGTGTGAGGTAATGAGAACTTGATCTAGTGTGATAACTGTGATTATAGAGAAGGGGATGATCAGTGGAAGATTCAGTGTGGAAGATTTGTCAGTTGATTGGGTATGAGGGACAAGGGAAAGAGTGTTATATGCTTAGTACTGTGTTAAACATTAATATGGAAAAGAGACAGAGAGACAGAGACAGAGAGACAGAGACAGAGAGAGACAGACAGAGACACAGAGACAGAGACAGAGACCCACCTCAGACACTTACAACCTTGTGTGACCATGGGAAAATAACTTGACCTCCTTGTACGTCAGCTTCCTTATATATGCAATGGATAAGCTGGAGAAGGTGACCTCTAAAGTCCCTTCCATATCTAGATCTGTGAGCTGAAGTTCTGAGGGAGTTTGGGAAATGGGATGGTCAAATGGGAATAAAGCACTGGATGGTGGGCTATTAATCCTGAGCTCCATTCCTACATTACTAATCGCCTATTGAAATCTTCATCTGGATGTCCCATTGATATCTCAAACTTCAGCATGTCCAGAACAAAAGTTATCATCTTTCCCCCTAAACCTGCCCCTCCTATAAGCTCCCTTATTTGTAAGAAGGGTACCACCATCTTTCTAGTCACTTTGGAGTCATGCTCTCTCTTTCCTCTCCCTTACTTCTCACATTAAATCATTTGTCAATTCTACTTTAATGTTTCTCCCATCTGTCTCCTTCTCTCAACTAACAAGTACGTCATCATAGTCTGAGCCTCTATGTCGCCTTTCCTGGATTATTGCAATAGCCTTCAAATTGGTCTCCTTGTTTTCAGGTGTTTGCCTCTCTAATCTGTTCTCCACATAACTCCCAAAATAATTTTCCAAGGATCATACTTCTTTCCTGCTCAAAAACTTTCAATGGCTCCCTATTGCCCTTAAGATAAAATGTTTACTTCTCAGCTTGGCATTTGAGACCCTACACAATGTGGCTTCCATCTGCCTTTCCACACTTTTTCATGTTATTCTTTTTTATGTACTCTACGTCTCAGTTAAAGTGCACTACTAACTTCCATTCTCTGAATTTAACGTTCTGTTTCCCACTTCCATGAATTTACACGAGATGATCCTCTTGCCTGGAATATATTTCATTCTCTGTCCTACCCTGCAAAGTCTTTAGCTTCTTTCAGACTATGAGGCATGTGCTCTCCATATAAAAATGGCACATGGCACATTTAAATGAGAAGACAGTTGATTTAAGAGGAGGCATGGAGTGACATCTCTGGAATCTTGTCCACTCTTCTCCAAGGGAGACTTGAATTCCTGCCTTCAGGGGAGCAGGACAAGGGGTGATGAGGTTAGCTATTTTATTTCCCTCTGAGAGAAAGGGGTGGGGGGAAAGAGAGGGAGAGGAAGAAGCAGGGGAGAAGAGAGAGCCAGCCAGCCAGACAGACAGACAGAGAGAAACAGAGAGAGAGAAAGACAGAGAGAGACAGAGACAGAGAGACAGAGATAGAGACAGAGAAAGACAGAGACAGAGAGACAGAGACAGAGAGAAAAACAGAGACACAGAGAAAAACACAGAGAGACAGAGACAGAGATGTATGTTTTTCACTTTCAGTCTTTTTTTCTTCCCTTCCCTGGAACTGGTGCAAAAGAGAGTCTGGAACTGCGTGTGTCTCTCTCTTGAAACAAGAATGAGGAATGGTGCTTTACTCCAAAGCTTTCGCACTAACTCTGCCACTGAAACAGTCATTATCCTCTGGACCAATTGGGTGAGTCTCAGCCAGTGCTCCAGGCATGGGTAGAAATTTGACTTATAAGGGTTTAGCACAGGTGTCATTTCCTCCAGGAAACTTTTCTTGATTCCTCCCAATGGTTAATGTTCTCTCACTCATCAAATTAACATATTTACTTATCTATCTACATTATAGCCTCTCAATAGGGTACAAGTTTATTGAAGGCAGGGGCTGTTTCATTTTTGAGTATCTTGGAAATATATGCTTCCTGAAGTTTGAGGCGTGGGGCCTTTAGTCCCATCCTATAGAGTATAGCCATTGAGATAATGTTGCCTTGTAACCAAAAAGGCATAAAATGTAAGTTATTGTTATGGTTGTTTTTAAGGAGGAATGGTTTCCCTTGGAATTCCCTTGGAATACACTTTTCTAACATAATATATTTGTAATTTCAAGACTGCTTGTCATGTAGTGGCTTTACCACCTTTCTAATAGTAGCAAAGAGGAACATCCTATTGTCAGTCAGGCAAGATATTTTTCTTAGCATTATAGTTATCGTTCTCTTCTAAAGGAAAACTACAGTAGCACAGATAAAGTAGCCCATCACATCCCCACAGCTGTTCTCATGGATATAACTCCAGACCAGGTAACTAGTATTTCCCCCTGATACCCTGCCCCTGTATAAACTGCAAAGTACAGAGGTATGTATGTGCCACGGGGAGTTATAAAGAGAGATGAAGATGCAAGCTGTTTCCCTAAAGAGCTTATGACCCAATGAATAAGGGAGACAGGATGAAAGTTTATTTATATCAACTAAAGAAAAAATGTACAGAAGTATGCATACTAAGTATGTGGGGCATGGGGGCAGATTGAATTGCAGAGATTGGGAGAGGTCAGTTGCCGCTACTGGAGTCATTGAAGTGACTGGAGCCAGATGGGATTAGTCTGGAAAAGTTTCTCTGGCAGGACCTAAAGAGAGTTGGAACGAGGGGCGGGAGGGACATGTGCCATCAATAGGAGTTATTTATTAGGCTCTGAGTTCCCTCTTTGAGGCTGGGAACCTCAAAGGGATTGAAGATATGGCACAAGCACACACAGTTTGTAGGTGAGTCTGAAGTGCCATATATGGCTGTAAATTTATAACCCTGGTAGCCACATGTTCACCACCACCAGAGGGCTAAATCATGCAGAACAAAGTTGTACAGTCTTCAGAGTCAGCAAAGGAGACATTTTCAGAATCAGAGGATCACAGAAACCCCGAGTTTGAAGGGATGTCAGAGGTTATCTAGTCCAAAACACAAATTAAGTTCAATGAATGAATGAATGAAAAAGCATTCAGTAAGGACTTAGCACGTGTCAAATGCTGGGGATAAAAATACGAAAGCAAATATAATCCCTGTCCTCGAGGAGCTTATATTCTAAGGTAGAGTCAAAATATATAGAAAAGTTCCAAGGAGGGTCACTTTGGTCTAGAAATTTACAGGGGAGTAAAGTGGGAACATATGGGAATAGAATGATACTTCTACTACATTTTCCATTAAGGAAAAGTGACAAAGATGATTTCAGTTCTAGAAGTGAAGTGGAATTTGGAGAGGGAATAAAGGATGTATACATGGCATCAAGGGGTTGAGGCTGTGGAGGAGTTGGGGGGAGAGCAGATAGTAAAGTGTAACATAGTTGGGCCTTTCCTAATATAGTGAAGCAGGAGAGAGAGTCACCAATCTGGTCATCAGGGCCCCAGGACAGAATTCCCAGAGTTCCAGAAGTTCTTATGCATACTTGCAAAGGAATCCACTCTACCACTGCAATGGGTCTGAGAGGGCATCGATGTGGGTGTTCTCTCTTATCTTGCAGATCACAATACATTCATGCCATCCTATAATGGGCTACTCTCACGCATGCCTTCCCAGAAATACACCATATGGCATCCACCTCACATGCTGAGAGGGGGAAGGTATCGCTCTTGTTTCCTCCTGGGGGTACCAATGAGGCCCACTGGCTTTTCATAGGTTATCCCCTCCCTATTGGCACATGCCCAGCCCCGTTTATTTCTCAATCATACATTTCTTGGATGATATCTTACTCTGGTCGGTCATATGTGGCAGCTTGTTCACAAATCCATCATATGCCTCTCTCTTGCTCTCAGACAGATACTGATATAAAAGATATTCAGGCATTTGTGGATAGGTACTACTGCTAATCATATGCATCAACACAGAGACATTTTAATACACAGTTTATTATATACTTGGACCATAGTCTCATGGTAAACAAAAACCAGTGGGTTCCAATAACATTTTTAGCAACCCTATATCGTCTTTAATTACACCAGCAGGATGGGGTTTGCAGCAGGATTCAGTTTGAATATAGAAGACAAGGGAGAAGGTAAAGATTTACATACTAAAGAACAGATAGAGAAGGGAAAGATCTACATCAGTAGAGTAATAAACCGATCAGCAAATAACAAGGGATTGAACTGAAGTTTGCAGACAGAACAGGATCTAACAGATAGCAACAGGACTATAACTGAGGTCTCGGGTTTTTGCAGACTCTAGTTTAGGTAACTAGCTGTCTTAAAGACATAGTAGTGGTCATTAAGCCAATACAGAAAGATTATCTTACCATATATATAGATACACACATATACATATACACATACATATATGTATATATATGCACACACATATATAAAAATATGTACACATATACATGTATATGTATGTGTACATACAAATATGTGTAAATATATACATATATGTATATATGCATATTATGTTATATTATATTCAATATACATATATACTGCATGCATATATACATATATATACACTGCTTTGGAGACTTTAGTGTTCTGTTACCTGCACTGATGCAGTTTTAGTATATTTACATTTTTTTAATGGACCTTTGTGTCATTGGGAAATGTGGGTGGCCCTTTGTGTCACTAGGGTCCTTTAAGGAGTTTGCAGTCTTCTAAATTCAGTAGTTGAAATTGACTTTTGAAAGTTCACTATTTCCAGAGTGTGGTCATCCAGCCTTCGCCTGAAAACCTCTTAATAGGAAGGAACCCATTGCCTCCCCAGGTGATCAGTTATACTTTGTGGAGAGCTGCTATAAGGAAGTTTGTCCTTGTATTAAAGATAAATCTGTCTTAGTGAATGATAAATAAATCATTCATTGTTCTTAATTATGCCCTTTGGGGATCAAGTAGAATAAATCTAATTCCCCAACCACACGGAAGCCCTTCAAATGCCCAAACATAGCTATCACACTTCCTCTCTCTTCTCTTTTGCAGGGTAAATACTTCTCATTCCTTAAACTAATCTTCATATGGCACCTTCTTGAAGGTCCCTATCCAACTTGATCACTCCAACTTGTCAAAAACCTTCCTAAAATGTTGTGCCCAGTACAAACTAAACTACTTTAGACGTGGACTCACCAGGGCAACATATATCAGGAATATCATCTTCCATGTTCTGGCCAGAGAATAATTTCTAGGTTTAGGCTTAATAGTCTAGAAGCCAGAGGGAGAGTACAGGATTAGCATATCTTGTTGTTGGTCTGGAAGAGAGAGTCCAAGCCATCTTGGCAAGGATGTGGTGAGAGAAAAGGGAAATTAGGTAAGCAAAGGAGAAGGTAATATGAGGTTGGGGAGCTAAGCAGTCCATTAACATAGATTTTGATTTGGTACTACATTTTCGGAAAGGGATACCCACACATCCTATTGGCCATAATAGCACCATTTTTTTCAATTAGAGTACTTAATCTTAGTTTCCGTTTTTCTTCCTTCTTTCTTTTTTTAATTAAGAACTTAATGAAGATTCACAAACATTAATATTTCTACATATAAAGAAGAGAAAGAGAGGATTGTAGATGAAACTGTAGATCTCTATTACACATAATTTTAAAAGTACATATTAAATTTAAACCACTAGTATCAACACTGCTTTGTTTTTCTGTTGCCCCATCCTGAGCTTCCTTTTCCTTTCTTCTCTATTTCTGTAAATGTTTCATTGATACTTCTTTCCTTTTTTCTCTTATTTTGTTTTTACCTAGTCTCCAGCTCCTGCAAGGCCTTCTTTTACAAAAAACAAAATAAACATAGTCAAGCAAAAGAAATGAACATATTGGTCATTGTGCACCTATAGTCAATCATCTCTCTGCCAGCAGGTGGGAAACATCTTTCAACATGAATATTTTGTAGTCATAATTGGTCATTGCAGTGATCAGAAATCTCAAGTCTTTTAAAATTTTCTTTTACAATATTGTCATTATGTCATTTGTTCTTCTAACTCTACTAACTTAATTTTGCTTTACTTCATACAAACCTTCCCAGCTTCCTCTTAACCTGTCTGGTTTTTTTTTATCTCTTCTTAAAGCATAATTATATTATACCTCATTCATTTACCATAATTTATTCAGCCATTCCCCCAACTGATAGGGATTCACTTTCCCCCAGTTCTTTGTTACAATGAAAAATGTTGACAAAAATAGTCCTGCACATATGAACACTTTTGCCTCAGCTTTTGATTTCTTTGTGACATATACTTAGTAATGTCACCGTGGAATCAAAGAGTACATGTGTATATTTATCTTGGGGATAGTACCAAATTATTTTCCAGAAAGGTTGGACCAATTCAAAGCTCCATTAATAGTCACTTTTCTGTTTTGTCATCTTTTCTGGTATGATAGATATGAGGCAGAACTTTAGAAATTTTAATTTGTATAATTTTAAGAATGTTTTCATGTACTTGTTGGCAGTTTTCATTCCTTTCAACAACTGCCTGTTCGTATTCTTTGACAATTTATCTTCCTTATTTGAATCGATTGCTTAGGTATAGCGGATATCAGCTTTTAAAGGCATTTGCTAGAAAGATTTTTTCCCTGTTCATTATTTCCTTCTAATTCTAACTACATTGATTTTATTTGTGCAAAAACTTTTGAATTTTATTTAATCAAAATTACTAATTGTATCTCTTTAAGATCCTCTTTATCCCTTGTTTGGTAAAGAACTGTTCCCCTATTCATAGTTGTGAAAGATTTCTCCTTCCCTTCTCTCATTTGTTTATATTTATATCATATACTCATTTGAAGCTTATTGTGTCATATCTTTATCTGATTTTAAAAATAATAGATATTTTGTCAAGTAGTTGTAAATACTAACTGAAAGTCCTTCATATCCACACTGCAGAGATGAGAGCTGATTTTGAGTCTCCTGCCTCCCACAGCATCTTCAGAAACTGAACCCAAGATTTAGCTGTGGTATGTTTGCTCTAAGCAGTGAGGTAAGAGACTGAAAGAGAAAGGGTGGGGTTTCCCCTATCCCAGATCTCAGGTGGAGTTTCTACGGCTCACAGTTAGCAAAATCCTTCTTTCATTTATAAATGGAGTATGTTTGCTCTGGAAAAAACTGAGAGGATAAATATGGAATGCCACAGATGCCACTACGTTATTTTTGCAGTCTCTCTTCTGATTATAACTTCAGTTCAAGTCTCTTCTTTTTTTCTTCCCCACCCTCTGTTTTATTCAGACATTTCTCCTGTGGCCATTCATACACATATGCATGCATGTATTGACTTAGAGGCATTTTCAAATTGAGTCCTGTAGTCTTTCATACAAATACAAAATGGTCCTCAGTCCTGTGTGGCCCTCATGTGTTTCTGTAATGAAAGTGGTAGGAAAGGGACAGAGGGTGCTGACATGACCTTGTTTGGGATAGTCCATAAACATTAACTTAGTTATTGGTGCTATCCATGTGAAATCCTTGTCCAATGACGAAGTGGACATCTTGATGGAGAAAGCAAATTATATTAATCTTTACATTCTCATTATAAATCTAAGTAAGAGACAAAAGGAAGCCAAATGGAAGGATGGCTCATGTGTTCTTGAAAAAGTAAAATTAAAGGAGTTGGTGGAGTTGGTTTTATCATGAAGCCAGTGGCAACAAGAACAGAGCTTAAGTACATGTTTCATTGATGTTCCTTTTATTGGACATCTGGGTATATTATATTATAGTACTCAGAAGCATGTGAAGAACACAATGAAAATAATTCTACTATATTATACTATTGTTTACAAGGGGAGAGATTCAAATGGTTTTCCTAAATAACTGTCCAGCATAAGTTGAAACAGATAACCTAATTAACATGCTATGCACCATGGTTTATATGTATACCCATGGCAGGTCGAAAAGGATGCAAACAATCATTGATGAGTGGCTAGAGGGAACCTTTGTGTCATTGGGAAATTTGGATGGACCTCTGTATCATTGGGAAGTTTGGGGTCTTTAAAGGTGTTTTTTAAAGTCTTAATAAAGCCAATTCAGTAGTTGAAATTGAAATTTGATGTTTCACTATTTCCAGGGCATGGATATCCAGCCTTCACCTGAAAGTCTCTGTATAGGAAGAATCCACTATTGCCTAGGTTCTCAATTAAACTTTTGGAGAAGTGTTGTGAGAAAGTAGACCATTTGAATCGACTGATGTGACAGTCAAAGACAATGGGCTGAATGTTTCTGTCCCGTTGTCCAAAACACATGTGAAGAGAACACAATTGGGAGAGGAAAATACAGCCTTAAATCTGTGTGACACTTACCTGATTTCCAGTTGCACTTGCTTTCAAAAAAAATCAACCAATAATCAGCATATACTTACTAGATAGACACCTGAGCAAAAGAGTGTGGTAAGCATTCTGGGAGACACAAATATGTGTATTTTACTATCCCTGCCTTTGAGAAACCTATATCCTAGCTGTGGAGATAAGATGCAAACAGAGAAAGATAAGCAATTATTTAGTCTTTTTTATTTAAATTTGGACCTATTATTTCACTGGTATGAGGAGTTCTCAGTAAGAAATTCAGTGTGCCAATGCAGATTAGAAACCATTTTCATGGTTTTATAGAATTCCCTGAAATATAGACATTGAATGACTTACTCAGGGTCATGCAACTAATAAATATCAGAAGCAGGATTAGGGGCAGCTAAGTGGCCTAGGTGATAGAGCACCATGCCTGGAATTAGGAAGACCTGACACTTGCTAGCTGTGTGACCTTGGGCAAGTCACCTAAACCTCTATTTGCCTCAGTTTCCTCATCAATAAAATGGGGATAATAATAGCATCTATCTCCCAGGATTGTTGCAAGGCTCAAATGAGTTAAAGTGCTTGGCACACTGCAAGTGCTATCTCAGGTTGGCCTGATTCTGAAACTGGCACTCAAGCCACTCTGACCATGGCTTTCTTTATCAGAGCAAAAAATGTTAATTAAATCTGTCTAAATGAAGCCAAAATGGCAACTTAGAAATGAAGCAATGAGATAGATATAAACTCAGTAATTATTGGAGAATACATTATTTTTTGTTACAAACTCAAGTCATGCTAAAATATTTTTACACGAAAAGGTTTGGCAAAATGGAGCAGGATTGATTGGATTATGTAAACTACCATTGCTACTTTTGTAGATTATTAAAATGTTACTGAAATAACAATTTATAAAAAGGTATAAAATATGCAAATTCATATTAGAATTGAGCATACATAAAATTTCAGTTCAGCACTGTTTGAAAGAAAACTATGCTTCAAGGCTCCTCTTGGCTGAATTAATCAGACCAAAAGCAAAACATTTTCTGAATGCTTTTAGTGTCAGGGAAAAGACACATAGCTTGGCTCTCTTGGACAAAGTCTTGGTCTAATGATGTGGGTGAAAAAAATGACAAAACTCTAGGAACTGAAGTTTATTTACTGTAAAAATTAAGCAAATCAAATGTTCCTAGAGAGAAGGAATTTGCCTTAAACTTTGGAATCTTCTTTTTCAACACAGAAATGGAAAAAGTCTTGAGCTTTTATTCCCTTGGATTTTTATGCCACCTCTATTTGAGTTGGCACATTAATCATTCATGCTAAAACTCTTGCCTATCTCTTTAAGCAGTAAAAGTTAGACAGGCAATTAAAATGTATTTTTATAATGAATATCAGGATTTTTTCTGTAATTTAACAGAGACCAAATGCTATAAGCAGAGCTGGAACTAGGGGTAGGTAAGGTAGGTCACCACTTATGACACAATCACCAGAATGCCACAATGAGGAATATTCATTACAATGTTTTTGGGGGGGAGGGGGCATGGTAAGACGTGAGATTTCATTAGTACAAAAAACTCTGACTGAGGGCTCTACTAATTCAAATAGGCAACTATTGTTCAACTTGTCCTTGAGAATGATTTGAGATAACTTTCCTAGGGTCACATGGTCAGTATATGTCAGAAGTAGGAGGTGAACTAGGAGTGTGCTAGTACATATTTAACAACCAGATTTCTTGGAGGGGAATACATACATGTATGTATGTATGCATGTATGTGTTATGTTGTATTCAGGACATACATTTAAGTTTAATCTGTATTATTACCATTTGTTCCATCACTTTCTTAAATCAAGAGAAGCCGCAATACAAGAAATCAAGCAGTGTGTAGTGCTTGCCAATTTTTGAGGTATAAGTACTTACACTGAGCATTTAACAGTCAGCTCTTGTGAGCTGCCATACTTAGTTCCAGCACATCCCTGACATGAACCTAAGTCTTCCTCCTCTGAGGCTGGCTCTCTCTACCCACTATACCTGGGGTCAAAAAATCATAGCCAGAAGTACCAAGCTGCCTGCTGCTTCTTTTTGTATTGTCTGTGAGCTTAATTTTTTTTACATTTTTAATACAATAAAACTTCATTTAAAATGTAAAAAACAATTTTAGCTTTGGTTGTGAGTCATAATTTGCAGACCCCTGCCAAAAGTATTTTAATGGTGCTTTTTATAAATGCATATTTTTCATGCAGAAAATTTGTTCTTTTTTCTTGTGGATATTAAATTTGTGATAATTTAAATTGAAGTTACAAGAATAAAGTTTCAAAGCCCCTTGAAGATAGCAATAAAGAAGGATGTTCAATATTCAGATCATTCTAGAAATCTCAAATGCTTTGTCCTTCCGACTCTGGATCCAGAAGATAGACCAAAAAAACAGCTTTGGCTAATAGTTTTGCCATGACCCAATTATATGTTTCTTTAGTTGTAAAATTCAGATATCAATACTTCTTGCCTACTGGTCCAAGATGTCTTTAGGAAGAATAAAAGTCCTGACACTCTGTAAAAGTAAAGGACTTTGGCAGGTATGGTGTTTCCACAGTATAACCCAGGGCTCAATGATTACTTAATGTTCTGTAATTGTCTAAGAGGTAAGAGTTTGGGAGAGGAGAGATCCTAGTCCTTTGGACTTCCAGCTTCCTTCTCCTCAGACATTCTGAACCATGTCTCCTCCAGGATCTCCCCTAAGCTATGATGCTTTACAAATACACAGAGAACTGAGTAATCATTCTATATCAATTAGGAGACGCTTATGCAAATGAGCTTGAGCATCAGGTTATAATAGTAACTAGAGATGAATCTGGTTTATTGGAAAGGATTTCTTGGAAAGGATTGTCTTCTAATCAGATTGCATTATAACTTTTAACTCTTTTGATAATGTTAATAGTAACTGTTTCTCTTTCGGCCAGGAATCCTGAGGGTCTTCCTCTCCCACTTCGATTTTTTTTTTGAGTTTTGATTAAAGGGGCCATCCCTTGATTAACCTCTTAAAGAGGCCTATTCACTGAATGGGGGTTACCTCACTGAAAGTGAGAACCTGAAAAGACCTTAGCCTGAAAGGCCCAGGGTCTCCCAATGCATCCTGGGCCATCTCCAGTTTTCCTGGTGTAAATCAGGCCACTGGACCCAGATGGCTCTGGAAGAGAAAGTGAGGCTGGTGACCTTGCACAGCCCTCCCTCAGTCAAATCAAAGTCAACTGCAAGTCATGTCATCATTTCCCTGATGTCATGGTCCTCTTCAAGAACGAAGGACAGACACAACAACAACAACGTGTGTCTGAAGTAACATTTATAGAAAAGGAAAACTGGGAGTCAGGAGACCCAGGTTCAAATCCCAGGTCCTCAATTAACTAGGTGTTTGAACTTGAATAATCCATTTAACTCCCATTTTTCTTTTTCCTCATCTGTAAATAGTACACTGTTTACCTCCCAGGGAATGAATGCCAATGACCTTCTAAAATGTCAGTTCTTACTGTTTTTATAACTGGACTTCTGCGGTAACTCCAAGCTTGTTTTCTCTCCAGGCTCTCCCCCTCTTCAATTTATCTTGCAAACCGTTACTAGATTAACCTTCCTGAAACACTGTTTTACAACACCATGCCTCTTCTCAAAAATATTTGATGGTTCCTAAGTACCCCCAAAATAATGTCCAAACTCTACACCCATGCCAGCATTCAAGTTAATTAAGCATTTATTGAAGGCCTCCTATGTGGCCAGTGGTCGACAGGCTGTCCACAAATCATTTTTCCAATCTTGCTTTCTATTTTTTTTATTTTTATATTCCTTAAGTACCACTTCCTATTTATCACTTTGGCCAATTCGTTTAAACCTTAGTTTTCCAATCAGTAAAGTAAAGGAGCCAGATTAGGATGATCATCAGCTCTAAATCTATGATTCTGTGATCCTTGCACACAGTAGGCTCTCAGCAATTTTTTAAACTGAAGAGATGATAGATGGATGAATGAATGAATATATTATTATAAACTGAAAGTTTCTTCTTTCATGAATACATATAATAGAAGCAATTGTTCCCTGGAATCAGGAAGACCTGAGTTCAAATCTGGCCTTAGACATTTACTAGTTGTGTGACCTTGGGCAAGTCACTTGACTCTTTTGCCTCAGTTTCCTCATCCATAAGATGAGTTGGAAAAGGAAATGGCAAACCACTCCAATATATTTGCCAAGAAAACCCCAAATGGGGTCGCACAGAGTTGAACACAACTGAACAACAACAAATGTTTTGTATATTTCTATGTGTATACTTGTTGTTTTCCCCAATAGAATGTCAGCTTAAAGACAGGATCTATTTCATTTTTTTTCCTTTATATACCCAGTGCCTAGCACAGATCTCAGCACATAGTAAGCATTTAATAAATTTTTGCTGATAGATTAGTTTACCAGCTGTGTGGTTTTAAGAAAATTTCCTTTTGGTGCTAGGAAAGTAACTTAAATTTCCTTGGCCTCACTTCCCTAATCCATAGAATGATATGCTTGGACAAGATCAGTCCAACTCTAAAATTCATATATTTTGATACTATTAATAAATAAAATATTGTGTTAAAATATCATTTTATCTTTATTTTATCCTTTTATTTTCTGTTTTTAAGTATTACAATATACACAATTGTTAGTATAATAGCACACATAGAATTTATCTTTTAAAAATCTATATATATATGTATATATATATATATATTAGGGTACATGGTCAAAAATTCTTTACTAATAGGGGTGTGTAATGATAAAGATTTAATTTCTAAGCTCCTTCCCATGTTTAACTTTTTATGATCCTAGTTTCAACATAGTCCACCTCAGTTTTCTTCTTTTTAAATTTGGGGATAGTTCCTACTAGTAATTTTAGGTAGAAAGAAAGTATCTGAATGTTCTGCAAAAGTTTACAATGGTTTTCTTCATTTTTTTTGCAGTGGGGGAAGGCAGGGCAATTGGGGTTAAGGGACTTGCCCAAGGTCACACAGCTAGTAAGTGTGTCAAGTATCTGAGGCTGGATTTGAACTCAGGTCCTCCTGACTCCAGGGCTGGTGCTCTACTCACTGCACCACCTAGCTGCCACTACAAGGGTTTTCTTGATCTCAATAGACATCAAAGCTTGGGTATATGACAGGTTTAAGTAAAGGAAGAATTCACCAAATTCTTCTTTAGGGGGGGTGACGTTTTTGTTCACTATTTCACTCAACATAAAAATGATTACAGGAATATGTGTAGGGAAAGAGCATTACACTGAGGAAGTAAATGTTACTTGTGGCTCAGGGGCCAAGTTTAAGTGTGCACTGAGCTCCAATTTAATCCCCAAATAGCTAAGCTGCATGGAGTCCAATATTTACAGATCTCCTTTTGAAGAATGGCATATATTTGAACTGGTTCAAGTGCAAAAAATCCCATTACCTCAGAGGATACATCATTTCTCACAAAAGCCATTTTGCTTTTTTTTAAAAAAATGAGTTTTCCAAGCCTAAAAAGAATGTTCAAACACACTTAAACAGATAGTGTGAAGCATGAAGATTTAGTTCAAAAATAAACTTTGAATTATGAAAACAAATCTTTGCCTATTTAAAGAAATAGTATTGAAATTTTGGAAGTGAAGATTTACCTGCTTTCTACTTAATCAAAACAGTGACAGGCCAATGATTATTGATGTCTATTAGGACCTTCTGGTGCTGAAAACTAAGACAAGACTATCATTTAAAAACCAGTTAGAGTTGGGTCTTGAACTGTAGCTAGTAAGCCTTCTGGATGCATGCTCATCGATTGTGTGAATGCCCAACTACCATTGTACCAAAGAAGGTAGAATATTACCCTAGTTACCATGTTCCCTCATCAATATAGTTAGAGTTTGGGGAGATGGTCATGGAGAGATATCTTCTTGGAACCTCACCCTTCCCTACAGGAAGCAGCAGGATTTTCCAAGCCTTCCCATTCTTTTCTAGCTGTAGCATTATGAAGGAAAGAAGTATAGAGAAGAAGGAAGAAGAGATCTTCTCCCTACCTCCCCCCCAAAGGGTAATGACAAGAGATAGCTCCACTCAAAGAAGACGTATACATCAAATTGATTTCTGCTTTATCAAAGCTTCCCAGTCTTTGTTAGTCTCCTTATGCCTTGGCTTTCGGTAAACTTTCCCATCCTCTTATTTCATATAAAAACACATAAATTCTAGACTTTACTAAGCAAATGAACAAAGAAAAAAAGAAAGAGCATTTAGCACAGTGCCTGGTAATGGTAGGTGCCATATTCCTTTCCTTTCCCTTCCCTTCTTTGTAAATTAAGAATTAGTTAAAATACAGAAGTGTAACCACTATATTGTGTGTTGAGGCTCACTCACTATATTCTGTAGCACTTTTATGGTAAAATAACAAATTTCCATCTTACTCCATTCCTTCACTAATCGTGAACGTCCTGTACCATTTAGCTCTGGCCTTTATCCTGGAGAGTAATGAATGTAGGGGGCTGGGATCTTGACAGTGAAGGAGCAGCTGGAGGTTGAGCCCAGCCATGACAGGCTATATACAGAGACATATTCGTTCTTGTAGAGCTCTTCATTGTAAACATTGAAAGGATGTTTACCTCTGTGTGGCAGCTCTTGCACCCTGACCTCTAATCTTACACTAACCCTTTGGGACACTGTTTAACCCTGGTTTGACCTTGCATCTTCTGTAGCCACTTCTAGCCATTCTGATATATAGATATCTGGCCACTGGACCCAGATGGCTCAAGAGGGGAAAATGAGGCTGGTGACTTCGTACAGCCCTCCCTCACTTAAATCCAATTCACTTGCATGTCATGGCATCACCTTCTTGATGCCGTGGTCCTCTTCAATAGTGAAGGACAAACAACAATAAATCTATAGCCACAACTATTTGTAATCTCCAGATCCATTCCAAATACTGTTCAAATCCACAATGAACACTTCTTACATCCTGAAATTACATTGTATTTATTTAGTGTAGATTGCATATTTACTCATCTATGGACATGTAGTTTCCCTTCAAGTAGAAGATAAATACTTTGAGGACAGTGGCTATTGTCACTTTTGTCTTTGTAGCACCAGAGTCTATCACAGTGCCTGACCAGAGCATATATAGAATTGTATAGAATTGAATTAGCTTGCTTACTGCTCCTCTGGCTTGAGTGGTTAATAATTAGTCTTGGCTTGTTTGAATGGCAATGCCACTTCTTGTAGCCTGCTTCCTCCACCTACACAAGAATTTCTAAACTGACACCTCCCAACTTCACTTCCTAGATCAAGAGGCATTGATCAGCACCATGGAGACTTCTTGCTTGCTGGGGAAGGGGAGCATTGTAAGACAGCACAATGGAAATCCTGGGGATTTCCTTACCACCATTTCTATTAAAAAACAAACAAAATGATGAGAAGTTCCAAGTCCCTTTGGCAATTGGGACCATTTCTCCCATTGTCCAAATCAGCAACTTGAGAAAATATAAATACTTTTGTCCCAGAATAGCTTTGGAACCTCATGGCAGAGTGGAAAATTCACTGGATTTGGAATTAGAAAACTGGAATTTGAATCCTAGCCCTGCTGTTGACAGCCTATGTGGCCTTATGTAAGTCATTTCACTTCTCTAGGACATTAATATCCTTCTCTGTAAAATGAGGGATTGGATTAAATTACTTCCAAAGTCCCTTTCAACTCTGTGATCCTAAGTATATTGAATAGTGATCCAAGTTCCACTGCTCATGAACAGAACACTTTGTGGTGGCAGGAAGGACTATGAATCAGAGTGATGGAAAAAGGGCTTAACTGGAATTAGGACCTTTGGCAATCGGTTAGGATATACTCAACATGAGTGTGTGCTCTTAAACTTCCTCATTTCCAATGGTTCATTTTATCTCTTGCTCATTCTTGAATTAACATATGTGATGCAGAACTTTTCTTGCACAGTCACTTAAGCCTACAATGCTAGTTAGAATTTAATTTCCTGTTCAGTAAATAAGGATGTTACAAAATTCACCAGCAGTTTACCAAATGCTGCAGCACATGGAGGGACCAAAAAGATGTTGAACAGGGAGCAATATTTTCCTCCACATTGCCCCTCTCCACCCTTCCTTCACCCCCAGCCCGGGAGGAAGATCTGAAAACCAGAGGAAAAGGAATTGAATCTGGGCATATAGTTTTAGATGTAACAATACCACTTTCTTCCCACAACACACAGATATAGACCTAAAGGAGAAACATTCTTGACATGGTTCTAATAAGCCTTACTCATATGAGAGGCAGGAGACTCATCTGCTGCCAACCCTGTAGCATTTTGAAATACTTTGATGCCCTCCATTTTGCCACAAAAAAGACTATGTGCTATCCTGGCAGTGATTAGATGGTCCTAACCATGAAGCAGGATCCCTTGACTGGTTGGATATTCACTCAGTGACCCCAGAGGGGCCCTGAACTTTCATATATTCCAAAGCAATTCTGAATGGGAAGAAAACACAAAAACCCTCAGTGCAGTGTTAGGGGAAATCTAATTGCCTCTCTTCTTTCCTCTCTGCTATCCTGACCCTTCTGTGGTATGACACTCACCACTCTATGTACCTGGAAATTTGCACTGAAGGGCAAAAGGATACTTTCCTGGAAAATCTGCCTAGAAAGAACCTGAAGTCTCACAAGTCAGGATTTACTTGCCCAGATTAGTTCTACCTCCTTGAAAAATCTATTGAGTTTGATATATTTTCAATTTCATTCCATTCCAGTCAGTTTTATCCAGTTCAACAAATTTATTAAGCACTCACTATGTAGAACAGACTGTTGTTAGGCAGTGGAGCTACAAAGACACAATGAAAACTGTTATGGACCTCAAAAAGTTTATATTCTATAGGGGAGGTACAACAAGCAAACCAAGTGTACAGAAAGTAATGCAAAATAATTTCAAGAGGGAGAGATAGTGCTCATTACCAAGGGGATCAAGGGATGGCTATAGAGCTGTGCTTTGAAGGAAGCTAGAGATTCACCAAGGTGAAGATAAGAAAGGTGTGCTTCCCATACATGGGGAAACCACTTGTGCAAAGGGAGCTGGAATGTCATTTACAGGCAGTAGTGTGCAGGCAAATTTTTAGCAACTGATTCTCTGTAAATAAAATTTATGCAGGACAAACTTTTCAGTTTGATTGGCATTATTAACATCTCCTCCATCATTTTCTTGAGTCTAGAGTCCAGGGGTGGGGAACCTGCGGCTCTAGGTTCCCCATCCCAGGAAAACAATAAAACAAGCCCTATTAGTAGTATTTGCATATTTCTGAGGTGTAAATGTTCACAATGAAAATTTAACAATCAGCTTTCAGGAGAAGGTTAGAGCTGGCTCTAGCACACCCCTGTAACAGGGAACAGCTAGCAGGCCATTTTGACTGGAGTGAAGAGTTCATGAAAGGTAATAATATGAAATAAAACTGAAAAGGTAAGTGGGAGCTAAACTGTGGAAAAGTTTAAATTCTAAGCTGAATATTTCTTATTTTGTTCGAGCTATTGAAGATGGGGGGCTTTTGGGGGGACAGGAAACATGGTCAGATTTATGTTTTAGCGATAGAAATTTGGTAGGTGTTAGGAAGATGGATGAGATAAGTATGAGATTGAAGACACTGGAGGCAGGGAAGTCATTTAGGAAACCATTTCAATAACCCACGCAAGAGGTGATGATGGCCAAACTAAGGCAGAGGCTGTATAAATGTAGAGAAGTGTATAGAAGCAAGAGATGTTGTGGAGATGAGATTGACAACACATGACATGCCAACCCACTGGATATAGGTGTTGAGGAAAGGGCAAAAAACAAGGATAATTTAAATGTTGGTAACAGGGTTGCTAGAATATTGGTGCCATGAACAGAATTTTCTTAAATGGGGGAGGAAATTAAGGGGAATAATGGAATAACTAATTGATATTATATCCCAGACGTGTTTGACGCTAGAAATACAAAAACAGATCCCTGCTCTCAAGGAATACATTCTTACAAAAATGTTTTGAACAATATTAGAATAAGTGTAAACTCTTTCAGGTGGCCTACTTAGAAGGGGAAAACTGTTATATGGATGTTTACATGCCAATATGTCATTAAAAATCAGTCACACTGTGTCAAATATATACATCTCTGCTGTTCACTTGTTTTAAACAGATAGGTGATTTCATCAGTTTTAAGGAATTCTTGGTGAGGAAGTTCTCTCTATTCAGTCAGGTCAGCTCTTACTCTGAAGTTTAGAATGTTCAACAATTGCTTTGAGCGCTGAAATGGAATTGATTTGCCCAGGATTAAATAGTCAATACTCTCAGGAGCAAGACCTGAATCCAAGTCTCTCAGGCTGTGGTTGGCTTTCTGTCCATGAATCAGAAAGCTATTTTTCTGCTTTAAAAGTATTTTCCTTCTTTCCCTTCCCCCATAGGTGGGCCAGGGAATAATTTCTTCCATCATCCCAATGAGGATAAGGGAAGGAGAGGCAGAGGGAGCTTGCCCAGTGTTTGCAGAAAATTGCCAATATCGTAGATAACTTGTCCATAGATGAATGGTGTTTGGAAAAATACTGCCTTATTCACTCAGGAAGTATTCAATGAGCACCTATGAATGGCCTCAGCTTTGTTCTAGGCACCATGAGGACACAAGATACAACAAAAAATAGTATAAGCTATAATACCTGCACTTGAATTGCTTACAATTTGGCTGAGAAGACAAAATATGTGTGTATATGTCTGCATCTATATATGTACATATACCTATGCATTGAGATGACAAGATAAGTGTACATATCCATATACAATATATATGGGTGTGAGTGCATATGTGTGTGTATGTGCGTCAAAGAGACAAGATATGTTGATATACGTATAGGTGCATATGCAGGAGACCTATATACATGCACACACATATCTAGTCTTCTCAGCCAAATTATAATGTATTACATATATATCACACACACGATATGTATCAAACACATCTTACATGTATCCATAGAAATTGTTTGTGTATGTGTATATATATATATATATATATATGTATGTCATATATACACTTATACTTGTATATGAATAGAGAGGTAGCATAGTAGATAGGGCTTTCAATGCGAAGAAGACTTGAGTTCCAATCCTGCCTCAGGCCCATACTAGCTATGTGACCCTGGGCAAGTCTCTTATCCTCTGTAAGCCTCTGTTTCTTCATCTGTAAACAGAAGGCCTTGGACTAGATAACCTCTGAAGTTCTTTCTGGCTCTAAATCTATGGCCATTCAACATCCTATATATCCATCCATCCAGGAAAAACTAGAAGAAGAGTGCAACACTTGAAGTGCCGTCTGTCTTTTAAGGCAGAAGTGTCTTCTGGGGAGCAGTTGTACCCTTGTTTCATTTAATGCATAGTGTCCAAAACAATGATAGTCTGAGTCTGTTGTTGAAGGATGGTTACATTCCACAAAAACAAGGTTTCTTGTCTATATGGTATCAAATAACCAGCTTGACTAAATTTTTCCATTTTCCCTCTGGTTATTTCGACATCACACGGACACAGAGACTATCAATACAAGCCAGGAGAAATGGGGGAAATGATACGATAAGAAAGATAAAATAGGCCAAATAAAGCCGCCCTTGGCCTGAATTGTTTATTTGAGCATGGTTTTTACCCCAATTTATCCAGATAATTGCCTCAATTCTCAACTTTCTTTGGCAGGCCATAATTGCTAAAAAAAAAAAAAATTGGTGGAGATTTGAATTAGCTTTATTTTACAGAGAACAAAAGCATCTAGAGTCATCTCCCAAATCATCCAGAAATGATGCAAAAGCACAAACAGAACCTGGAATCCATGCCAAACCCCATACTAGTAAATTTATGGACATAAAAACCTCATTTCTGGGGCCTAAGGAAGTAAAGTAGAAAACAGATTTACCAAGTGTCAAATGTAGCCTTTGCATGCAGAGCCTCAGGCCCTGGAAAGGCTGTTGTGACTTAAGTTAATAACTATGTTGTGTGGTAGTGACTTAAGTCAATAGCTATGTTGTGCGATAATTGATACCATTTTTTCAGGGGGCGGGGGTATTGGTGCTTTTGAGAAAAATGAAAAATTCAGTTGTGAAAAATGGTTCATTCCTTAGGGCTTTCCCTGCTGTGATTTGCAATAAGTAAAGGGTGAGAAACAAAAGAGGCCAAATCCCTAGTGCTACGTGCAGTTAAAGTACAGTTTATGAAAGGACTGCCCTGGCTGACCGGGAAAACAATGTAAACAGCTTTTCCAAGCTAAAGCAGATGGCTTTCCATTGCCAGCTAGCAGGCTGCGCATGGTCCCAAGCAGAGCTAAGAGAGGCAGGAAGGAATCTGTGAGGGGTTAAGAGCAAAGATGCCATTGTGGCTTGGAGATTTTCAAAGTAACACAGAGATGAGGTCACCAGGTGCAGCGTGGCGCTGGCAAGAGGTCTGGATTAGGAGTCAGAGGACAGGGGTTCGAGCTTGTCTCTGCTACCCTCTATCTGCTTGACTTTGGACACACCCTTTCACCTCTCTAAGCCTTATCATGTACTATTAAAACTCCTAGTTGACCTTATTTTATTTATAGACTCATACTCATTTTTATTAATTATTCCTCACAATAATACTTTAATCTATCCACAAATATTGATGGAATGGCTAAAGGGCATAATTAGGATACTTAATAAACAATGGACATAGTCCCCATCTTTAAGGAACTAATTCACTATGAGAAATGAACCAGACAAATATGCAATGGGAAAAATGGATGCTTATAACAGCAGTATCTTACCAAAAATGTTCTCCATTAGAAGTAATGTTACTGTATTTATTCTAATGGGCTCCTCTCTTTGTCCTCTGATTGGTTTTCCTCCTGGTAATATTGATTGCATGCTAACTCATCCACCTTCTCTTGAATGCCTCTCTTAATGGTTAAGAGTTGATATTTTCCTCTGGACTCACAGGAAAACTGGGCAGGGTCAGGAGTGTTATGTGGCCATGAAACAATAAAAAGTTGACTAGCCCAAGAACAGATTGGACCTGCCTCCACTATAGCCTCATTTGCACCATGCCCTTATAAACAGAGCTAACTAAAACCAGTCTATACAGCAATTGCAAGAGGGATTTTATTAGGGGGAAGACTAAGTCAGAGGTTGGACTGAGGGATTGGTGAACATATGGGGTTAATCAAAATGAAAGCGTGTTAACATTTAGCAAATGAATGTTATCCTCATATTGCCACTTAGAAAACTAAAGCACAGGAACAATAAGTAAGCTGTCCAATGCCACACATCGAGGCAGAACCAAATTCAGAGTTAAGGCTCCTGGCCTAGGAGAAGCAAAGAGCACTGGATTTCACAAGATTACATTTAGAGTTTGAAGAGATGGACCGTCTAGCTTATGTAGGTCAATGTCCTCATTTCGTAGATGAGCAAATAAGATCCAGAGAGGATAACTGGTTGGCACAAGGTAATACAGGGAGCAAATTTCAGAGGCAGGACTTGAACCTAGTTCCTCTGACTCCAAATCGAACACTCTTTCTACTCTACCATACTTCCTACCTTCAAACTGAAGATCTGCCACTTAACAAGCTGTACTGTTGTTATTCAGCCATTTCTAGCCATGTCTGACTCTTTGTGACCCGATTTGAGGTTTCTTTGAAAAAGATACTGGAGTAGTTTGCCATTTACTTCTTCAGCTCATTTTTCAGATGAGGAAACCGAGGCAAACAGGGTTAAGTAACTTGTCCAGGGTCACACAACTAGTAAGTGTGTGAGGGCAGATCTGAACTCAAGAAGATGAGTCTTCCTGACTCCAGGTCTGGCACTCTATCCACTGTGCCACCTAGCTGTCCCAACTAGCTGCACTACTTTGTCAGGGAATAGGAAATAATTTGAATAGGCACACCCTTTGGAATTTCAGAAGGCTCTGTGGCTGAGGAAGATTCTGAAGTCCGTGTACTCTCATCCCTCATCAATTTTAGATCATGAACTGGAGTTGGAAAGAAGCCTCAGAATTAACCTAGCCTGACAGATGAGGGGACTTGGGCTCAGAGTTATAAAGGGATCTGTCCAAGATCACACAGGCAACAAATGAGAGAGATGGGATATGAATTCAGCTTTTACTGTGTGACTAGTTTGCAGAATGGTTTGACATTCATTCTACTGCATCCTGCAGCATCCTGTAGTTACAGACTTATGGGAAAGGAGATGGCATAGTAATTGTTTGTAGAGGATATTCTCCTATGCTAATGACCTCAAAGAGAGGCCCTAAAATCATATTACAGGAGGTTGCCTGCTAATAACCTAGGCAATTGGTCATGATATGTTTCATCGAAATCAGTAACACATTCCCTCTCTCCAGACATAACCTCCAGTTTAGGTTTACTTTCTTTTTAAAATTCATTCTTATTTTCAGTTAATAAGCATTTATTTTCTCTCCCTCTTACCCCCTCCCATGAAAAAGAAAAGAGACAAACCAAAACCTTGTAACAAACATGCACAGTCAGGTAAAATTTCCCCATTTTAGCCAATTACAAAAATTAATATCTCATTCTGATTATTAAATCCATCAGCTTCTCCATCAAGAAGTTTGTAACACGATTCATCATTGGAATTGTGGAATTGGAGTTGGTCCTTAAGCTTCAAAATCATTGTCAGCTGTTTGACTCTTGCTTCTTATCCTGGAACAGGAGATTGGCACCCTTCTATACTCTCCCATTGGTGAATTCCTCCAAGAGTCTTCATTTTGGGGAGAGGGCTTACCTAGCCAACCTTCATTCCCTGACCAACTGTACTTCTCACTCTGGACTTTGACATACTGCTCCTACAAGGCGTCTCTCTCCCACCCCCACTCCTTTTACCTCCTTTTGGTGTGTTTTCTTTCTCCATTAGAAAGTAAGTTCCTTGAGGGCAGAAACCACCCTTTCTTTTCCCTTGTATTTGTATCCTCAATGTTTAACCCTGTGGCTGGCCCATAGGAAGCACTTAATTAATGCTTGTTTCTTTGCTCTGCCTTGCTGGTCCAAGTGCTCACCTCTTTTCTGTTGGCTTTTATAGCAAGAACTATGACTAGAGCTCAAAACCAGAAACTTTGCATTACAAAAACAAACATTTTTAAGAATTGAGAAAATGAACCTAAGATGCCTGGATCATTTCTTCTTCTCTATCTTTCCTAGAATGCTTCAGGAATTCTTTGCAATTAGGTGCCTGCCAGTAATAAGCGAATTACTGCAAATTTTTGTGTCTACCCTTATGTTGCCTTGCACAGACTGGAAGGCCTCCAGGGTGCAAGCTCTTGACAGGATCAGAGGATTGAGACCTGGAAGGGATCTTAGATTTTACAGTTTATACATATGTCCTATAAGGAAGCTAAAACCCAGAAGGATGAAATGATTTCCCCAAGGTCACACAGCTAGTCTATGGTGAAGCCATGATTTCAACCCAGGTTTTCTGACTCTATATCCAATTCTCTTTTCATTACACCACAGCTGCCTCTTAGAGCCTCATCTAACTTGGCTCCTTATTTTAAATATTCAAATTGATTGCAAGCCAGGTTTGTTCACCTGAAACATATTAACACCATACCAGAAAACTGTGATATAGCCTGGCTATATGGCTCATAAGGGACTCTCCCTTGACACTAATATAACAAAGAAGACACCCACTATGTTTCCAACCTTTATGAAGCATTTTTTTTCCTTTACTGGTTTCTCTTGTGAAGTCCATGTGGTTCATTTCTGATGACCCCTAAGTCACCCTGGGCCCATCCTTTGCTCTCATGTGCTGTCTAATCTCTTCCATACTTGGAATCCTTCATTGTCGTATGTTCCCTGATAGTAAAGCTAAAAAATAGCCCATGCACAAGTCAAAGCAATGGACACTGAGTTGCTCTCTAGCATGTGATGTAATTTCTGAAAACTTTCTCTCCAAAGGTTCTTGGATGCATTTTTGTTCTTTTGTTTCCTTCAACAGGCAGCTATGGCCCCAGTAATAATTGCGATCACCAAAGAATGTGGACTAATAACACAAATTCAACATTTCTATAGGGTTGCCTTTGGGTTTTTGTTTTGGGGGGACTTTTGCTCCTTAGTCATATTTCAATATACCCACTTCCTCAATGACACTTTTGTAACAACAATAAAATACTTAAGCAAAACTGATCAATAAAGAAAACTTACCTGTGTGCAGCATTCTTTAGACCTCCACTTCTCCACAGAAGGGAAAGGAGTATGTTTCGTAATCTGTTCTCTTGGAACAAGATTAATCATTAGTTTTAATTGGTCTAAGAAAAAGGTAGATGGCACAGTGGGCAG
Source organism: Trichosurus vulpecula (assembly GCF_011100635.1). Lineage (NCBI taxonomy): Eukaryota > Metazoa > Chordata > Mammalia > Diprotodontia > Phalangeridae > Trichosurus > Trichosurus vulpecula. Next base: position 397,382,877 of record NC_050573.1, on the reverse strand, counting down.
AGCACTGGACTTGGAGTCAGGAAGTCCTGAGTTCAAATATGGCCTCAGATACTTGCTAGCTACGTGATCCTAGGAATATTATTTAAATCTGATCTGCCTAAATTTTTTTCATCTGGAAAATGAGAGTAATTATATTACCTATTGTCCAGGGTTTTGTGAGGATAAATTGAGATAACGTTTATAAAGCATTTTGCAAGCCTTAAAGACCTATAGAAATGCTGATTTTATGATTAACCAGAGTTTGGCCACCTCTCAATGTTTTTCTCATTTCAATGATTGTGCTTTATTGTGTATATTGTTCTTGGGGAGCTTATTTTACTCTGGAGAAGATCATATAAATCTCCCTAGGTTTCTCTGCATTTCTTATATTCATCCTTTCTTATGGCTCATTACATTTATGTGCCATAATTTCTTCAGCCATTCCCCAATCAAAGAGCACCAACTTTACAGTGCTTGGTACCATAATATCTTGCTTTTTACATCTAGGGGATCATTTTCCCTCCTCTCCTAATTTCTTTAACTCCCAAAGGATATAATCTCATATAGTGGGATTGTTGGGCCAAAGGGTATGAGCAATTTAATAACTTTTTGCATAATTCCAATTTTTTTCTAGAATAATTAGATCAATTTATAACTATCAGCAAAGTTTTAGTGTTCCTGTCTTTACACAGTCCCTCCAATGATGACTGTTTCATCTTTTTATCATCTTTGCAATATTGAGGTGTATGAGGTAAAACCCAATATTTTTAGTTTGAATATTTTTTCTTATTATTATTGATTTGTAATTTTCATATGGATGTCTATATCATACATTTCTGTTGGAAAATTGTTTTTTATTCCCCTGGTTGAAATTTACATGTCTCTGATCATGTAATCCAATATTACCCTCTGCCTTCCCTATGATCATTTTCTTTCCCATTTTCCAGGGAATTTCCTTTCCAGGTCCCTAACCTTTTTCCCTTTTGGATGCTTGTGGCCACTAAAAGCTTATTTTCCTTTCTCTTGAAATAGGATGCTGTCCATGGATGCACAATACTCTATCAAAAGAAGTCTTTTTGGACATCAAATCCCTGTAGTTTATGCCAATTGTAAAGTCCTCATCTCCACTTACAGAATATGTCTCTCCTCCCATGGAGTGTTCTTCAGTGATACCTTTTCCAACCACTGAGTCAACATTCCCCTGCCCCTTTCTTTTCCCTTGTTTCATTCTCTTCCTTTGCCACAATTATTTTCCTTTTCTTATTTACCATTGCATTGATTAGGGTTATCACAGACTTCCATCCATCTACCTTCTACTTCTCCTCTTCCCTTTTATGCACTCTCTATTCTGCAGTTTAATCTTACAGCATACATTGATTTACCTGGGGAGGGAAGGGTTGTGAAGCTTAGTTCATGACATTTCAGATGGGTTCTTTAACTATGCCACAGCTCCTATTTCTTTAAATTTCACTTTATCTTTAACCCATGGTGCATTTTTCTTTTAATGATCTCTTGGATATAGTATACTTCATTTAATAACTTGTGCTTTCCTTGGTAGTTGTATTTATTTACCTTTCTCGTGTTGTTTCCAAGAATAATCTGACCACATCTGTTGTGGGGGGTTTGTTTTTGGTAAGAATGCTTCAAATGTCTACCGAACATTTTATTTCATTGATAATTAGGTTCAAGTTTGTAAGTTATATAACTTTGGGTTACATCTTGAGATCCTTTGATTTTCTGAATATATTATTCCATTCCTTTCCATGCTTTCTAGTGGGTGCAGAATAGCCTTCAGTTATCTTCACTATCTCCTTTAGGAATTGATATTTCTAAGTGTGAGGAACAGAAAAGAGGAAGAGAGCTGCATCTACAAGGCAGTAACAAAGAATTTGTTTAGAAGAGGAAACTCAGACTTGGTATTTTAGAAACTTAAAGTCCATGAGGAACACCAAAAAAATGTTAATAAGGCATAAGTAAATGTTAAATGGAAGAGAATTTATGAAAACTAGGTAAAGAAATGTTTTTTTTAAGAAAAGGTGCAGAAAATAAAGTTTTTTAAAATACAAAACAAAAGAAGTTGAAGAGGAGAAGAGGGGAGATTTTTAAACTACTTAACTGAAAATGGAAAAAAATGAAGAGGGGAAATGAGAGAAAAAATAGATAAATAAAAAGAAGAAAAGGTATGATTTTTTAAGCAAAACTCCAAAACCAGAGAAAGGAGTGACAAATTTGGGAGGACGAAGAAAAGGAAGAGTTTGAATGTGATGGGAAAAGAACTTGTAGGAAAAGGATTTCTTTAAGATAGCAAAAATAATTGTAAGGAAAAAGTACTATCTTTAAAAAGGAATACAATACTACTAGAATATATGATTCTGAAGTCAGATTTTTGGGAAGAAAACATAAAGGTAAATTTCATAACTTTAAATATGAATGAAAATAAGCAATCCAATAAAATGGAAGATCTATGGATTGAATACAAAAACAAAACACCACAATCTGCTGTTTACAAGAAACACATCTAAAAAGCAATGGCTTACACAGAATAAAATGAGAGTCTAGATCAAAATTCACTATGGATCAGGTGAATTAAAAAAATAAGATTTGTAATTATGCTATCAAACACATAAAAAACAAAAATATATAATATAAAGGGATAAGCAAAGACATTTCATTATGCTAAAAGGAACCATAGGTAATAAACCAATATTAGTATTAATCTTATATACTCCAAATGCTTTGGCATCAAAATTCTTATAAGAAAAATGAATCAAATTATAGGAAGAAATAGCTAGTACCACAACACTAAAAGGAAACTTTAATTTTATTTTTTTATTTAATTTATTTAATTATTAATTAAATTATTTAATTAAATTTTATTTAATTTTACTGTTTATCAGTTATATTTGCAAATATATTTCCCACTTAACAGTTTCCCTTCAAAAATCCACCCTCACTGAATCAGTCTTGCAAAACCTTTTTAATTGTATGTAATTAAAATTATCTGTTTTATCTCTTATGCTACATTTAACCTTTGTTTAGTTAAGACTTCCCTTAATACAATTGTAAAAGGTATTTTTCTTAGTCTTTTCCTCTTCTTCTCCCCCTTTTCTTGTTCCTCCTCCTCCTCTTCCTCTTCCTTCTCTGGCTGCTGCTTCTGCTTCTGTTCTTTTTTTAATGAGTGAATGGCTTTTATTCAGATAGTACATCAATCTGGAACTTTGTATGGTATGTGGTGTAATAGGCTGATCCGAATCTAATTTTTGCCAAGCTAATTTCCAGATTTCCCAGAAATTATTTTCAAGCAAGTAATTGCTGTTCTTGAGTTTTTCAAACATTGGGTTACTGCTTTCTTTTTTAAAACATGCTACTGAATTTTTATTTATTTCATTAAATATTTTCCAATTATATTTCTTCCTTTTTTCTTTTGTTTTTAAGAATGTCATTGTTTGTTCACAATTACATGTAAATTTTTTTAAAAAAATTTTTATCTCTTAGTTCCAAATTTCCTTCCTCAGTCCTTGAGAAGGCAAGCATTTTAAGATAAATTATACATATGCAGTTATGCAACACAAATTGACCATTTTGGCTACTGCTTTCAATTGATTGCTTAGCAAGTTATTTTTTTTTCCCAATAATCTACTTTTTCTTTATTAACTGGTTGCAAAAATGTTGATTATTGTTTTATGATATGGTTTGGTATTTGAGAATTATAAGCTGTTTGGGGTGTTAATGTTATTTATATAGGATTATTAAGCAGACAGAAAGATAGATAGATAGATAGATAGAACATTAATTAAGCACTTGCTATCTGCTTACTACATCTCCCTAGAAAAGTCAGGAGTAACATCCAGGTTTTCAGTAAGATGGAGATAAAGAGTGATACCAGACATTGAACTATCATTACATTCTTTATATAAAGCCAACTCAGTCATAGTGAATTTTTTTATATGTTGCTATGTCGTTGATATTTTTGTGAAAACTTGTCTATAACTCCTTTCTTTCTTCATTCCTAGGTTGGACACCAGTAGCATATTTAATCTGGGAAAATAAGTTGTATAGTATGTTTCCTTTCTTATTTATTAAGAAGAATTTTTATAGTATGGGCATTAGTTGTTCTTTAAACATCTGAGAGAAGTCATTTGTAAATATATTTGGGTTACTGTTTTTCCTTTGGTTATTCATTCATGGTTTTCTTGGTTTCTCTTCTTTCTTTAAGATCCATATTTTACATTTTAAAAATTTTATATTTTTAGATAATCACACATTTACTTTAAATTCTCAGTTTTGCTTGCATATACTAGTTCATATATTGAAGTTTTTGATACTTCTTTTTATTTTTTCTCTTTTTATAATAAATTTACTTTGTTGATTTTTATTGAGATACTTTGATTTCTCTATATTAAAAATATCAAATCAGCTAAATGACTTTTCAAGGAATCAGCTCTTAGTTTTATCATTTGTATAGTCTTTTTATTTTTAAATTTTGTCTATTTCTTGTCTAGTTCTCATGATTTTTTCTTTGGTACTTATTGATTTATTTTCTAGGTTTTTAAAAATTATATACTTAGTTCTTCCATCCTCTCTTTTAAAAAATACTATATATTTTTTAAAATATATTTTTCTTCTGACATTAATTTAGCTGAATATCTTATTTGTCTCATTACAGTAATTTTCTTTAACATAATTCTTTAATGTTTCTAATATTTGTTCTTTGACACACTCAATATTCGGGATGTCACAACTTAGACTCTGTCTTAGTATGTATCTTTAGCTAATGTTCCCTTTCTTAATTACTATTTTGGTGCATTATGTTTTATAATGAATTAATTTATCATTTCTGCCATTTTATATATATATATAAATGATTTCTCTGTGCTCTAAAACAACTATTTTATGGATGATGCTTATATTTCTATATGAATATTCTTTAGTAGTCTGATTCAAGAGGCATCATAAGTCTTAAATGTAATTTTTCTAACAATCTGTTTAAATCTATTTCATTCTATTTAGCTTTCTCGTAAACTTGTCTAGCTCTGAAAGAGGGATATTGAATTCCCCTACAATTATTTTGTTACTATTTTTGTTGCAACTTGGCCTTTTCCTAAAGGACTTAAATACTCTGCTTTTGGTTGCATATCTGTTAGGCAATTCTCTAGGACTGTAAGTTACTGATCCATTGCCGACTTGCATTTTGTAAAGGGAATTTCCTTTCTGGGAGTCCCTATATCAATAAAATCAAAGATAAGTAAAAATGAGTTATGATATTACTTCACTGTCTATGCTGCACTATTAATTTTGTTGTTTTTATCTGAAATTATGATTGCAGTCTCTGCTTATTTCAAATTTTCTGAAGTGTAGTAAATTTTGTTTTAACCCCTCACAGTCACTATGTGCCTTTATTTTTTAAAAAATGTTTTTCTTCTATGGAATAAATTGTCAGAATTTATTTTCTTTTTTATTTGGCCATAACACTTTTATATTTGAGTTTATAATTATTAGGTTTATATTTTCTGCCATTTAATTCTTTCATGATGATTTCCCTTATTTCTCCTCTTTTTTAAATCAGTAATAAGTCATCATGGTTAATTTTTCTTACTCTCACCTAATTCTAATTTCATCTCATAAATTTTCTCCCCATTCCAATTACCTTACAATAATTCCTTTGAATTTGGATTAATTATTATTGTCTCTTTCATTCTTTTTATCTTTTGTTCCTTCTCTTTTAAGCTTTCTATTTCCCAGAAGAAATTAGTTTAGTGCAGAATTATCTTTGCCTCAACACCATCCACTATTTATTATTTGAATAACATTTATTAGTACTTATTGTATTTTCCAATAAGTACTAATTTATTTTACTTTTCTCTATTCTTTTCCCTTCTAATATCCCATTCACAGCTTCATACTTGCACATTTTTCTTCATTCTTTCTATATCTTTTATTTCAGGTGGGGCTTTTGGAAAACAAAATGTTTTTTCTCCTGTCCAGTTCATCTAATAGTGCAATTGGAGGTTTCATTCATTCTTCCTCTTCACCTCATCCCTCTCCTTATGTTTTTTATAGTCATGTATATTGTTATGTTTCTATGCATTTTATTTTGCATCATGTCATGCATCTTTCTATATTGCTTTCATTTCCTCTTATTCATCATTTTTAAGGCATAAAAATATTTCTGAATACCCATGTTTCACAATTCATTCAGTCATTTCACAATTGCTAGGCATCTGCTTTGTTTCTATAATTTTTGTTACCACAAAAAAGTGCTTTTATGAATACTTTGGTATTTATGGGATCTTTCTTTCTCTGATCTCTTTTGAGTATATGCCTAGTAGTGAGATCACTGGGCCAAAGGCTATGAACAGTTTAATAACTTTTATATAATTCCAAAAAATTTTCCAGAATCGTTGGACCAGTTCATAGTTCCACCAAAAGTGTTGCTGATGAAAAAAACTGAGGTTAGAGAGAAGTGGAGTTACTTGCGTAAAGTCAGTCACACATCTACTCAGAGTTGGAATCTGGACTAAAGGTTGGCCTCTCACTTCCTATTGCTATACTCTTTTTGATATAGCATCCTTCTGCCTATGTGTAAGTGACTGTGTCTCTACCTCCTGATCTTCCCCTTATGTTTCTAATATTAAAAGTTGGTAGTAATTGGAACTTCATCAATATTAAAACTTTGGTCACATAATGATAAAATGATTATCTTTCTGTAACAAGTAAATCTTGCTTTCTCTACCTTTACCCATTCAAAAGAATGGTATAATTGATCATTTGTCCTGTGGCTTGAAAGTCTCTTAATCTATACTGCTGCCTAAGCAAGCTTTACTTTTCCTAGTTTAGCTGGTTTCTCTTGAAACATAGAGGAAAGAGGGACTTAATTAGCTATTCCTCAATCTCAAGTCTTAAAGAGCTGACAAACATATGGAAAACCTCAGGTAGCAGCTGTTAAAAACCTAAACTAAAGTACAAGTTAAAAAGTTAATTAGAAAAAAGCTGGAAAATGCTCATAACTGAGGAGTGAGCAGAGAAGCAGCTCTTCAAAACTTGAAGGCAAAAGGCAAAAAAAAAATGCTGAATTCCATCTGTCACAAAATGAAAGACAAGACAAACATAAACTATGTCAAACTTTAAAATATTTAAATCTAGCAGCAGAACTAATTACAGATAGTTAGGGTCACACATTGCTAGACATTTGTGAAGACTTGGTTTCTTATTCCCTCCCCGTGGGCAGCACCATAAAGTTCACCACAACCCTAATTAAGTATACTTGAGAATTCTGTACTGAAAAGGAAAAAAAAACATAGGCCTGTTCATTCTCTGTTGGGTTAGCTCAGTAGGATATAGCATGATGCTGAAAAGACCAAAAGTTAATCCTCACTTCAGAAGCAATCTTTTACTCACCCATGGATTATACCCCAAACCCTGGTACTTATTTTGTAAATGTCTGCCTTTGGTCTAAGGTGGTACTTTGGGGCAGAGAAAAAAGCAAAAGACTTGGAGTCAGAGAAATTACATTTGAATCCTGACTCTACTATCTAAGTGACCCAGGGCAAATTACTTCATATCTCTGAGGTTCAATTTTCTCATATAAAAAAATGAGGGTTGTACTAGATCAGGGGTGTCAAACTCAAGAAGAAAGTGACTATTATGTATATGCACTGGGGGTACAAGTATAAAGAATGAAACAATGTCCTCTTGCAATGGGGAGCCAGAAGTGCATGCATAAGCATATAAAAATAAAAATAAAGAGAATAAATACAAATAAATGCAAAATAGTAAAATACAAGATGGTTTGGGAAGATGGGCACTAGCATGGGGTGGGGATGAGGGGAATCAGCAAATTTTTCATGTAAAAAGTTATTTTTGAGCTAGGCATTGAAGGAAGAGAGAGATTCTGTGAGGAAGAATTAATCAGAGAGTGAATTTCAAGCCTGGGGGTTAGCCAGCCAACCAAACAAAGGCTTGGAGATGGGAGATGGAGTGTCCTGTGACAGGAAAAGAGAAAGCCAGTTTGGCTAGACTGTATACTGTGTGAAGGTGCTTGTCTTTTAGGCCACAAAATTAATTTTATTAGGGTATAAGTTTTTACGCCAGAAGATTGGCTATTCAGTGAAGATTGGCTATTCAGTGATGATTGGCTATTCAGTGATGATTTTTCTTTTTCCAGTCACTGAAATTCAAGAAGAATGTTAATGAAGATTCATTGGAGATGATACTCTATACCAATGGAAAGGATATCCCTGCTAAAAAAATCACAGACCCAGATGAAGTATTATTGTGGAAAAAAGAACAGAGGTTTGGGGGCACACATGCATACGGACAGGTAATCATATGTATTCTTTGGTTCTTGGCACAGATTAGTAAGCACATCAATTGGACTGTTATAGTCTTTTTCAATTCTGCCTCTTTCCTCTGCCTTCTACTAATGGTCTAAGAACTCCTCCTCTTGGTCTTGTTGGGCACCAGAGCTGTTCCTCCAGTTCTGAGACTACTCCTTACAGATCTACAAACCTTAACTCAGTTTCCTAGGATTCTGCTCAAATCATTTCCCTGAATTAGATCACCCCTTTCCAGAACATATGGACCTGATCTGCTGAGATGCTCCTAATTTCAGCCTGTGTTAGCCTTTCAAAGTTTTTAGTATAAATCCTTTTCTTTAAAGTTTCTTCAGGTTCTTTGATCCCACACATTTTCAAAAACAACATGCTCCTCGTCATCATTAATTCCCTCTTGGTCATCCCCATTCCTCTTCACGGAGTTTCCTCTTCCAGGGACAGTGGCTCCTGACCTGCCTCTTCTTGTTATAAACATTTGTGTAAATATTGGTATGTCTAAAACCTAATTACATTTTTATTGTTCCAGGTCCAATTCTCCTTGGCTTCTCTGTAACAATGAATACTGTTCAATTCAATTCGATTCAGCAGGCAGGAATTAAGGACTGAGTGTGTCCAAGCCATCATGCTAGACATGGGAGATATAACCCCTTCCTCCCCAAATAAGCCCTGTTCTCCTGTGACTTACATTCAACAAATTTATCTTCTAGGTTCTGTCACAATAAACTATCCTATTTTCCTTCTACCTCTGTGACCTAATTATTTTCTTCTTCTTTCATTATTCTTCCTTCCCAGATCCCCCTAACAATGAACACTCTTCAAGGCTCAGTTCTTCACTGTCTCGTTTCTCAGGTGTTGCATGTTTTTGTTCAGAGAACAAAACCATTTTCAAATTAATTAAGTATATAAAGTAACTGAAATATTTACTGAGTACAATGCTGGGTGCTGAAGAAGTGCAAGAATAATAGTAATACCTTCTCTGACCTCAGAGTGCTTACAGTGGATGAGACATGTATAAAGATAATTGTAATACAAGTTAGAAGAGGATTAAATTCAGTAATCAGGTTAAATAGGATTAGTTCTTGGTTGGTTGGATGTTATCCTTCATTCTCAAAGAGGACCAAAATGACATCAGTATGCTAGAGTCAGGTTGCAATGGGTTGACTGACTGTGGCTGATCAGATCAATACAAGCTCAGAATGCTCCACCACAGATTGGGCACAAATAGTCAGAGTGATGTCTTTTGATTTGTGTGTAAATTGGATTTAAGTGAGGCAGAGTTGCAGGAAGTCCTTGGCCTCATTCTCTCCTCCAAAATCATCATGGTCCAGTGGTAGGACAGAACCAAGGCATCTGGTGATGGCTCAAGATGCTGAGGATGACCTTGGTGTCTTTGATGTCTAACAAGCTCTAAGCACTCCACAGCACCTGCTTCAGCTGCCTTCATGACTGTTGGAACAAATTGTTCTCATCTATCCATTCCACCAGGGAAAGTCTTCATATGCTTAGGGTAGACAACCTTCTAACTCACCAATGGATTTGAGACCCCTTGGTTACCCTCAATCTGGTTTAGCCCATCTGCCAAAATGGTTTACCAGGTGTGGACACTGCACATGTTACACCTTCTTGGAGCCACAGGTGAGAGTTGGGTAGAATAGGTGGATACCAAAGGTGGAAATCATCCCTGCAAAGGGCTCGGCAGCCATCACACCAGAGGTACCAGTCCTTCCTGAGCACACTCTACACTCTATTTCTACTACCACCTGCACATGAATATCTCCTCATGTTGTATCTCATTCTTGGAGTACTTAATTTATGGATAGTACTGTACTAGGTGCTAAGATGATTTTAAAAGAAGTCTGGTCATCTTCCTCTAAGAGGTTATAATTTAGTTGGAGAAATGAAACATAAATGAGAATAATTAATTACAATGGAAGAGAGTTAAAACGAGTGGTAAGTGTTCTAAAAGATTCCTTTTGGAGAAGTAAAGGGGAAAACTGACAACTAGAATTGAAGGGACAAGAGAAGGGACTAGATCTGAGTCTTAAAGGGATAGTGAAGAGTTGGATGGGGAAGAGAAAGAGAAAGGCCATTGGGGGAAAAAGGAACAATAAAAGAAAGTGGAGTTGATAGGATGATCAGGAAACAATGAAGTCAGTTTGATTAAATATAAAAAGCCCATATTTGTGCCTCAAAGGAAATAATAGCAAATAGATAATGTTGGGCCAGATGGAAGGGGTAATGGAAATCTAAAATGAAGAGTTTGGACTTGATTCTGTAAATTATGGGAACACATTAGAGACTTTTTATCTAGCAATTAAGTAAAGATAGATTTTAGCGGAGACTGAAGGCAGAAATTCATTAGAAGGATGTTGCAGCGGTAAAATCTTAAGGTAGTGAAATGCTGGATGGTGGTGTCAGTGTGACTTGAAAAGAAGTGACAGAAGAAAGAGACATTGCACTTAGTGAATAATTGATTCTTCCTTCTCATTCATCCTCCTTTTCCAAGCACAAAATAATGTTTCTAGTCTGGTTTCTGGCATACCTATTTTCTCATTGCTTGAAATGGAACATTTAGTGGGAGAGATCATTTGAGAGAGAAAATGAGTTCCCTTTTAAAAACATTAAATGTACTGCTATCACAGCTGTTGAGAATTATTTTCCAAGTCACCTAGTACTGTACTAAGCAACTAGTAAATCCTCTCCCATAAGATACTTGTTGATTAAAATAATAAGGAACTTAAAGTGTGTGACTTAATAGTGTATTTTTGATGTCAACTTTATTAAGGGAGCAATTAGTATTTACCTACTATGTCAGTAACTGTTCGAGGTACTAGGGATTCAATGACATACATGAAATACCTCTTGCACTCAAGGAGCATATTTTCTATATGGAGAAATAAAATATACTCTTCTGAGCATATATAAATTATATACAAAATTAATATAAGGTAAGTTAAGGGGGAGGCATTAGCAGCTGTGAGGTTTGAGTTGGGAAAAGACTCATAGTATAAAGCGGCACTTGGGCTGAGCTTTGAAGGAAGCTAAGAATTTTAAGACATGGGGGTAAGAAGGTAATTCATTCCAGAAGAGGGGGACAACATTCAAAAGAAGGAATAGTATGAGATAGACTATTGTGCACAAGGAACAGCTTTGGTTGACCCAAAGAATTGCGGTAGGTAGTAATATACATATAAATAAGGCTGGAAAGATAGGTTGGACCTAGGATATGAAGGCATTTAAATGCCAAACAGAGCCTGAACTTGATTCTAGAGGTAATAAGGAATCACTGAATTATTGAGCAGGAGAGTGATATGGTAAGACTTGTGCTTTAGGAATGTTACTTAATTAGCTGTGTGAAGAATGGAATGAAGAAGAGAGGGATAGGAAGCTAAAAGACCAATTAGAAAATAAATGCCAGAGTAAAGGTGAGATGTGATGAGGAACTTGTAAACGTATGACTAAAGAGATCAGGAAAAAGATATAAGAAGGCATGTGGATTTAGAAACAACATTTAATACCTGATTTCATATGGTGGGGTGGGTGAAGAAGAGTTGAAAATGACCCTGAGGTTGGAAAGCTGGGGTGCTCTAGATAGAACTAGGAACATTTGGAAGGTTGGTGAGTTTGGGAAGAAAGATAATTTTATGTTTTGGACACTATGAGTTTGACTTGTTTATGGGACATCCAGTTCAAAATGTCTCAATGGGCAGTTTGTAATACATGACTAGAACCCAGGAGAGAAACTAGAGCTAGAGAGATGGCTCTGGGTGTTATTTGCGTGAAGATGATAATAGAACCCACAGGAGATGATGAAAACATCAAATTAGATAATAGAGAGAAAATAGAAGAGGGCCCAGAGTAGAACACTGGGGGTGGGGCACCAATAATTAAGGGGCATGGTAAAGATGATAATAAGACAAAGGAAATTGAGACTAAGTATTCAGATAGATAGAAGAAAATGGCCAAGAGAGAATAGTATCATGAAAAGTCAGAAAGAAGACCATATCTAGGAAGAAAGGATGATCAGGGCAGCTAGGTGTTGCAGTGAGTAGAGCACTGGCCCTGGAGTCAGGACCCAAGTTCAAATCTGGCCTCAGACACTTGACAGACTGGTTAGCTGTGTGACCTTGGGCAAGTCGAATCTTTCAAAAAAAAAAAGAAAAGATGATTAACAACTTCGAATACTACCACGAGGTCAAGAAGGATGGAGAATAGAGAAAAGAACATTAATCTATATGAGGTCCATCAGGATTACAAGCATTTATATAAGGACATCTTTATTCTTACATGCTTGAATGCATTAAATCCACAGATAATCCAAAATTCTGATTTTTATCAAGTTTTAACCTCTTAACCCTGATAACTATTCATGAAAATCCTCAAAATCCGGATAGGTGTTTTTATTGGGAATTAATTTTCTTCATTTTTCTCTCCTTTTCTCTGTCTACATAGAAAGCAAGATTTGGCCAAATTACAAGAAACATAAATGAGAAGACAGGAACTTAAATAATTCATTAATTGGGCAGTTAGCACTAAAATAAACTGAAAGTCAATAGTATATTCAGACTGAAATTGTACTCAATGTGAAATAGATAGGAGCAGGAAGGGAATTTAAAAAAACAAAAAGACATCATGGCAACCTGTGTCACTGGATAGCATAGTAAAAAAAAATCCTGGAGATGAGCCTTTGCACTTGTTCTGGGTAGCTCTCCTCATCAGCCGGTGTTTTATTTTTTACTTCTGCGTCCTACCTCACAGTGAGGATGCTATTGATGCATGAGCTCCTACCTGTAGAAGGAAGGCTGAGAGATGAAATAAGCTGTTATTAGTAGTAATAATAACAACAGTATTCACATAATTGCTAATTCTTTTTATCTTTTCCACCCCAATTTATCTTTCCTGCCTCATTGTCCATTACCTTCTCTACTACAGTCTGCATTTCAGCCAAATTAGCCTTCTCTCTGCTTCTCTCACACAGTTCTCCAGCTCCCATCTCCAGGCAAAGTTGAAATGACTATTTCCCCTCCCCCCCGCCCCAACCCCCCACCAGCCAACCTAGAATGCCCTCCTTCCTCGCCTTTGCTTCACAGAATCTCCCTCTTCCTTCGAAATACAGCTTAAGTACTACCTTCTTCAGAAAGCTTTTCCTCTCCCTCCAAACACTAGTGCTCTCCTTCCCTAATTTAGTTTGTATTTAATTACCCTGTAATTAGTCTCTTTATAGTTATTCTATGTGTACTTACATGTATACTTGCTTCCAAATCAGAAATTACGCTCCTTCTATGCAGGGATTGTTTCATTCTTTGTATTCACATCCTCAGTGCCTGGCATAGTTCTTGGTACAGCATAGGTGCTTAATAAATGCTGTTTATGATTAATAACATGCCCAAAGTTCAAGGTTTAGTTTGTGTGTTTCCCTGTTGTACCTCTGCAAAAGTCCTTGCCCCCGGGTTGGTGATAATATAATAGTAGCTTCTAATGGTGTCCTTTTTATTTAAATAGTTATATATATATATATATAATTATTATTATTATTATTATTATTATTGACTTTAATTATTTAGGAAGTCCAGTGCATCCTTGATTATTTCTCAAATAGCAGATGCATAGCTCTGAGCAGCCAAAGGCCAAAGACCAATCATAAGTGTGACAAAGACTCTCCATGAGCTTAGGCGCAAGCCACTGAACCAGTTATCACTACCAAATCTTCAAGAATCTTGAAGAACCAATAAGGACTGATCTCAGGACCAGAGCTTTTTCACTACATAAAAAGGAAGAATCCCCACCTTAAATTACATTGCATGTCCAAGACCTCTCACAAATAGATATGTGTATGTGCATCATTATCATAATAATATAATAATAGCTAACATTTGTAGACCACTTGCTATGTGCCAGGCTAAATGTTTTACATTTATTATCTCATTAGATTCTCACAACAACTCTGTGAGGTAGGTGTCATTATTATCCCTATTTTACAGATGAGGAAACTGAGGCAAACAGAGGTTAAAGTGACTTGTCTGGTTCCACACAGCTAGTGTCTGAATCTAGGTTTGAACTGAGATCTTCCTGACTCTAGGCCAGGTGCTCTATGAAGAAAGACTGACACAGACCAGAAGAAATCTTACAGGCCTTGAAAGGAGTATGTCCTTCATCTTGAGGTACCCTAGGGAGCAGAGAACTGCAGGCCAGGGGTGTCATACACACAGCCCTTGGGCCACATGAAGCCTACAACACTCCTGAGTGTGGTCCAAGCCCAAAGAAAATGTAGTTCTTATCTGATTTTAATGTGTTGGTGTATTGATTTTTAAAAAAGAAATACATAAATATATGTGGTTTTCTAAGTCAACATATGGCCCACAGGAATCCTTATGTATGGTTTAGTGCCCCCCCACCCCGCCCTTTTCAATTTAAGCTTGACACCATTGACGTAGTAGAAAAAACTTTGGATTGGAAATTAGGAAGATCTAGATTTGAATCACACTGAAGACATTTAATGGTTTCATGATCATGGCCAAGTCTCTTAAACACTTAAAGTCCCTGGGCCTTACCTATTCTCTTGCTCTGTAAAATGAAAGTATTGAACTCAGTGGCTACTAGGGTTCCTTCCAACTCTAAATCTGTGATCCAGGTTCTTACACAACAGATTTATCTCTACTCTGTGCCTCTATTGTTCTTTGGCATATTGTACAAATAAAGAATAATACCCTAGAAAACAATGTTAGTTGACTAGGTCATTAAAGAGATTTAGAACCAAGAAAAAGAGGTTTTATAATGAGTGTCAGGGATAATAGATAGACAGCTTACATGCTCCCCTGGTACAAAGTAGGTCCTCAATAAGTGGGTGTTGATTGATTGGTCCCTTTACAATATAAAGAAATCCAGGGAAAGGTCATTAGCATATTATGTGTACCCTCTATGAAGGGTTTATGGGGAGGACTGGACCAGGCACACACTATAAGAATGTGTGGATGGATTGTGATCTGTACTATTTCTGGGAATACTGTAACTGATGAGATCACAGATTGAATCAAAGCATCAAAGGATCAGAGTAATTCAGTTTCCATTAGATTCCATTTCTGTTCATTGTATTTAGTTAAAACTTCCATTAAGATTCAGGGGAAGCTTTGTTTAACAGGGAGGTCCAGTTTTTGCAAACATAGTTTTTCCACATCTAACTTAAGGAGATTAGGGATGGATTTTCTCCTCCCAAAACAGATGTGATCTCTCCACCCAAGAGATAATTGTATTATTGGGTCCAGTATCCAAAGGCAAATCCTGTTCTGATAAACTTGGGGTGTCAAAGTTTCAAATGGAACATCACAATGTGTTCTGTTCCAGAGTCAAAAACAAGATTCAAATAAGAAATCCAAAAGGGAGTGTGCCTATTGCCCTTGTAACTTCTGAGAAGAGAGGGGGAGGGAAATCCCTCATGACAGGACCAGGGGATGTAGTTTGTCATCACAAATGGAGATGGTGATTGTGAGCAAGCAAAGGCATACACTGGTTTTTCTTTAGGAGGAGAAACCCAGCCAAGAAACCAGATTAAAAAAGCTCTTGAAGAGGCCAGCCAGGAAACAAATCAAAGACCTAGGTGACCAGACTGGAAAAATAAATTTTAGAGGATAGCATCTGGTTCTTGCACTTGTCAGCTCATTCTGGGAATACCCTGGAGCAGCATGTTTGATTGTTGGAAAGGTCTCCCAGGGATAGTGTTGGGAAGGAGCAAAAGGGGCCCATGGCAAGCAGTGCTCACAAAGGGATAGACCACAGCTTTCTGAACTAACCTTATCTTCACGGGCAGGGATGGCCTCTACAACTCTGTGTGATAAACCTGGGGGTTCCTATAAATATCCTCAAAGGAGGAATAATTGAATAAGTTGAAATTTTAGCTATTGGTAGGATGAGGATGGTACAGAACAAGTGAATCTCTGAAACTCATTTTGGAGTTCTTTTTAAGGGAGCAAAAAGAAAAATGAACAAATACCATGAATTTAAATGAGAATGCCTTTTATTTCCCCGGCCAGTATTGATAGAGGTGCTAATTAGCCAATTAAACCATGGGCCAATTATTCTTAAACTCATCCAGCACTCAATAATATTTCTATTCGACAAATATTTCTTAAGCACTTAATCCTGGGTAAAGTACTCTGCTAGAACCTGATTTAGAGATAAGAATGAAATATACAGGACAGTTAGGTGGAGAAGTGAGTAGAGCACCTGCCCTGGATTCAGGAGGACCAGAGTGCAAATCCTGCCTCAGACACTTGATAAACTTACTAGATGTGTGACCTTGGAAAGTCACTTATCCCCAATTGCCTTGTTTTTCCACCCCCCTCCAAAAAAAGAAAAAGATAGTCTCCTCCTTCAGGGAGGAGTACTAGTGGATACAACATTTATGGGCCTAAGCAAACCTAAAATTTAAATAGGGTCTCCTATAACAGGTGGATAATTGTTACAATGGAACCATAGATGTAGAGATGGGTGGCATCTTCAAGGTCCTTTAGTCCAATCCCCTTATTTTCCAGATGAAGAACAGAGGCCCAGACACTTGGCCAAGGTCAAAGAGGCATTGAATGACAGAAATAGGATTGGATCTCAAGCCCTTTGGCTCCAAATCTAGAACTCTTTGCACAGCTCCAAACCACCTCCTCAAATGCTAGGGGAAAATGATATGAAGGTTTTTTTTTCCCCCAAGGTAAGGGTGAAAAGTGTAAGACATGCTAGGGCCTCCTTCAGAAGGTAATATTCCTTACAATGCAACTTCTTTTCTCCTCTTTTTGTTCCAGAGGGAAAATATAAAATCCATGTTTTTCTTATATAGGTTGTCCCAAAAGTATTAATGCAATTTTAAGGTATTAAAGCTTAAATCTGAACTAAGATTTTTTTTGGAACATCCTATAGAATAAGCCTGAGTATTTATAATCACAAACCTCTGTGTGCTCTCTGAAATGATGACTTTATTCCCCATCTATTTTATCAAGAATGCTGAATTTCTCCAACCTCTTGTGGTTATATTCCTCAAGCAGACTTTTGCAGGGTACCCAGTACTAAATGAATGTAGAAGCCAGCCAAGAACCCCATGGCATTTGCATGTGTGTGGTTGGGGGGGGGGTAGATATATTAAACATAGGTCAGTGTAATTTATATACTTCTGTGCTCTCTCTAAAGTTAAAGCTTTAGCTCTGTTGCAGTCCAGAGATTTTTCCAACTTACCCTCTCAGTTCAACAATCTCTTTGTTGTCCTAGCCATATTTCCTCTTCCTACCTGATCTTCTTTTCTGCTGACTCCGCCTCCCATAGAACCTTCTAATCGAGACTAAAAAGTTCCAGCTTCCTACTACTTGGTATCTCTGTGCCTGTGTTCCTGGTGCAGAAGAACAAGAACACAATCAGGTCCTTCTGAGCAAAACATCTCCCCTTTTTATAAAATGCTTGAGGACCCCTCGTGCTGTAGCTGCCCAGGCTACTTTGAAGTATGGACCCAGGAGTCTCAGTGACAGTTTGGTGTTGTCATTTTCCAACTCCAGAGAGCAATTGCTCTTAAGACCATCCAGAACTTCCTGTTATGATCTGAAGATCAACACCGCTACAAGGTCTCTGGCTACACTCCCAGCTTTATCCCTCCCCTGTCCTTTCCCAGTCTTGCTTTAGATTTGTCAGTCCCGGAGAAAGCAAGGAAGTCAGTGAGTTGCCTCAGGATTCTTCCTTTATTGCTCCAGCTTCATCTTTTCTCACTTTTGGGGGTCTCTAGTTAAGCCATATAACTGTCTTTTTATATAAAGTACATATTGTGTACATATGTATGCATGTGTGGATATATACATGTGTATATAGCTAGATGTCTAGCTATACCCGCATATATATGTATTTATATATACACACATGTGTATATCCATGCATATATATATGTATATATGTGTGTGTGTGTGTGTGTGTGTGTGTGTGTGTGTGTGTATACATCATACTTACATATGGGTATAGTTAGATAGATGTTCCCTTTACCAACACAAATCAGCAACTCATTTATAATTTATAGCCTTAGAGAGTAGCCTGGGTAAGTGAAAGGTTAATTCACTTATCAACTTCATGCTTTACTGAGAAAATAGAAGCAACCTTCCTCTTGAATTCCTTATTCTCTCTTAATTTGCATCCCTTAAGATCATTTCCCATTCTTTCCTCCTTTATTCCAGGCTGTGATGAAGCAATGGCTTTTCTCCACTGTAAAGTCAAAGGGAAAGCCTTCTCTACCAGTAATTCTAGCAGACCTACCCCATAATCAGTAAGGCAGGCAGTCAAAAATTAAGTTCTTACTATGTGTCAGGTACTATGCTAAACGATGGGAATAAAAATCCAAGCAAAAAAAAAAAAAAGACAGTTCCTGCCCTCGAGGAGCTTACACTCTAATTGGGAAGGCAACACATAAAAAAGCAGCTCAAGGGGAAGAAGGTACCCAGGGCAAGATGGAAAACTTCAGAAGAGTACAACCCGATGAGAAACTGGGAAAAGATGGCTGGCCCAGGCACACTCTTTAATTGGAGGGTCTGGAAAGAGCCAATCAGAGAGAGAGGCCTCGGAGGAATTCTGAGGTGGGAATTCCAGGGTAATCATTTTCATCTCTCCAAAGACACTAGTTCAATCTAGTGTCTTTTCTCTGCTGTCTCCCTATACACCCAAGTCTCCCTCAGGCTTAAAAAAAAGAAACAAACCCTAATGTAAGCCTACCAAGGCCTCAATCTGTCTGTTCTCCATGTCCCTCCTCTCCTTCCTCAGCTTTAGGTTATATTAAATGTCTGTTCCAAAACCTCTTCACTCTACATTCTCCCTTTCAGCTTCTTTGAATTTAATATCATTTATATGCAAAATGCATCTATACACACATACATATACACTGATATATACATATGTGTATGCATACATGTATATATGCATACATGTGTGTATATGTACATATATACAGACATACACACATATATAGACAAATATATAGATAGATATCTCTCTCTCTTTATATATATGTATATGTATATATATATATTTACATATATACATATCCATAGAGGAGATAGATATAGATCTCTCTCTCTCTCCATACATTGTGTGTGTCTGTGTGTCTGTGTATGTGTGTGTGTCTGTGTGTCTGTGTATCCAGAGAGGAGAGAGATAGATTCTCTCTCTCTCTCTCTCTCTCTCTCTTTCTTTCTCTCTCCATACACACACACACACATACACACACACACACACACACGTATATGTATAGATATACCTACATACATATACTTATAATACATAGGTATACGTATACATATATGTATACATATGCAGATATGTATATGTATATCCATCCCATCCCTAGTCTCTCTCCTGAGCATTCATCCTGAATTACTACCTGCCTACTGGACATTTTGAATGGGGTGTCCCAGAAGTACCTTAACATCAACATGACCAAAACAGAAACTCTCTCTCTGAACTTCCTTATTTCTTTCAATAGTGCCATTACCTTCTAGTCAACCAAGTTCACAACCTTGGCTTAAACCTCACCTTCTCACTCTCTCTCTCACCCTTATCCACCTCTAACCCCCAACCAGTAGCCAAGTCTTGTCATTTCTACCTCTGCAAGATCTACCCCTTTTCTCTACTTATGTAGTCACCACTGCAACACTAACCCTTATCACCTCTCTTCTAGATACTTGTGGCAGATTAATCAGCCTCTCTCCCTCAAGTCTCTCCTCTCTCCAATCCACCTTTCACACAGCTGTCAGAGAATTATTCCTAAAGCACAGGTCTAACCATGTCATTTTCCTGACCAATATACTCCAGTGAGTCCCTATTACCTCTAGGATCCAATACACACTTTTCTGCTTTTAAACTAGTTCATAATGTGGCTTCAACCCACCTTTGCAGCCTCATTATATACTATTCCCCTTTATTATACTGTTTAGTCTGACCAAACTGTCCTATTTAATAACATTCCATATTCTTCCTCCTTTCCATTGTACCAGCCGTCCAACAAGCCTGAAACACACTCCCTCTTCCTCTTCGCTTCTTTTTTTTTATTTTTTTATTTTTATTTTTAGTTTACAACACACAGTTCTACATAATTTTGAGTTCCAGATTTTCTCCCCTCCCTCCCCCCTCCCTCCCCAAGACGGCATGGAATCTCGTATAACTACCATGTGTAACTTCGCATTGAATTAATTTATACACTAGTCAAGTTGTGGAGAAGAATTATGACCAATGGAATGAATCATGAGAAAGAAGAAACAGAACAAAAAAAAAACAAAAAAAAACAAAAACAAAAGAGAAGAAAAATATGAGCATGAAGTGTGCCTCAATCTGCATTCAAACTTCATAGTTCTTTCTCTGGATATAGATAGCATTCTCCATCGTGAGTCCTTTGGAGTTGTCCTTGTACCTTGTGTTGCTGAGAAGAGTGAAGTTTGTCAGGGTTGGTCCTCACAGAATCCATGTATCTGTGGTTGTGTCTCCTGGCTCTGCTCCGCTCACTCAGCATTATGTTGTGTAGGTTTTTCCAGGTTGTAACAAAGTCCGTATCATCCCCATTTCTTATGGCACAATAGTATTCCATTACCTTCATATACCACAGCTTGTTCAGCCATTCCCCAATTGATGGGCATCCCTTTGATTTCCAATTCTTGGCTAACACAAAAAGAGCCACTATAAATATTTTTGTGCATATGGGTCCTTTTCCCGCTTGTGTGATTTCTTTGGGATACAGCCCTAGAAGTGGTGTTGCTGGGTCAAAGGGTATGAACATTCCTGTGGCTCTTTGGGTGTAGTTCCAAATTGCTCTCCAAAATGGCTGGATCATCTCACAACTCCACCAGCAATGTAACAATGTTCCAATTTTCCCACATCTCCAGCATTTATCATTTTCCTGTTTTGTTATTTTAGCCAATCTGACAGGAGAGATGGCTTCCTCTTGGCTTCTTAAAATCCATAGTTTCCCTCAAAGCTCAGCTCTTCCTATAAGAAGTCATCACTGATCACTCCCAAAAATTACCTTGTGTTAACGTTGTACATATTTTACATCTGCTTATATTTGTACAGGTTATGTCCCCCATCAGCTGTAAATACCTTGAAGTTACTTATTTCACATTTGCCTTTGGATCTCCAGTAAGTAGCAGCATCTGGCACATAGTAAATGCTTAATAAATGTTTTTTCATTGATTTATGTGTCAGAAAAAAAGATCTGAAACCAGGTCTTCTTGCCTCCAGTGTTGATCTCCTATCCTCTTTGCCATGATGTTCTTCAGGAGTTCCCCTAATCATATTAAATAAAATAGCCTATTCCTTGGAGACATGGCTAGAAATCTGATTATTCTGTGAAGACCCTTTGATCTCAATAATGGAGTCTGATAATCTCTCTCCTACTTTATTTCTCTAACAGTTATGCCCTCCCAACCATTGTGGTTAATGCTATGCCTCAAGTAGACATTTACAGGATGCACATCTGCAGAAGAAGGTGGCAGCCAGATCATAGGATGACTTTAATTCAATCTCTCAAACATGCAATTCCAATTACCAAAAAATAAATATCATTTGAAGACAGGGTGAATAATAGAGGGTGGAGAGGCACTCATATTTACAGAGGCAGGACCATTAATGCACCAACAAAATAAAGCATTAAAATAATCTTTTATTTTAAAATACACAAATTAGGCATGAAGAAATGACTCACTATGATTTCTAACTGAACTTCAAGAGCCAACTCTGTGTATTACTCCAGCATCAGATCGAACTCAAGGAGAGAAAAACCTAGGAGGGAGTAGAGTTTGATAGGTCTTTTGAATATGCTATAAAACAATTTTCCTAAAGACAACAGCTTTCATTTCAAAAATTTTACTGTGTCATAAAAATGAACTGATTAGCTACTGACCTTCTTCTGCTATTGGATCTTAAAGCCAAATGCCCTTTGACTTCACTGAGATGTCAGCGAGGAAGACCATCAGACTGATAAATCACAGATGTACTGTTTATCCTGTCTCATCATTGCTATGCACCAAATACTATGCACCTCCCATGCAATATAGAAAATATAGCTAAAACTAAGCAACAATTATAGGTTCTCTCAATTAGAACTTGGGCAATGGACTCAACTTTGATGCCAAGCAAAATTTCTTAGTTCTTTGGGTTGATTCCAGTAGTGTGCTGACAAATGTTTAACAACTGGCTCTCTACGCAGCAGGGGGGAATGTATGTAGGACACATTTTTGAGTTTAATATATGTTAACATTTTCTGCCAACATTTTATGTACAATCAACAAAACAACAAATCAAGCCTTGATTTGTACTCATTTGCTGATTTCTATGGTATAAACGCTCACAATGAAAATTTAACAATTAGCTCTCATAAAGTCAATTTGAACTGGTGCCAATACACCAATGGATGTGACAATTTTGAGGCCATCAGTTTTGAATGAGGCCCAAGCTTGAATCTATTCCTCAAATCCAACAAACTTTCAGACCATCATGGCAAATTTTTTCAGAATCTGCAAAGTGGTAGGTATATGATGTATATACCTTGCTTCAAAAGACCCAACTAATTGGAATTTAATTAACCTTCAGTTATACAGAATTTGTTTTCTTTTACTCTATTTTCATGAGTCAGAAGGTAAGGAGAAGATACCCATTGATATCCCTCATCATCTTACATTTGGACTACTTTACTAGCCACCAACTTGTTTCCTGCTTTCAGCTTTTCCTCATTATCAAATCCTTTATTCATACAATTACCAAAATAATCTTCCCAATACACAGGGATAGCTACGTCTTTACTTGAATATATTCAGTCATTCTCTATTGCCTGAAGGATAAAATATAATCTTTTTTTGAGGGGAGCATTTAGGGTTCCTTACAAACTGGCTGCAGCCTATTGTCTCCAACTTCATTTTACCCTATTCCTCACACACTCCATGTTCCAGTTCAGTTGGCATACTCATGGACTTCAAATTTTCACTTCCATGAATTTATACCATCTGTCAGTCCATCACAACACCCCCCTCCATCTCTATATTTCAAAATTTTCCTCTTCCCTTATGTCCTAACTCAATGGCTACCTCAGTATTTAAAGAAACCTTTCCCAATGTCCTCCCCACCCCCATTGGAATTTACCTGAAGCCCTTTGCCTCGATCTCTTGTTTGCCCTTATCCAACTCCCTTTGTTGTATACCCTTTTGTGTACATTCTGCATTCCACATCATAAACCAAGTTTCTTAAGGCCAGAGAAGTGGTTGCTTTTCCTGTTTGTTTATTTAGCTCCTAGCACAGTGCCTTGTTCATAACAGATGTTTCATGTATGTTTGCTTGTTTGTTCATTTAAAGCGTTTCCATAACATAATACAATTTTTAAAAAGATTATTGCAGATGAAACTGCAAGTTTATTATGTACAACTTGCTACTCCTTTTAAATACACAACAAAGTTATGTAAATTTCCTTCCCTCCCTTTTTTCTTCCTTCCCCCCCACTTCAGAGATGGCTACCATTAGATACAAATAGGTATATTTATATGTACACACAAACAGTAAAATTATATATATATATATATGCATATATATACGTATATATGTGTGTATATATATATATATATATATATCAGTTATTTCTCTGGATGCAGATAATGACTTTCTTCATATGTCCTTTATAGTTATTGTAGGTATTTATAATAGTCAAAATGACCTATTCACTCAAAAAAATACATATTGCTCTTACTGTATACAATGTTCTCTTGGTTCTGCTCATTTCACTCTTCATAATTTTGTGCAGCTCCTTCCATGTCTTTTCTAACATCATTGAACTCATCATTTCTTATAGCATAGTAGTATCCATCACAGTCATATACCAAAACTTGTTCAATCATTCCCCAATTGATAAGCAATTTCCAGTTCTTTGCCACCACAGAGAGAGCTGCTGTAAACATTTTAGCACATATAGCTTCTTTTCATTTTTCCCTAATCGTCTTTGGAAATATATCTAGTATTGATATTGCCAGATCAAAGGGTATAGGTTATTTAATAACTCTCTGGGCATAATCCCAGATTGCTCTCCAAAATGGTTTGATCAGTTCACAATTACACAAAAAAGGCTAGTATCCCAATTTTCCCACATCCTCTTCAGCATTTGTGATTATCCCCTTCTAACATTTTGGCCAATCTGATAGGTATAAAATGATATCTCAAGATTGTTTTAATTTTCATTTTTCTAATTAATGATTTAGAGCATTTTTCATATGATTATAAATTGTTTTGATTTCTTCATTGGAAAATTGTCTGTTCATATCCTTTGACCATTTATCAATTGGGGAATGACTTGCATTCTTATAAATTTCACAAAGTTCTTAATATATTTGAGATGAGACCTTCATCTGGGAAACTGTCTATAAAAATTTTCCCCCAGGTTAACAGAAGAGGAACTAAAATACCTAAATAACCCCATCTCAGAAAAACAAACTGAGCAAGCTATCAATGAACTCTCTAGGAAAAAATCTCCAGGGCCAGATGGTTTTACATGTGAATTCTATCCAACATTTAAAGAACAGTTAATTCCCATACTTTATAGACTATTTGGGAAAATAGGTGAAGGAGTCCTACCAAATTCTTTTTATAACACAAATATGGTACTAATACCCAAACCAGGAAGAATCAAAACAGAGAAAGAAAACTATAGACCAATTGCTCTAATGAATATTGATGCAAAATTTTTAAATAAAATATTAGCAAAAAGATTGCAGCAACTTATCATGAGAATAATACACTATGACCAAGTAGGATTTATTCCAGGAATGCAAGACTGGTTCAATATTAGGAAAACTATCAGTGTAATTAATCATATCAACAACAAAACTAACAGAAACTATATGATTATCTCAATAGATGAAGAAAAAGCTTTTGACAAAATACAACATCCATTCCTATTAAAAACACTAGAAAACATAGGAATAAATGGAGTCTTCCTTAAAATTATAAATAGCATCTACCTAAAACCATCAACAAGCATCATATGTAATGGGGATAAACTAGATCCATTTCCAATAAGATCGGGGGTGAAACAAGGATGTCCATTATCACCCCTATTAATCAATTTGGTACTAGAAATGTTAGCTCTGGCAATAAGAAAAGAAAAAGAAATTGAAGAAATTAGAATAGGCAAGGAAGAAACTAAGTTATCACTCTTTGCAGATGATATGATGATTTACTTAGAGAATCCTAGAGAACCAAGTTAAAAACTACTTGAAATAATAAACAACTTTAGCAAAGTTGCAGGATATAAAATAAACCCACATAAATCCTCGGCATTCCTATACATAACTAACAAAGCCCAACAGCAAGAGATAGAAAGAGAAAGTCCATTTAAAGTTACTGTAGACACTATAAAATATTTGGGAGTCTACCTGCCAAGACAAACCCAGGGCCTATATGAACACAATTACAAAACACTTTTCACACAAATAAAGTCAAACCTAAATAAATGAAAAAAACATCAGTTGCCCGTGGTTAGGCTGAGCTAATATAATAAAAATGATAATTTTACCTAAATTAATTTACTTATTCAGTGCCATACCAATTGAACTACCAAAAAATTATTTTATAGAGCTGGATAAAATTATAACAAAATTCATCTGGAAGAACAAAAAGTCCAGAATATCAAGGGAATTAATGAAAAGAAATGATAGGGAAGGTGGCCTAGCCATACCAGATATTAAACTGTACTACAAAGCAGCAGTCATCAAAACTATTTGGTACTGGCTAAGAAACAGAGTAGTGGATCAGTGGAATAGGTTAGGTACACTAGTTGCAGTAGTCAACAACTATAGCAATATAATCTTTGATATACCCAAAGAATCCAGCTTCTGGGCTAAGAACTCACTATTTCACAAAAACTGCTGGGAAAATGGTGTGGCAGAAACTGGGCATAGACCAATATCTTCCACTGTATACCAAAATCAAATCAAAATGGGTTTATGATTTGGGAATAAAGGCTTATACTATAAGCAATTTGGGAGAGCATGAAATAGTTTACCTGTCAGAATTATAGGAAAGGGAAAAATTCATGACCCAACAAGAGGTAGAGAGCATTACAAAATGCAAAATGGATAATTTTGATTATGTTAAATTGAAAAGTTTTGGTATAAACAAAGCCAATGCAACCAAGATTAGGAGGGAAGAAGAAAATTGGGAGAAAATCTTTATAACCAGTGTCTCTGTTAAAGGCCTCCTATCTAAAATACACAGGGAACTGAGCCAAATTTATAGGAATACAAGTCATTCCCTAATTGAGAAATGGTCAAAGGATATTAACAGGTAGTTTTCAGAGACAGAAATTAAAGATATCTATAGGCATGTGAAAAAATGCTCTAAATCACAATTGATCAGAGAAATGCAAATCAAAACAACTCTTAGGTACAACATCTCACAGGAAAATGATAAATGCTGGAGAGGATATTGGAAAATTTGAACAATGTTACATTGTTGGTGGAGTTGTGAAAAGATCCAGCCATTCTGGAAAGCAATTTGGAACTATATCCAAAGGGCTATAAAAATGTGCATAGCCTTTGACCCAGCAATACCACTTCTAGGGCTGTATACTAAAGAGGTCATACAAGGGAGAAAGGGACCAGTATGTACAAAAATATTTATAGCAGCTCTATTTGTGGTAGCAAAGAACTGGAAATCAAGGGAATGTCCATCAATTGGGGAATGGCTAAACAAGTTGTGGTATATGAATATAATGGAATATTATTGTGCTATAAGAAATGGGGAAAATACAGAATTCATAATAACCTGGAAAAAACTACATGATATGATGCTGAGGGAGAGGAGCAGAACCAGGAGAACATTATATACAACCACAGTCATATTGATTCTGTGATGACTAACTTTGATAGACTTGGCTCTTCTCAGCAATACAAAGTTCAAAGACAGCCCCAAAGGTCTCATGATGGAAAGAGCTATCTACATCCAGATAAAGAATTATGGAGTATGAATGCAAATTGAAGGAAACTATCTGCTCTCTCTTTTTTTTCTCTTTTTTTTTTTTTGGTTTTGTTTCTGCTTTCTCATGATTCACTCCATTCATCATGGTTCTTCTTTACGACTAGACTATTGTGTAAATATGTTTAATGAGAAGGTATACATAGAACATATACCAGATTCCATGCCATATTGGTGGGGGGTGGGGTGCGGGAGTAAGTGGAAGAAAATTTGTGACTCAAAAAACTGTGGAACTGAGTGTCACAAACTAAAAATAAAAAAAAATTAATTTCTCCTAATTTTCTACTTTCCTTCTGATCTTGATTACATTTGTTTTATTTGTTCAAAAACTTTTAAATTTAATGTAATCAAAATTATCTATTTTACACCTAACTTTGCTTTCTATCTATTGTTATCCATAAATTGTTTGCCTATCCATAAGTCTGATAAATAGTATGTTCTGTGTTCTTCAAATTTTCTCATGATGTCCCTCTTCAAGATCTCTCTTTAATGTCTCTCTTTACATCTAGGTCATGTTATCCATTTTGACTTGTGCAAATGGTGTAAGATATTAATCTATGCCCATTTTCTACCATACTGCTTTCCAGTTTTCCCAATAATTTTTACCCAATAATGAATTCTTGCACCAAATCTTAAGTCTTTACACTTGTTAAATACAAATTTATTTGGTGCTGTAAATTGTATGTCTTCTCTGTTCCATTGATCCTCCTATTTCTTAGCCAGTAACAGATAGTTTTGATAATTACTGCCTTATAGTTTAAGATCTGGTACTGTTAAAACTCCTTCTTTTATAGTTTTATTAATTCCTTTTATATTCTTGACCTTTTGTTCTTCCAAATGAATTTTGTTATTATTTTTACTAATTCAGTAATTTTTTTCTAATTTGAGAAGGCATTGAATATGTAAATTAGGTAAAATTGTCATTTTTATTATATTAGCCCTGCCTACCCATGAACAATTACTATTTCTCCAATTATTTAAATCTGATTTTATTTGTATAAAAAGTTTTTTGTAATTTTGTTACATAGTTCCTGGGTATTGATAAATGGTCAAAGGATATGAATAGGTAGCTTTCAGATGAAGAAATTAAAGTTATCTACAGTCATATGAAAAAAAATCTCTAAATCACTATTGATTAGAGAAATACAAATCAAAACAACTTTGAGATACCACACCACACCTGTCATATTAGCTAACATGACAAAACAGGAAAATTACAAATGTTGGCGAGGATGTGGGCAAATGGGGATATCACACACTGTTGGTGGAGTTGTGAACTGATCCAACCATTCTGGAGAGCAATTTGGAACTGTGCCCAAAAGGCTATAAAAATGTTCATAGCTTTTGACCTAGCAATACCACTTCTAGGTCCGTATCCAAAAGAGATCATACAAACGGGAAAAGGACCCACATGTACAAAAATATTTATAGCAGCTCTTTTTGTCGTGGCCAGGAAATAGCAATAGAGGAGATGCCCTCGACAGGGAATCACTGAGCAAGTTGTGCTATATGAATGTAATGGAATACTTTAAGAATACTATAAGAAATGATGAGCAGGCAGACTTCAGAAAAACCTGGAAAGACTTACATGAACTGATGCTGAGTGAGGGGAGCAAAACCAGGAGAACATTGTACACAGTAACAGTAACATTATGCAATGACTCACTTTGATAGACTTAGCTCTTCTCAGCAAGGCAAAGATCTAAGACAACTCCAAAAGGCTCATGATGGAAAATGCTATCCACATCCAGAGAAAGAACTATGGAGTCTGAATGCAGATTGAAGCATACTATTTGCTGTCTATCTCTCTCTCTCTCTCTCTCTCTCTTGTGTTTCTTCTTTCTTGTGGTTTCTCCCATTCTAATTCTTCTTTACAACATGACTAATGTGAAAATAGGTTCAATATGAATGTATATGTAGAGCCTATATCAAAATTACACACCATCTTGGGGTAGGGGGAGGGGAGAGATGGGGAGAAAATTTGTAAATCAAAGTCTTATGGAAGTAAATGTTGAAAACTAAAAATAAATAAATAAATATTTTTTAAAAAAAAATGCTGTGATATATAGTTCCTGGGTTTCTTTTAGTAGGTGTACTCCCAGGTATTTTATACTGTCTACAATTACTATCTCTTCTTGCCGGGTTTTTTTGTGGTTTATAGGAAAGTTGATGATTTATGTGGATTTACTTTTTATCCTGCTATTTACTAAAAATATTGTTTCCATTAACTTTTTATTTGAGTCTTTGAGATTTTCCAAATAGAGCAGAACCTCAGTTTACAAGGAACCTGGTTTAAGTATGCTTCACTGAATGAGAAAAAATTTTTCACAAAATTTGTCTTGCAGAATGAACAAAAATTTGCAGTATGATCATCATGGCTGGATTTGAACAGCTCTTGAAGGGATGAAGCTCAACTAGGGCAATGGTATTTTTTTTTTTTGCTTTCATATGTCAAACAAAGGAACCTCAGGCCAGGATACTCCCTAATCAGCCTCATTTGGCCTTGACACTTCTTGAAGGGACTGAAGTGGATGCTGAAGACATTCAAGAGCTGGTGGAGGAACATAGCCAGGAGCTGACGATGGACAAACTGATGGATCTGCATGAGGAGCAACAGTGAGAGGCTGCAGAGGATATCTCATCTGAGGAGGAGGTTGAGAGGTCGGAGGAATGCCTCGTGTCAATTGAGATTAGGGGGGTTTATCAGATGGGGGAAAAAGTGCAAAATTTTGTTGAAAAACATCACCCAAATAAGGCTGTAGCAATGAGAGCCATGAATATTTTTAACGACAATGCAATGTCACATTTCTGTGACATTCTGAAAAAATTGTCAAAAACAAATGTTGTTAGATTCCTAGTCAGGAGCAAACATAAAGAAAAAAAAATGTGTGAGTCAAAACATGAAAGTGATCCTAAAAATGAAAAATAAGTGAAGGCATTAGTGTTAGTCTTACTATTAGTGAAAGGAACATAAGAGAAAACACTCCCAACGTTGAAATCCCAGATGTTCTCATGGAAGGAGATTCTCTTTCCAAGCAATAATCTTTCCTCCTCCTCCCTCTCATCTCCCTCATGCCAGCCACAACTCTTCTCAAAGGTAAAGTGCTGGTTAATTTGTCTTACTTTTGGTTTATATTGTGTACTAATCATTGCTATTGTATTTCAGGTGCATCAAGGACAAAAAAATTACTTAAAATTATAAATAATTATTTTTATACGAATATTTTTGGGGACGTGGTACCGATCATCCACTTTTACATTATTTCCTGTAGGAAAATTGACTTTGCAATGTGAACAAATCACATGACAAACAGAATCTTGGAATGAACTAAATATGTAAAATGAGGTTCTACTGTATGTCATTATATCATCTGCAAAAAGGGATGGTGTTATTACCTCAGTCTCTATTCTGATTCCTTCTATTTCTTTTTCTTGCCTTATTGCTATTGCTATATTGAATAATATTAATGACAGTGGGCATCCTTGTTTCACACCAGATCTTACTAGAAAGGCTTCTAGCTTAGCCCCATTACAAATAATGCTTACTGGTGGTTTTAGATAAATGCTTTTTTAAAATAAATTTAAGCAAAAATACATTTATACCAATACTTTCAAGTGTTTTTAATAGAAATGTCTTGTGCTTTATCAAAAATATTTTCTGCATCTATTGATAAAATCATATGATTCTTTTTTACTTTTATTATTGGCATAATCAATTATGCTAATAATTTTCATTATGTTAAACCATCCCTGTATTCCTGACATAAATCCACTTGGACATAATGTCTAATCCTTGTAGCATATTGTTGTAATCTTTTAGCAAGTATTTTATTTAGAATTTTGGCATCCATATTCATTAATGAAATTGGTCTATAATTTTCTTTTTCTGTTTTTAATCTTCCCGGTTTAATTATCAATATTATGTCTGTTTCATAAAAGGAGTTTGGTAGGATCCCTTCTTTACCTATTATTCCAAATAATTTATTTAATATTGGAATTAGTTGATTTTTAAATGGTTGATAGAATTCACTTGTGAATCTTTCTAGTCCTGGTGCTTTTTTTGAAGCTCCCTTACGGTCGGTTCAGTTTCTTTTTCTAAATTAGCTCTATTTGGATATTTTATTTCCTTTTCTGCAAACCAAGGCAATTTTTATTTTTATAAATATTCCTCTATTTCACTTAAATTCTTAAATGTATTGGCATATAATTAGGGAAAAATAACTCCTTATAATTATTTTAATTTCATCTTTGTTAGTGGTATATTTACCCTTTTCATGTTCAATACTAGTGATCTGGTTCTCTTCTCTCTTTTTTTAAAATCACATTAACAAATTGTTTATTTTATTTATTTTTTCATAAACCAACTGCTAGTTTTATTTATTAATTCAGTGGTTTTTTATACTCAATTTTATTCATCCAATCTTAAATTTTTAGGATTTCCAATTTAGAGTTTAATTGGGGATTATTAGTTTGTTTTTTCTATTTTTTATAATTGCATGCCCAATTCATTAATATGCTCTTTATTTTATTGATGTAAGCATTTAGGGATATAATTTTTTCTCTGATCACTCTTTTCCCTGTATCCCATAGGTTCTGATATGTTGTCTCATCATTGTCATTCTCTTTAATGAAATTACCGATTGTTTCTATGATTTGTTCTTTAACCTACTCACTCTTTTAGATTAGGCTTTTAAATATGCAATTATTTATTAATCTATGTTTCATGGTCCCTTATTAAATATAATTTTCATTGTATTGTGATCTGAAAAAGGATATTTTTAATATTTCTGCTTTTAATTATAAAAATTTTATGTACAAATTACTTATTATATGGTCAGTCTTTGTAATGATATCATGAACTGCTGAGAAAAAAGTGTATTCCTTTCTATTTCCATTCAATTCTCTCCAGGTATCTGTCATATCTAACTTATCTAAAATTCTATTCCCTTGCTTGACTTCTTTCATATTTATTTTTTGGTTAAATTTTTCTAGTTCTGAGAGGGGAAGATTAAAGTCCTCCACTATTGTAACACTGCTATCTACCTTCACTTATAATTCATTTGACTTTTCTTTTAAAATTTTAGATGCTATAGTATTTGGTACATATGGGTATTCAGTATTGATATTACTTCATTGTTTTTGATACCCTTATAAAATGTAGTTGCTCTGTTTCTCTCCTCTAATTAAATCTGTTTTAGCTATAACTTTGCCTGAGATCATAATTGCTACTCCTGCCTCTTTTTTTTTGCATCAGATGAAGCATAATAAATTCTACTCCAATTTTCCATTTTAATTGTGTGTATTCCTCATTCTTACTTGTGTTTCTTATAAACAACATATTGTTAGATTCTGATTTTTAATCCATTCTGCTATTCATTTTCATTTTATGGGTGAGTTCATCCCATTCACATTGAAAGTTATAATTACTATTTGTGAACTTCCCTCCATCTTATTTTTACTCACTATTTTCCTTCTTGGTCTCAGAGATTTTTATCCTACCCCTGTTACTTTATCTTCTCCCCTTATCCTCCTAGTCCTTATTTTACCCACCCCTCCCTTCTCTTCTCCCCCACTCTCCTAATCTTAATCTATATACCCTTCTAAAAGTCCCTGCCCAACCCTGTCCCTTAGTTTTCTCACCTCTCTATAAGTTCAGAAGACTTCTACACTCCTCTAGATATACTCGTTTTTTCCTCTCAACCCAGATGAGAGTAAGGTTCCAACATTGGCAGTCCTCCACCCCAACCTGTTTTCTCTGTATTAGTTCTTCCTTTCATGCCCTATTTTAATGAGATAATTGCTCCTTTTTACCTTTTCCTACCCAATTTTGTTTTTTATAATGATCCCATCATACACAACCCAACCTCAACCTTTTGTTCAAACTGCCTTTAGTGATGATGACAATTTTAAGAATATTGATAACATTTTCATATAAAGTAAATAAACAGTTTGACTTTAATGAATGCCTTATAATCAGTCTTTAATGTTTTCCTTATATTTCTACTGGATATGTTATATAAAATTTGTCACTGAGTTCTGATCTTTTTGTTACAAATACTTGAAAGTCTTTCAGTTCATCAAATATCCATTATTTCATTCAGGGTTATACTCAGCTGTAATTATTTTGACCTATTCCAACTTATTTTAAATTAAATCAAAGAAGAATATTTGGAAAGAACTTTGAACAATGACTGGCATATAGTAGGTAGGTACTTAATTAATGCTTGTCCCCTTTCACTCCCCTAAATAAATATTTTATATATGCATATGTACATATATGTGTGTTGTAGCATATATTTAATGTGGATAGATAGATAGATAGATAGATAGATACACACAGCTTACAGGAATAGTTTAATTAATTTAAACAATCTAAATACAAACACATATTTTAACATACATATGTCAGCATATATAATATATAGACATATATACATATATAGTGCAAACAAAATGTATAATACATATATATATTATCTTATATGATAAAACAGAATTTTTAATATAACAAAAACAAACAATAAAATCGTATTACATAGGAACATTTATAAAAACAGAAATACATTATTTACATGGATATACATATATGTGTGTATGTGTGTTTGTATTCAGCTAACAATTTTCCCTGATAGACCATGTGCTGAATATTTCTAATTAAATACCTCTCTCCCTCTCTCTAGGAAAATTTTGTGTTAATTCAGCAGGATTAAGCCCTGCACATGGACTACAATTATAAAATATCTCCAGATGAAAAGAAACTGTGCCTTGACTTTGGGATATGGTAGCTTCATTAACAGTTTGCTGACAGAAGGGTTCAGGCCGTCAAATAATTATTTTGGAGAAAATCGGACAATTTCAGTTATAGTTTATTCTCCCAAATTAAGGCTGAATGTACACTGCAACATTTTTGAAGATTTTTCAAAAAGTATTGAGACGAAATGAGTTTTCAGATTAACCAGATAATTAAACTAAGTGAAACATCATATAATTCCTCTGGTCCCAAATTATGAGAGACTCTCAATCAACTTAAGTTCAGAATCTGTCTGGCATTCAAGACTCTCCATTATTTGGCACCATCCAATCTTGCAAGTCTCATCTCAGGCTACCTTCTCTTATGTACTTTATACTCATACAAATTATAGTATTCTCTCCCCCAAATGAACATTTTGCTTTGTTCAAAATGTTTCTTGTATCTGGAATGTCCTCCTTCCCTTTTAAAAAAGAAATGCTTTTCTTATGTTCTTTTCTTTTAACATCACTGTTATTTTGCAGTTATTTTACTTTTAATAGACTACTCCCTTGTAATGAATAAGACAAATGAATACATTGACCATGCTAGAAAATGTGTGCCACATTCTATTGTCTACCAACTGTTTCTAGAAAGGGGGAAGCGTGTTTCACCATTAAATCCTCTGATACCACTCTAAGTAGTCACTGCATTATTCCAAAATTTGAAAGTTTTTCAATATTATTTTCCTTTATATCACTGTGGTCATTGTATAAATCTCCTAGTTCTACTCAATTTAATTCTGCATCAGTTCATGTAAGTCTTCCAAAGTTTTCTTTCAATTCTTCATTTTTTGTCTTTTCCTATGCCACAATGATATTCCATTATATTCATAAGTCACATTTTGTTCATCTATTTCCACTTTCCCCTTTGGTGGGGATCTACTTTCTTTCTACTTCTTTAATATTTTAAATGCCACACGCACGCGCACACACACACACACACACACACACGCACACACACACACACACACAGATATATATATATATATATATATATATATATATGTACATACACACACACATATAAATATATGAGACCTTTCACTCTAACTTTGACTTCTTTAAGATATATGCTTAATAGTGATATGGCTAGGGGAAAGTACCTCCTTCTAGTCTCCTCTAATTTCTCAATGATTTAATATTCTATATTTAGATCATATATATATATTTGAAGTTTATTGTGGTATAAGGTATAACATGGTGGCCTAAATCTAATTTCTGCCTATATGAATCACAGTTTTCCCAATAATTTTTGTCAAACAGGAAGTCTTTTACTTTAGAAATTGATTTCCTTTGGTTTCTTGACCACAAGATTGAGTATTTCTGGGACTTGAGTACCTAGGCTATTACATTGATCAACTTTTTAATTATTTTTTAAAGCTAGTACCAAATACTTTCAATAATTACCGCTTTATAGAGTAGTTTGAGGTCCGGTAATACATAGCCCTCTTTCTTCCTACATTTTTCATTATTTTCTGGCATTTTGAATCTTTGGTTTTTTTCCAAATGAATTTTGTAACTTATTTTATTTAATTTTATAAAGTAATTCCTTTGTAGCTTAATTAGCGTGGCAATGAATAAGTGAAAAATTTAGGTAATATAATTTTTATTATATTGACACAGCGTAACCATGAGCAACTAATAGCTCTCTAATTATTTAGGTCTGCCTTTCTTTTTGCAAGAGTGTTTTATATTTATGTTAATATAATTCTTTTGGGTGTCTTGGTAAGTGAATTCCCCTTCATTTTATACATTCTGTACTCATTTTACATGGAAGTTCTCCTTCTATCTCTTCCTGCTGCATTTTGCCGTTAATAAGTAGAAAGGTTGACAAGAGCTTATTTGATATTCTGCTACTTTGCTAAAGTTAGTGTTTCATTTACTTTTTACTTGAAACTCTAGGAGTCTTGAAGCAGACCATTATATCACATGGAAAAAAAGTTGTGTTCCTTCTTTTCTTTTGTTTATTTCCTTAATTTCTTTTCATGAAATTATCTATTTGTTCTTTGACACCCCTATTCTTTACACTAAATTATTTAGTCTTCTTGAATCTTTCCTTCAAAGGCCCATTACTAATTATAATTTTAATGTTGTGGTCAGCAAGAAACTTACTTAATATTTCTGTTTTTATATGTTTATTTATGATCTTTTATGGCCTAAAACATGCTCTATTTTTGTAAAAGCCAAGAAATGTATATTCCTACACATTTCCCTACAGTGATCATTAGTGATCTGTTATATCTAATTTTTCTATCGTTCTTAACTTCTTTCTTGTTTACCTTTTTGATACATTTGTCTAGGCCTCAAAGAGGCCTAGATATCATTATAGATTTGTCATTTCTTTCTTTAATATGATTATTTCATTTTAATATTTATTGTCTATGGTAATTGGTGCATAAATATTAATTATGGGTATTGTCTCTTGTTCCTTTAAGCATCGGGTAGTTTTTATATTTATTTCTTTAAGCCATGGCTAATTTTACTATTTCCTTGTCTGAGATCATGAGCACTACTTCTGCTTTTTTGAGTTCACCTGAGGTATTTAAATTTTGTTCTATCTCCTCATTTTAACTGTGAATTTTTAAGTGTTTCTTGGACTATGTGTAACACACGTGTGTGTAGTTGGCTCATGTTTTCTACTCCCTTCTGCTATACCCTTTCATTTTACTAGTGAATCTATCCTATTCGCATTCAAGATTATTATTTTTAGTTATGTATTTCCTTCCATCATACCCTTATTTTTTCCCTATCCTTATTGCCTTGAAAGAAGGTGATGAAAGAGAAAGAGAAAGAATATAATCAGTCCCAGAGATCTATAATTGAAGTGATCTGCTTCCTTTCCACTGTTCCTCCTCTCTTCTTCTCACTCAGACCATGATCATGGTTCTTACACTCTATTTCTTTTTAATCTCCTTTTACGATCTGCCCTTCAAAGCTGAATTTTATTTGGGTTGTGGCTATTTTCCTTGACTCTATCCCTCTTAAAACTATATCTTTCCTCTCCATGTTCCTGCCTGTGTCCCCATTGAGTTGAAAATATTTCTATATCAAACTCTGTGTGTGTGTGTGTGTGTGTGTGTGTGTGTGTGTGTGTGTGTGTGTGTGTGTGAGCGTGTGTGCTCAATCCTTGTAACAATAATGTGGCTAGCAGCTACTGTGGCTGTGTAAGGTCAATAACACCAGCATACAGAAAGCTGCCAACACAGGTTCTTTGATCTGCTTTTCTAAGGAAAGCAACTTTAAGAGGTTAACAGTCTCAGTTTAATCATATATATATATATGTTTGTGTGTATGTATGTATATTATATATATAAATATATATACATATATATGTGTGTGTATATATATATATATATATATGTGTGTGTGTGTGTGTGTGTGTGTGTGTACATATATATATCTTCACTTAGTTCAGGAGGAAAAGATCAGCCCCCCTGAACTTCAAGGCAAATACAAACAGAAATTACAAACACCAACGGACAGAACTTGCCTGATTCAAATCACAATATATAGTTACTAGAGCAGCACCAATATTTGTCTGGGTTAGCAAAGCCGCGGGGCAGTTACATGGCTTGCCCAGAGTCTCAACACTTCTTCCATGAGTAAGCCCCAAAAGTCAAACAGCACCTCACCTCAGTTATATCCTGTTAGGAGCCCTGAGGGCTCTGACCTCACCCAGGCTGGGTGTGAGAAAGTTCCCCATCCCCAGTATCATATCATATACAAGGCAATGACTCCTGATTGCCTCAGTGCTGAGAAATAGCTGAGAAATACTCCCCAAAAAAGATAGCAAACAAAGGGGAGACTTGATAGTGTTAGCATCCCAAAAGGGAAGAACAGGGAAAAGTCTGATTGCTGCAACAGTCCTCCATTCTCTGGTTTAGATAAAATGAAGATTCATGTTATATCTGCTC
The DNA here is from genome assembly GCF_011100635.1 of Trichosurus vulpecula. Lineage (NCBI taxonomy): Eukaryota > Metazoa > Chordata > Mammalia > Diprotodontia > Phalangeridae > Trichosurus > Trichosurus vulpecula. Next base: position 397,344,851 of record NC_050573.1, on the reverse strand, counting down.
TAGTAAAACCCATCCTCCATATTTGTATTCTCTTTTTCTCTCATAGCCCAATTACAAGAAATAGTAAGATCAATCTTCTTTCTCATTTCTTCCTAGTGTAGTACATTTCACTCCATTTTCTTTCATTTCTTAAAACTACCAAAATAGAGCAAAACGATCCCCAGTCCTTCTGTCTTAATTAGTTCTGTGATTCTAAAGACATTGGGGTTCTGAAGAGATACATGTCTTTTGGTCACCTATTTAAATATAAGCAAGCACTAAACAATTTAGCTACTCCCAATTCCTCACATATGTTCATTTTTCTAGGCTTCTTTTGACTCCCATGTTTGTACTTGAGTTTGTATCAGCTTTTGCTTTTTCATCTTGTTGTTGTTGTTGTTGTTGTTTATCCTTCATTCTCAAAGAGGACCATGATATGAAGGAAGTGATGCCATGACTTGCAAATGAACTGGATTTAAGTAAGGGAAATCTGCACAAAGTCACCAACCTCACTTTCTCCTCCAAAGCCATCTGGGTCCAGTGGTAAGATATAAATCAGGGCAACTAGAGATGGCTCTGCTTTTTCATGAGGAATGCTTAAAAGATTTCTTTTACATCAAAAAAAGGTCCTTTATACCACTATCTTACACACACACACACACACACACACACACACACACACACACACACCTATAGGACTATAATCAGTCTGGCAAGGTAAGTTATTCTTGTTTTTAAACTTAACTTTAGTTCCTTGGTATACTTGAATTCTTTCTTATAGGCTGCTAGAACTTTTTTTTTTTTGACCTGGAAGCTCTGGATTTTAGCCATGACATTCATGAGAGTTTTCATTTTGATATTTCAGGAAGTGACTGATGGATTCTTTCTATTTTCATTTTGCCTTCTGTTTCTAATAGATCTGTGCAAGTTTTCATTTATATCTTAAAATATGCTATCCAGATTTTTGTTTGGTCATTGTTTTTAGGGAGTTTCTTAATTCTTCCATTCCCTTCTTCTTGGTCTGCATTCCAGGTCACTTCTTTGATTTATAGTGAATATAATTAACTTTTTTTTAATGTTTTGATTGTTCTAATTCTTTTTTCATCTCATGGAATCATTGAGTTCTGATTGATCCATTCTAATTTTAGGAATTCAATTTATTGGGCAAGGTTTTCCATCTTCCATTCTACATTGTTTATTCTCTAATTTTTTTCCTTGATAGTGCTTATTTAAAATCTTTACCTCAATCCCTCATTTGGGAATTCCTGCCGGAGTTATATTACACCCCTTCCCATCCTCTTGAATGAGGTGATCCTGACCTTGCTTTCCTGGGCTCTTGCTGCTAGTTTTCTTTTCTGGTTTGTGCTAGGGTTTTGACCAGCAAGTTGCCCTATCTCAGTACGCAATGATGAGGCGGGAGCAATGATGGTTATAACTCCTACTAGGCCTGTCTGGTATTACCCAGGAAACAGGCCAAGCGCTAGGGTCCGAGCAGCCCCAGGGTCAGCACTAACTCCCTACAGGTTTGTCTGCATTAAGAGTGCTGGGTGGTTTCAGGCTGCCGTAAGCTGTCTAGTTCCAGAACAATTCAGGAGCTTGTCAGTCCAGAGTGGTGCAGAATTTCAGCCCCTCTGTTGTAAGTCAGAGTGCTCCTTCCTCCTGGTCCAATACCTACAATCAAAGTTATCAGAGGAATGAAGGTTTCTAAGTACCCTGGAACTTCCATGTATAAGGACTCTGGACTCCCTATGTCCCTTTCTGCCAACCTCCACCCCTCTTTAAGAAGAGAAAGTTGCAGATTTCAGGTGGCCCAGTAGTGCTTCTGGTTTGAGCACTTGAAAGCTCTTGGTTTATTTACTTGGATTCATGCCGATTTCTCTAAAGGTGAGGTCACACAAGATTCTGGCTGGTGTGTGTGCATGTGTGCGTGCGTGCGTGCATGAGTGTGTGTGTAATCAACAACTGGATGAAGATGTTTATGGTAGTTTCTCTTTGTATTTTTTATTATTATTATTCTATCTGATGCCCCTTTACAATCCAAATCTTCATATGTCATTGATAAAAATATTAAACAGAACAAAATCTAAACACAGTCTGGAGAATTGACATTAAGTAAGTATGACTATCTTACCCCCTTCATAGGCTATAAATGTTCCTTCTGTTCTTTCAATGACCTTCAGTTAAGGAGATAATTTTAAAAGACAATGACCTCACCTCCTCTTTGTAATATGCAAGCTTCAGTTTAGTTTAAATAAACACCCATTTCTGTACTGCTCATTATTTTCCCTGCACTGTACTAGATAAAGAAAACACAAAGATAAAAATGAGACAGAATTTTAATGTTTACAAAATGATTTACATATATTGTCCTACTTCATCATCACAACAATTAAGGTATGTAGGGGCACAGCCAAGATGGCGGCTGAAAAGCAGGGACTAGCGTGAGCTCCCCTCCACCCGAGTCCCTCCAAAAAACCTATAAAAATTGGCTTTGAACCAATTCTAGAACTGCAGAACCCACAAAAGAGCAGAGGGAAGCAGGGCTCCAGCCCAGGACAGCCTGGATGGTCTCTGGGTGAGGTCTATCCCTCGGAGCTGGTAGCCAAGCGGAGCCGAGCAGAGCAGAGCCCAACGTGGGAGGCGCAGACCAACCAGACCAGGAGCCCAGCGGAGCGTGCCCTACCACCCTGAATCAGTGAGCTGCAACAGTTACCAGACTTCTCAACCCACAAACACCAAAGACAACAGAGAAGGTTAGTGGGAAAAGCTGTGGGAGTGGAAGGAGTTCGCTGTTCGGCTACCACCCTGGGGGCAGCGAAGGTGGGGCAGCTACAGAAATACGGCTGCAGTTGCTTCTGGCCCCAGACCCACCTGGTGGGAGGAATTAAGTGGCAGATCAGAAGCAGGAGTGCAGAGCCTGCTGAAGATCTAAGTTCAGTCTGGGTTGGGGGTTCTTGGGGAAGGAGGAGTGCTGGTGTAGCAGAGCTGGTGCATCCCCCCAAGCTTGGAACATAGAACTCTGTACTCTGCAAGTGGTTATACCCTGCTGAAAAACTCAAGGGTCAAGTTAGTTGGTTGGGAATATGGCCAGGCAGCGAAAATGCACCCAGATTCAGTCTCAGACTTTGGAATCTTATTTTGGTGGCAAAGAAGACCAGAACATACAGCCAGAAGAAGTCAACAAAGTCAAAGAGCCTACAACAAAAGCCTCCAAGAAAAACATGAACTGGTCCCAGGCCATGGAAGAGCTCAAAAAGGAGTTGGAAAAGCAAGTTAGAGAAGTAGAGGAAAAATTGGGAAGAGAAATGAGAAGGATGCGAGAAAACCATGAAAAACAAGTCAATGACTTGCTAAAGGAGACCCAAAAAAATACTGAAGAAAACAACACCTTAAAAAATAGACTAACTCAAATGGCAAAAGAGCTCCAAAAAGCCAATGAGGAGAAGAATGCCTTGAAAGGCAGAATTAGCCAAATGGAAAAGGAGGTCCAAAAGACCACTGAAGAAAATACTACCTTAAAAATTAGATTGGAGCAAGTGGAAGCTAGTGACTTGATGAGAAATCAAGATATTATAAAACAGAACCAAAGGAATGAAAAAATGGAAGACAATGTCAAATATCTCATTGGAAAAACCACTGACCTAGAAAATAGATCCAGGAGAGAGAATTTAAAAATTATTGGACTACCTGAAAGCCATGATCAAAAAAAGAGCCTAGATATCATCTTTCAAGAAATCATCAAGAAGAACTACCCTGATATTCTAAAGCCACAGGACAAAATAGAAATTGAAAGAATCCACTGATTGCCTCCTCAAATAGATCCCCAAAATGAAATCTCCTAGGAATATTGTTGCCAAATTCCAGAGCTCCCAGATCAAGGAGAAAATATTGCAAGCAGCCAGAAAGAAACAATTTGAGTATTGTGGAAACACAATCAGAATAATCCAAGATCTAGCAGCTTCTACATTAAGAGATCGAAGGGCTTGGAATGCGATATTCCAGAGGTCAATGGAGCTGGATTAAAACCAAGAATCACCTACCCAGCAAAACTGAGTATCATGCTCCAAGGCAAAATATGGACTTTTTTTTAAAATTTATTTAATATATTTAGTTTTCAGCATTGATTTTCACAAAAGTTTGAATTACAAATTTTTCCCCATTTCTACCCCCCCCCCACTCCAAGATGGCATATATTCTGGTTGCCACATTCCCCAGTCAGCCCTCCCTTCTGTCACCCCACTCCTCTCCCATCCCCCTGTCTCTTCTTCTCTTGTAGGGCAAGATAAATTTCTATGCCCCATTGCCTGTATATCTTATTTCCTAGTTGCATGCAAAAACTTTTTTTTGTTGTTGTTGTTTTTGAACGTCTGTTTTTAAAACTTTGAGTTCCAAATTCTCTCCCTTCTTTCCTCCCCACCCACCCTCCATAAGAAGGCAAGCAATTCAACATAGGCCACATGCATATCATTGCGTAAAACCCTTCCACAATACTCATGTTGTGAAACATTAACTATGTTTTGCTCCTTCCTAACCTATCCCCCTTTATTGAATTTTCTCCCTTGACCCTGTCCCCTTTCGAAAGTGTTTGTTTTTGATTACCTCCTTCCCCCATCTGCCCTCCCTTCTATCATCCCCCCTTTTTTATCTTCTTCCTCCTTCTTTCCTGTGGGGTAAGATACCCAATTGAGTATGTATGGTATTCCCTGCTCAGGTCAAATCCAATGAGAGCAAGATTTACTCATTCCCCCTCACCTGCCCCCTCTTCCCTTCCTACAGAACCACTTTTTCTTGCCACTTTTATGTGAGATAATTTACCCCATTCTATCTCGCCCTTTCTCCCTCTCTCAATATATTCCTCTCTTACCCCTTAAACTGATTTTATTTTTTTAGATATCATCCCTTCATATTCAACTCACCCTGTGCCCTTTATGTGTGTGTGTGTGTGTGTGTATATGCATACATATATATACCTACATATATACATACATAGACACACATATGTATATATATGTATACACACATATATATATATATGCATATTCCTTTCAGCTACTATGATATTGAGGTCTCATGAATCATACACATCCTCTTCCTATGTAGGAATGTAAACAAAACAGTTCAACTTTAGTAAGTCCCTTATGATTTCTCTTTCTTGTTTACCTTTTCATGCTTCTCTTGATTCCTGTGTTTGAAAGTCAAATTTTCTGTTCAGCTCTGGTCTTTTCACTGAGAAAGCTTGAAAGTCCTCTATTTTATTGAAAATCCTTATTTTGCCTTGGAACATGATACTCAGTTTTGCTGGGCAGGTGATTCTTGGTTTTAATCCAGCTCCATTGACCTCCGGAATATTGTATTCCAAGCCCTTTGGTCCCTTAATGTGGAAGCTGTCAGATCCTGTGTTATCCTGATTATTTTTCCACAATATTCAAATTGTTTCTTTCTGGCTGCTTGCAGTATTTTCTCCTTGACCCGGGAGCTTGAGCTCTGGAATTTGGCAACAATGTTCCTAGGAGATTTCATTTTGGGATCTATTTGAGGAGGCGATCGGTGGATTCTTTCAATTTCTATTTTGTCCTGTGGCTCTAGAATATCAGGGTAGTTCTTCTTGATGATATCTTGAAAGATGATATCTAGGCTCTTTTTTTGATCATGGCTTTCAGGTAGTCCAATAATTTTTAAATTCTCTCTCCTGGATCTATTTTCTAGGTCAGTGGTTTTTCCAATGAGATATTTGACATTGTCTTCCATTTTTTCATTCCTTTGGTTCTGTTTTATAATATCTTGATTTCTCATCAAGTCACTAGCTTCCACTTGCTCCAATCTAATTTTTAAGGTAGTATTTTCTTCAGTGGTCTTTTGGACCTCCTTTTCCATTTGGCTAATTCTGCCTTTCAAGGCATTCTTCTCCTCATTGGCTTTTTGGAGCTCTTTTGCCATTTGAGTTAGTCTGTTTTTTAGGGTGTTGTTTTCTTCAGTATATTTTTCAGTATTTTTTTGGGTCTCCTTTAGCAAGTCATTGACTTGTTTTTCATGGTTTTCTCACATCATTCTCATTTCTCTTCCTAATTTTCCCTCTACTTCTCTAATTTGCTTTTCCAACTCCTTTTTGAGCTCTTCCATGGCCTGGGACCAGTTCATGTTTTTCTTGGAGGCTTTTGTTGTAGGCTCTTGCACTTTGTTGACTCCTTCAGGCCATATGTTTTGGTCTTCTTTGTCACCAAAGAAAGATTCCAGAGTCTGAGACTGAACCTGGGTGTGTTTTTGCTGCCTGGTCATGTTCCCAGCCAACTTACTTGACCCTTGAGTTTTTGGTCGGGGTATGACTGCTTGTAGAACAAAGAGTACTTTGTTCCAAGCTTAAAGGGATGCACCATTGATTTCAGAGCTATTTCTATACAGCCAGCTCTGCCACACCAGCACTCCTCCTTCTGCAAGAACCGCCAACCCGGACCTGATGCAAATCTTCAGCAGGATCTTCACTCCTGCCCTGATCCGCCACTTAATTCCTCCCACCTCGTGGGCCTGAGGCCGGAAGTAACTGCAGCTGTAGTTCTGTAGCTGCACCTTCCCCACTGCCCCTGGGGCAGTGGCTGAACCTCAAACTCTGTCCCCTGCAGCTTTTCCCACTAACCTTCTGTGTTGTCTTTGGTGTTTGTGGGTTGAGAAGTCTGGTAACTGCCACAGCTCACTGATTCAGGGTGCTAGGGCCTGTTCTGCTTGGCTCCTGGTCTGGTTGGTCCTGCTGCTTCCCACACTGAGCTCTGCTCCCCTCCACTCCATGCACGATAGATCTCACCCAGAGATCATCCATGCTGTCCTGGGCTGGATCCCTGCTTCCTTCTGCTATTTTGTGGGTTCTGCAGTTCTAGAATTTGTTCAGAGCCATTTTTTATAGGTTTTTGGAGGGACATGGTGGAGAGATCATGCAAGTGCCTGCTTCCCAGCTGCCATCTTGGCTCCACCCCAGCAAAAAAAAAAAAAATCAAAATATGGACTTTCAATAAAATAGAGGACTTTCAACCTTTCTCAGTGAAAAGACCAGAGCTGAATAGAAAATTTGACTTTCAAACACAAGAATCAAGAGAAGCATGAAAAGGTAATCAAGAAAAAGAAATTGCAAAGGACTTACTAAAGTTGAACTGTTTTGTTTACATTCCTACATGGAAAGATGATGTGTATGATTCATGAGACCTCAGTATTAGGGTAGCTGAAGGGAATATGCATATATATATATATATATATATATATATATATATACACACACACACACACACACACACACACACACATATGTTTATGTATATATATGTATATGTGAGTGTGTATGTATGTATATATGTATGTGTATATATATATATATAGAGAGAGAGATCGGACACAGGGTGAGTTGAAGATGAAAGGAAGATATCTAAAAGAAATAAGATCAAATTAAGGGATGAGAGAGGAATATATTGAGAGAGGGAGATAGGGAGAGATAGAATGGGGTAAATTATCTCACATAAAAGTGGCAAGAAAAAGCAATTCTGTAGGAAGGGAAGACAAGTCAGGTGAGGGGGAATGAGTGAATCTTGCTCTCATCAGATTTGATCTGAGGAGGGAATACCATACATACTCAATTGGGTAACTTACCCCACAGGAAAAAAGGAGGAAGAAGATAAAAAAGGGGGGATGATAGAAGGGAGGGCACATGGGGGTGGAGGTAATCAAAAACAAATGCTTTCGAAAGGGGACAGGGTCAAGGGAGAAAATTCAGTAAAGGGGGATAGGTTAGGAAGGAGCAAAATATAGTGAGTCTTTCACAACATGAGTATTGTGGAAGGGTTATACATAATGATACGCATGTGGCCTATGTTGAATTGTTTGCCTTCTTAGGGAGGGTGAGTGGGAAGGGAAGAGGGGAGAGAATTTGGAACTCAAAGTTTTAAAATCAGATGTTCAAAAACAAAAAAAAAAAGTTTTTGCATGCAACTAGAAAATAAGATACACAGGCAATGGGGCATAGAAATTTATCTTGCCCTACAAGAAAGAAAGCGAAAAGAGGATGGGAGGGGAGTGGGGTGACAGAAGGGAGGGCTGACTGGGGAACAGGGCAACCAGAATATATACCATCTTGGAGTGGGGGGGGGGTAGAAATGGGGAGAAAATTTGTAATTCAAACTCTTGTGAAAATCAATGCTGAAAACTAAATATATTAAATAAAAATTAAATTAAAAAAACAATTAAGGTATGTAGTATTGTCTACATTTTATAAATGAAGAAATTGAGTCTGATAGAGGTTAAATAATTTGCCTAGGATCACACAGCTAGTAAGAATTCAAATGCACAACTTATCTGACTCCAAGGCCAATCTATTGTCTATAATACCATATGTCTTTTTCATGCTTTATACAGTTGATTATGTTTTCCAAGTTATCTCTTCTATGGTGAATCTACATATCAAATCCTATAAGGAAGTTTCAAATTTTCCCTTCTGCTAAAAATTCAGTTGTTTTTTTTTTTCGATAGATGGCTATATTCAACATTGCAGGATACATCAGATTGAAAGTAGAAGCCAATTTCCTTTGTACTTCAGAAATATTCAAGCCTTTTTTCTTTCTTTTCATTTTTTTCCTTTTATGTTTCCAAATGCATTGGTCTGTTTTTCAAAGTGTCTGCTGCTTTAGTAAGATTTCCTGCTGGTAGTGCTATTCAGTTTTCTTAGTTGTCTTTCAAAGTTGTGTTTGAAACCTCTAATTTTTGTCCTAATTTCTATCATTCCCTCTTTAATTCTGTTTTTTAAGCTTCTAAACCACCGTGGGAAATAACGGAGTTGTTCCATTTTAATTCTGGGTGACCTATGTGTCATTAAAGTGATAACATTGTCCCTTTCCAAATGTCTCTAATGCATTTTATTTTCCCCATATTCTCTATTCATTGTATTGGGGCTTTTTTTTCTTAGCATTTACTTTTTTTCCTCTAAGTTGGTTTTTCTGTAAGGTTTTCCTTTCCCTGTGTTTCTCCTCTTTGTTATTGTTCTTTGACTTCCCTCCCACATCCATACTTCTTGTATCTTGAAGTGATGAAGGGAAGTTGGGCTTAGGCCCTAACTCAATCATTTTGCCAGAAGTTAACTACTAGTTCTTTTTGATATCAATAAATCATAACTGGAACAGCAAAGGATATGAGTGAGAAAATTGAGAAGTGGGGATTGGAATAAAAGAAAAAGGTCTTCCTATTTCAACAGGTCAATGGAGGCATTATATATATCATACAATATTTGAATGGAAAGAGAAGGAGCAAGAATGAAGGATGGTGTATAAAAACTAGCAAGATTAACATTAGGGCTACCTGGTTTGGAAATTTCCTTTCCAGACCAATATCTGTTCCAACTTAGGGTGTTAGAGAGTTATTTGAGAATATTAAGAAGTCAAAGTCACATAGCTAGTATATGTCACAAGTGGAATTTGAACTCAGGTCTTTCTGACTCTAAGTCTGCCTCTCTCTCTTCTGCCTATGGATGACTCCTTCATGGAAGTTCTGCCCCTCAGGACAAATATATCTTCTTAGTTTTTCACTTTTTTTAAGTTAGTAAAAAAACTAGTCGTTAAAATAGAGATCACATATAATCTAATATCTTCTAGATGTTTGCTTCAAAATATGTATTAATTTTAAATGTTTTGTTTTTTAAAGTCTTATTTTTTCAATTACATGTAAAAACAATGTTTAATGTACATTTAAAAAATCTTTTGAGTTCCAAATTTTTCTCCCTCCCTTCCTTCTCTCCCCCTTCCCTAAAACGGTAAACAATTTGTTATAGGTTATATATGTGCAATTATGTAAAACATATTTTCATATTAGTCATGTTGTGAAAGAAGAAATAGACAAAAAGAAAAACCATAAAAAATAAAGAAAGTAAAAATGATGTGCTTTGATCCACATTCAAACTCCAACAGTTCTTTCTCTGGATGTGGAGAGCACTCAATATATTTTGTGAAGAGTACGATAAAGATACAAAGAAAAAATCCAATGATCATCGAATTGCTTGATAACAATCCATCTTAGCATTCTAAATGTCAATGCTTAAGCTATTTTCCCTTTATTTATATATACAGGGTAGAAGAAACAGCAGACATTAACCACTAACTATATCTGGTTCAAGAAGACATTTTCAAGTAGATAGCAATAATAATGATTATAATTAAGATCTTAATCATGGCAGACACCACCAAGAAAGTTATACCTTTGGATCAGGTTTTCTCAACTAGTCAAAGCTGGTTATCTAGTCTATCATGAAGTCTCTCTTGATGAATCCTAGGAACTGATTGGGGAGTATTTGAAGGGGATGGCACTCACCCCTTCCCAAAGTTTTCACATAGCCAGCAACTTCACCTTCTCACTGACTGAAGGCACCACCACCTTTGACTAACACACACGAGCTGAGACTCGTAGGGAATACAAAACTGGAGCCAGTTCTCCTTTAGAAAACATTCCTTACCCAGAAAGATTTACATGAGCTGATGTTGAGTGAAGCGAGTAGAATCAAGAGAACATTGTATAGTAACAGTAACATTGTGCAATGACCAACTTTGATAGACTTAGCTCTTCTGAGCAATGCAATGATCTAAGACAATTTCAAAAGACTCATGATGGAAAATGTTATCCGCATCCAAAGAAAGAACTATGGAGTCTAAATGCAGATGGAAGCATACTATTCGCTCTTTTTCTTGTTTTATTTTTTGTTTCTTCTTTCTCATGGTTTTTTCCTTTGGTTCTAATTCTTCTTTACAACATGACTAATATGGAAATAGGTTTAATACGATCGTACATGTATAGTCTATATCAAATTTCCCACCATCTTGGGGAGGGGAGAGGGAGGAAAGGGGAGAAAATTTGGAACTCAAAATCTTATAGAAGTGAATGCTGAAAACTAAAAATAAATAAAATCCAAAAAAAAAAAGAGAAAGAAGCCAAAGTGAGGGCGCACAGGAGGACTCAGAAAGGACACATCTAGGAAGCATCTAGGGTAGGAAGCAAGTCTACCAGCTAACAAGCACATCTGTGAACCATGTTATTAGAGAGATAGACAGGTGATACAATGGATAGAGCTGTGTGAGTCAAGAAGACTGAATTCAAATCTGGCCCCACATACTAGGTGTGTGACGCTAAGTAAGCAACTTTACCTCCATTTGCCTTAGCCTTCTCAACTGTAAAATAGGGAGGAGAAGGAGGAGAAGGAGAAGGAGGAGGAGGGGAAGGAGGAGAAGAAGAAGAAGAAGAAGAAGAAGAAGAAGAAGAAGAAGAAGAAGAAGAAGAAGAAGAAGAAGAGAAGAAGAAGAAGAAGAAGAAGAAGAAGAAGAAGAAGAAGAAGAAGAAGAAGAAGAAGAAGAAGAAGAAGAAGAAGAAGAAGAAGAAGAAGAAGAAGAAGAAGAAGAAGAAGAAGAAGAAGAAGAAGAAGAAGAAGAAGAAGAAGAAGAAGAAGAAGAATGCCTCCTAGGGTTGTTGCGAGGATAAAATGAGATAATATTTGTCAAGTGCATAGCACAGTGACTGGCACATAGCAAGTGCTACATAAATTCTTGTTCCCTCCCTATGGAATTACCTCAATGACTGACATCTCTCCAGAGCTATTGTATGGAACCTTTTCCAAATGAAATCTGTTATTGTGTATAATGTCAGTCCCATTGTAGTTCTGGGAAATGTAGAATAGAAAAGACACAAGGTGTGTCTTATTAGAAAAGGGCTACTCAGTTTCATAACTGAAAATAAACCTACCTACAGTTTAGAGATGGCCCTTAGAGATCATATGGGTTTAAACCCCAGTTCTGCTACTTAATACACTTAACTTCTGTCACTTAGCCTCTGTGAGCCTCAGTTTCTTTTTCTGTAAAGTGAGGAGTTGGACTATTAGCTTCCAAAGTCCTTTGTAACCCTATAGCTATGGTCATATGGTCCCATTAGTTGCTTGGATTTCACAAGTATGGGTGAATTGCACAAAATTTCTAACATAGTACACTTCATTATAATATTACACTATTATTACAATAGAACCATCAAATAGGACCTTATTTAATGCATTTGCTGACAACTGTTTTATCCCTCATTATCTCGGGTGCATCTAGATATGCTCACCTATGTGTATTTTTGTTTGTTTTTAGACTCTGTGTATGTGAGAGACAGAAAGAAGCAGAGGGAGACAGAGAGAGAGACAGAGAGACAGAGAGAAAGCAGAGAGAGAGAGAGAGGCCAAAGTAGATAACCTTGCTCTACAATTTATAGGTATCCTTCCCCCCAGCCCTCATTTAACCACAAGGACTGTTGGTGGGCCCAAGGGCCTAGTTACTGTACCTACTTCTCCATAAGGGGTCCTTCTGTTCTGAACTCAGTCATATGGTTCTTCCATATTAATTCTTCCAGGGGGGACCCGACCTCTAAATAAGAGGTGCAAGTTTCCCTTTTCTCATTCTCCACCTTGTTAAACTCCTACCCCAGAGTCCTGGGTGGGTGGGGAAAGGTGGGAAAGAAAATGTAATTGAAGCTTAGTTTTAGGCTCACATCTAAGGTTTTCCCAAAACTGGGGAGCAAAGAGGCACTCGTACAATATGAACAGGGTAATGGGACAGGTATTTATTCCCTTTACATAAAAGGAACACTAAGCTTAGAACATACACTTAAAACACGGTTCACTAACAACTTACACTTACTGTTACAAGCTTCTGCGAGACTGCTACTTAAATATCATCAGGACTTAAAGCAGACTGTGGGACTGCTAATTAGTTATTTTACATTATACTTCACCTCTGCACTGTCCAAACAGTTCCTAATATGTTGCTGCTGGTAAAACAGTAAGGCTTGGGCCTATCTTCTCGTTGGTAGTGACTTTCTTCAGTGAAGATACATCTCCTGGTGCTAGTCAGTTCACTGAACCTAGGACCTCCAGACCTCTCAAACTCACAGGGTTGCCTCCAAGCTTGGAAACATCTGTATTAAGACAGATATCCATTCATCCAAGCTCAGGAAGGAGTTAAGCACAAAAAGAAGGAAACAAGTAAAACTAAGTAAGTGCCCACCTATTGAAGAATGGTTAAATAAATTAAATAAATTATAATATATGAAGGTAATTGTGCCATCATGCTTAATGACAAAATTGACAATTTCAGAGGAAATGGGAAAATGATGAACTGATGCAGCCTGAAGTGAGCAGAACTAGGAGAGCAAATTACAAAATGACAACTTTACAAAGAAAGACAACTTTGAAAGACTTTAGAATTCTGGCCAATGCAATGATCAACCATGAGTGTATAATATCAAAGAGGAAATATATTAACAACCTTCTTTCAGAAAGGTGATACAGTCAAAATATAGAGCAAGATATTTATTTATTAGCCATGACCAGTGTAGGAATTTGTTTTGCTGGAAAATGGATATTTGTCATGAGAGTTTCTTTCTTTTATGATAACTCAATGTGAGATGGAGTGGGAGACAGAAATAACTAATGCTTATGAAATTTTTAAAGTTTTGCTTTAAAAAATATACATACATCTACAAAAGGAAATAAAAAAGCGAAAGGCCCAAGCACAAGATTACCTGGTTGAATCCTCCTGTACTAGCTGATACATGATCAAAATTGCCATTATGCCAAGATAGAAAAGAGATAAGCCCTCCCAACCTCTCACTAGAAGTCTCAGAGTTACACGATGCTGCCTGGAAGGTTGAAAGAAAAAAGAATCAGCTAGAATCTGAGAGTTGACTGGGGCTCTGAGAGATTAAATTATTTGTCCAGGGTCTTACAGCCACTGTGATTCAGAGGCAGGTCTTGAATTCATGTCTTCCTTACTTGGTTAGAGGTTAACTCTCTATCCACTATACCATGGTGCTTCAAGATATAGATACATTCTCCATTAGAGTCCTATTATTATGGCTCATTATGGCAAAAGACCCTGGGTCTCCAGAGGACAGACAAAGCCATGTTCAACAAATACTGTCTGGTTCTATCAAACCAAAAGCTTACTGAGTGTGGATGTGATGACAAACTGTAGGTCAGGTATCTTAGAACCAACCTAGACAAGTGGAAATAGAAATTCATTGCCAGTACCAGTAGGTGTTTTGGTCCTAGAAACTCAGGAAGACCATTGACCAAGATAACCAGTATTAACATAGCCATTTACCTTATTCAGTCCTCACAACTACCTATGAGGTAGGTATTATTGCTATCTCCATTTTACAGGTGGCACATAGAGAAGGTTGCACAATAAGTTTCCGAGACAAGATTTGCACTGAAACATTCCAGATTCCAGGTCTGTTACTCTATTAAGCATACCACCTAGCTGCCTCCAAGATTTCAGGGCCAGGGTTATTCATCAATGGAGAGAACAACTGTACTAATGAAAATACAGATTCTTTTTTAAGTTAATTAATTTTTCATTTTCAACGTTCACTTCTATAAAATTTTGAGTTCTAAATTTTCTCCCTCCCTTCACCCCTACCCATGATGTCGTACAATCTGATATAGGCTACACATGTACAATCATATTAAACGTTTCCACATTAGTCATGTTGTAAAGAAGAATTAGAACCAAAGGGAAAAACCACAAGAAAGAAGAAACAAAACAAGAAGAGAGAAAGAGAGAGAGGGAAAGAGGGAGAGAGAGAGAGAGAGGGAGGGGGAGAGAGAGAGAGCGGGGAGAGAGAGAGAGAAAGGGGGAGAGAGAGGGAGAGAGAAAGGGGGGAGAGAGAGGGAGAGAGAGAGAGTGGGAGAGAGAGACAGAGAGAATAGTATGCTTTGATCTGCATTCAGACTCCATAGTTCTTTCTCTGGATGTGGATAGCATTTTCCATTATGAGTCTTTTAAAATTGTCTTAGATCCTTGCATTGCTGAGAAGAGCTAAGTCTATCAAAGTTGGTCATCGCATAATGTTACTGTTATTGTGTACAATTTTCTACTGGTTGTGCTCACTTTTCTCAGCATCACTTCATGTAAGTCTTTCTAGGTTTTCCTGAAGTCTGCCTGCTTATCATTTTTTATGTATTCTAATACATTCATATACCATGACTTGCTCAGCCACTCCCCAATTGATGAGTATCCCTAAATTTTCAATTCTTGGCCACCACAAAAAGAGCTGCTATGAATATTTTTTGTACATGTGGGTCCTTTTCCCATTTTTATGGGAATATAGACCTAGAAGAGGTATTGCTAGGTCAAAGGACATGCACTGTTTTATAGGCCTTTGAACATAGTTCCAAATTGTTCTACAGAATGGTTGGATCAGTTCACAACTCCACCAACAATGAATTAGAGGAAAACATGAATTCTTTAATAATGAAACAGTAAGTATGGAAATATTATGTGGGTGCCATTAAAAAATGTGTTGTGATTGCACTTATATGACCTATATCACATTGTTTACCATCTCAGGGAGTGGGAAGGGAAGGGAAGGAGCAACAAAATTTGCAACTAAAACTTAAAAAAAACGCAAAGAATTTTAAAAATTGTTTTTATATGTAATTGGGGAAAAATTAAATAATATTTTTAAAATGTGGTGATGGTGGTAGATGTAACTGGGCAAATGAATGAACCACTAGGTGTTAAGACATGCCACCACCAGCTCACATATGTACCCCAAATTCAAAAAGGTTATGAAGCATTTCTCTGGAAGGATTGAGTGATTGATATTTAAATTGAAATATTTATGCCTTTAGTTTTTTTTTACTTTCCAGCCATTTTCAGATTCTTCTCCTCTCCCTGTCCACCTCTCCCCCCCCACCCCCTGCCACAATGTCCCCCACACAGAGTGAGCTTATCTACAGTTGGAAAAAAGAGCCTGAATTCAAGTACAGAAAAATCAGTGTGAACAGTCATTTTCCTTTGGTTGTAGAAGTGAATAAACTCGTGAGCTGGATGGTGGTGGGACCAGGTCCTAGCTTGAACTCAATGATGAAAAATGAAAGAACTTGCCTAAAGAAGCACTGCCTTGTTTCACATTTCATATGCCACCCATTAAAAGTCCTTTTAAAAACAAAGCCCAGCATTCCATCAAACCAAACAACTGTGCCACACTTACATATGCTTCTTCTCTCCAGGGTTGACATGCTTTGTAATCTATATAGCTTGTTAAATAGGAAACAAATATGTTTCTGTGCCATCTGCATGTCATCTAGATGATTATGTTTTAAGAAATTACCAAATGCTCAAGGAAAGATCGCTTCCACCTTTGCTCATAACACACATCTGTATTTAGAAACATCATTCATTATTCTGCTTATTTTCACTGATAAGAAAAATGTTAATAATCTTCCCAGCAGAGAAGTTAGACTTCCCAAATGCCTAAAGAATGACTTAGTAAAATTAAAAGTACCTTAAAAGCAGATCAAGGTCTCACTTTCTAAGTAATAATAGGCTGCAGACCTGAAGGGAGGGCTGCTAGAGTCAGTGACAGATGTCAAAGTCAGACTCTTCCAGAGACAGGATGGCTTTGGGACAGATGGTTCTTTTCATACTTTCCCTGGTGCTAGTTGGAATGGGAGAGGAAACGGCCATGAATTGGTGCCTCTGAAAACTCTGCCTAGTTGACCAGTTTGTCCAGGCCTAAATTTCTCAGAATAACTTTGTAGATTGTAGGTGTGATGTGGTAGCTATTTGGAAGAGGAGAAGGAGGAGAAGAGAAGGAAAAGAGGAAAAAAGGAGAAGAACAGGAGGAGGAAGTAGAGAGGCTGAGGAGGAGGAGGAGGAAGTTCAGGGGGAAGAGGAGGAAGAGAAGGAGCAGAGGAGAAAGAGGTGGAGAAGGAGGAAGTGGAGGAGGAGGAAGAGAAGAGGGAGAAGAAGGATGAGGAGAAAAAAGCAGAGAGGGAGAAAAGCTTGAGGTTTCAAAAGAACTTTTACTACAAGCGCACACATTCCTCAGATGTCAGAAGTCAGGAGTTTTTGCTGCTTAAATCCATCTCATCTCAGCTCTTTTTTAACCTGACTGACCCATCTTCATCAATTTCCTTTTCAGATACGTATATCCCAGAGTTCTGTCTTGGGACTTTTCTTCTTTATATAGTCACTCTTTTAGTGATCTCACCAGCTCTCATGTGCTCAAATATCATCTCTATGAATCAAAGAAAACAGAAAAGGATCTGTTTATACCAAAAAAAATTATAGCAGCTCTTATTGTGGTGGCAAAGAATTGGAAATTGAAGGAATGCCCATCAATTGAGGATTGACTGCTCAAGTTATAGTATATGATTATTATAGAATACTCTTGTTCTATAAAAACTGATGAGTAGGATGGTTTCAGAAAAACCTGGAAAGTCTTATATGAACTGATACAAATGGAAATGGGCAGAACCAGGAGACCAATGTACACAGTAAAAGCAATGTTTTTTGTAACTATGATCAACCATGAAAGACTTACCTAATCTGATCAAGACAATGACTTAAGACAATTCCAAAGGCCCTATGATGAAAGATGCTATCCACTTCCAGAGAGAGAACTGATGAACTCTGAGCGCAGATTGAAATATACTTTTTCACTTTTTTATTTTTCTTGTTTGTGTGTGTATGTTTTCTTTGCAAGATGGCTAATATGGAAATATGTTTTGCATGACTTCACAAGTATAATTGATATCATATTGCTTGCCTTCTCAAAAGATGGGGGAGGGGAGGAAAGGAGAGAGAATTTGGAACTCAGAATTTTTAAAAATGAACATTAATTTAAAAAAAATTAGTTGGGAAATGTTTAATAAAAATATTTTAAAATATGCATGACATAAAAAAGAATCATCTCTATACTGATAACTTCCAAATCTATATATAACTACCTAAGCAGCACAGTGGACTTGGGCTCAGGAAAACTGAAGTTCAAATCTTGCCTCGGATACTTATCAGAGATATGACCTTAGACTAGGTCATATAAGCTCCTCGTCTGGAAAATGAGAATAATGATGATACCTACTACATAGGATTGTTGTAAAGATATTATGAATTAACATATATAAAACACTGCATACCTTCACATGCTGCATAAATGCTATTATTATTATCTAGCTATCATCACTCCAGGACACTTGGCCCATACTCTGCACATGCCTATGGACATGAGTTACTAGCCAGTGACTGGGTAAAGGACAGAAGAAGCCTGTCAGTGTTTCTGTAACCATTTCTTATCAGCCAATCAATGCCAGGTAAAGTGTGCCTGACCAAAAACTGGATCACTCTTTCATCTCAGTGTTCAGTCTAGACACTGCTCCATTCACTTAGAATTCTTCCCTTCAGTACATAGCAGATCCAACTAGTAGTCTACAAGCGGGAAAGTCCAAATTTTTATTTAGCATTTCTATGGAACAGAACTTACGAAATGCTCTCAAAACCTTACTTGTTAATGACTCCTCCTAACAACAACCCTATGAGGTAGGCTGATATTTTTCTTTCCCTCAGCCTTGGACTATCTCCATCCAGCTGGCTGAGCAAATTCCAGTGGTTCCAGGCCCAGAGGCAGAATTTCCAGGAGTGGCTGACCAAGCACCCAAGCAGATACCAAGCCACCTGGGCCTGTCACTGATTCTGCAAAATACCATACAGAGATAAGTCCAAAATAGTCAGGTGAAAGAAGAGGGCAATGATGGGGAAGAGGTAAGAACAATAACCTTCATGTACCTAAGTCTTTGGATCTGAAAAACCATTGGACCTCATCAGCTTAAAGAAATGATTCTTTACATTTTCTTTTTCACCATTAGTCCTAAAACTTTGTCCCCATCCTAATTTTGTTTAGCCAGAGTTCTAGAGGTCAGCAGCTGGCTCAAACAGAGAATTTGACTTACAAAGCACGATTTAAAAAGAACTGAGAGTCCTTCACATTTTGGGAACTATTGAGAGGGGAAAAAAGATTTCCAGTAAGAAAAAAATGCAAAAAGAAAATACTGGAACAGAGGTTTTCCATAAATTGAAAATGTTTGCATTTGCTGAAGTCTGTGAGACTTTACAGAGTGACAGATCATTGAGCACTGTTTGTTCTCAAGAAGAAGAGAGGAGGAGGCAAGATAGGCTCCAAAGAATCCCATATGGTAATATCAGAGTCATTGGGAAATTCAGACAATTCTAGCAGCCCTACTAACAATTGCTTCCTAGGGCAGCAACAAAAAGGGACCAGGGATAGAGCTGAAATACTGACTTTCACATCTGGATCCCCAGAGTGTTCTTTAAAAGAAAGCATAATAAGTTAGATATGCTATCCTTCTGTCATGCTAAAACTTCACATCACAGGATCATAGCTCTGGAACTAGAAGGGACCTCAGAGATGATCTAATCCAACTCTATCTGAAAGAAGAAAAGGAATAGAGGCCCAGGGACATTATGTGACCTGCCCAGAGTTATTTCGGTCATAAATATAAGAGGTAGAATTTGAAACCTCAGTCTTTTTAGTCATGGTTGCATGCAGAAAACTGGATTCTAGAAGGCTATGCTAGCAGAGCACAAGGAAAGACTTTGAGTATGGTGCTAGCCCACTGTGGGGGTGGGGGAACCTGTGGCCTCAAGGCCACATGTGGCCCTCTAAGTCTTCAAGTATGGCCCTTTGAATCCAAACTTCATAAAACAAATCCCCTTAATAAAAGGATTTGTTTTGTAAAACTTGGACTCAGTCAAAAATGAAAAAAAGAAAACCAAAAAACAAACATATTGACTTGGACAATCCTAAATTCTTTGTTGTTGTTCAGTCATTCAGTCATGCCTGACTCTTTGTAACTTCATGGACCTTAGAACCCCATACCCTTCTATATTCCGTTACCTCCCAAAGTCTATCCAAGTTTGTGTTCATTCTTTCCATAACACTATCTATCCTTCTCATGTTCTGCCATTCCCTTCTCCTTTTGTCTTCAATAATTCTCAACATCAGGGTCTTTTCTAGTGAGTTCTGTCTCCTCATCATGTGGACAAAGTATTTAACCTTCAGCTTTGGTATTTGACCTTCCGGTGAATAGCCTAAAGTAATTTCTTTAAGTATTGACTGATTTGACCTCCTTGCTGTCTAAAAAACTCCTCAAAGTCTTTTGCAGCACCACAATTCAAAAGCATTGATTCTGTGATGCTCAGTTTTCCCCGTAGTCCAGCTTTCATTGTTGTAGCCATCCATACATTGCTACTGGAAAACCCATAGCTTTGGACTTCTGGGAGCCAAGATGGCAGAGTAAGTAGTAAGTTGCAGTAGTTCTCCCATATTCACCTACAAACAACCAAACAACCATAAAATAGCATCCCAGAACAACTTCTAGAACAGCTGAACCAGCAGAAAGATGGCATGGAGAGTGGTCATTTAGCCCAAAACTTGGAAGATTAGCAAGAAAGGTTCATCTCACTTGGGTAAAAGGGGAGCACATTCCAGGAGCAAAAGCATCCTGGTAAGCCAGCAACAAGCCCAACCTCAGCAAACCAGTGGGAGAGCCTAAGTTCCAGTGTGGTGGAGCAGGCAAAAGCCAACACCAGGAGCCCTCTTGTGCCTTAGCATAGCCTGGGAAACCAGTAAACTCCAGCTCTGAGAACCACCACGTGTTTCTGTGCAGCCCTGGGTGGGCATTCTATGGCAGCCAGAACTCCACGTGCTTTAGCATGGCTCTGGGTGGGCAAGCATCCTCCAGCTACCAGACCTCCATGTGCTTCAGTGCAGCCTAAGGCAAACAAGCCTTCTCCAGGGGCCAGACTTTCACATGCTTCAGTGTAGCCCCAGGAAAATTCAGAAAAACCCCACCTGGCCTCAGCACATGTCAGGCACCACCATTAGGACCCCAGCTTGGCACCAGCTAAGCTTCCAGATCCCTACAGCCTCCAGCAGCACAAGCCACTCCCCAGCACACATACTCAACACAGCACCAGACACGAGGGTCGCCCATGGGCCTCAGGGCAACATCAGCAAAGTACCAGGTAAACAGCCAGGGTCTATAGCCACTGGCACAAGCAGCCCAAGACAGAGCCTCTTCCACCCTGGGAGCAAAGATCAAATGTAACAAAAAGGAAAAAGCCCCTCCCCCCCTACAAAAAAGATGATCAAAAAACAAAAAAAAAAATCTGACCATAATTATTATGGTGACAGGGAAGACCAAGACACAAACTCGGAAGAGGAAAACACCTATGGGCAAAACCCCCAGGAAAAATGGGATGTCATCTCAAGCCCAGAAAGAGCTCATGGAAGAGTTCAAAAAGGAGCTTTAAAATCATATAAGAGAGGTAGAAGAAAAATGGAGAAAAGAAATGAGAGTGATACAAGAGAATTATGAAAAAAGACTCAACATCTTGGAAGTCTGCTTAAAAAGTAGAATTTGCCAAATGGAAAAGGAGATACAAAAATCTACAGAAAACAACTCCTTAAAGAGTACAACTAGCCAAATGGAAAAGAAAGCACAAAAGCTAATTGAAAAAAACAACACCTTAAAAGTTCGAGTTGGGCAAGTGGAAGCTAATGACTCTATGAGTCATCATGAATCAAACAAATTCAAGAAGATGAAAAAATGGAAGAAAATGTAAAATATCTCATGGGAAGAACAACTGACCTGGAAAATAGATACAGGAGAGACAATATCAGAATCATTGGTCTACCTTGAAGCCATAGTAAAAAGGAGAATATGGACAGCATCTTTCAAGAAATTATCAAGGAAAACTGCCCTGATGTCCTGGAATCAGAGGACAAAATGGCCATTGAAAGAATTTATCAATCACCTCAGGAAATAGATCCTAAAATAAAAACCCTAGGAAATATTATAGCCAAATTTCAGAACTATTGGGTCAAGGAAAACATGCTACAAGTGGCCAGAAAGAAACAATTCAAATATCAGAGAGTCACAATCAGAATCACACAGGACTTGGCAGCTGCACCATTAAAGATTGGAGGTCAGAGGGCAAAGGAGCCAGGACTACCACCAAGAATGACCTATCTGGAAAAATTAAGCATAATACATCAAGGGGAAAAGTGGCTATTCAACTAAATAGAAGGATTTCAAGCCGTCATAAGGAGAAGACCAGAAATCAACCAAAAATTTGACATCTAATATCAAGATTCAAGAGAAGCATAAACAGGTTTAAAAATAAAGGAAACATCTGGGATTCAATAGAGCTAAACTGTTTACATCCTTACAAAGGAAGGTCATGCTTGTAACTCTTAAAAGTTGTATCATTAACAATACAAGTAGAAGGAATATACATAAACAGAGAGTATGGGTACAAAGTAAATTTGAGGGAATGACATAAAAAATAAGGGATGAGAAAGAGGAGTAAAATAGGTGGAGAAAGAAGGGAGAGATAGATTGGGCTAAATTATCTCACATGAAAAGACACAAAAGAACTATTACAGTGGAAAGGAAGATGGGTGGGGGGGTAGTGATTGGCATTGCTTAAACCTTACTCTCATCAGTATTGACTCAAAGAGGGAATAACATATACAATCAGGTGAATATAGAAATCTACCTTACTCATAGGGAAGTAGGAGGGAAGGAGATTAAGTAAAGATGGGTGGTGGGGACTGACTGAAGGGAGGACAGATCAGGGGAAGTGGTAGACAGTAGCAAAACATTGGTGATATGGGAAAGGGTAAAAGGAGAGAGAGGACAAACAAGAGGAAGAATAGAATGGAGGAAAATACACATACAGTGAATAAGAATGGGATGAACTCTTCCATAAAATGGAAGTGGATAGCAGAGTGAATCAAAAACCAGAATTCTACAATATGTTCCTTACAAGAAATACACTTAAAGCAGGGAGACACACGCAGGATAAAGGTAAAGGGCTGGAGCAGAATCTATTATGCTTCAGTGGAAATAAAAAAATAAAAAGCAGGGGTAGCAATCCTGATCTTAGACAAAGTAAAAGCAAAAATAGACCTAATTAAAAGAGATAAGGAAGGAAACTATATCTTGCTCAAAGCTACCATAGACAATGAAGCAAACAAATTAAAAGAAGGAATAATCTACCTGTCAGATATATGGGATGTAGAAGAATTCATGAACAAACAAGAGATAGAGAGCATTATTAAATGTAGAATAAATAATTTCGATCATGTTAAATTGAAAAGCTTTTGTACAAATCAAACCAATGTAACCAAGATTAGAAGGAAAACAGAAAGCTAAAAAACAATCTTTATGGCAAGTGTCTCTAATAAAGGCCTCATTTCTCAAATATGTAGAGAACTAAGTCAAATTTATTAGAATCAAGTCATTCCCCAGTTGATAAATAGTCAAAGGATATGAAGAGGCAGTTTTCAGATGAAGAAATCAAAGTGATCTATAGGCAAATGAAGAAGTGCTCTAAATCACTTTTGATTAGAGAAATGCAAATTAAAATAACTCTGAAATACCATCTCACATGCATCAGATTGGCTAATATGACAAAAAAGGGAAAATGATAAATGTTGGAGAGGATACAGGAAAATTGAGAACTGATCCAACCATTCTAGAGAGCAATTTGCAACTATGCCCAAGGGTCAACCAAACTGTACATACCTTTTGATTCAGCAATACCACTAGGTCTGTATCCCAAAGAGATCACAAAAAGGGGAAAAAGACCTACTTGTACGAAAATATTTATAGCAGTCTTTTCTTGTGCTGGCAAAATATTGGAAATTGAAGGGATGCTCATCAATTGGGAAATGACAGAACAAGCTACGTTATATGAATGTAATGGAATACAATTGTGCAATAAGAAATGATGAACAGGCACATTTCAGGAAAACCTGGAAAGATTTGTATGAACTGATGCAAAGTGAAATGAGCAGAACCAGGAAAATATTGTACAAAGTATCAGAAATGTCATATGATGATTAACTATGAATGACTCAGCTTTTCTCAGCAATGAAACAATTCAAGACAAGTACAAAGGCCTCATGAAGAGAAATGCTATCCATATCTAGAAAAAGAACTGATAGACTTTGAAGGCAGATCAAAGCATATCTTTTTCAATTACTTTATTCTTTCTTGTGTTTCATTTTGGTTTTTTTCTTACTTTTGATCTCTTTCTTCTTCCACAACTGTGATGAATATGGAAATATGTTTTACTGATAGCATATGTATAAACTATATCAAACTGCCTACCATTTTCAGAAGAAGGTAAGGGAGGGATGGAGGGTGAAAAATTTGGAACTCAAAATCTTGTAAAAATGAATGCTAAAAATGTTCTTGATTTGTAATTGTGGGAAAAAATAGAATACTATTTAAAGCAAAAGTGAATTAATTTAATTTAATTAAAAAACATAGCTGTGACTATATGGACCTTTGTCAGCAAGATGCTATCTCTGCTTCTTAGTATACTGTCCATATTTGCCATAGCTTTCCTTCCGAGGAGTGAATATTTTAATTTCAAGGCTGCAGTCACCATCTGCAGTGATCTTTGAGCTCAAGAATATAAAATCTGACACTGCCTCCATTTCTTCTCCCTCTATTTGTCAGGAAATGATGAGACCAAATGCCAAGATCTTAGCTTCAAGCTAGCTCTTATACTCCCCTCTTTTACCTTCACCAAAAGGCTTCTTAATTCCTCTTCACTTTTTGCCATCAGAGTCATATCATCTGCATATCTGAGATTGTTGATATTTCTCCCAGTAACCTTGATTCCAGCTTTTGATTCATCAACTGGCATTTCACATGATGTACTCAGCATATAATTTAAATAAACAAAGTGACAATATACAGCCTTGTTGTACTCTTTTTCCAATATTAAATAAATCAGTTATTTCATGTTTGGTTCTAACTGTTGCTTCTTGGCCCATATACAGGTTCCTCAGGGACAAGTAAGATGATCTGATATTCCCACCTTTTTGAGGACTTGCCACATTTTGTTGTGATCGCACACAGGCAAAGGCTTTCATGTACTCAATGAAGTAGAAGTAGCATTTAACTTCTATATGGTTTAGTGAAGATAATTTTGAATTTGAAATAAGAGGACTCAGAGGACCTTGGATCAAATCTAGGTCCTGCCACTTACCTGGGTAAATTTGAGGAAGTAGTTTCTCTCTGGATTTCAGTTTCTTCATCTCCAAAATGAAAATGTTGAACTATATGGCTTCTATAGTCCCATCTAAATCTCATGTTCCTAGGAGGCTGGAAGATCAGAGACTGTCTCAATCTAGAAACACTTGATTGTCTTGACAAGCAAAAGAAATAAAATGGCCAAGAGCAATACAAATTTAGAGAACATGCTTATCTGCAAATCAAAATGGAGGAAGATAACAAGATTATAAGCATAGTCACCTCACAAAATATTTCTTTAAATATTAGAAAGGAAATGAATCTATAGAGTTTGGCATGACACCCAGTTTGAACAGATCACCCCCAAGAATATGTGTAAATGAAACTCAAAACAATAAATCAAGGTAAAATGAAACAAATTTGTTGACTTTTCTACCTTGATATAGTCTCATCAGTATTTTTTAGGGGGGTTGAAAATATTTTGGGCTTTTTCAATTAAATGTAAAAACAATTTTTTACATTAAAAAATGAGTTCCAAAATCTCTCCCTCTCTCCTTATCCTACCTCCTCACTCCTCACTGGGAAGGCAAACAATTTGATATAGTATATACATGTGCAATCATGCAAAACATATTTCCATGTTAATCATATTGTGAAAGAAAACACAGGCATAAAAACCAAAAAAAAAAAAGAATAAAGTTAAAAAAGTATGTTTCCATCTGCATTCAAACTCCATCAGTTCTTACTCTGAAAGTGGATAGTAGCTTTCATCATAAGTCCTTCAGAATTGTTTTATATCATTTTATTACTGAGAATAGCTAGGTTATTCTCAGTTGATCACCATACGATATTGCTGTTACTATGTACAGTATTCTCCTGGTTCTGTTCATTTCAGTTTGCATCAATTCATGTAAGTCTTTCCAGGTTTTTCTGAGAGCATCCTGGTCATCATTTCTGATAGCATAGTAATATTCCATCACAATCATATGCTACAACTTGTTGAGCTATTCTCCAATTGGTTTCTATCTCTTGAATTTCCAATTTTTTTTGCCACCACAAAAGGAGCTGCTATACATATTTTTGAACAGAGAGGTCCTTTTCCTTTTTCTTAAAAAAAAATCACATTGGGATACAGATCTAGTACTGGTATTGCTAGGTCACAGGATATGCACAGTTTTATAGTCCTTTGGACATGGTTCAAAATTGCTCTCCAGAATGGTTGGATCACTTCACAACTCTACCAAGTGCATTAGAGTTCCAATTTTCCCACATCCCCTCCAACATTTATCATTTTCCTTTTCTGTCATATTAGACAATCTAATAGGTGTGAGGTGGTACCTCAAAGTTGTTTTAGTTTGTATTTCTCTAATCAATGGTGATTTAGAGCATTCTTATATGACTATAGACAGCTTTGATTTCTTTGACTGAAAGCTGCCTGTTCATATCCTTTGACCATGTGTCAGCTGAGAAATACTTCGTGTTCTTAATACATTTCATTCAGTTCTCCCTATATTTAAGAAATGAATCCTTTATCAGAGAAACTTCTGTGAAACTTTTTCCCAGCTTTCTGCTTTCCTTCTAATTTTGGCTATACTGGTTTTGTTTGGGCCAAGCCTTTTTGATTTAATGTTATCAAAATTATCCATTTTACATTTTGTGATTCTCTCTATCTCTTGTTTGGTCATAAATTCTTCGCTTATCCATAGATCTGCCATAATTTGCTCCCCATAATTTGCTTATGGTATCCAAATTTTTGTCTAAGTCATGTAACCCACTCTATTATCTACTTCCATTTTATGCATGAGTTCATGCCATTCATATGCAGTTATGATTACTGGGTATTTTCATCCATCCTACTTTTCATGTATCCTTCTCTCTCTCTCTCTCTCTCTCTCTCTCTCTCTCTCTCTCTTTCTCTCTCTTCTTTCACCTTCTCCCTCCCCAAATGTGTTCTGCTTCTGTCCACTGCCTCCCTTAACCTGCCCTCCTTTCTTCTTCCTTTCCCCTCCTACTTCCCTGTAGGGTAAGATAGATTTCTATATCCAACTGAGTGTGTATGTTATTCCTATTTTGAGCCAATTCTGATGAGAGTAAGGTTCAAGCATTGCCTTTCACCCCACCCCCATCTTCCCTTTGACTGTAAAAGCTCTTTTGTGCCTCTCTTATGGGATATAATTTAACCTATTATCCTTCTCCCTTCCCTTTCTCCCTGTGCATCCCTCTTTCTCACCTCTTAATTTTATTTTTTTGATATCATCTTATTATATTCAACTCACACTAATGCCCTTTGTCCATGTATACTCCTTCTAAGTGCCCTAATAATCATAAAGTTCTTAACAGTTACAAGTATCATTTTCCCATATAAGAATGTAAATACTTTAATCTTATTGAATCGCTTATGATTTCCCTTTCATGTTTACCTTTTTATGCTTCTCTTGAGTCTTGCATTTAAAAGTCAAATATTCTATTCAGCTCTGGTCTTTTTATCAGAAATGCTTAAAAGCCCTCTATTTTGTTAAATATCCACTTCCCCCATGAAGGATTATGCTCAGTTTTGCCAGGCAGGTGATTTTGGTTAGTAATCCTAGCTCTTTCGCCCTACAAAATATCAAATTCCAAACCTTCTGATTCTTTAATGTAGAAGCTTCTAAATCTTATGCGATCCTGACTGTGACTTCACAATATCTTAATTTTCTTTCTGATGGCTTGAAATGTTTCCTCTTTGACCTGGGAGTTCTGGGGCTATAATATTCCTGGGATTTTCAGTTTGGGATCTCTTTCAGGAGGTGATCAGTGGATTCTTTCAATTTCTATTTTACCCTCTGCATCTAAGATATTGGATCATTTTTCCTTGATAATATCTTGAAAGATAATGTCTAGGGCCTTTTTTTTATCATGGCTTTCAGGTAATCCAATAATTCTTAAATTATCTCTCCTTAATATATTTTCCAGGTCAGTTGTTTTTCCAACGAGATATTTCACTTTTCTCCCCATTTTTTCATTTTTTAATTTTGTTTTGTTGTATCTCAATGTTTCATGGAGTCATTAGTTTCCACTTGCCCAATTCTAATTTTTAAGGAATTATTTTCTTCGGTGAGCTTTTGTGCCCCTTTTCCAACTGGCCAATTCTATTTTTTAAGGAGTCTTTTCTTCAGTGAATTTTTGTACATTTTTTTCCATTTGGCCAGTTCTTATTTTTAAGGAATTCTCTTCAGTGGATTTGTGTGCTTCTTTTACCATTTGACTTATTCTGTTTTTTTAAGGTGTTATTTCCTTAATTTTTCATGCTTTTTTTTTTACCAAGCTACTGACTCTTTCTTCATTGTTTTCTTGCATCACTCTCATTTCTTTCCCCAACTTTTTTTCCTTTACTTGATTAAAAAAATTTTTTAAACTCTTCCAGGATTTTGGGTGGGGGGGGGGGGGACTGAGACCAATTCACATTTTTCTCTGATGTTTTGCATATAGCTATTTTGACATCATCTTCTGAAATAGTGTTTTGCTCTTTCCTGTCACCATAGTAACTTCTTATAGTCAGGTTCTTCTTTGTTGTTTGCTCATTTTTCATACTATTTCTTGACTTGAACTTTATTTTAAAGTTGGGCTCTGCTCCTGGAGTAGAGGAGGCACTGTCCCAAGCTTCAGGGTTTTTGTGCTGCTGTTTTCAGAGCCAGTTCTGGGGGGTTATAAGTTTTTATTCCTTCCAAGGTGGTATGATCTAAGGAGAGGTGTCATCAATCTTCTCCTCACCTTTGCTCTGGTCTGTGAATAGCCACAAGCACTTTTTTCTGCCTTGAAACTATGCCCAAGGTCTCAACTCCTGCAGTGCTGCTCCTTGCTCTGCAACTATCACCCAAAATCATGTATGGGCAATGCAAGAGAATCCTGCACCCAGTGCCAGCAAAATAACCCCTGTAATTTCCTTCTGACCAGTTTCTGACCTCCATACTGTATTTGGGCTGAGAGTTCTGAAAACTCCTCAGCCCAATTCAATCACCCCCCAAGGCCTGCCATTGGCTTGCCAGGGCACAGCTTGTGCTGGTATGGTTTGCATTGGACTGTATTCCACTCTTACCCCAGTGAGACAGACATTTCCTGCTGCCCTTTTAAGTTGTTTTGAGCTGGCAAATTGTTTCACTCCATCCCTTTGTTGATTGTGTCAGTCCGAATTCATTTTGAGGCATCATCTTAACATTCTTTGGAATGGAATTTGGGAGAGCTCAGGAGAGTCCCTGCCTTTACTCCACCATCTTGGCTTCATCCCTCTTCAATTTCATTACTGTTTGTAATGGAACTACCACATTTAGACTGAATGTATTTGGTGAAGTGGCAATGGAGAGTAAGTAAATGCAGTTAGGAAGTAGAGCTGCATCTGACCAGATGCATAAAGAAGAAAGCAATGCTGAAAGTAACACTATTTTTTAAAAAATATCTAGGAATCAACTTTCATTGTATATCCAAAAAAGGGAAGATTTCAAAAGGATGAAAAAGTTGACAGATAAGTACCTTTACCAAAAATAAATAAAAGCAGCTGAGAAACAAGTATTGGTTGGCATGCCTATTTTCTCATCATTATGAGAATGGTCTATGCATTTACAGCCTCAACAAAAATATTCTGGATGAAAACACAAAATGAAAATGAGCAGGCTTTTAAGGATGGTTTCCTAATGTAGACAACAATTTTGCAGTTATGTGACTGACTGAGAGCTGTTGAGAATATATCTATTGTTTGCTAATTTCCAAAAAGCATTTGACATAGAACAAATGCAGATTCCAAGACTCTCTTCAAAGACTGTCTTCAAACAACTATCTTCTACACAAATTAAAAACTATAAAATATTATATAATGGAGGCAGACACTGAAATACTTTGTTAAACAAGCCATTGAGTAACTGTAATTGCAACCACACTGACATATCCAGGATGGCTTTTAGCACAGGTTCTTAGATCTTCTTTACTAGGAAAGATAGCTATTTAAGGGGTCAACAATCTTCTTTAATTACATTCACTAGTTCAGGGGAAAAGTCAGCACCCTGAAAGTTAGAGAAAATACAAGCAGAGAAATAAAGACCAATAGACAGGGCTCTGACTGCCTGTGCCAAAGCAATATTGCTAAACACTTTACATACACCACAGGATCAAGAGAGCCTTTACATCTGAGCAGTTGAGGGTCTGAACATATGGCTACTCAGAGTCTTGACCAGGGAATCACAAGATCTTTCTCATAAGTGAGCCCCCAAAGCAAAATACCAACTCAGAGTATATATACACTTCTCAGAGCCAGAAGGCATCACAACCCTTGTGACTCAGTGCCTAATTAAAAATTAGCAAAAGGTGTGACAGCCTTCCTACAAGCAAGCTTCCCCTAAGATTCCCTTAATGGGCTCCATGTAAGACCTATTAATGGATGGGGAAGATCTTACATCCCATTAATATTACAGTATCAAAACCAAATGAAGAATAAAGCAGGAAAATATGAAATGTAGTCACTCAAAAGAGAACAGTATAACCATTCACACTAGGAACACAAAGTAGATTTTAAAATGTTTTCAATGGCATATCTTTTGAGATTGGGGAGACTGTTGAGCTAGACCAGCCACATCTATTCATCTATCTTAGATAGTGCATCAGTAAGGCAAGTGTCACAGTGTTGATAGTGACCATGAATATGCCTGCATAGTTCTGTATCGAAGAATGTAAGAGACTCTCCATAGAGAAGGCAGAAGAAGTAAAACATTTATTCAGACACCAGAGGATCAAATCCCAAAACCAATAACTCCAATTTGAAATAGCAGTAATTATATCCCCAAACCAGTAAGTCACTTCATTATAACAGCAAGGAAGTTAAAACATAATATTGGAGCAGAGAGCCAAGCCATCTGGTAAGCTTTCCCTCTGCCAGTGCATTGCTGAAAACACTTATTCACAAATCCTAGCTGTCTGCTTGCCTGTCCTCTCCTCCCAAAGTTCTGAGAACTTGCAGTTCTGAGAGCCCTTGAAGTTCTGAGAGCTTAAGGGCTACCCTCAGGATATTTATACTTTTTTTTAGGGCCTGAGGGCTTTACATCTCTCATAACCTAGTTAGCAAAAGGGTGTGGGCCTTCCTACAAAGGAGCCTCCCCTAATCAAGCTTCCCTTAACTAGCTCCACCTGAGGCCTATTAAGAGGATTAATGGGTGGGGAAGATCTTTAATTACATTAACACCACAGATGGGAGCTGCAAATAGACAATGACCTAAGTCCAGAGGAGATTGTACTGTATCACCCTTGAGAAAGAGGAAGTCATGCATTGCTTTTAATAATTTCAAGCTGCTCCTTGACAAGAAATCCCATCTCATGAACCCAATATTCTTCCAGTGATCCAAAGTGGTTATGAGTCATAGAACACTGTGATATTACAATATGAGAACTAAAATTGCAAGTTATCCAAAAGATAACAGGAAGATTCATAGTAGATTGTAGCATATTACTAATAATGACTTACACATGAGAAGTGGCATAAAAGACACCATTGAGGAAATGTATGATTTTAAGTGAGGTGATATAGTAAGAATGAGTGATAAGAGATTGATAGCCACTGCAAATATTAAAGGAACTAGAAGGCCTTAAGCACACTGGGTGGAAACTCTGTGAAGTAGTTTCACAAAGACCATTAAGAATCACACAAGATGAAAAGATGTAGACAGATTGCAATCTATGCTGGTGGAGGGAATCTAAGCTCTAGTTAAAGGCTGGTGAGCCATTATTAGAAGATTACCCAGTTTGAAGAACTGAGATGATATAAATCACAGACTTAGAGCTGGAAGGGATCTTAGAGATCACGTAGTCCAGGGGTGGGAAACATGTGGCCTCCAGGCCTCATGTGGCCCTCTATGTCCTGAACTGTGGCCCTTTGACTGAATCCAAACTTCACAGAACAAATCACTTTAGTAAAAGGATTTGTTCTGTAAAATTTGAACTCAGTCAAAAGGCTGCACCCAAGGACCTAGAAGGCCACATGTGGCCTTGGGACCACATGTTCCCCACCCCTGAATTCTATTCCAAACCCTACAGATGAAGAAACTGAGGTCCATAAGGTTAAAGTGATTTTCCAGGTTCTTATAGTAATGGGCAGTAAGGTCAGGATTTGAACCCACTTTCCTTTGGCTCCAGATCTATCATTCTTTACACCACATCACACTGCCACCTACTAAGATTCAGACATAAGAATCCCTCTTTAAAAAGCAGGTCCTTTGGCCAGATAAAACACAAAACTCTGCTCATAGTGCTTCTCTGCCTGAAAAGCAATTACTTTAGAAAGTTCCAGTTTCTGAACAGTAATAATCATATTTTATTAAGTTTATGAGACCCAGGACTCCTAACTCCTCATCCATTGCCCCAGTGATAGACAATTCAGGCTCCATTTATAAGACAAAGCCATCAAAAGGAATCAGAAAATTCCTTTTTTAATTGAATGCAGATTGCCATTGGAGAAAGAGCTATAATTTCAGCAAAAAGAATGGCAAGACCATCCTTTCTGAAAAGCCTGGAAAGGAGAAAGGAGCCAGAGTGCTTTACTTTTAGGAGATTTCAGCAATATCCTCCCTCCCCACCCCACCCCTAACCCCAGCAAAAAATAAAAAACAAAAACAAAGAAATCAAAACCTTTTTCTTTGAACATATAACTGACATGAAATAATTCAACCCAGAAGTAGACAGGAGATAGGTGTACTGTGTTTTTGTTTTTGTTTTCCCATACAAGACCACAAGATTAATTCCTTTGACCTGTCAGTTTTGTGAGCTAATTCTTTCTTTTAGTTAACCATAACTTGAAAAACCCTAGATTTCCAAGCCCTGATGACACGAACCTACTGCATTCCATGATTCCCCATTTTTTTCAAAGAGTTGATTGAATTGATCAAGGAGATAGTGTTTTAGCATAATTTAGAAAGCACCCTAATCTATATATATTATAGAAAAGAAGAAATTGAGGCAAGAAAATTATTTGTAAATTAACACATCAAAAAGCAATCTGTATTGGAGCAAGGATTAGACAGACCTTGGGTAACCTAACTACAGTTGATCAAAGCACACCACCCCTCTATAGTTTTAAATAAATAAGAGGGCTCACTTCAAATTATAAAATGTTAGATCTAGAAGGGACCTGGAAAATCAAGCAGCTCAGAGATTCTTAATTTTTTATGTCTCATGGACTACCTTGGCAGTCTGGTGAAATAAAATCCATAGGATTACAATTATATTGAAATAAAGTTATCAAAATATTTTTTAAATAAAACAAGTTCATGAAGCCCAAGGAAAGAACTCTTGACCTAGTCCTACTCCATCATTTTATGTTTTACAGGAGAGGAAACTAGGACTAGAGAGGCTGCAACTTGCCCAAGATTAGATAGTGAATGATGTCATAGCCAGATTTCCTGACTTCTATTATAGGACACTTTCCCCAAAACCAAGCTGTATTAAAAGAAAGACAATTTGAACCAATCAGAGGATAACATTCATGTGCTGGTTGCTCAGGGAACCATTTCGTACAGATTAGGAATGGCATGACAAGTTCTGATGCCAAAGACTCAAGGAAAAATGAAGCTAAAGGGTTAAAACTACTCCTTTTTGACTCCTACAGGACAGTGGTTTTAGTTTCATTTTAATCAAAACCTTTGTAAATCATGCATTAGTTTGGAAATTTTGACACCAAACTGAGTAGATGAGAGTAGGGCATCTAGAGAGAATGCCAAAACCCATTAATTAATATGAATGGTCAAGTAAAGAATAAGAGAGTTTGTGTTTGGATGGAGTGGAACAGTCGAAAGTTCCTGGAAGTTTTGACTCCAGATCAGTGGTTCCCAAACTTATTTGGCCTACTGTCCCCATTAAAAAAAATTACTCAACACCCCCCTGGAAATCTATTTTCTTTAACCTTTTAACAGTTTTTTTTTTTTTTTTACAATTTGCATCATTTCAAGAAATGTAAATTTTTTAAATGATGCATCTTAAATTTAATAATTTATTATACATTTCTGAGTATTTTCCTGCTTTGAAATTTTGATGACACAATATTACATCATGTAACCACATAGTTTCATATTGTAAACGTCATCACATGCACATATTCCTGCCTATGCATGCTGGACTTCTTATTTTGTTTTTGGAGATTTTAATGTTAAGGAACACAGTGAATCATAGGGATAATTAGCATAACAAAGACAAAACTGACAAGCTCACAAAGTCTTAACAATTCATTTTAGCCCTATATAGTCCTATTCTCTCTTAGTTACCCCCTCCAATGCTGACTACTTTTTTTTCAGGTCTTCTCCTAAAGAGTCAATCCTCCTCAAACTTGAAGACCCTCTTCATTTTCCAGACTAGGTCTTCCTAGAATTCTCCACTTTCTTCCAGTCACCATTGATCTAATTGTCAAAGTTAATGACCTTTTCTCAGTTTTCATCATTTCTGAATTCTATGTAGCACTTGATGCTGTTGACTTCTTCTTCTTGTATTCTTGGACCTATCTAGATTTTGATGACATTGCCCATCTGCCCATGCCTTCTCAGTATCCTTTGCTGGTTCATCATCCAAGCCAAACCCCCTAATTACAGGTGCACCTCAAAGTTTTGATCTATGCTTTCTTCTCTTACCTACATTCTTTGTTTTGCTGATCTCATCAACCACCACAGGCTTAATTATCCGATCCTTGTAGATAATTTCCAAAGCTCTATATTCAGTCATAGTCAGTATTTCCAGCTGGATGTTCAACAGCAACGCCAAGCTTAACATGTTGAAATAAGAAGTCATTTCCTCCCCCCACCCCAAACCTAGCCTTCTTTTTAGCTTACCTACTTATGTCAAAGGCACCACTACCCTTCCACCCATCCATGTTGACAATGTCACAGTCATCCTTAATTCTGTACTCTTCCTTACCTCCATGCTTGATAAATTGCTACTTCTTACCAATTCCACAGCATCTTTCACCTCTATCCCCTTTCTTTACCCATATGGCCACCTCTCTAACTCACCTCTTACCTGGACTAAAACCATAGCCTTCTATTTGGAATCTTTCTCCTTTCCAATCTATCCTATATACCACTCCCCAAAGTATAGATCCAATCATGTCATTTTCCATATCAGTTTAAGAAGAGCTAATACATTCCAATTTCCTTTCCTGGGATCAAAGACAAACTCCACCTTAAAAGCCTTTATAATATAGTTCTAGCCTACCTTTTCAGACTTATCACGCATTAGTTCTATTCACATATTCAGCATTCCACTCAAATGGGCCTATTTGCTGTACTTCACACGTGGCCTGTCTCTTTAGTCTGTCCCCCATGTCTATATTGCACCTCCTCCTCACTTCTACCTGTTAGAATTCTTCAAAGTTCATCTCAAGCCCTATTTCCTTTGTTGATGTTTCCAGCTGTTAGCATGCACTCCCAAAGTTACCTTGTATTTATTTACTCTGCATGTATTTGTACCTACTTGCATGTGTAATTGTTTCCCTGACAAAATGTAATCTCATTGAAAGCAGGGACTGATTTGTTTTTGTCTTTATATCTCCTGTGCCTAGTGCAGTGCCTGGTACATAGTCAGTGTTTGATAAATGCTTATTAATCAATTGGTTCCTTACTTCCTCTAGGTTTTGATGACATTATTCTCTTTTGGTTCTGACCCATCTGCCCATGTCTTCTCAGTATCCTTACTGGTTCGTCATCATTTTAAAGGGACGCAGTATATTAAAAAAAAGTTTCATAGTTTTTTTTCCACTACCCCACTCCAGTTGTAGATAGACTAGATCCAGCCAGACTCATGCAGAATTAGTATATA
The DNA here is from genome assembly GCF_011100635.1 of Trichosurus vulpecula. Taxonomy (NCBI): domain Eukaryota; kingdom Metazoa; phylum Chordata; class Mammalia; order Diprotodontia; family Phalangeridae; genus Trichosurus; species Trichosurus vulpecula. Next base: position 397,309,156 of record NC_050573.1, on the reverse strand, counting down.
TCTTATTGAGTTTCTAAATTGGCTGTCTGGAAGCAGAATGAAGCCATCCTCCTAATGAACCCTTTTCCCCATTTTTCTCAAGAGTCCTAATGCCCCTGCTTCTCAGCTGAAGTTCATGGTCATACCTGAATATAACTGCTTCTGAATGAACCCCAATTTAGCAAAAACAGTCACATATTAAGGCTTGAACATGTATATATGTATCCTGTGTCCAATTTAGATGAAAATGACTATTTAACCTGCCCTAGTACTCTGAAAGTTCCAACATAAAAAGTCTGAAAAAATGTCATGCTCTTAGCAACCACTGAAAGTGAAGCTATCCATCTTCCATGACACCAGATATATCTAAGTAAAAACTGATGAAAAAGAATCAGTGAAACATTTATGTTTCCAAATATCCAGATGTTTGGAATCATGTAGATTTAAACTCCAGGTGCTTGACTCCGTTTTTCATTTTCTATCTGAATGTTGGCACCAGTGTTGTAAAGACCCAGACCCAGACAGCTTGTGTAGTCCCTGGGAGATTTGACCTTCCCCTTCAGATAATGCCAGAACTACATTTTTTTCCTTTTGATTTGCAAGAAACATCCATTACAAACCTCCAGAGTTCACAGGACTTGTGCTATGAAAAAAAAAAATCAATCTATCTTTAAGTTAATTCGTCCTAATCTTGTAGCCAATTCCTTTTTGCCTTGGGGTGGGGGGCAGGGATGCTGTATAATAAATAGAGAGGGAAAAGGGTGGAACCTGCTTTCCAGGTGATAATTGAATTCCTAGGCTTTCATTGGTAATCCCCAGTGGACAATCAAAGACTGAAAAGATTGTTTCTGCTCTCCTGTCTCACACCTGCTAGTAGCTGAACTCATACATTCTCTTCAATTGATGTCTCCTAATTGACTTTTGGGAGAACTAAGCATAACACATTCCTCGTGCAGACTCTAGGCAAGATTCTTCTTCTGAACATTTCCACCCCTCCTTTTAAGTATCCTCCTTCTCTCTCTTTGCTTCATCACCCAACCAGACCCTAGGAGGCCACATAATGTCCCAAAGCCTTTCCATTGGTGGTAATTCCACTGGGGGGCTGATTTGGCAAAACCCAGACCTTCTCCTTCTCCACTCCTTTATCCTTTATCAAGCTGACCCATTCTTTAACACATTCTCTCAGGACCCACCCCCCCATATCTGCTTGGTGACAAAGAGTAAAAATGGCTTAATCAGGTAAAGGAATCCTTAGCTAATATGCTAGCTTGTCTGTTTTCCCTTCCAACAGATAGAATGCTTAACCTGGCAATTACTACTTACAATTTAAAAAAAAATCCTTTCACCAACTTTACGAAACAGGTAATACATGTGCCTCCCACCCCCCCATTTTGTACCTGAATGATTTATGATTTCATCTGTATGGGAAGCTCCTGAAATGGTCAGACCTATGCTTTAGGAAGATCAACTTGGCAGCTGTGTGGACAATGAACTAAAATGGAGAGAGACCTGAGGCAGGGAGACCAATTAAGGAGCAGTTGCTATAGTACAAGTGAGAAGTAATGAGGGACTGAAATGGGTTGGAGGTTGTATGAATGCAGAGAAGGGGACAACTATGAGAGATACGGTAGAGATAAACTTGATGAGACCTTGAAACTGATAGGAGATGGGAGTTGAGGAAGAGTAGAAATTCGAAGGTTGTGAACCTGGATAAGTGAAAGAGAAGTGATGCCCTAGAAGGAAACAGGGAAATTGAGAAGAGGAGTAGGTTGCAGGAGATGGAGAAGATAATGAGTTCTGTTTTGGACATGCCAACTCTAAGATGCCTCTGGAATGTCCAGATTGAAATATCCAATAGGTACATGGTTGTTGTTTGTCCTTCATTCTCAAAGAGGACCAATGACATCAGGAGGGTGATGTCTTGACTTGCAAGCGAATTGGATTTAAGCGAGGCAGGGTAATCAGCCTCACTCTCTCCTCCAGAGTTATGGGAGTCCAGTGGTAAGACAAAAGTCAAGATGACTAATGATTGCTCCAGATGCAGTGAGAGGCTTTGGCCTTGTTAAGCCAAGATCTTTCCCAGGTCTCAGTTTGTCTGAAATGACATCCATTAAAGAATTAAAAGATTAAAGAATTGAGGCAAGAGGTGGCAGGTTTGCCTTCACAAAAGAATCAGTCTGGGAGGGGAAGACCCTTAGAGTTTCTGGCCAGAACAGAAACAATTGATGACTGGAGTTCAGGAGTAAGATTGGGGTTGGATATATAGATCTATGAGTTTTCTTCATAGGAAGAAAGGAAACAAGCATTTAGTAAGCACATACTATCTGCCAGGCACTGTACTAAGAATTTAACAAATAATTTAATTCATTTAACAATTTCATTTAATCCTCACAATAACTGTGGAAGACATGCTATTATTGTCCTCATTTTATAAATGAGGAAACTGAGGTAAAGGTTAAGTGGCTTATAGTCATTTAAGTGACTTGACTCACACAGCTAGTGTCTAAGGCTAGATTTGAACTTACGACTTCTGAGTTTAGGCCCAGCACTCTATTCACTGCACCATCTAGCTACTTCCATCATAGAGATCGGGGCTGTCCAACCTTAGGTTTTTATTGAAACAGTAGACAATACATTTTGATTTGTCATTTTAGTGAGAGCTCTAAAGCATTTATGTAAATGTCTATGCTTGTAGGCAGGCCACATAAATCACACTGCAGGCCGCATTTTGGACAGCCCTGATAAAGATGATCATTGAACCCATGAAAATGAATGAGACCACCAAGAGGGACAATATGGAAATAAGAGAAGAGGGTCCAAGAAAGAGTCATAAAATACTCACTGTTAGAAGGAAGGACATACACTGATGGCCTAGGAATGGAGAGTAAGAGGGAGTTTGGTCAAATAGGAAGGAAAAGAGCCAAGACAGAGAAATGTTATGAAAACCCAGAGAAAAGAGATTATCCAGGGGAAGAGGACAGTCTTTGGTTTCAAATGATGCAGAGGACAAAACCAGAATTTGAGGAGTTGAGAAGTAAATAAGAGGCTATGAAATGGAAGCAAAGAGTATAGTCAGCCTTTTCTAGGAGTTGTTAGGAGGAGGAGAATTATAAGATGAGAGGTTGACAGTCTACAGTGACTAACACAATGCAAATTTAATAATGGATTTTTGCAAGCAGGTGTGAGCTGACTCCAGCACATCCCCTAGTCAATGTCTGAATGTTCATATGAACATTTCACTATACAAATAAGACAATTGTATATCAAACTGTGAACTTGTGCTGTATACTATGTCTTAAAACGTGTATTAATTTTAACACAGTAGTATCAAAACTGCCCTACTCATCTGGCTCCCATTGCAAACTTCCTTTTGCTCTCTTCTGTATATTTTAAAATGTTTTATCTATGCCTCTTCTTTCTTTTCTCCTTTTTTAAAAATATCTATCACTATCTTCCAACTCTCTCCTACCACAAATAGAATATATTTATATTCTTATAACAAATAAGTATAATCAAACCATGCTGATTTATTTATTTTTATTTCTACTTTATTATATTGAGGGAGATTAAAAAATAAATAATATATGCCTTGCCCTTTAGTACAATGGAAAGAAGTCTGGCTCTAGAGTCTAAAGACATGACTTCAAGACTCATCTCTGATTCTTTCTATATGTTTCCTCAGGTAAGTCATTTAACCATATTGGTACATTCTAGGGGTGGGGAACCTGCAGCCTTGAGGCCACATGTGTCCCTCTAAGGTCCTCAAGGGTACCCCTTTGACTGAGTCCAAACTTCACAGAGATGATTTGCTCAAAGGGCCACCCTTGAGGACCTAGAGGGCCACATGTGGCCTCGAGGCTGCAGGTCCCCCACCCCGGTCTATTCTATAAAATAAGGGAGTCAGACTAGATGGTCTCCAACAGCTTTCTAGCTCTAGATGATACTGAGGTAAGGATAATGGTCCAATGAGCCAGAATGAGCTTGTAATCTGTCACTTACACACATAGGTGAAATGCAAAATAAAGTAAGCTAAGAGAATGAGGAGAGAGGCAAAGTAGCAGCTTAAGGTTACAAGTCCTTTGATCTATTCTGGACCCAAAGTCCTGGAGTGACCACAAGAGCCACAGACCTTGAAGATGATGCCAGACGGGTCAAAGGGTTGCTGCAAACAAACACCTGGAATACAGTTAAATGTTATTTACTTGGAAAGCAAATTTGGCTCACAAACAACACTACCAGACAGAACTAAGACTGGGTAGAAAAGCTTGAAAAATCATGTGCAGGTCATATTCTTTTTAAAAAATTATTTTAAAATTGGTAGAATTTCAGAGTCATAAAGATGATGAAAAATGTACATTAATAATTCCCCCTGCCTTCAGCTAAAGTAATGTTCTCAGCACATTTTCATTAAAGGGCATTTACTCTTTGTTTATTTATAAGGTTCTTGGTTTGAAGCTCAGTTCAAGGCAAACCTAGCCCTGTGCTCTGATAACAAATTTGTTCCACATTGCATACACTTGGAGCAGGCCTCCAACCTCTCTCCTACATAAAACATAAACTATTTTCTTCAACTCTACTTACCAAGCCCTGCCTTAGGGACTTGCATTATTTAGTCTACAATCCAGTGAGCAATAGGCTTTATTCCTGGAAAGACAAAAATATCTCAAAAGAGTAAATAAAACCTTTTGTTAATTTCCTTCTAAATAATCTCAAATTCAGGCTCCTAAGAAGTGGAGGATTTGGAGAGGGTATCACTTGCTCTCCCTGTGAAGGACTGTAAAACCACAAAATGGGAGCATGAGATAATCTATATGTCTATATCTGTATCTATATCTATATCTATCTATCTATCTATCTATCTATCTATCTATCTATCTATCTATCCACATCACTATCTCAGAAATCCCTACAGTACTTGGGAATTTTGGTAATCTGGATCCTTTATTGTATCCTCCCCCACTACCAGATCCCAAGATAGAATTTTAGGATCATAAACTCCAATGATTTTGAGCAGTGAAGGACTTTAGAAATTATCTATTCTAAAATATCTGTACTGTTTAGCACAGAGACTTCACGACTGGGTTAAATACTCCAATGATGTTACTTATACAAAGAAAGTTGTCATATACACCAAAATATTGATAACAGCATATTTTTGGGATAACAAATAATTGGAAACAAAATATATGCCCATCAATTTGGGAATTTCTAAGCACATAGTGGCTCATGAATGTAATGGAATATTCCTGGGTTGTAAGGAATGATAAATGTGATGAATATCAGGAATCATGAAAAACTCTCCATGAACTGATGCAGAGTGAAGTAAGCAGAGCCAAGAAAACAATGTAAACAATGTACACAACAATGTAAATGAAAACAACAAGCACACACACAAAAAAAAATCAAAATTGAATGTTAAATATTTATAGCAGATCTTATTGTGAAGATAAAGAATTGGAAATTGAGAGGATGTCCATCAATTAGGGAGTGGCTTAACAAGTTGTCATATATGATTATGATGAAATATTATTGTAGTGTAACAAATGATGAGAAGGATGGTTTCAAAAAAAAACCTGGGAAGACTTATATGAACTGATGCAGAGTGAAGTGAGCAGAACCGGGAAAACATAGTAACAACAATATGTAAAATGATCAATTGTGAATGACTTAGGTATTCTCAGCAGTACAATGATCCAAGGCAATTCTGAAGCACTTATGATGAAAAATGCTATCCACCTCCGCAGAAAGAACTGATGGAATCTGAAAGAAGACAGAATCATACTTTTTTAAAACTTTATTTTTCTGGTGATTTTTTTTGGTCTGTATTTTCTTTTGCAATACGGCTAATATGGAAATATGTTTTGTATGATTGCACTTGTATAATCCATATTAAATTGCTTGCCTTCTCAAGGAAGGAGGGGAGAAGGAGGAAGGGAGAAAATATGAAACTCAAAACTTTTTTAAATGAATGTTTAATTTTTTTCACCTGTAATTGAAAAAAAATTAAAAGTATATGTTGTAAAATTATAAAGATCATACATAACTCAAAAGAAGAGATGTAAGAAGACACTCCCAACCCATTTCTTTGAGGAGGCAGGAATCCACAAGTATTGTACATTGCATGTCTTCAGACTTTTTCAATGTGTTGATCAGTTGTTCTGCCTTTTTTTCCCTCCTTTATTCTCTTAACAAACCCTGTTAAATGAGGTGGCTCCCCTAGGAAGGAAAGGGAGAAGAGAATTCTAGAAGAGAATGATGATGTAAAAAAACAAAAGACATCAATAAAAGCTTGTTAAAAACTAAATTACCTACTGTAATCCCCTCATCTTGTAGATGATAAGACTAAGATACAGAGAAGGGAGAAATGACTTGATTTGCACATAATAGGAACTCAGTAAAAGCTTCTTTAGCTTTCCCTTTCTTATCTAGAGTCTAAAGACATGACTTCAAGACTCATCTCTGATTCTTTCTATATGTTTCCTCAGGTAAGTCATTTAACCATATTGGTACATTCTAGGGGTGGGGAACCTGCAGCCTTGAGGCCACATGTGTCCCTCTAAGGTCCTCAAGGGTACCCCTTTGAAAGAAAGGGTATCCCTTTCTTATCTTGAGTTTTAAAGTGCTCTGAGTCTGATTGATCTCCTCTATCCCTCAAACACAGTAGGCTTCATCTCATTACTGTTCATAAGCCAACTTTGTTGTTGTTCTGATGTTATTGAGTCATTTTTTTCCAGTCATGTCTGACCTTCCATGACCCCATTTGGTGTTTTCTTGGCCAGGATAATACTGGAGTGGTTTGTGATTTCCTTCCTATAGGGCATATGCCCTCTGACCTAAATAATGTACTGACTCTGAGTTCTTAGAAGGCAGCACATGCTTGTCAATTTAGGACCTAGAAGGATTGTAAGAGTCATCTCATACAACCTGATCACCTCACCGAAGAGAAATTGAGATCCAGAGACACAACACAATTTGATGAAGGTCCAAAAGGTATCAAACGAGGGACTAGTAGACAAGTCTTATTCATAGTGCATAGATTTTTCTCCTAAATCAGAGTGCTTCCCCAAACTTGGAAACTAATAGAATTAAAGAGACTTATTGAGTGAGAATTTGTTTCTATTCCTCTAGCCAATATAATCAGGGAAAGGAAGAGGCATATAAATAGCAAAGTATGAATGATTCAATGAAATGCAAGTATATATTAACACTGTTTTATCTCTTTATGAATAACTTAATAAATGCTATCTTAGCAAGAGAGAAGGCATGAGAATTATGGCAAATCAAGAAAGGTTTCTTATAGAAGTTTGGGTTGTAGATGGGCCTTAAAGGAAGCCAGGGAAGCCATGGAGATAGATAAGCTATATACAAGATAAATTGCAAATAATCAATAGAGAGAAGGCATTAGTATTAAAGGATATCAGAGAAGGCTTCCTACAGAAGGTGGGATTTTAGCTTGGGGGAAGCTAGCAAGTGGAAATGAGGAGAGAGAGAGAATTCCAGGCATGGGTAATGGCCAGTGAAAATGTGTTTGGCCAGGAGATGAAGTATCTCATTTGAGGAACAGCAAGGAGGCCAGTGTCATTGTATCACAGAGTATGTGCTTTTGGGGAAGGATTAGTGATCATACAACATAAATATGTATATATATACACACATATATGAACATATATATGTATATATGCACACATATATGAACATATATGTATATATGTGTGTTTGTGTATATATATGCCTCTGTGTTTATTTTTTTTATTACAAGAAGGAGAGAAGAGAGGTAGGGAAGGAAGGGACAGAGACAGAGAGGGAGAGAGAATCTTAGAAGCTACTGGAAGCTGGAGATGCAGGAAAGGAAGGCTTTCCTATGAAAGATGATGTTTGAGCTAAGTCTTGAAGTAAATTAGAGAAACTAAGAGGCAGAGTTGAAGAGACAGGAAATGGAGTGTTATATAGGACTTATTTCCATTAAATGCATATGAGTAATGCAATTGGAAAGTATATTTAATAGGTCATGGATATCCTATAACCATAGGAGAAACAAGGAATTGTATTATTATTCCCCCCCTTTCCATTTTATGTGTCTTATATAATATCCTTGAGCATTGGAAGTGATGATTTATGGTTATCTGTACCCCCTTGCAGAGGAACCTAATACATGGCTATTTATAGAGTAAGCATTCAGGCAACCTGTTGAATGAATGTATGAGTGAATGAGTCGGCTTGAAATGTCCAAGTGCTTCTCTTCAGTATAAGGAACTATGAGTTGGCCAATGCAGGAAACTCCCAGGGTGGGAACTTCACACACCAATTTAATTGGATATCTCTATGACTTAGCCAGTCCGGTAGGTCCTAGGGAGGTGCTCAGTCCCAAGGAGTCTCCATTGGTAGAGGGGGTTTCCTTATCTGAAGGCCCTCTGCCAGCAAATCACAGGAATTATTCAAAAACAGAAGTAATGCTAAAAAACCAACATTTATGTAGTGTTTTAAGATTTGTGATTGACTTTATATCAATTTTCTCATTTGAGCCTCACAACCATCCTGTGAGATGGGTAACACAGGTAGTGTAATTCCCATTTTACATATAGGAATACTGAGGTTAAGGCAGTGATTTGGCAGTGATTGAATAGCTAGCAAGTGTCAGAAGCAGAATTTAAATATAAGGGGAACTCTGGGCAAACAAACAACATTAGTAGAGACATAATTTTGATTTCCCGATGAAGGCACTTGAGAAGCAAGTTCCTCTAAGTGCTGACCAGCAAGCCTAGATAGAATGCTCTTTGAGAAGCAAGGATCAAATAGTCTCTGCCCCTATAAATCCATATAGATTCATTTTAACAAGACAGCATTACCAAGGATTCATAATTAGCTGAAAAAAATTTGGTCAAGTTCAAACCTTTTGAAGTCCATTGGCTCCCATGAATTCATTGAGCCTGTTTCAGCTATGATGCTATCAAATTGCTCATAATAATAAAAAAAAATTAAAAGGCAGATCCAGGGATGTCCTGCCAGACTCTAATCACTGCATGGTAATTATGATTTCCAGAAACAAAACTCATCATCTTTGATTTCTTCAAAAGTGACAACACCCAAGCTATTTTGAAGGAAAGATTGGTTTAGTTGGGTAAATGCATTCAAGGGACTGTGGTTGGACAATAGCCAGGTTCAACTCTTGGTAAATAGAAATTGTGACCAGCCTCTGCCAACACAGCCCTGCTGGGAGGGAGGTATTGACAGATGCCATAATCAGGTAAGTTTGTGTAAAAATGTGTGAGCCACCAGGGAATACTTATAAGTGTTTATCCACCAGATTTTACTTGGCACTTCCAAATAGTTGATCTTTCTCCATTTCTGGGAGGAATGCTATTTATGTTTTTGGATGATATAGCTTATAGACCATCTGAGTTTTATCATCCAGCAATTCCATAATGAGGAAAGTAGAGGGAGTGAATTTTAAAAGGCCAGCTCTCTTTTCAAGGGTGTGGGGGTTGGATACCAGTTATAGATAAGGCAGAATTCTAAAGCATACTTTAGAATATTGACACAATTAAGGTCTTTAGAAGCACAGGGTGGATAGGGCTATTTAATATGCTATTTTGCAGATAGAAACTGTTACACATAAGGTTTTCATCATGTGGACCTCACCTCTGGGTGAATTTATGGGTATAAATTCACACTGTGTCATTAAGGGAAAGTTGGAGATGTTCATGTCCATCTCTAACCTTTTGGGGTCCATGTCATGTCAGCTACAATTCTGGGGCAATCCTTGATTCCAAGAACACTGAGGTGGCAAGTGGGTGAGAGGGAAAGGAATATACACAGGGAGACATAATTGGATGAATAATGCAAGAGAAGGAAGATGGGTGAATATTTGATTCAATTTTATTTAATTCAACAAAGATTTTTTGGGTGCCTACTATGTGTCAAACATATTTCATTTCAAAAACAAAAACATTTTGTGAAAAATAATTACTGAAAATTTTTATCTGATCATCTAGATACTTGAGGCTATTGTTTTCCTTTGGGCTAAATCACCCAGTATTAGCTTTAGTTTTTCATTTTACTTTGTGCATGTATATAGTTTAATGTGACCTTCTTGAGCTAACATTGCTCCCTTTGAGCATTACATGTTCTTTAGAACAGATAATTTTCATTTTTGTTTTTATACCCCCTGTTCCTGGCACAGTGACTGGACATAGCAAGTACTTGATAAGAGTTTGTTGAATTGACATCGCTTCTATTTGAAACAACTATCAAGGAAGGAAAATACCCAAAGGAGAATATTTCATCATTAGCATGGAAATATCAAATGAAGGAGAGAAACAAATAGATGATTAAGTGAATACAAAATATATTTTTAAAAGACCAAACTAACTTCAAGAGAGAGCTTTAACTGGTGATGAGGGAGATCACGAAAGACTACATGTTGGAAATGGTACAATGGTACCTGAGCTATGTTTTGGAGGAAGTTAGAGCTTCTAAGAGGCAGACATGAGAAGGGTATGTATGGTCATGGGGAACCAACCATATAGCAGAGAGGCAGGGGATGAAACGTGTACAAAGGACAACTAGCAATTCAATTGACTGCAAAGGAGAATGTATAGTGAGAGTAATACAGAATAAAACTGGAAAGGTAATTGGGATCCAGATTGTAGATGGAATTTAATGAAAAGCTAAGGATTTTGTATTTTGTCCTAATTGCAACAGGAAGCCATGAAAGAATTTTGAATTAGGGGAGAGATGGGTGGTGTGACATGGGTCATATTTGTATTTTAGAAATATCAATTTGGCGGATTTATGGAGAATGAATTGGAGAGAGCAGAGACTAGAAAGAGGAAGATTAATTAGGACGTTATTGCAATAGTTCATACAAGAAATGACCAAGGCCTGAACCAGACAACTAGGGCTGTCTGTGTATAGAAAAGGGAGAGATATTGTGAAGGTTGAGTAGTGAAGATTTGGCAACTGATTGGATATGGAGATTAGCAGAGAAGGAAGAGTCAAGGATGGCTCCAAGATTGCCAGCTTGAATGACTAGAACTTCCTCTACCAATGCAGATCAGCATCTTCTCTGCAATCTAGGATCATAGAGTTGTCTGAGGAACAGATAGGGGAACTGCCTTGCCCTCTGGGTCACACAGCCAGTACATGTCAGAATCTGGACTTACTCATTAGGCCATACTATCTACCTTGGAAATTGAATCTCTGTCACATTTGTTGTCAAATGAAAGGTTCCCAGGAGCATGATCAGCAAGAGAAAATATCTTGAAGGGAGAAAATATTTGGAGAGAATATTTGCTTCTTTCCAGTTTATGTTGGGGGCAGAAATCTACTGTGACTGTTTTTCCTGGAAAAATGTATGCTGAAGAATATGCCATTGGATAAATGATTGGGGGTTGCCATTGTCACTGCCTCAAGGCTGGAGCAATGTCTTAATCAGATCTGGCTCACGACAGGAGGCTAAGGAAAAACATTCTATTTTGGAGATAGCTCTGTAATGTGTTAGGGTTTTTTTTAAGACCATGGGGCCATGGGGAGTGGCCATCCCACTTGGAAGTCATAACGGCATCAGCAAACATCAGTGGCACACCATGACATACAGGAGAAGAGGCAGGGAGGCTGTGGAGCAGGGGCCAAGCAGTTCAAAATAGTTTTTAATGCACCAAGAGACTGGACTTATTTATATAGCAATTTAATCCCTTCTTCCCTTTGGACCTGGGATTGGCAGAAGAGAGGGGGTTGGTGGCCTGAGAGAGTTAAGGAATGTAACCATCAAATCCATCCAGTTCAGGAAAAGGACTTAATAAGCTGCATTTCCTCTTTCATCTGGCTACATTTTTCCCCTCCTCATCTTCCTCTGTTATATTCCATTGTTTTTCTCTGTTATGTTAGCCTCTCAGTCCATTCTTTGGCGCCTCCCTGAATGACCCTGAATGACCTCCATGGAAGAGCCCTGCTCTGCCACCCTAACTGAAATAAAATGCACATTCATAGTTATCACTTGATTCCTAGGGTAACTGAGACATGGCATATAGAAGTTACATCACTCTACCTGTGGGTAGGGAACTGGAAACCACTTTCTTCTCTGAAAACTCTTATCAGACCACCTTGGAAGTCCCAAAGTACAAAGCACTGCCTCAGGAAACAGTGAGTTCCCTGTAAGTTGTGATCTTTAAGGGAAGCCCTAAGGACCACCTTGGGGGGAATAACATAAATGGGATTCAAGCTTTGGAGTACATGACCACTGAGTTCCTTTTCAACTCTTAGATTCTATTTTCTATACCCCATGATGAAAGTGTCAGACATTTGACTTGTTGGATACCTCTTGTGTAGTTAGCACTATCCTAGATGCTGTGGGGGATATAAGAGAAATGTAAGATTTGGAAATTCCCCCCTCCTCCTCTCCATATATTTAATCTTTTGTCATCCATTGAAAGAGTTAAATTGGAAAGCAGTATGGCAGAAACTGGGCATAGACCAACATCTTACACTGTTTACCAAGATGGATACATGACCTAGAAATAAAGAGAGAGATTATAAGAAAATTAGAAGAACATGGAACATATTTACTTACCAGACTTATGGATAAGCACACGTTACGAATAAACGAAAGATAGAGAACAAAATCAGGTGTAAGATGGGTAATTTCAATTATGTTATATTAAAACCTTTTCATCCAAATGAAATAAATGTAGCCAAGATCAGAAGGAAGGCAGAAAATTGGGGGGAAAATTTAGACAATTTCTCAGATAAAGGTCTCATATCTCAAATATATAAAGAATTTTGTGAAATCTATAAGAATATGAGTAAACCCCCAATTAAGAAATGATCAAAAGATATTAATAGGCAGTTTTCCAATGAAGAAATCAAAACAATTTATACTCATATAAAATGCTCTAAATCATTATTGATCTAGAGAAATGCAGATTAAAACAACCTTGAGATACATTTTACACCTACCAGATAGGCTAAATAGAAAGGAAAAGTGACAAATGTTGGAGAGGATGTGGAAAAATTGAGGCGCTAATTCATTGTTGGTAGAATTGTAAAATTATCCAACTGTTTTGAAATGCAATCTGGAATTATGTCCAAAGAGTTATTAAACTACCTATACACTTTGACCCAGCAATGCCACTACTTGGTCTATTTCCAAAGATGATGAGCAAAAAGGAAAAGAACCTATACATTCTAAAATGTTTGTAGCAGTTGGTTTTGTGGTGGCAAAGAGCTGGAAACTGCAGGGATGCCCATCATTTGGGGAACGGTTGAGCAAGTTGTAGGATATGATTGTGATGGAATACTACCGTGCTATAAGAAATGATGAGTTCAATGATCTTAGAAAAAATATAGAAAGACTTGCACAAAATAATGAAGAGTGAAATGAGCAGAGCCAAGAGAACATTGTATACAGTAACTGCGATATTGTTTTAAGAACAACTTTGAGTGAATAAATTGTTTTGACTGCTATGAATACCCAAATTAGCTACAAAGGACATATGAAAGAAGAAACTATCTTCATCCAGAGAAAAGAACTGATAAATAGAAGTACGTATAGAATTATTTTACACACACACACATACATATATATATATATATATATATATATATATATATATATATATATATATATATATACATATATAGTATCTAATGGTAGCCATCTGGGGTGGGGAGAAAAAAAAGAGGAAAAAAAAGGAATGCACATGATAACTTTAAAAAGAATAGCAAATTGTATAAAATAGATTTGCAGTTTCATGTGCAATCATTTTTTTTATTATATACTGTGTTATGAGGGAAAAAGAACAAGTCAATTACTAGGCCCTGTGGTGGAGTGAAGAGAGAATTGAACCTGGAGTCAAGAAGACCTGATTTTGAATCCTGCTTCAGACACTTATTAGCTATGTAACCCTAGACAAGTCACTTAACCTCTCTTGCCTTCATTTCCTCACTTGTAAAATGAAGGAGTTGACCTTGATGATCTCCAAGGTCTCTTCTAGTTCTAACTCTATGATTCTATGAGGATCATGACTTAATAGAATGTAAACTCCTTGAGAGTGTGGATTGTTCCATCTCTGTATGCTTAGCACCTAGGACAGTGCCTGGCACAAAGTAGGCCTTTAGTAAACGCTTAAGGACTGATTGCTTCTGAATAAAACTCCTACACACACACATGCACGCATGCACACACACACGTGTGTGTGTGTATATACGTATATACACACACACGTATGTATATATGTCATAGGAGTATAAATTAAGAGCTAGAAGGGGCCTTAGACATTATCTCATTTAGGCCCTCACTTTACAGATGAGGTAACTAAGGTTAGGTGATTTGCCCAAGGTCACAGAATTTAGCAGAACCATTTTTAAACCAAGGTACTTTGAATCAAAATTCAATATTCCTTGAACTGTCCTTTTTACCATGACATTTGTGTGTGAGACTAGACCTCAGGAGAGACACTGGGTCTAGATATAGATATAGATAAAAACATTTGCTCTTGGTAATCTCATCAAATCTCATGTCTTCAGTTATCATCTCTATGCAGGTAACTCCCAAATTTACACACACACACACACACACACACACACACACACACACACACACACACATATGCATATATGTATAGATATATATTATATATAATTAATTATGTATTATAATGTTAAATCTAATATAGACTATATTATATCATATATTTACATATATGATATAGAAATGTGGTATATAATATATTATATACATAATATACACATATCGTTTCTATATGCATGTGTGTATATAGTTTATATGTGTCTGTATTTGGGAGTCACCTGCACAGAAATCATAACAGAAGACATGAGATGTGATGAAATTACCAAGTACATATATCTATAGGAGACCCGGGCAGACTGAATGACAAATTGTCACAAGCTCTATTAACATGTATCTATTAAGTATCTACCATATGCCAGGCATCATTCTAGGAGCTAGGGGTACAAATGCAAAACTGAAAGTCTTTGCTCTCAAGAATCTTACATTCTAATGGAGAAAAAACACAAACACAGAAGCAGATACAAAACGTGATTGCATAGATATAAGGTAATTTGGGTAGGTGAGGAAAAACACCTGTAGCTTGAAGGATCGGAAAAGAATTCATGAAGGAGGATGCAGCATTTGAGCTGAGCTTTGAAAGAAACTAGAGATTGGAGGAGGAAGAAGAGGAGCACAGAGGCAGGAGATGGACTATTTTGTGTAAGGGACAACAAAAAGGCTAGAGAGTACATGAAGGTGATACAATAATTCTGCAAAGGTAGGTTGGAGCCAAGTTGGCCTGGGCTTTAAATACCAAGCCAAGAAGTTTGTATTTGGTCATAGAGGTAATAGAGAGCAAATAAAGTTTATGTTATGGCGCAGATTCTTTTTCACGTATGGGCTGGACAAGATGGCCACTGAAGTCCCTTCCCAATTGGAAGTTCTGTGATTCTGAGAGCTCTAGGGGATACCTGAACTAGATTCAGCAAAGTAGACTGAGGAGTAGTCAGATGGATAAAAAGAAAACCAAGTGAGAGTCATGTCCCATGTCCAGCCAAAGGATGAGGGAGTATCTGGAGGAGAGGCTAGTTGACTGGGTTGGATCCTTCGGAGGGATCAAATTCAATGAGAGCTGGCTGAGCAAAGCCAGCAGCCTTAGACATTACAAGACTGTTAGCAGCTTTGGAGAGAGCAGTCTCAGCTGAACCGTTGCATCTGACACCAGATTACAATGGGTTGAAAAGAAAGCAGAAAGTGAGGAAACTGAGCCAAGGATTGCAGAAAACTTCTAAAGATTTGGCTTTTTAAGAGAAAATGTAGGATGATTGTTTAAAGAAACGGCAGTCTTAAGTTGAGGTTTTTAAAAGATAGATTCCTTCCTTAGAAACTTACTTAGCTAAGGAACAATGTGTGAATCTTAATACTTTTAGAGTCTCAGTTTCCTTCATCTATAAAAGAGCCCTAATCATTCAGTTGATAAGAATGTATTAAATGCTTACTCTGTGCCAGACACCATACTAAGTGCTGGGAATATGAAGAAAGACAAAATAATTCCTGGGCTCTAGGAGTTCATAGCCTAATGAGGGAGACAACCTACCTCCTTAGCAGGATCTTTGTGAGGAAAGCAGTGGATTGTGAAGTTTATAGTGTTATACTGTAACTATATGCTCTATGTAACTATATACTATGTCAAGTGATTACTAAGTCATAAACTCCGTCTTTGACTGTAATATCCTAGAGGGCAGAAAAGTGATATTGTCCTAGTGTGTAGGATAGTTCTCCACTCCCCATGCCTACAGGGTGAGTGGTGTGATAATAAAACATTTAAGAAATATAATTTCTAGGTAATTAATCATTTTTATTAATTATGGCTAGCAAATAATAAAAGGAGAGTCATTTGGCTTCCTCTTGTAAACTAAAAGACTCCTCCTGGAGGCCTCTTGACACTTCTATACCCTTGGAAGAGTAGGTGTTCCCGTCAGGTGGCAATCAACTCTGACTGGTTAATAATTAATGAGAGAATGAATATTATAAGGAGAGATGGGCCTATTCTAATGAAGGGCTGGGGGTCTATGTCACTCTTGGACAAAGAGATACTTATGGCTACCCCTACAGGCAATCTATACAAAAGGGATCTGCCCCTCCCACCCAAGTTTGCCCAAATAGAGCACAGTGTGTAGAGCTCACCTAGATTAGATTCTTTTTACTCTTTAATCAGAGCTAAGTTTCCCCAGTTAAGTGGGTTCTTGAACAAGATAGAGGAGAAAGTTAAATCCAATCTCATCACCAGCTCCGTCTTTCAGATGCTGGCTAATTAACCTGCAAGTGGCTGCTTTCTAAATGAGAAAATAAAAAGATAAAAAATCTTTATCTCAATTAATAAGTGGTTATTATGTTAATCATTTCTCTCAGTGGACAACACATTCAGCTGCAAAAGTTCTGATATGTTGCTTAAAATATTTGTCATATTGAATTATAATCATAACTTGTCTTGCAGGAGTCATGCCTCCAGCAAATATTTATAGAATAAAAATATTATGTCATGGCATGAACTCTCTAAAGAGCACTGAGCAACTTGTAGAAAGAAAGGCAATAAGTTTGATTAGCCAGAGTGATGAGTGGTAACATCCATAAGCAATCAAAATCTTCAACCAATCCTGTTCACACAGGCACTAACTCATAGCCAGATAAACTGATCTGAGCTTCCCCTTCCTCCCTCTCCTCTCTCACCTCCTGTGATTCTGCCTGTGAACTGTGAAATGACTGAAAGGCAGGAAGCAGCCAGGAGGGAGAGGAGAAGCAGCATAACCGATAGCACCAAACCGAACAAGCCAGAGGTGTAAGGCCTTCTACAGAACAAGCAACAAGTACTGCGTCTTTTGTGCAGAGCACTGTTAGGAAATAGATGCTACATAAAAATATGTAAGATATGGCTCTTACCTTCAGGGACCTTGCAGTCTAGTGGGAGAAACAACATATGAAGTTCTTCTTATGCTCATTAATTCTGAAAGTACTTTTTGTTTATTATTGATAATAACAGTAATAACTGACATTTACATACTACTTTGTGCTCATTAAACTTTACTTACATTATTTCATTTGATAATGTAACAACCCTGTGAGTTGAGTAGTATGGATTATTGTTCCCAATTTACAGATATGGCGATCAAGGCTCAGAGACTAGACTATGGTGACACAAATAGCAAACATCTAAGCCAAGAATGAAAGCCAGCCCTTCTGACCCCGATGTTCTTTCCAGGATACCATCCTGACTCTCAACTAACAAAACTAAGTAGCATATGAAACTTTATTATAAATATTTAATTTTTAAGTTGGAAGGAGTCTGTAGATAATTATTTAATCAGTCTGTTCATTTTATAGTTGAGAAAACTGAGGCCCAGAGAAGCAGGGTGATTTATCTGAAGTCAAAGAGCCAATTAATAGAATTATCCCCAAAATTCAAGCCTCCTGACTCAATGTTTTTACCAACACACCCTCTGTCTCTATGAATGTTCCAGAACAAGAAGTAAGAATATCCCTCGTCCTTGCAAGCTCCCTTCTCCCCTCTGGAAGTTCCTTTCAGGGCCTCCATTTTAGGGACAGGCGCAAGCTGGCTGTGCCTCATTCTTCTCCTGGCTTTGTGTCTGACTCTATGTACTTCCCCACCACGATTCTACTGCTTTCTCACTCAGGAACTTTCCTTAGCACCTGGTGTCTTCTCACCCTGGAATATCTCTCCTCCATGCTGGCTCTGTTCTCCCACTGCTAAGTTCTTTGTGGGAGCTCCCCTTGACATTTTGGGGATGGACCCAGGCCAGCCATGCTTCATTCTCCTCTCAGCTGTGCCTCTGACCCCATGGGGCAGGTAAGTGGAGCAATGGATAGAGAACTGCCCTGGAGTCAGGAGGACCTGAGTTCAAATCTGCCTTCTGATGCTTACCAGCTGTGTGACCCTGGTCAAGTCACTTAACCCTGATTGCTTCTTTGAACTGACTCTACAGATTTTGCCCCCATGACCCAGTACAGGTCTTTTTCCTTCTGTACCTTCCTTTTCAGCTTCCTTTTATATGCCATCTTCCCCATCAGAATGTAAGCTCCCTAAGGGAAGGAACTATCTTTCTTTCACTTATATTTGTAGCCCCAGTGCTTAGCACAGGCCCTGGCACATAGCAAGTGCTTAATAAATGCTTATCGGTATTAAGGTAAAGGAGGCAGCATGGTACAGTGTACACTGGGTCTGGAGTCAGAAGACGTGGGTTCAAACCCCACCTTTGATGATTACTACTTGTGTGACCATGAGCAAGTCTCCTAATCTCTCTGGGCCTGTTTTCTCAAATGTAAAATGAGAAGGTTGGACCAAATAGCCTAAAAGGTCCCTTCTATGGTCCTATTAAATGCTATAAAAACTCAGGGCAGAGAGGACTCACTGAAATTTGAGGTAGGAAATGAAGCTACTTAAAGAACTAGGATTCTCCATTGAATGATGGCTATTAAAAGGTCTCACTGTGGTCATCCTTCTTAAATAGGACAAGCCAAAACCAACTCCCTCCCAACTAATAACCTTCCTTACTCCCCCACCCAAAGATGGAGAGTTCCATTAAGACGCTCCAATATGTTAAGGATTTGCTTTGGAACTCTTCAGCTTTCTTAAGATTTTGAGAGCAAATGGCATGCTCAGTATCCAGTCATTCCCAAGGATTGCCAACAATGCTGCCCATACATTCTGCCCAATGCATACCTACCTCAAAGTAGTTAATCCCAGATTCTCTCTTTCTCTCTCTCTCTCTCTCTCTCTCTCTCTCTCTTTCTCTCTGTCTCTCTCTCCTCCCTCCCTCTCTCTCCCTCCCTCTCTCTCTCTCCCTTCTCTATCTCTCTCTCTCCTCCCTCTCTATGTCTCTCTCTCTCCTCCCTCTCTATGTCTCCCTCTCTATGTTTCTCTGTCTCTCTGTCTCTCTCTCCCCCCTCCCTCTCTCTCTCTCTCTCTCTCTCTCTCTCTGTCTCTCTGTCTCTCTCTGTCTCTCTCTCTCTCTCCCTCCCTCTCTATGTCTCTCTCTCTTAGGTTGGAAGGGAGTGACAAACAGACTCTTAGGACAACAATAAAGTATGCTGAACCTCCAGAGGTGGGGATTCACAGTCATTTCTTTAGAATAAGGATTAAGCTAGTTTATTCTGGATCACTCCATTCATATTGCCCCCAGAGAGGATTGGTGAAGACAGCAAGCCATGAAATTCTACTAGGACTAGACAAACTACAAAAATAATTGCAAGTGGAATATCTAGTTTACTCAGTATTGCTGGCTACCTAAAATTCATCAGATCGGACCACTGGGTCCACACAAAACCAGAACATTCTGTTAAAAATTGAAAGCTTCAATAAGTTATTAGCTACCATATTTTCTAAATTGCCCATGTCCTCCACTGCCATCTCTCCTCCCTGAACAGTCAGATAAAGGGTTTGCTGAACTTAGAGGGGTCTTACACAGTTAGGCCTCTTAGTCAGGGCAATTAGTTTATATGATTTAATCAATAAGCATTTATTAAGCACCTACTATGTGCTTACTCTGTGCTAGATGATAGGGATACAAAGACAAAAACAATATAGACCTTGCCCTAATGAACCTAACATTCTGTAGGAGAAAACAACATATGAGGAGATGATATATATTTAAAGATGTATTTTATATATTTTCTATGTTATAATTTACACGTAAGTATATGCAATATTTATAATGTAATATCTATAATATATATATTGCCTTTATAATAATACAAATACATAAAATATATATTTATGTTACATGTAAATTAAGTATATTAGATATACTATATAAACACAAAATATATCTGATGTATCTTTGTGTAGAGTAAATTCTATGTGTGTATATGTCTATGTATACATATGCAAATATTTACATAAATACATACCAGATATATGTATATATATATATATACACATATATGGGAATACATTCTTACATTTATAATGTACACACTGAAATCTTACTATTTAGATACACATAAGACATTGTATACATTTATTTGTTATACATAATGTATACTAAATTTAGATATTTACTTTACATAGAAAGTAAGAATATTGATAGTCTATATTTATAATCATAAATATATTAGATATATTATTATAAATATATATTAAATACAAGGTAATTTCTGAAGGAAAAGGAATCACAACTGAGCAGCAGAAAGGATCAGGAAAGGCTTCCTATACGATTAGTTTCATTTTTTGTGATGTTATCTAAAATTTATCATATCTATTAATATTCATGATGTTCCGGTGCAAAGCTTCTGTGTAGTCTATAGACCTTTGCTTCTCTTATTCCTTACTCCCAAACCATATTTTCCAACATAGTTTTTGCTATCTTCATTGTACTCATCTTTGATTCATCATTGATAATCAAGTTATAAAATATGATGATTTAATGTGAAGGGTTTCATTGAGTCCTTCATATAATTTCCCTGCCTCTTTATCCTTGACAACAGATGCTGGTACATAAGCTTTAATTATTTTTATTTCTTTATATATCGTGTAATATTCCATATAGTATTGTAGTTATCTCTGTTGGTGTCTTATTCCCCTACTGTAGTATAAAAGCATTGAATAAATGAAGGAATGAAAAAAGTATTTATTTATTAAGTGCTTACCATGTAAAAAACACTGTATTAAGTTCGGAGAATATAAACAGGAAAGTAAGATGGCCCTCCCATTAAGGAGCCCATACTCTAATGAAGAGACAACATGTATGAGAGGTTTTAGCTACAAGTTAGACAGAAAGAGCTCATGGTCCTTAGGCTGCAATAGCAAAACATGCTAATGCTTCTTCTATAATTTCATTTCCATGGATAAAATCATATTAGGGTTTTTTGTTTGTTTGTTATTTTACATTGGACCATTTAGCAGTGCCAAAAACTGGTGATGGGGACTTTCTTTTCTGGACCTTCAATAAATGTGGCTGTACCCCTGCAGGAGCAAGGGCCAGGCTACATTGCTACAGGGGTTGCTTCCTAGGATGGTGGCTGAGGGTACTGGGCAGTGCTGTTCCTAAGGTGATTGGGTTCAGGGTCCTGGACTGTCTCCATCAGGATCTGAAGGGAGATGATGTCAAGGCGGTGGTGATGATTTGGCTTGCCCGGCACATGCTGCTTCCTATCTCTCCCTGAGGGTGCCTTGCTTGCTTGTTTCAGTTAGACTGGTGAGCCTGCCTTGTGTATGGCAGCTGGTGAGAAGGACAGGCCCCTTCTCCAAAGGTGCTCCCTACCTAGATCATGACTATGAGGGCAACTCCTCAAGAGGAGAATCTAAGTCTCATTTAAATTTTCTCTCTCTCATCTGTTAGTACAGTGTTCCTTACATAGTGGCCATTTTTAAAAAATGTTATCAATTTGTCAATTTATCCACCTGTTTCCAAATATCTGTCACAGTGAAATAAATTCAAATATTCAGTGATTTGGTATCACCCACATCAAAATATCTCATCTTCAGCAAGGTAGTAATAACAGGAATGATAATAAAGTTAACAATAATGATGATAATATTTTAAATTAATATAGCATTTTATAAAATTGTATTATAGAAATCCTAATAATAGCAATATAGCATTAATACAGTATTTCACAATTTCTCAAAGGACTTTGACATTATCTAGTAGAGTGGAAAGAACAATGGCTCTGAAATCAGAGGGCTTGGCTTCAAATCCTACCTCTGATGCTCAGTACATGTAACCCCTGAGCAAGTCATTTGACCTTCCTTGGCCTCAGTTTACTCATCTACAAAGTGGGGGAATTGGAATGGATAGTCTATGATGTCCCTTTTATCTCTTTAACTGTGATACAGTGGTCTTACCTAGTCCCCATAATAGTCCTATGAGATAGTTATGTTGCCCCTGGGCGGCTAGGTGGCACAGTGGATAGAGTGCCAGGTATAGGGTCAGGAAGACTCATCTTCCTGAATTCAAATTTGGCCTCAGACACTTTCTAGCCTCAGTTCCCTCGTCTGTAAAATGAACTGGAAAAGAAAATGGCAAACTACTCCAGTATCTGCCAAGAAAACCTCAAATGGGGTCATAAAGAGTTGGACACGACTGAAAGCTGAACATCAACATTACCCCCATCTTGGAGATGAGAGAAATAAGGAGCAGAAATTCATGCCTAATTAGTGACAGAACCTCAACTAGAAACCAGACTTCCTCATTCCTAGACCTAGACCACAATGCTTGTTTGGAATTTTAATCACCTCCACCTTAGTCTCACTTTGGGCCCTGTAAGACACAATCTGAGAGAATGGAGATTTGGGACATCCAGAGGACATGGCTTCAAAATCCTGACTCATATATGACCTTTGACAGCTAGCTTACATTCTCTGGAGCTCAGTTTCTTCATCTGTAAAATGAGATTGGAGTAGATGGCATCTGAATTCCCTTCCAGGTTCAACTTTATGATTCCAGCACCTTAAGGCTCATTAAGTAGGAGTCATTTCACAAATGGGTGCCTAGGTGCACCAGGCCTGGAATCAGAATATCTTAGTTCAAATCTGGCCCTAGACACTACTTGAGCTGTGTGACCCTGGGCATGTCACTTAACACTGTTTGCCTCAGTTTCCTCGTCTATAAAATGAGTTGAAGAAGTAAATGGTAAACCACTCCGGTATCTTTGCCAAGAAAGCTCCAAGGAAGGGAGTCACAAAGGGGGTCACAGGACTGAAACAATTGAACAACAACATTTCACAAAGCTTCATTTGCCCAGGGAATCCTGAATGCTGAGTACTTTTGGGGATTTTTTTTTCTCTTTTCCAACCACCATTTGTGTTGTTTTTGAAAACCAAGTGAAAATCCTTTCAGGTCATTTAAACCAGTACAAAAATATACTTTCCTACATAACCCTGCTTTGCCTTAGCAGCTTTTCAACAAGGCACACAGTTAGCTATATAATGAATCAGTGTTTTCTAAGTATCCTGACTTTGAAATTATGCCTGCACATGGACTTCAGCTTACGAAGACTAAGGAAAATGTGCCAGGCAGGGAGAAATTTCTCTTTCAACCAGACATATATTAATTGAAGAAACCAAGTGAGAAACAAATTTCACTTAACTTGCTCAAGGAATGATGGATTTCAACACTTAAATTCAGAATTGGCCTTGAACAAAGTCTGCAGTAAGTAAAATTTGCACAGAGCATCAGATCCCACTTGGTTGATTTTTGCTCTCCCTCACAACTTCAGGAATTCTTACCCCTCTCAAAGCATCCAGTTCTCTTACATTGACTCAGGTACCACCAGCATCCCCCAAAGATGTGATGTGGTGTCTTTCTGGGGCAGAGTGCCATCCTAGACCTTTTTATTACCACCTACCCTCAACAGAACTTACCTATCTGATGTCTTATTCCTTCAAATCTTATTTGGGGGGCTGGCTTGGTTGAACTGAAAATCAAATTTACAGTTACTTACTATTTCTGAGTGTCTCCTACAAGGTATTTGCATTGTAACAAGGACTCACCAAACCAATAGATCTAAATCCCCAAAAGATAAATCTGTAAATGCAGGGAATTTGAGGCAGTAGAACAGACTAAAGGGGGCAGACTACTTTGGTGGGGTACGGCAGTAAGAAATACGGGTTTTAAATGATGCTCCTAAAATCACACCCTTTCAGGTAGCAATCTATTTTAGTCATCACGTAAGGTTGGAATTCAGTGTATGTTTGTTTCTGAGCCACACCACCCTAGCTATATAGAAATTATGAGTACAATAATGAAAACGCAAAAACACCATTTCTCTTGCACATTTGAAAAGGTATAGGGACCTGGCTTGTCAGAAAGTTTTGCCTCATCAATCTATTTCATTTGCCAAGTTGGGAGAGGGAAGGAGACATGGCTTCTCCTGTCTATATTCTGTACTAAGGCAGGCATTTAAAGAGCAATTGGCATCTATTTGGGGGCAACTGATCAGTTATCAAGAAACAGGTCCAATTCAGTTTTCTTAAGTAACCAAAGTAATTTAATGCACTTGCTTGAGTGATGTTGTACACAAGCAGCCTCTAAGATTGTTTAAGTTTGCTAAGGGTCTAAGTTTGCTTTGGGATTGGTACGGGAAGGTTCCTCCTGATATTTCTGGATGCACATCACAATAAGAATGGTTTCACTTTTGTCTGGGTATCCCCAGTGCCTTGCACAGTGCCTGACACCTCCACAGGTGATTCATAAATATGTTCTGATTGATTTTACATGTATATAATTACTCATAATAATCACTAACATGTATATAGTGCTTTCTATGTTCTAAGCGCTTTATAATGATTTGACAATAACACTGAGAGGTAGATGCTATTATTAGCCCCATTTTATAGATAGATAAACTGGGCAAACAGGGTTAAGTGACTTGCCCAGTTAGTATCTGAGGCTGGATTTGAACTCAGGTCTTCCTGACTCCAGATCCAGTGCTCTATCCACTACACCACCTGTAGCTGTCTCCTTACCAGTTTACAAGCATCTCTACATCCATCAATTTATTCCCCACATCAATTTTTTGAGAACGGAAGATTATTTTTACTGATAAGGGAAAAGGTTCAGTGGCTTGCAGGTAGTAAGTATTGTCAAAACAAGGGTTTAGGCAAAATAAAATCCTTCTGATCATTCCTCTTCATTTCATTTTTATCAAAAGTATATTAGTAAAGAAAAGGAAAAAAAGTTTAAATGTCAGAAAGATTAAGTTCTCTCCAAAAAAACCAGACTGAGAGCATGATACCAAAACATGTAGAGAATCAATTCATGGTCTTTCCAATATTTGAAAGAAAGCCAGTTCATCCCACCCCATGATAATGATCTTTAAGTTGCTAAACAGACTTCACAAATAAAAAGACCATCAGTATTTGCATCAGTTCAAAACCAATGGATTTTATAGTTTTCCTCTTTTGGCTTTCAGTTAACAAACTCCTAAGAGGTAGTCAGGCATGGCATACTGCTAAAACTCATGGGAAAAAAAGCCCTGGGTCTTACCTCTAGTTGTGTGACCATAGGTAAATTCTCATTGGTAAAATGAATAGTATACTATCAATGGTACCCACCTCATAGGGTTGTTAGACCAGCAAATGAGCTAATGAATGTAAAGTACTTGGCCAACTCTAAACTATTTTTGTCAGCTACCAATTTTGGGGAGCTAACTGGCACAGTGGATAGCATTTGACCTGGAGTCAGGATGACCTGAGTTCAAATCCGACCTCAGACTAGCTGTGTGACCCTTGACAAGTCACTTAATCCTGTATGCCTCAGTTTCCTTATCTGTAAAATTAGCTGGAGGAGGAAATGGCAAGCCACTCCAGTAACTTTGCCAAGAAAACCCCAAAGGGGATTGTGAAGAGTTGGACACAACTGAGCAACAACAACAACAACACTACAATTAAGCTATGGATGTTTGTGGTAAAGAATGACTCAAGTAGAAACTGAAACATGAAACGAAGCAAGATGGAATCTGTATCTCTTCTGTGAAATGGATGGATGCTTGATGTATGGACTGAACACAAGGAATTCATATGACCAGGTTCTTCCCATCATCTGGGTTATGTCAAGCAGCCAGATTTCTGATTGTTTTTTCCATATTTTAATCCAGATGTTTGGTATCATGGATGACAAAAATGACAGGCTCGTAATGCTGGGCATATGATGGGTGCTCCATGAGCACTTGTTAAACCGAAATTAATTATCCCTGTGAACACAAAGAATGGAGCACATCCTAATTTGCAAAAATAATATACCTATGTATGATTTGCTCTTGAGAGAATATCATGGAAGAAGAATGACTTTCTGAATAACTATTCACCTCTCCTCTCCATGCCTTTATTTATACCATTTCATGAAATCATAGAATGTCAGAGGCATAAGAGACTTTAGAGGTCATCTAATGTGGGGGATTGAAAAGAGTGTTGATTTAGAATCAGAGTACCTAGATTCAGATCACTACCGCCTACTACCAGAATGACCATGAGAAAATCACTCAACCTCCTTGGGCTTCAGTTTCCCCATATATAAAATGAGGAATTTGGATAGGCAATATCTATGGTACCTTTCGGCCTTATATCTAATCCTAGTTCAGCCTCCTTACTTTATAAACAAGGAAACTAACGCCCAGAATTATTCAATTATTTCCTCAAGATTACACATTTAGGAAGCGACAAACTCTCTTTAAACCCAGGCCTCATGACTTTCAAACCAGTGTTTTTCCCAGTATAATGGGCTACCCATAGCTCTCTTGCTCCACCATCTACATGTTGGAATTCTACCATATTTCAAGACCTAACTCAAATTCTACCTTCTCCAAGAAGCCTTACCTGATCACCGCTATCCACTCCACCCCCTCCCTCATCCCCTATAAGAAAACTTTGGAGTTTTCAAAAAGCAATTTGTGCCTCTTTGAAGTTATAGAATCACAGAATTTGAGAGCTAGAAGAGATCTCAATGGTCACAGAGTCCAAACCACATGCAAGAATAATTCCTACAATAACATACCCAGCCAATTATTGTCTAGCCTCTGCTTTAAGACCTCCAAAGATGAGGAATTACCACCTCTCAAAATCTCCTATTCTACTAATTGTGAATAACTCTAATTGTGTAGAAGTTTTTCATGACATCATATATTTTCCCTCTTACAGCTTTCAAATATTATTCCTGATTTGCTGCCATATCTCTCCTCAGTCTTCTCTTCTTCCTGCTCAATGTGTACTGTTCTTTTAGTTGATCAAGGCCCTTCATCAACCCAGTTGTTCTACACTCTACATCCTCCAGTTAATCAATGTCCTTCTTATATAACAATGCCTAGAACTGAACACAATATTCCAGATTAGGTCTGACAAGAGGACAATAGGACAATCACCTCCCTCTTCCTTGAAATCATTCCCTTTTTAATGCAGCCCAAGATTTTGTTCTTTTTTTTATTGCAATATCATGCTGCTAACTCAAATTTAGATTGCATTCCTCTAAAGCCTCAAGATATTTTTCACAGCAGTTTCTGTTACCTGTGAACCACTCTTCATTCCACCTCTCTCCCTCTATAAGCTGCCTTTGGATCTAGGAAGTGTATTTTTCTGTACCTAATTACAAGACTTTGCATTTACAATTTACAATTGTTGGATTTTATCTTATCAGATCAGCCCCAATGCTCTGTCCTGTAAAGATACTTTTTGGATCTTGACTTTGTCATTTACTTTGTTAGCTATCTCCCCACTCCAACTTTGTGTCATCTGCAAATTTGGTGAGAATATAATTTATGCCTTTATCTGAGTCATTGACAAAAATGTTAAACAATATAGCGTCAAGCCCAGATCCAAGTTATCATTTTCAGATTTGTATTACTATCCATGATATATGTGTTTTATATCTCTCCTTAGATTTTGAATTGTTTGAGGTCAAGGACCCTGCTTACTTGCCAGTGAATATACCTTAGCAACCCTCCTAGTACACCACACATAGTAGGTGCTCAATAAATGTTTGCTGAATTTGAATTTATTGAATGCCAACAGTATAGTTATTAAGCTGCCCTCATGATCCTCACAGATTTATTAGGAAGATCTGGGAAAGTGATGCCCTTGAAATCAAGGGAGGAAAAAAGCCATTTCTTCCTCCAAGAATCCTTCTCCAACTGACTTAAAAGCAAACAGGGGAGATTGGTGACTCCTCAAAGCATCCCAGCAAGTATCATGAATGACCAGATTCTAAGCCTCATTATGACATCACCAGGGAGCATGACTTAGGTCAAGAACTTGGCAGAAGGCCCTGGTAACAGCAAAATCAACAGCAATCAAAACTGGAAAGCCAACATGCTCACCACCATAAAACTGAAAAGAGAGCTCATTGTGCCTTGGGCACAGCATCAGATTTAATAGAAAAGCAGACATGTTTATAGTCCCAGATTTACAACATGACTTATAAACACCTTATTACTTAGAGTCCAGTCTGCTGTCCTAGAAACTAAGAATGTGACTTTGTTAAGCAGAAGGATTTGTTGACATAAAGGTCTTGACTCAGTTGGCCTCTGTGGTTAACCAAAATGCATTTACTCCTGAGAAAGTCAACACCAGCAAACAAAATGCCTCTTATACTACAATACGGTGAGTTTCAGATTGACCAAGCTTAATGCTATGACATAAATATGCTTAATGTTTATGGAATTTTTTTAGAAGCTTTTTGCCATGTCAGGCTTGCCGTCCAGAGTGAATCCTACTGAATGGGAATGTGTTTTCAGAATTACATGTGCTTAAAGACCTCATCAGAAATATTCATAAAGCCTGCCACAAATACCAGGGGTTGACCACATGGTGAAAAAAAGTTGGGAGGAGGGTTGGGGAAGAGCATGGTCTTCTTAGACATTAACATGGATAAATCATTTTTCTTCCATGTCATATTTAACACACTGAAATGGTTACCAACAATTAAAACAAGAGGGCTAATGGAAAATAATGCTGAATAAATATTATAAAACCACATGAAAATATGTTTGAGGAAGGCTAAGGAGCCTGACCAAAGCCCACAAAATAGAGAAAATTCCCTGGGAAGAATGAAAATCCAAACGGATCTTCTGGCAGTGACACATAGGACAGAAGGCTATGAGCAGTCCTTGAGATAATAGACAGGTGGAACTTCCAGAGGTCATTTAATACATCCCTCTGCCTTTAGTTGGGAGTAAGGAAAAACCAACTCAAATGGATGGTCTTTGGGTTTTGTTTTTTTTTTGGAAAAAAATCTTCAGGGAAAGGAGATTTACTTCTAAAGTAGGTAGGTCCCATTAGAAGCCCCCAACTTCTATAGAAGAGGTTCTAAACTTAGATGCCTTGGGGGTTTAGATTTCCAGAGGTCCAGACAAAGAGAAAGCAAAAATAGATCTAATTAAAAGACATAAGGAAGGAAACTAAATCTTACTAAAAGGTACCATAGACAATGAAGTAATATCAATACTAAACATATGCACCAAATGGTATAGCATCCAAATTCTTAGAGGAGAAGTTAAGTGACTTACAGGAAGAAATAGAAAACTATACTGGTGGGGGACTTCAACCTCACCTTCTCAGAACTAGATAAATCTAGCCACAAAATAAACAAGAAAAAAGTTAAGGAGATGAATAGAATTTTAGAAAAGTTAGGTATGATAGACCTCTAGAAAAAATTGAATGGGGATAGAAAGGAATATACATTTTTTTCTCAGTGGTACATGACACCCACACAAAATAATTGATCATGGTTTAGGGCATAAAAACCTCACAATCCAATGCAGAAAGGCAGAAAAATTAAATGCATCCTTTTCAGATCATGATGCAATTAAAAATTACATTCAATAAAGGTCCATGGAAAGATAGATTAAAAATTAATTGGAAACTAAACAATCTAATTCTAAAGAATAAGAGGGTCAAACAACAAATCATAGAAACAATCAATAATTTCATCAAGGAGAACAACAATAATGAGATAATATATCAAAACTTATGGGATGGAGCCAAAGCAGTTCTTAGGAGAAATTAGGTATATATATATGTGTGTGTGTGTGTGTGTGTGTGTGTGTGTGTGTGTGTGTGTGTGTATACATATATATATGCTTACATGAATAAAATAGAGAAAGAGGAGGTCAATGAATGGGGCATTCAACTAAAACGTTAGACAAAGAACAAATTAAAAATTCCCAATTAAATACCAAATTAGAAATCCTGAAAATCAAAGGAGAGATTAACAAAATTGAAAATAAGAAAACTATTGAACTAATAGATAAAACCAAGAGCTGATTTTATGAAAAAAATAGACAAGCCTTTGATTAATTTGATTTTTTTTGAAAGAAGAAAAACAAACTACCAGTATTAAAAATTAAAAAGGGTGAACTCATCACCAATGAAGAAGAAATTAAAGCAATAATTAGGAGCTATTTTGCCCAACTGTGTGCCAATAAATCTGGCAATCTAAGTGAAATGGACGAATATTCACAAAAATATAAATTGCCCGTGCTAACAGAAAAGGAAATAAAATACTTTAAAAAACCACATTTAGGAAAAGAAATTGAACAAGCCATGAATGAACAACCTAAGAAAAAATTTCCAGGGCCAGATGAATTTGCAAGTGAATTCTATCAAACCTTTAAAGAACAATTAATTCCAATACTATATAGACTATTTGGAAAAATAAGGAAACAAGGAGTCCTAGCAAATTTCCTTTATGACACAAATATAGTGCAGATTCCTAAACTAGGAAGAGCCAAAAAAGAGAAAGAAAATTATAGACCAACTTCCCTAATGAATATTGATGCAAAAAAATTTAAAAAAATATTAGCAAAGAAGTACAACAGTTTATCACAAGAATAATACATTATGACCAGGTGAGATTTATACCAGGAATGCAGGGCTGGTTCGATATTAGGAAAAAGATCAGCACAATTGACCACGTCAAACAAAACTAACAGAAATCATGATTATCTCAATAGATGCAGAAAAAGCTTTTGACAAAATACAGCACCCATTCATATTAAAAAAGGAATGAATGGAGTTTTCTTTAAAATGATGAACACTATCTATTAAAACCATCAGCAAGCATTGTATGCAGTGGGGATAAGCTAGAAACATTCCCAGTAAGACCAGGTGTGAAAGAAGAATGCCCATTATCACCACTATTATTCAGTATTGTACTAGAAATCTTAGCTCTAGAAAAAAAGTGAAGAAAAAGAAATTAAAGGAATTAGAGTACAAGGAAACAAAACTGTCACTCTTTGCAAATAATATGGTGGTGTACTTAGAAAATCCTAGAGGGTCAACTAAAAAGCTACTTGAAATAATAAACAACTTTAGCAAAGTTGCAGGATATAAAATAAACCCACATAAATTATCAGAATTTCTATTACCAACAAAGTCCAGTGCAAGAGATAGAAAGAGAAATGACATTTAAAATAACTGTAGACAATATAAAATACTTTGGAGTCTACCTGCCAAGACAAACCCAGGAACTATATGAACACAATTACAAAACGCTTTCCATACAAGTAAAGTCAGATCTAAACAATTGAAAAAACATCAATTGCTCATAGGTTGGCTGAGCTAATATAATAAAAATGATGATTCTACTTAAATTAATTTACTTGTTCAGTGCCATACTGATCAAACTACCAAAATTTTATTTTATAGAGCTAGAAAAAATAATAAAATTCATCTGGAAGAATAAAAGTCAAGAATATCAAGGGAATTAATGAAAAAACTGCAAAGGAAGATGGCCTAACCATACCAGATCTAAAACTACATTATAAAGTGGCAATCATCAAAATTACTTGGCCCTCACTAAGAAATAGAGAGGGGATCAGTGGAATAAGTTAGGTGCATAAGACACAGCAGTCAATGACTATAGTAATCTACTGTTTGATAAACCCTAAGACTCCAGCTTCTAGGAGAAGGAATCACTATTTGACAAAAACTGCTGGGGAAACTAGAAAAAAAAAATATGGCAGAAACTAGGCATAGACCAACATCTCACAAAATGGGTACATGATTAGATATAAATAGTGATATCATAAGCAAATTAGGAGAGCAAGAAATAGTTTACCAGTCAGATCTATGGAGATAGAAAGCATTTGTGACCAAACAAGAGATAGAGAACATCATGAAATGCAAAATGAATAATTTTGATTACATTAAATTAAAACCAATGCAACCAATATTAGAAGGAAAGCAGAAAGCTGAAAGACAATAGCCAATGTTTCCAATAAAGGCCTCATTTCTCAAATATACAGAAAACTGAGTTAAACTTATAAGATACAAGTCATTACCCAATTGATAACAGGTCAAAGGATATGAGCAGGCAGTTTTAAATGAAAAAAATAAAGCTATAAGTCATATGAAAAAGACTCTAAATATTGATTAGATAAATGAAAATTAAAATAACTTTGAGGTACCACCTCACATCTCTCAGATAGGCTAATATGACAGAAAAGGAACATGGTAAATGTTGGAGAAGATGTGGGAAAATTGGAAGACCAGTGCATTGTTAGTAGAGTTGTGAACTGATCTAACCATTCTGGAGAACAACTTAGAACTATGCCCAAAGATTATAAAACAGTGCATACCCTTTGATTTAGCAATACCACTACTAGGTCTATATCCCAAAGAGATCATCAAAAATGAGAAAGGACCCACATGTAGAAAAATATTTATAGCAGTTCTTTTTGTAGTGGCAAAGAATTGGGAATTGAGGGGATGGACATCAATTGGGGAATAGCTGAACAAGTTGTGGTATATGAGTATAATGGAATACTATTGTTCTATAAGAAATGATGAGAAGGCAGATTTCAGAAAAACCTGGGAAGACTTACATGAACACATGCTGAGTGAAGTGAGCAGAACCAGGAGAACATTGTACACAGTAACAGCAACATTGTGCTATGATCAATTATGATAGACTTGGCTCTTCTCAGCAATATAATGATCCAAGAAAATTCCAAAAGACTAATGATAGAAAATACTATTCACATCCCAAGAAAGAATTTTGGAGTCTGAATGCAGATCAAAGCATATTATTTTAACTTTGCGTTTCTTTTTTCTCTCTCATAGTTTTTCCCTTTTGTTCTGATTCTTTCACAACATGACTAATGTGGAAATATGTTTAATTTGATTGTATATGTATAACCTATATCAGATTGCTTACTGTCTTGAGGAGAGGGAAGGGAAGAAAGAGAGGGAGAAAATCAAAATCTTACAAAAATTAATGTTGAAGACTATTTTTACCTGTAATTGGAAAAAAATAAAATACTATTAAGTGCAAAAAAAAAACATATAGAGAGAACACATGTACAAACTTCCCCATCCAACACCTGGGGTAGGGAGCTAATTCCCTCATATCATTTTGATCTCTAGGGCAGGGAGAGTGTATTAGGTTTACAGATTAATACAATATCTATATAGCATAGCCCTACCAAGTTTCAAATCCAACCCCCACCCCTTTCCCCCTGCCCAGTCTTGTTTTTCTGAACCCTGGCCTCTTAGAGCTTCCCTGGGTTGTCAAAAACATCTGGACTCTTGGCTCCAAGGCCTCCGTGGCTTGAGTTCCTGGGCCCATGAACTCCCTTGCCTATGCCTAGAACTTAAAAGGGCAAATGACATGCTAAAACCCCAAGCTCAATTCTCAGTGTTACAGGGAGAAGATAGCCCTTTCTTCATACCTAAATCTTTCATACCTAAACGTACTGATGTAAATGGTGCTTAAGGTTTGGGTGAACAGTACCTTTGGTCCTTAGACACTGCCAGAAAAAGAAGGAGACTGCCCTAGTCTGGTAGTGTTAAAGACACAATTTAGTCAGGATATGCAGCCAGTGGAAAGAGTCTATTTGCCACCCACAAAATGCAAGATGTCTTCACTCAAAAGCAGGTCTGGTTACCTTCCACCTGAGTGTCTCCAACTTAAGTGATTTGGGCACAAGAAGCATATTTAAAAACATTATTCTAAGGGAGATTCACCAGACTGCAAAAAGGATACATGAGAAACAAAACAGCTTAAGAACCCTCGATGTAGAATAAGGAGGTTTTTATTTCTGTCTAATTTAAAATTAGAGCTCCAGCAATCAAAAATTGCCTTTTATTTCAGTCAAATTTCTTAGAATAGTGAAGATAGCTCCCACCTGGGGTCACTTAGTAAGTCTGGCAGTATAGATATAAGCATGACAGAACCAAAATGTGGCCAACAGATTTGACTGATTTTCCACAGCCCACAGATATGGCCCTACAAATTACCAGAACCTGAAAATATCCATGTGAATGTCTTTATTAACTATGGCAAATAGTGATTCTATGACCTAAACTTCTGGTCAAGTTTAATTTTGCTGGGGTTACAAAGAGACAGCAATGTTGCCTAGACCAGAAGATTCCTATCCAGTTGCAGAAAATGGGTCTATTTACAAGACTCACAACCTTTGTTAGAAGAGGGGGCAATATGCCCTAATAGTGACCACACATCCTGTGGCTTGTTCCGGGAAGGGAGTGTGAAACGTATCTCAGTATCAAGCTGTCTGCAAGCCAGCACCCTTCCTTTCCCCCTCCCCAGCACCAGTTTTTAAACCCATCAACAAGCATGTGTTGGTGTGAGCTAACTATACTGTTTAAGTGCTGTAGAACAAAGATCAGGCACAATCTTTCCCCCCAAGGAGATTCCATCTTTTACTTACCCTCCCAACTCCAACACCCCCTCCCTCATGCCCCCTCCCAAAAAAATCTTATGCCCCTTAAATCCCTTATTTCATCTATACTAAGGCATGCCTTGCATTAGCTCTTTGGTCAGATGCAGGGACCCCAAGAGCTTGACAACAGAGAAGGCAAGATGACTTCATTTCTTTGGTCTCAGAGGACAAGGAGTGTACTGAGTTAATTCCAGAGACCAAGCAAAGCTCACATTTGCTATCTTATTCCACAAAGCAAACAATTACTTAGCTTCTAATAGTCTTGACTCCAGATCAGGGCCATAACCACCAAATTTTGCACCTGGGGCCGTTGTTGCCTAGGTAAGCAGTACAAAACAAAATATGCCTTCAAAACAATTCTGTAATTCATGATGTGAAGACATGACAATAAGTCAAGACAGGTTCAGTTAAGTGAGATGGGAAATTAGTTACTACCCTAGCTTAACAGATAGATTCTCAGAGTTGGATGGGACCTCAGAGTCATCTAGTCTTGTCCCATTAACGGGATTTGGGGTCCTGGGTTCTTTCAACTTTATCAGACAGGCTCCTTCCTACCCAGCAAGTGGGAGGGAAGGCAGCATGTTTGCCCTTATTGGGGGAAATGTCACCTCTTGAGGAAGAAGGCCAGGAGAGTAGTTCCTCCTAAGAAGGAAAGAAGGAAGAGAATTCCTAGGGAAGCTACAGGAGGGAGTGGATGAGTTGCAGACTTTTTATACAATAGGGGGAGAGAAGAAACATTACTGACACCAAAAGCCCAAACCTCCTCTTCCCAATTCCCTGGCCGGTGTCAAGCTTTCTTCATAACACAGTGCCCTGGCCCCTCCCTCCATTTCTACTCTGGTAAAGGACTACATGTGCTAAAATTGTATATCCTCTAAACATTTCCCCCTATGTACTGAAATTCTCCTAAGTGAGACAGCTAGCTGAATTTGGGCAGGCCTTGATGATTTGAACACGTAGCTGGGGGAAAAGAAAACACTCTGATCCAAATAGTAACCTCTCTATTAAAAATCAATAACATCATCTTCTAGAAATAAACAGGTCTAGTTAAAATAAAATAGAAAAACCCAACTCTTATTTAGTGACTCACTGAATTGGGCTATGATTCCTTTTAATGCCTTAAAAAAACACTTTTTCTCACCTGATTTTCAGCGTGTAGAAAAACATGATTTAAAAATTCTCATTCCTCCTTTGTTTTTGGAGGGGGGAAAGGCAGGGCAATTGAGGTTAAGTGACTTGCCAGAGGTCACACAGCTAGTAAGTTTGTCAAGTGTCTGAGGCTGGATTTGAACTCAGGTCCTCCTGACTCCAGGGCCAGTGCTCTACTCACTGCACCACCTAGCTGCCCTCATTCCTCCTTTTTAACTATCATTTGAGAACATTTGGACTTTACTAGCTTTCTAGATACCTCCTGGGTTGGCTTTGTTGGCATTTTACTTTTTATTCTCCTGAATGAAAAAACCTGATTCATTACCAAAGGGTTCCATATGCAAGCTCTATTTTCCAGAATAATATTTCCGTAGCTCTTCCTTCCTTATCTGAACATCTAAAAGCCTGAGGCTTGACTTTCATGGGTTTGTCCTCCTATTCCCTTAGGAAAGGCAGAAACTAGACAGCTTCTTGGATGAGTGGCAGAGAAAGGATCCATTAGGATTCTTTGTTTACATGGAGCCTTTTTTTAAAAACAGGTTTTATTATATAACTCCATTGTTCAAAAACTTTCAGTGGCTCTCTACTTCTTCTAAGATAAAATATAAGCTCCTTAGACTTTCTATTTAAGGCCTTCTGCTATCTGGCATGAACCCAACTTCTCAACCCTTACTTCACCTTACTGCCCTCTATACATTCTCTGTTACACACAAAGTGTCCTACTATTTATTCCCTAATTTCTACTTTGTTTCCATATAGTCTCTTGATCCATTATCATGCCCAGATTGTATACCCTCCTCAACTTAGAATCTTTACTTGCCTTCACTTACTAGCACTTCACATGCCACCTATTACATGAAGCCATCACTTATTTCCTCTCTTGGTGGTGTTCCCTCCAGAGTTCAAAAGAAAGAGTACTATATTTACAATTAGAGGGTTTTGGTTTGAGTCTCTGCTTTTCTGCTTTGTCACCTTGGGCAAGTCACTTCATATCTTTAGGCCTCAGCTTTCTCATCTCCAAAAGGGGAAGAGTGGTGGTTTGGATGATCTTCAATGTCTCTTCCAGCTCTAAATCTATAACCCGCTCTCAAATCACCTTGCACTTATTTATTTGTGTGTATGTTGTATTCTCTCAACCCTCCTGTAGAATATAAGCTTCTTGAGGGAAGGGACCTTTGGTTTTGTCTTAATATCCCCATTTCTTAGAACAATTTCTTGCACATGGGGCTTAATTAATGTTTATTGAAATGTAATGAATTCCTACCATCAGGAAGTACATATTAGAAACCTATACCAATAGCCCTTTGGTAGGCACCCTACAGAGAAATTGCCAAAGAGATGTCTCCTACTTGCCTCAGTTAGACTATTACAGAGCCAGCTATTGAGATGACATGATTTAAAGGGTGGCAAAAGGTTTCATTGACCAAATATAAATTCATCACCCACCATAACATTCCCCTACTATCTGGCCCCAAACTAGAACTAGAGGGGTATTTAGACATCTACAAAGACTGACTTTCCTAAGGTCACACAGCTAATTAGTATTAGAACCTGGTCAAGAACCCAGGTGTCTTGACTACTTGTTCTTTGTGCTGCTTAGCAGCCCATGAAACCTTTCCACTGTCATTCAATCTCCCACTCAAACCTGCTTCTTTCTCTGCAATAGATAAATGGATGAATATTGGCCTATCCAGCCACAGCTATATTGAGCCCCTTCCTTACAATGTGGTCATCTAACACTCTCTAGCATATTCTTAGAGAACAATGAAGTCAATGGAGCCTTTGAATGAGGGAACATCTGAAGGAGCAGCGACAAACTTGCCAGTGTCTGCAAGGAAAGGTGGTGAGTTGAATGGAATGAGATAACAGAAAAACAATAGGCCATCTGGACTGAAATATCTGACTAGAGCAAGGAAAAGTCATTTACTTTGTGATTTGCTTCATGGACAAGAAATCTTTAGGCAGTTTTTAATTAAACTGAGACAGTGGCACTCACTGGTTTCAACCAATGAATTATATTTTACTATGAGCTCATTAGATGTCTTCGATGGAAGCAGTTGTGAGATAGTGGGAAAGGAATGGGATTTGGAGTTGAGAAACCTGAATTTTCATTCTGCCTCAGTCACCTAGTCATTTTTTTGACCTAGGACAATCATCTGAGCTTTAGTCTCTTCAGTTGCAAAATGTGGGTAATGACACTTGTATTGCATATCTTTGAGTATTATTGAGAAAAGAATTCTGTAAGTTTCCATGTATTATGTGAATTTGAATTATAGTTATGTCAGCTTTAAACTAACTAGGAAAATTTCAGTTTCAATGCTGTATTGATTATTCATGGGTATAAAAAGATTAGAGTAATATTGTATTCAGTTCTTGAACTTCATAGAAATTAAACATAAATTCCTGCTCAGCTTTCTTTAAGGATAAAACATGGGCCTTGGCCAGTTTCTGAGTACTATGGAATCATGAGAATATAGTGCATAATGGAGCTAGTTTGGTGCATATTTCAATAGCTATCATGTAACAATCCAGAGCTGACCTCTAGAGTTATATGTAGCCCAACACTTGCCCCTAATTCCAGATGAATATGACTTTGTATAATGAGTGTGTTTAGGGATGGGAACAAAGCAGTGGGGATGGAGTATATATATGTTTATGTGAGAAAAATAAAATCCTATTTTCTCATTAATTTATGCAACGAATTCATTTCAGTCCGACCTTTAAGTTGCCGGGGCTCCTTACACTTTAGCATTCAGCCTCTTTATCTTTCTTTGTCATTAGCCTTGTTGGGGAGGGGTGAGGAAGGAGAGAAAAATGGGGTATGCCCAGAGGTAGGGTTGTTGTGTTAAAGGATATGCACAGTTTAGCAACACTTCGCTTATAATTCCAAATTGTTTTCTAGAATGGTTGGACCATGTCACAACTCCGCCATGGGTGTATTCATGTTCCTTTCTTTCCACAGCTCTTCCAACATTGACTATTTCTGTCTTGGATTATCTTAGCCAATTTCATGCATGTGAGGTCATAACACAGGTATGTTTTGATTTTTTGATGTCTTATTATTAGTAATTGAAACTTTTTATTTGATTTCTAATAGTATGAAATTCTTCTCTTGAAAACTTTGTTCCTGTCTTCATACCATTTCTTCTTCTTTCCTAATCCTCTCCTCTACCAAAAAATCCTCTCTAATAACAAATAAGCATAGTGAAGTAAAACAAATCCATATATTGCCCATTAATTAAAATGCATGTGTCATTCTGAACTTCAAATCCATATATTGCCCATTAATTAAAATGCATGTGTCATTCTGAACTTCAGACTCTTCATCAGATAGTGAACAGCTTGCTTCATCACTGGTTTTCTGAAATCATAGTTGGCCATTGCATTGATCCTAGTTCTTGGTCTTTTAACATTGTTTTTATTTGCAATGTTGTATTAATTGCATTAATTTTTTAGCGTGTTCTGCTCACTTTATTCTGTTATCATTCATTCAAATTTTCCCAAGTTTCTCAGAAATGATCCCTTTCATCATTTCTCATGATGCAATAATTTTCCATTTCATCCATATTGTAATACAAGGAAAATTAGGAACCCCTGAGTAACGCCTAGCTACTGACAAGCCCCCCCAGAAAGAATGGATTCAGATATCTTTGGTATTTAGCAAACCCCCTGGGACTCCATGGCTCCTTCCTGAAATGTCAATAGATAGGACCATCCCACTGAGAGATAACCTGGCAGATCCTGTCTAGCAGATATCCCTGAGACTCCTTGGCTCCTTCCTGGAATGTCAATAGATAGGACCATCCCACTGAGAGATAACTTGACAGACCCTTCCTGGGAGATATCCCTGGGACTCTGTGACTCCACCAAGGAATGTAAATGAGATTATCCCACTAGTACGACAACCTGACTGAATCTTTTGATCAGCCAGGACCTTTGTTCCTCTTCCCCCTTACTCTGTACCCCCATATCCTATATAAGCCAAGCCATCACCCCAACACATTTGCCATTGATTTGTGGTGCCGTACCCCGATGGCCGCCGGCTAATAAATTCTCCACTTAAAACTTATACTCTGTGGTGTGTCTCGCTCGCTTCTGGTACAACAATATAACACAATTTATTCAGGTATTCACTGATTGATGGGCATACCTTTCCTGTAACAAAATAGTGCTATGAATATTGTATATATGGCTCCTTTCCCTATTTCTTTGATCACTTTGGAGCATATACTCAGTGGTGTTATTACTGAGCCAAAAAGCTTGCAAAGTTTGGTGATTTGGGTACTATTTTTCCAAATTATTTTCCAGAATGGATGGGCCAATTCAAGTTCCACCAATAGTGAATTAATGTGCCCATCCTCCCGTAGCCTCTTCAACAACTGTCATTTTCCTTTTTGTCTTCTTTGCCAATGTGACGAGCCTGAGATAGAACCTTAGAGTTGTTTTAATTTGCATTTCTCTTACTAATTTGGAGCATTTCTTTCATCTGATTGTCCAAAGCTTAGATTTTTTCCCTTAAGAAATGTTATTTCATGTTCTTTGATCATTTTTCTACTGAGGAATGATTCTTGTTCTTACATTTTTGAATCAGTTTCTTATTTTTGATGTCAGACTTTTGTCAGAGAAATTTGCTAAAATAATTATTTCCTAGTTAATTATTTCCCTAAAAAAAGTTTAACTGCATCAGTTTTGTGTTTCTTTACTTTTGTGAAGAGATTATGTTTTGTTAGTTTAATACATAGATATTTTAAGTTGTTTGGATGGAATTTCTCTTCCTATATTTTTCTTTTTTTTAGCAATATATAAAAATGTTGATGGTTTTATGGATTTATTTTGAATCCTGCTCCTTTGCTGAATCTATTAGTTATCTCAATTGGTTTCTTTGCTGATTTTTTTTAGTTTTCCAAGTAAATGTCACCTGCCAATTGGTATGATTTGGCCTCTGTTTGCTGACATTTTTTTATTTAATTTCTTCATCTTCTCTTAATGCTATAGCTCTATTTCTAGTACCATAATGAATAATATGAGAGGAGAGTACCAGATTGCCTAAGGAGGGGGCAAACTGGCTCTGGTTTGATACAAGGCAGGTCAAAACTGCTGCTAGTCAGTATAAAGGGACCAGGCTCATAAATGATTACCGTATTTCCAGGCTATGTGAATAGGGACACCCATTCTCAAGAAGAAGAATGAATTGATTTTCTCTCTAATTTTCATGTTTTTCCCTACATTTTTATCTAGGTGTTGTAAGTTTGTTGATTTTTTTTCAGATTTTTTAAATTGCATTTTCAATTTCCTAATCTTCTCCTTTTCTATTTTGTGAATTCGTGTGTTCTTTTAAACATTCTCTTCTGTGGTTTGCCCTTGCTACATCTCATATATTTGATATACTGTCTCATTGTTATCATTCACTTTAAAATAATTATTTATTACTATTCTCCAGGCACTGTGCTAAATAGTGGGAATAAAAATACAAGTAGAAAGAAAGACAGTCTCTGCCTTAAAGAAGCACGCACTCTAATAGGGGAGTACAATACATAACAAGAAGCTGGAAAGGTTAGGAGAGTGGAGGGAGGTGGGATGAAGGTAGCAAGCCATGGTAGAGAAAATCTAGAGTTCAGCCTGGAGAAGCTGAACACATGACTGGCCTAGTCAACTTCCTTAAATGGAGGGTCTGGGTGGAGCCATCCAATCAGAGGAGCAGAGTACTTACACTGAGTGAATTCTAGGACAGCAGTGAGCTTCTAGGACTAAGAGGTTTCTGGGGTGTGGTAAAGAATGCTCAAGTACAGCCTGGACAGGAAGGGCACTGGGGATACAAGCACAAAGATTGAAATAACCCCTAGCTGTCAAGGAGGTCATTTTATAACAGAATGCTACATAAAGCCTTTTTTGATGCTCCCACTCCTATTGCCTCCTCTTCAAACTGTTTTATCTTTTCCTTGTTAGAATACAAGATACTTAGAATAGGGATGATTTCATCCTTTGTACTTGTATCCCCAGAGCCTTGCCTAGTGCCTGGCGCATAGTAGGCTGGTCGAACTAGTGAATGATTAGCATTTTGTAAAATTGGCATCTAGTGAAATGAAAGATACATATTCTTCGTTATTCCTATTCTGAAATTACCGGAATTTTCAACTCCAATTTCTCCAACCATATATCCATATCAATAATTCCGATCTCGTTTATTCTAACAGTTTGGCCTAATTACTTGTATAGGAAAAGCAAGTGTGTGAAGAATGCCTATTATTGGGACTATGATAGTCATATGGAAAATACAGAGAACTGGTACATAAGTAGATATATCATGGACAGATGTTGTAGGTGAACAATCAGAATTAAAGAGGAAGTTGACAATAGGCTGGATTGCCT
The DNA here is from genome assembly GCF_011100635.1 of Trichosurus vulpecula. Classification (NCBI taxonomy): domain Eukaryota; kingdom Metazoa; phylum Chordata; class Mammalia; order Diprotodontia; family Phalangeridae; genus Trichosurus; species Trichosurus vulpecula. The sequence goes on along the minus strand of NC_050573.1, from coordinate 397,266,966 downwards.
TTGAGAAATTGCACTGTAATTTTTAATTATTTAAAGTTCTTCTCAGAAACAAACATCCATCTTTTTCACAATGATATTCCTTTGCCAATGCTATAGGTTTTGAGCCATGAAGTACCATGGTGTTTGAAGAATTAAAATTGCAGATCATCCAAGATCATTGGAGAGGTGCATGATGGGTGTGAATAAGTTACAAAACATCACCAAGCAAAAATCCCACAAGAGAAGAATGACAACTTCAGAAAAACGTATATCTAGAAGACTGTAATTGGTCACATAACAAGAGCAAGTTGGCACAGGTGGATGACCCACATACCCTTCTGTTATAGTCAGAATGTCAGTGTCAAGGAACCTAAAGGAAGTCCCTCAGCATGTTGAGATGAACCTCCTATGAAAAGTCTGTAGGGTATGTGGACAAGATTTGTAAAGGATAAGAAGGCACAGAGAGATTGTGACCTACACCACTGGTATCTAATGCAGATAGAAAAGAGGGCCACTAAACCATACATAAGGATCCCAGCAGGCTGCATATTGACTTAGAAAGCCACTTGTTAACGTTATCTGTGCTTTATTGTTTTTTAATTTATTTTGTTACATATTTCCCAATTACATTTTAATCTGGTTCAGGTCACACTGTGGGCTGTAGGCAGCCTGAAGGTCATGTGTATGACTCTCTGACCTACAGCACTGGAGAATGTACCTGTATCAGTCTATCTCACTAGCTTTAACTGTTTATATATTTCTTCTCCCTCTTTTTTCCTCTGTCAAATAGATTCTCACTTCCTTTTCTCCCTTTCAGCTAGTCCTGTTCATTAGGTTTTTTTATTTCATTTTTTTGTCCCTTTCCTTTTGTCCCCTTCATTCTAGATCTTATTCTCTGATTCATGACCCCTATAATTATCTGGCCTCTCTCTTTTCTCTCTATTCTTCACACAATCAAAGCTTCCAAAGTATCTATTCTATGCTCTCCCTTACAGGTACTTTTTGCCACTACCTTGTAGGGCTTATCCCATGGATTCCCCTTTTTCCTTTGTACTGTACTCTTATAACCATGTCAATTACTGTAGATGTCAGAAAGGACAGTGCCCTATTGTAAGAAAGATTGGATAAGAAACCATATAAAAATGCTTCCAATCACCAATAAGAGAAATACAAATCAATACAATCCTGAGATTTCACCTCACACCTTTCAAAATTGTCAAAAATGACCAAAAAAAAATTCTAGCAGTCAATAGAAAGATAGGGACGCAAATACATTGTTGGTAGAACTGTGAAGTGGTACAACCATTTTGGAAAACAATTTGCAGCTATGCCATGTTGTTGTGCTTTATTTCCCATTCTCTCTTTCTCTCTTATTGTGTTGCCAACTATAATTCATTCACATTCAAGGTTATACTTTTTAAGCTCATGGTTTTCATCATTAAATTATGAATTGTTCCCCTCTTTTAAACGTGCTCTAGGTCCTTGAGTTTCGTTTTGCTTGCACTAAGCTTACCCATGCCTCTTCCAACAGACCCTCCACCTTGACCTTTATGTTACCTTGCCCAAACCCAAATTCCTTTAATCTATTTTATTGGCATGCTGCCTACTTAAAAAAAATTTTACCCTTTACCAGCACAGATAAGAGTATGATAGAGAATCTACCCTATCCTCCATATTCAAACTATCACCCACTCTTTTAGTCTGCATAATATTCATATTTGGATTCCAATAAATGTCTAATGCAACTCTTCTTTATTTCCTTACCTTTCTAGAATAATCTAGAATGTCATCTTCCATTTAGAGGTTTGGCATTTCAATGTTCTTTTATTTGTTCTATGTCCCTCATACAAAGTGAAGGAATCAGCGTAGTATTGAATGAACCCCTAACGGAAAAACACAGTAGATTCAGACCCTTTCATTTACTGCCAGCCAATCCTCCTTCTACATCCAGCTATCATCCTTACCTACAGGTGCTCTGCCCAAAGGAATATAAATTTTGATCAATGAGAGCTCTCAAGATATCTAGGGGTTTAGGGTTTACAGGCTAGATTTCTTTTTTAAGGATCATGCCTTAAATCCAAATCACTCTGGCTCTCATTGATTCTCTAGCAATAGGTCCTAGTCCAAGCCTCACTTGGTCACTATTTGGGCTATGATGGCCCAGAGGGAGTGTAAATAGCAATTGTTTCTCTTCTGTACAGAAACTCTGAGGGTCTCCACTGCCCAGACTGATTTTGTTTAGTTTTGTTTTGTTTTGCTTTTTTGACTAGGTAAAACAGGCCATTCTTTGCTTCATTTCTTACTTATCCTTAATCACTAAATGTGTGTCGCCTCTGCCAAACTGAGACCTGGGAAAGACCTTAGCTTAAAAAGGCCATCTCCCACTGCATCCTGGGCCATCTCCAGCTGTCCTGGTCTATATCTTGCCACTGGACCCAGATGGCTCAGGAGGAGAGAGTGAGGCTGGTGACTTTGCACAGCCCTCACCCAATTCACTTGCAAGTCATGATGTCACCTTCCTGATATCATGGTCCTCTTCAAGAATGAAAGACAAACAACAACCCCTGCTGTACAATTTTTTTTATGATTTCTTGATTATTATGGCTTTTAAATTCATTTATGTCTTATTACTTCATTTTCACCCCTGGAAGATGATCTAGTACTTAAATTATCTTATTATATCTTCAAGTTGACACTTTAAGTGTTTCCCATGATCCTCCAAACACCTTGTCTTTTGATTTGATTTTGTTCTGTCCTACTTCTACATAGCTGAGTTCCAAATTTGTCATTCTATTTTTCAGAGAATCTGTTGTTTTGGGTGGATTCTCCCATCATTTGCTATATATTTTCTACTCATTTGTCATTTTGATTTCTTCTTTGAAAGCTCTAGTTTTGTATCATTAAGGCAATAAATGCAACATCTATGATGTTTGTGATTATGCCTGTATAGTTCTGTATCACAGGATATAAGAGACTCTCCATATAGAAGGCAGAAGAAGTAAAACATTTATTCAAACACCAGAGGATCAAATCCCAAAACTAATGACTCCAATTTGACATAGCAATTATATCCCCAAACCAGTAAGTCTACTTCATCATAACAGCAAAGAACTTAAAGCACAATATCACAGCAGGGACCCAAGTCATCCTGTAACTTTCCCCCCTGCTGGGGCCTCCCTGTAAATACTCATGAATCCTGACTGTCTGCTTGCCTGCTTTCTCTTCCCCCTCAGTTCTCTGGTCTCTGCAGCTCCCTGGTTTTCATTCTTCACTCTGCACTCTCTCTGCAGCAATGTCAACCCAGAGTTCTTACTCTTTTTCCCTGGGCTGAATTCCAAATTCTTGCTTCTCTTCTGACCCCTGAATTCTCACTCCTCAATGGCTATCTTCTGGGTACATATACTCTTTTTAGGGCCCAAGGGCTTCACAGCTCTCATGACCTAATTAGCAAAAGTATGTGGGCCTGGGGCTTTGCATCTAGTAAAGGGTGTAGGCCTGCTTACAATCAAGCCTCTCCTAATCAAGCTTCCCTTAACTGGTTCCACCTGAGAAGCTTCCCTTAACTAGCTCCACCTGAGGCCTATTGAATGGGTAGGAAATATCTTTAATCATGTTAACACCACAAGTTTCTATCCTAATTTGCTTTTCTGAACCATTCTAGAAGCTCTTACAGGTGTTCCTTTATCATTTCTAGGGTATTCATTGCAGTTGATGATAGTTTGCCTTTCTTCAGGTGCATTTGAGTCAATTCCCTTTACTTTATAACATTTCTTCCTTGTATTGTATCTTTTTGTGATTGTTTACTCGTTTTCTTTTTTTGTAATCTCTATGTTTGTTTGTTTTTATGTCTTTCTTCTGATTAGTTCTTTCCAATCCCTCTTTGCTATTTGTTGCTATTGCTTTATTCTGTTTGGCACATTTTTTGTTATTTTGAGATGATGAAGAAGAGCAGGGCTTATTTATGACCTCTCACTCAGTCATCTTTCTGGAATTTAACCCCTTCCATTTCTTCCAAACAGAATTGAAGTAAGACCAATACACCTCCCATTTCCTCTTCTATCCCCCACATATCCAAGGCTACTGCATCTCTCCTATCTAGATCAGGGGCCTAGATAAATTCACATACTGAAACTCACCAAAGGGTAGAGCATCTGGTCAAAGTATTGCCAAGGAGAAAACTTTTAAGAGACAAGATGCTGCTGCATCATCATAGAGCTCAAAGAAAGAGCGGTGAATATTGTAGTGTTAAGCACACATGGGGCAGTGAGTGCATGGCAAAATGGGTTTCTGATATTTCTGTTTTGGGGGAGGGTGTAGAAATTGCCTTTGTGGAAGATGTTTCTTTCTCCCTTTTTTGTTGCTTTTGTTTTTATTAATTTTTTTGCATGTCTTTTATTGAGAGGTTAAGAGAGGCTTAGATACATACAACCTCTCACTTAGCCATCTAGCTAAAAGTCCAAAAAATGTTCATAGGGCTATAAACCTTAGTGTATCAGGACAAAAAGAAAATATAAATTTTAGTTCATTTAGTTCTTGTGCAAAAACTCCTAAGTGAGATCTCTCCAACAGACCACTAATTTTTCATGAAGTGACATTGGCACTTCCCATTGAATGGCTCAGATTTAGTTATAAACTGTCACTTCCTTAACTTCTAAAACCATTAGTATACCAAGGAGGCAGCCATGTAATTTTCCACCTTGTACTCTGTAAGGAGCCATAGTAGACACTTAATAAATATTTGTCAATTTTGATGCGTTGATATACTGGTTTAGATAATTTTGCTCTTAGTAATTTTTTACAAGTATTACTACAGCTAAAATTGCAGTGACACAATTTTACAATTATCACATGTTTCAACTGCTAAAATGAGAGAGAGAGAAAGAGAGAGAGAGAGAGAGAGAGAGAGAGAGAGAGAGAGAGAGAGAGAGAGAGAAGGAGGGAATGAAAGTGAGAGGAGAAGAAAAGAGAGAAAAGGAGAGAAGAGTTGAAAAAAGAAAATTAGTCCAAGTGACTATTTCAATATTATCACTTCCAATAGTTCTTTTCTGCATGTATTCAAGAATTCTAAAATTTATATTTATTCTATAAGTAACATTTTTTTCAAAGTAAAAGCATAATTCAAATTGGCTTCCAGTGAAAATCAGTGTGAATTAGCAAAAAGTTTAACTTATGCAATTTGGAATTATAAGAGAAAAACCACTAAACTTTTCATACCTTTTGACCCAGCCGTATCACTACTGCTTGCGTACTCCAAAGCAATCAATAACAAAATGAAAGATCCCAAATGACAAACAGTCATAGCTGTACTTTTGGTAGTATCTTAAAACCACTAACACAGTAGGTGCCAATCAAATGGGGAATAGTTGAATACATTGGGGTGCATAATAGAATATTATTGTATAATGTAATAGGGTATTATTTTGTCAAAATGGATATGAAGAATCCATAGAGATGTAGGAACACTTTTATGAAGATAAAATCAAACCCCTCCCAAAATGTTGACTAATAAAGTTCCTTAGGAGAATCTGCTTGTAATGAATACAAGATGATTTTGAAATATCAGATCAATGGCCTGTTTTTGTTGGTATTGTTACTGTTATTCAGTTGTGTCTGACTCTGTTACACTGTGGACCATAGTATACCAGGCCATTCTGTCCTCCACTATCTCTTGAATTCTCTCCAAGTTCATGTTTATTGTATCCATGACACTATCTATCCCTCTCATCCATTGCCATCCTTTTGCCTTCAATCTTTCTCAAGATTATTTTCCAATGAGTCCCATCTTCTCATTATGTGGCCAAAGTATTTTAGCTTTAGTTTCAGTATTTGACCTTCTAGGGAATAGCTTGAATTAATTTCTTTAAGTATTTAAGTATTAACTGATTTGATCCCTTTGATGTCCAAGGAATTCTCAAAAGTCTTCTCCAGCATCACAGTTCAAAAGCTTTGATTTTGCACTGCTCAGCTTTACCATTAGTCCAACTCTCACAGTCATACATGGCTACTGGAAAAACCATAGCTTTGACTAGACAGATCTTTATTGGCAAGATGATATCTCTGCTTTTTAGTATGCTGTATAGATTTTCCATAGCTTTCCTTCCAAGGAGCAAATGTCTTTTAATTTCATGGCAGAAGTCACTACCTTCAGTGATCTTTGAGCCCAAGAATATAAAATCTAACACTGCTTCCATTTCTTTTCCATTTACCAGGAAATGATGGGACCAGTTTCCAAGTCTTAGTTGTTGTTATTTTATGTTGAGCTTCAAGTCAGCTTCTATGCTCTTCTTCTTTCACCCTCATCAAGAAGCTTCTTAATTCCTCTTCACTTTCTGCCATCAGATTACTTATAGTTGGTTAAAAAGAACTTTTAATGGTTTTTAAATTTGTGGGTTTTTTAAAGTTGTTTAAATACATACCCTGAAATAGTATTTGCATTATGCATTTACTTAGTAAAATCATTTACCCTCTTATAGTTATGGCAAAAATATCCCTTCAGTCAAACTCTAGGAGTTTCTTATTGAAGTCCCAGATTATGATGTTTTAATGTATATCATTTAATGGGACATCAGAACTTGTACAAAGGCCATGAGTTGAAAGACAGGTAATGACTGCTTCCAAAGACCACTCTTCCAGCATATGTATGGAAATAAAGCCATTGCTTTAAGATATACTAGTTTCATTAATGTCGTGGAAACTGTATAACAATTTGTCTACAGAAACTATCCCTGGCTTAGATTAGAGTAGCTGATATTTTATAGGACTATAACTCCTCTTTGTGTCTAGAACCAGGAAATTATTATATACATGTGAGATAGGTATTAAAGATGAGCAAGATGTCCTCATACCTTGGTTCTGGCAATGGTGCCCTGAAAATCAGTCATCTTAACAAAGCCATCGCTCATCTCAGTGCCAGCCAATTACACGACAGGCGAAAGCTTATCTCATGCATCTCCCAAGATCATTGATCCATACTCAATTTATTAAATGTCTGCCATGTACCAGGCACTGTGCTAAGGACTGAGATACAAATAAGAAATAGTCCCTGACTTCAAGGAGCTTACAACCTAATGGGGAAAGATAATGCACAAAAGAAAGCTGGAAAGGTGGAGAAGAGAGGAAGGCTGGGGAAGAAGGTTTAGCACAAGGGCATGATAGAGTAAGCCCGGGAAGTGTAGCTGGTCAGAAATAAAGAGATATTGTCCTGAGAGCCCTCTTAGATGGAGGCTCTATGCTCCTTTCTCCAGCCCTCTTATCAGAGAGGAAGAAGAAACAGGGTACTAATGAGGTGTGAGAATCAAAGCTGATGAAATCTTCCAGGATGATGAGTTTCCTGATGATGAGGTTTCCTGAGAGTATGGCCATGATGATTTCCAATCTGAGGATTAGAGCTGGTGGGAAATGAATGAAAATTCTGTATCTTCCTTTGTATTATGCTAGTGGTGAACTCACATCAGGCTGTTGTGATGTCTGTTCCCTTTTCTGCATCCCCTTTTCTGCTATTGATTTCTCCTCCATTTTCATTCCCTGGTGCCCAACACCATCGTGTTACTTTCTCATCGCTTAAAACCTCTGCTTCTGCTTCTGAGAATATGATGTTCTAAACTCTTCCTCCATTTGCCTTTTTGTTTATCAGACTGGTTAATCTAACTAATTCTCATTAAAGTGAAGGAGAGCTTAACATGTTACCCCAGAGAGAAATAATTACACTTTAATAAGGCAGGAGTACAGATGAAATGACTCAACTTGAAAGGACTGGAATTTAAGAATACCTCAACAGATCCAGCTGTATCAATTGACACAGTGCATTTTATTTTTACTCATAAGATAAAGAAAATAGAGAAAGCAGAATGAAAATTTTTATTCCAAAGCAAAATTCATTTTTTTCAAGTGCAAGTTTCAGACCACTAAAATATACACTGGAAGTTCTGATCCCAGATCAAGTTAAAAGCAACTTACCTCCTACCTGATAACATGCTAATAGTACAGACTAGAGAGAGTGTCTGTCAGCCAGATGATCATCTCTGTTCCAACTCTGTCTGTATATCCTCTTGAAGTAGGTCTCAGAGGAGAAATACCTGCTTCTAGGGAAAACCTTTTTCACTCCACAAGTTACCCACTTTCTTACAGGATACTGCTATAACCAAGAGGTGTGAATGAGCATTCAAGGTTGCTTGGTTCTCAGGAATGTAATTTAATGTCTCAGAAAATAACAGATCAGGGAGGATGCGCCAGAGATTAGGCCACTATTTGGGGGAGGTACTCTACCTGAGAATCTTGAATCCTAATCTCAAACCCCAAGAAATAAAAATTGCTAATTCAGCAGAAGCCAGAACTAGAATTGGTTTGTTGCACAACCATCACATGTGGACAAGGGAAGAATTGGAATTCTGAGTTTTGACAAAAACAACAAAAAGAAGATTAAATTTCCCCATTAACTCCACACACACTTTAGGTCACATGGAGAAGGCCAAGAAGGAATTTTGCTAGCATGCAAATTCCATTCTCTCAGACATGTTAATTTCACTAAGAGAAATTTACACTTGAATGGGGAATTTAAAAACTGGGAGAATATCTTTAGGAGATCTTCAGGGAGGAAAAAGTGATGATTTTGGCTTGTAGTGCCCCCCCTCCCCAGGTAATAGTACAAATGACTAAGAAATTTGCCTTCACTAATCGTTTTGGAACCATACAGAATTTGAAAAAAACATTTAAACATAAAACCTTCTCTATTGTGGAAAAAAGTTACTCCCTAGAGTAACTTTGAAAAAAATCTCTGTTCTACTCTGCCCAGATTTTGTTTTCAGGTATAATTCAGATACGTATAAAGAGACGATATAATGGATACCTCTCTAGATTTGGAGTCAGAAACATCCAGAATTCTAATCCAGTCTCTAACATTCATTAGCTGTGTAAAGCTGGCATGTCAGCCTCTCTCATGCTTACTTTCTTCCCTCATAAAATGAGGTTAATAATAACATCTGCCTCACAGCGTTACTGTGAGGATCAAATGAGATGAAATAAGTAAAGAATCGTACAGACCTTCGAGCTTCCTGTCAATGCCAGTTGTTATTATATATCATAGATAGGTGCAGAGAACAAAATCAAGGGAAAGTTAAACCAGATTTCAATACTGTGAAGTACTTAAAAAGCAGGAAAAGATGGAACTCACGTGTCTTTAACTCAGCTGTGAATACAAACTGGCCATCTCATCTCCCCACTGAAATGTATTGGGTGAATTTTTTCTCAGTGTTTTACTGCTTTTTTACATAGGTACATGTGATTAGTTGAATAAACTCAGGGGAGGAGGAGTATGAGTAATTAAAATAGAGAACAAATTTACAAGTATTGGCTTTAGAAAGCATCATAAATCAACTATCAATCAATCAACATTCAAGCATTGATTAAGCATTTACTCTACTGGTACCAGAAAATACAAAAATAAAAATGAATCAGCTATTACCCTAAAGAAATTTATATCTGAAGAAGGATCCTGCTTGATCCAGTCACCATAAATAATAACAGCTGACATTTACATAGCAGTTGTTGGATAACAAAGTGCTTTTTATATCCTTTTTCTCACTTAATCCTCACAATGGTAACAGAGCAGGTAACAGAGATATTATCTCCATTTAAGGCATTTCAGGCAGAGAGAAATTAATTGACCGAAGACTACACAATTGCGAAGCATTAGAGCTGATATTCAAACACTTCGAAGTGTTTTGATTTCACATGCAGTCCTTTTCTTACTACATCACAGCACAAATTTCTGCAAGGATTAGAATAATATAAGACACTTGACACTGAAACCAGATTAATGTCTCTGAGTCTATCACTTCTTAGTCAGGGGGTGGGAAGCATGTTTCATAGTCAGTCCTCTGGATTTTGGTTGATCATTGAATTCCTCAGAGTCTTTAAGTCTTTCAAAGTTGTTTGTCTTTACAATATTGTTGTTATTGTATAAATCATTCTCCTGGTTCTGCTCATGTCACTCTGTATCAGTTCATACAAGTCTTCCCAGTTTAATCTGCAACCATCTCCTTCATCATTTTTAGCACCATAATATCCCATCATATTCATATGCCAAAAACCAAGTTCTAGAGTTTCTCCATGCAGCCTTTTCTAATTATCATGTTGGTAATGATGTTTATTCCCTTGGACCTCACTTTACACCTTAGCATGCAAATAAGGCATATAGCCGTTGTTTCGTTTGGTATATCCTCTACCTTCTCATTCCATCCCAATTAGACAGTTAGCTCTGAGGGCAGGGACCACATTTGATGTAAACTCTGTATGTCTCTCAGCACCTGGCACAGTACTCTGCACCCAACAGGACCAACACTTCATACGTTTGTTGAATTGAACCGAATTGTCTTCCAGGATGCTCAGCCTCAGCTTTGTATTCTTCCCAACTTTGGGCTTCACTCAGCACCACCTCTGAACTTGGGTGATCTAAAGACTTTCCAGAAATGAAAATGGCTCCCTGAGGCATGGGAAATTGAGCTAATTCTTCATTCCATCCCCCAGAAGCAGCCTCCAACATGAAACCACAAGACTAGCCTTATAACTTGTCTCTTTCTCCTAAGTGTAGGGCATAAACAAAATTCTGGTTGAAATTTCTTTGTTCTTTGGACTTCATAAAGACTGGTGTTGACTCTATTTGTCTTCTTTATGGGATGTGTGTCTGCCTTATTATGTTCTGCTCAGGTTAATATTAAAACCTCTTTTCATTCCTTGAGCACACAGCAAGCAAAGCATAGTGGGTGTCATCTAGGTGTTAAAAATTTACAACAGCATGTAGATAAAAGAGAGTCAGCTATATGAGTTCATTTTTCACAGCTGTCCTCTTTTCTCATTCACATGGCCTCCACCTTAATTCCAGCGCAAGTTGTCTATCACCTAGACTACTCCACTAGTTGCTTAGTTTTGGCCTGCTTCCAGCTGTCCTCTCTCCAATTTACCCTTGACAGGAATACTATTATAACCTTCTTAAGGCATTGGTCTGACCATGTCATTCCTCCATTCAGGGACCTTCAGTGGCTCCCTGTTGTCTCTATGATAAAATACAGAGACCAATCAGATTTCAAGTTGAATGTCCAACTTTTTTTTTCATCTTACTGTGCTGCACACACTACAATGCAGCCAACCTGCACTATACCCCACACTGAATAATCCGAATAATAATAATTAATAATAATAATTCTAACTCAATTCACACACACACACACACACACACACACACACACACACTGCTTTTTCCTTATCTGGTCTTTCAAAGTTCTTCCTTCAAGGCATAGCTCAGCTAGCAATAATCAATTCAGGCATTACTTCTATATGTTCCCCAACTCCCTCCATTCCCAATGTTAGTGTTTTCCCTCTCCCTGAATTACTTTATCTATACTTATCTGTGTATATGATGAGTCCTCCCCAGGGAAATATATACTCCATAAGGAGAGGGACTCTCAATTTTGTTTTGGTTTGCTTTTGTCCCCAGTGCCTTGTACAGTATCTTGCACATGGTAGGGTCTAACTCCTTTTTTTTTTTTTTTTGCTGAATTGAATCAAATCATTGGATCATAGAATTGGAACTGAAATGGACCTTGCAGGGGTCATCTAGTCCAGTGTCCTCATTTCTAAGAGTAGAATTCTGAAGCCCAAAGAGGTTCAAGGACTCAAGTCACATGGGTACTCAGTGGCAAACTAGGATTCTAACTAAGGACCTCTCATGCTAACCTTCACCTTCTTTCCTCTATGCCATTCTGTCATCATTTCACGACTGCCCATCTCAAGGGGGAAGGAAGAACTGGGAACTCTATGGCTAATTTAATGCCTTCCTCCTTACCCTACCCACCCCCATACCACCATTCAGGTGTCTGAATTATACTTGATTAGATCAAATCTGAAAGTGCCTCTCCCCAGGTAGGAATACTAGGTCTGGAATCAGGATTGAATGATGAGAATTATGTGGAGCCAAAAGCCTAAGAAGGAAATTCTTGGAAACCTTGGTTGCACAGTTCAGGCTGCTTGACATGCATTTTTTGAAAGCACGGACCATTCCCAAGTCTTAGACCACAAATGACCCAGGCCCCACTGAACTTGGTTATGTCATAGGAGTGATATTTCATGGAGGTTGCATAAACATTCAGTCTGCAGAGGAATGCATTAACTCTTCTAGGACAGAGAGCTTTCTTCAAGCAACCTTATCTTTTACCTTTTTCCTGTGCAAGAACTACACTGAGGCTTTCGATTCAATCTTTACTTTATGAAAAAACATGTGAATTTTCTTCTTGGCCTTAAAGTTTCCCATAGCTTCTTGCAGTACCCTGAAGCATAGGACCTTTTTCTCTCCACTTGTGAACTAGACTCCCCCTGCCTCCCTTGTCCAAGGGTCAAACATGGTTGGGAAAAGCTGGACAGTCCCAAGATGCCTGGCTCCTGCCCAGCTAGAGCGAAGCTGATGACAGCTCAACAAGAGCATCTGAGGACAGGATTTGGCTCAAAGTCTCTTCTGCAATAATATCTACTTGCAAGAGACACAAAGTGATTCTTTCCATCTTATCTCAGGATGATCCAAGGATTCTCTGTGGTTTTATCTCCCAGGCATGTATTGGGAAAGTTTCAACCCAGAGAAATGCTAAAGCTTCTGCTTTTCAGAAGAAATGGGCAAACAAAAAAAATGATAGCTGGAGAATATGCCTTGAGAGATGAGAAATAATGGCTGGTACCCTGCCTCGATGGTGAACGATGGAATAGAAGTCCAAGGGATGACCTCACAAAAGTCTCTGAATATAGGAATCTCCCTCACACAGAGAAAAATAAGTTTAAACTACAGCATGCAGAACTAAATTTGGGACTAAAGAAGAATTGTCTGGCAAGGAGGGGTGTTGGAAATTAGGATACATACCCTGAAGGAGTCTAAGACTAATAACAACAGCAACTTTTATATAGCGCCTACTATGTGTCAGAAATGTGCTAAGCACTTCTCAATTATTATCTCATTTTGTCTTCACAATAACCCGGAAAGTGAAATGCTATCATTATTCCTATTTTACAGATGAAGAAATTGAGGCAGATAGAGGTTTAGTGACTTGCTCAGCATCACACACCGAGGAAGTATCTGAATCCAGATTTGAACTCAGGTCTTCCTGACTTCAGGAACAATGCTTTCTATTCACTGTGCCACCTAGCTGACTTTACAGCATCTCTGTATCTGAAGAATTTAGAAAAAAATATATTATCTTCTGTAATGTTAATGGAATAGGAAGATCTTTCCCATCCTTTAACAGACCTATGTGACCACATGTGTTCAATGACGGATGTACTACTGCTTTGAGCTCCCACCCAGCTATGATACATTCTGAGTCACATGGAGCCCATTGGGGGAGGAACTTGCCTAGGGAGGAGCTTGCTTAGGGGGAGGCTTGCTTGCAGGAAGGCTTTCACACCTTTTGGTACTAAGTTAATCAGGCACTGAATCATGGGGGTTGTGATGCCTTCTGACTCTGAGCCTATTAGCCAGAAGTGTATATATACCCCGAGGTGAGATTTTTCTTTGGGGGCTCGCTTATGAGAAGAACCTTTTGATTTCCTGGTCGAGGCCCTGTGTAGCTGTATCTTCAGACCCCCTGAATCCTCAGATGTAAAGACTCTCTCTATCCAGTGATATATATGTAAAGTGTATGGCAATATTGCTTTGATCAGGCAGTTAGAGCCCTGTCTGTTGGCTTTTATGCTAATTTCTCTGCTTGTATTGTCTCTGTTTGTATTTTCTCTGACATTCAGGGGGCTGAATTTCCCCATGAACTAGTGAATGTAATTAAAGAAGACTGTTGACCCCTTTAAAATTGCTTTCCTCTAAAAGCAGATCTAAGAACCTGTGCTAGCAGGCCACCCTGGGTATGCTAGGGTGCTTGCTGCGACATCTTCCTGGACTGGTCTCAGTGTAGCCTGCTTAAAGACAGAGGGAAAGGCAAGAGAATCTTTTAGAATCTCTTCCAGTCCTGTAAGTTTTTAATCCAATTAGCTCAATTTCACCACAGACATTATAAGTATATGTGCAAGGGTGTATCCCAGGATTTGGGGGAAAATGTTTTGTATCAACTATTTTTAGTACACCATCTTAATACATGCCAAACTGACAGTAGCATAATAATAGAATTCTAATAATAGAAGCTACTTTAGTCTTCTGAACCATTTTTAGTGAGAATAAATTAATTGGGGTTCATGAACTACATTGCTAAAAATTGAATGAATGAATGAATGCTGGTGAAAAATTCAGAAGGATATACTTCTTAATATTGATTACATAGCCAGGAATTTTCCTTTGCAATTATGTTTTTTCATTCATTCATTCATTCAATAAGACTATATAATCTTTAATAAGTAATCTTTTGCCCAGGTTCTGGGTAGACCTGTCTCTGACCAGAACCTTAACAAGGCATTTATGTGGCCTAGTTGAGGTCTGAATATTGTATCTTCTTTTTTTGCGTTTTGTCTCCTCTATCGGATTATGAGCTCCTTAATGGTGAGGATTGTCTTTTGCCTCTTTTTTGTATCCCTAGCACTTGGCATAGTACCTGGCACATAGTAAGGACTTAATAAATGTTGGTTGATTGATATTGTAACAGCCAACAGAAGCTTTGAATCTTCACAGGAACACATGTAAGCCATCATGAAATAATCACCTGCATGCTCAAGTGTGTAGATTTTTCTGGTGTTATAAATATGTGTGAGTGTGTGTGAGTGTGTGTGTGTGTGTATGTGTTAATGTTAAGAATTCTTTCATTGTTCCTCTTACTCCTTGTAGGACATACCCTAGATGCTTGTCAACCTTTTGTATTCTTAGCCCTGGCTTTGCCTCTGCCTCTGCCTCTGCCTCTGGGCATTTATAAAATGAGAAGCTAGCACCCAACTTCAAGTCCACTGAACTGGGCAATTCTGAAAAATTCTAGTAGAATTAGAACCCTTCTACCTAAGTTGCTTGTTAATCATAGAAGTCAGGCATATATGAGTAGGTGGCCCAGTGGATAGAGTGCTGGACCTGAAGTCAGGAAAACCCAAGTTCAAATCCTTCCTCAGATACTTAGTGTTGTGTCATCCTGGACGATTCACTTAATCTCCCTCAGCCTAAGTTTTCTTCAGTTTTCTTCTAAGTTTTCTAACACCTACTTCACAGGGCTGTTGTGAGGATCAACTTCAGATTGTTATAGAAATGCTAGCTATCATTACCACGATTATTGCCACAAAAGAGGCCACTCATAGAAGCCCCTGGCCTAATCTTTCTATGGTGGCATCAAATTGAACTTTACAGGAAAAGGAAATGTTGTGGAGCTCTCTGAATAGTGACTTCCTTAAGGTCTTCCTTGGACTGTTGAACTTCATTACACTCCCTTTCACTGGGGGCATTTTGCCTCACACAGTACCCCCTAACTCTTCTTAACCAGATTCCACCTTTCATCAGTCTTCATGGAGTCAATTTGATAATCAATCATTAAATCTCTGCTCTGTGCAAGGCACAGTATTGGAACCTGGATATATGAAAAACAAAACATATCCTACTCCCAAAACAATTTCATTCTCCTGGAGTAGAATACAGCATGTTCATATAAAGTGATATCAGAGGAGAGAGAGAAAACTGATATGTGGGAGCATCAGGAAAGCTCTTGCAAAAGAGGCAGTATCTGAATTGAGACTGAGAGAAAACCAAGAACTCTACAAATGGAGGTGATGAGGGAGTGCATTTAGGGGACCTCTTCTGTATAGACACAAAAGCAAGCAAATGAAAATCATGCATGGTGAGGACCAAGTAAGCAAGTCTGACTAGAACAGAGAGTACATTAAGTGGAATGATGCACCATGACTAGAAAAGTAGGTAAGAGTCATATCATGGAGGTCTCCAAGCTGACAAGTTTGAATTTTATCCTGAAGGCAATATGGAACTATTGAAGTTGGTGTTTTCAAGTTTTGTTTCTGTTGTTTTTGCTTTGGGGGAGTGAGTAGTGACATAGTTAAAACTGTGTTCTGTAAATATCAGTTTGGAAGATGGATTTTTTTTGGATTGGATCTCCCTATCTCTCTCAGGCTAGAAATACAAAGGCAACTCATAGGCCCAGCCCCAATATTTATTGACACAAAAGTACTGTTTTTGAAACTGAGTTGGTTCACCCCCTCTTAGGCAGCTTGGTGACCCTCTGCTTCCCTGGGGCTCAACATATTGGTGCCAAATTTACCCAATCAGCTTTAGCCCTACTGCAACTCAGAAACTCCCCAAATTCAAGCAGTCTGCTAGCTTCAACCTCCTCCAGTAGCAATAATTACAAGCTTGAGCCACCATAACTGGCTTGGAGGTGAGTTTGGAAAGGGGAGAAATTAAAGATAAGAAGATTCTTTTAGATAGTAATATAATTGTCTAGGTAAGAATGACAAGGACCTGAATAACAAAGAAAATGGAAAATATGGAAGAGATGGTGTATAATTTCTTCAAGACCTTGGCCATGGACTGAATGAGAGAGTTAAAAGATAGAGAAGCATCAAGGATGGTTCCAAGATCATAAATCCAGTAAGGAAAAGGATAGTGATGTACTTAACAAAAGATAGGGATGTTTGGGAAAGGATTGGGTTTTAATAATGTGGAAACAGAGGCTTGGAGAGGTAAAATAACTTGCCCAAGACACACAGAATCTAAGTGGTAGAGCCAAGATTAGAACCCAGGTCCCCATATTCTATATACAACACACACTCCACTGTATCATCTAGTTTCTCATCATCCTCCAAGGGTTCAGTGATCATCTCTCTGCAGGTGACTTTAAACAGAGCCACTTTAGCCATGCCAAGTGTGAGATGTCAATTAAACAATTGATAATTGAGGACTAGGGGGAAGCTAGCTAGGTGGCAAAGTGGATAGATGGCCTGGGCCCGGAGTCAGGAAGACCTTAGTTCAAATCTGGCCTCAGAAGCTAGCTATGTGACCATGGGCAAGTCACTTAGCCTTGTATACCTCTGTTCCTCATCTGTGAAATGAGCTAGAGAATTAAACGGCAAACCACTTTGATATCTTTGTCAAGAAAACCCCAAATGGGGTCACATAGAGGTGGATGTGACTGAAAAATGACTGAACAACAAAACTGGGGACCGGAGTTCAGGAGGGAGATTATAAGTGAATAAAGAGATTTGGTCTGGCTATTTAGAGTTACCTCTACATGTTGCATATACTGTAAAGGGACATGAGTTCCAATCCTGACTCTGCTACCTGTGTATCTTTAGGTAAGTCACCTCTGTTTCTCCGCTAAGAATAAGAGTTAGATAGATGGATAATCTTTAGAGTCTCTTACATTTCTAAATCTATGCACTATGAAAATGCATAATCTGCCCTAAAAACAAAATAAAACAAACAGACAAAAACTGAGATGTCCAGAGGGCAGTTGATAATATGGAACCAGAGGTTAGGGCTGGATCTATATGTCTCAGGACAAACAACTCTGGAAACCACCACTCAATTGAAATCACCTTGGTTCTAGGACTCATGGGACACTGAGCTACAGAGCATCACTGTACCCATAAACTCTGGTTGCAAAAGTAGGCAAAGCAGAATTTGCATTGCCCCCTTACCCTTGCACGCAGCCCATTGAAGGAAGAAACAGCCTGCCTTCAGAATGAGATTTTTGGAAAAAGATCAGCTGATATCAAGTCTCCTTAAGCCCAGGCTACAACATGGAAAAAAAGAATAAAGGTTAGACCATGTCACACGCAGCTATAGAGCAGTACTGGTGAGAAAAGTTACAATTTCATCTGGAAGCTTAGAAAAAAACAGAAACTCATCAGAAGGAGTAATTAATTGACTGTCAAATAGGCAATATGATGATACAAGTACACTGGAAGCAGCAACATATAAAATCACTATGGCATAAAAAAGCAAGTGTCCTGCTTATGGTCTCCTTTGTAAGGTGTTTACCTGGAGACTGTGCCTCAAGATTTCAAATCCCAGTCTAAAGCTCTGACTAGAGATACATTACTTTCTTTTAGAGTGAAATAAATGAATGAATAAATGGTCACTCTGCTGAAGGATGGGGACACAAATACAAAGGCCAGATGATATTTGTCCTCAAAGAGTTTATATGTGAAGAGGGAAAGACTGAATTCAGGAGGGTGGTGAGCAGAGATGTTTTGGTCTGGGAAGTTCTTGGGGGTGGTGAAGGGATTGATACGAACAAGATTATAAATGACTTAAAAGCAAGGCCTTTCCTTTAGTTAGCACTTCGCACAATGTAGGTGCTCAATATAAACTTGGTCAGTTAAATTATATTTGTAGGAACCACAGGACCAGCATGTTTCCTTCTGGTGTGCATTCTGGTGTTTTGTTTTTACATCTCTGGATTATCTATCTCTATGAAAGTTCTCTCATAATAAAATGAAAAAATTAAGCAAAATTAACAATACAATGGCCTCTTTTAAGTGAATTTATTGAATACTCAATCATAAAGAATATATTTTTATTAATTAAACCAACTAAAAAAAGCTAAAACTTGATTTTTCAGTGAACAACTAAATTTTACTTTAAAAAATCATTTGCAAAGATCTCCCTTTAGTCAAATTCTCCTCATAAAATAGAGAATACCATTTTTGGTCAGGAAGGGCCTGCAGTGGAATGTAGAGAGTGGTCACCAGAGGCACAGTCTTTTTGGAATTTAAATTTTTTTTAGCTTTTTCCCCCAGAAAGAGGCTTAGGACCCCTAGTATGGGCCAAGCCATTGAAAACAGAATGACCAAAGGACTCAAAAGGAAAAAAAAAAGTCAAATTGATTTTTTTCTCTAGTGGCTACAGCCCATTGGAGTCCTTGGATAGAAGCAGAAAGCTACTGGGAGCAGAAGGGAGGAGGGCACACAGCAGCCTCCCTGAGCTAGACTGGAACTGAGCTCTACCAAAGTATCACCTGAACAGGTGAAGTAGTACCATGGACAGCATATGGCAGAGGCTTATAGAGGAGGCCTTCAATGAGGCAATGAGCAAATCACTAAATGTACTTCTTCACAGTGCACCAGAAGGGACTAATGGAAGGAAAGTGAGTAGAAAGTAAAGGAAGAAATGAAAAAACAGGGGATGCTACTGCAACAACCAGGGGTCTCCAGAGCCTGGGAAAGCTGCCCTAACCTAGCAGACTCCAGACCTCAAATAGCCCTTCTTTACAAGATGGTACATTAGGGAATGCCTGACCATAATCAGTATGTTCCTTACTCAGATTTCTAGGTAATTTCTCTTAATAGAGAATGAGAGGAAGAAACTGAAAGAGAGGAAAAGGAATATAGGATGTTGGAGAAGGAAGGAAGGAAGGAGGAAAGGAAGGTAGGAAGGAGGGAAGGAAAGAAGAAAGGAAGGAAAGAAAGGAGGAGAGAAGGAAGGAGGGAATGATTTATTAAATACCTACTGTGTGTCAGGCTCTGTGCTAAGTACTTTATAAATACTATCTCATTTGATTCTTACCCCAACCCTAGGAAGCAGGCACTTTTATTGTCCCCATTTTTATAGACAAGTTAAGTGACTTGCCTAGGATTATCTATCAGTAAGTGTCTGAGGCTAGATTTGAAGTCATATCTTCCTCAATGCAGGCCCAGTACTCTCCACCTAGGTGCTCCATTTCTGAGGACCTTAGAGAGCACCTACTTCAATTTCTTTATTTGGCAGACAAGGAAACTGAAGTTCAGAAATACTAGCAAGTTGTTCAAGGTCTCCCAGGTAATAAATGGCTTTAAAGTAGGCTTTAAACTGAGGCTTTTTTAAAGGACAAAACCATATGTCTTTCTACTATACCTTAATATTGAAATGACAGCAAAGATGGAAAGAGAAATACCAGAGGTATTTTGTCACTGGGACAAAATGAATAGGGAGACAGCTGGACAGTGGGAGAGGAGACCAGGGGCAAAGGAAAATGAAACCAAGTTATACCTTGGTATCACTAAAAGGAAGTCCTGCAGGAATTATGATCCACACCATCCATCTAAGCTATTCCCTCAGCAGCCACAGAGGGCAAGGCAAAAATAAATGGGTAGCACAATTTAAGCTTCACCTTTCACCACATTTTTCATCTATCAACCCCTGATAAGCAAATCAAAGTCTTGCCTTATAAACTGCAGCCAGTTCAGTTAGTCCTCAAGCCTCAATTCATGCAATTCTTCCCTAGTGTAAAAGAAATGTTTGTGGGTTTCTTGGAGAAGAAACCTAGGGTGGAGCAAAGTGGCTGAGAATTTGAAGTATGCATTCTCCTTTGCCTCATTCTGGTGTCTTATGCAAAGTCTTTCCCCTGGCCATATAGATGGTATTCTCCCTCCAGGGCTGCTTTTTCCCCTCTTTTGGCCCAACACACAGGATTAAAAAATGTAAAACCTGCAGTTCTGGGTATATTACCAAAGGAAACAGTTTTACTTAAAATCTTGTTTTTGCCAAAATATTTTCAAAGTAGCTGGAGAGCTGTCAAACCACAGTGGCTCTCAGCTGTGTTTCCTTCTACCATTTCCCCAGGTTCTCCCAGCACAGCATTCGGTAATTGGATATTCTTTGAGGAGAAGAAAAAAAATGCTGCACGAGACAGTTTGTAGATTTAAGAATTATACTTTGGGGACTGAAGGCCACAAATCCAGGGGTGCTTGGCTGCCAAACTCTGGGGCTTCGTGACGGTACATCATTCCTGGAAGCAGCATTTAGCAAGGAGGCTTTAGGGGAGGCACACTGATAATGCACAATATTGAAAATGTAATTCCAAAGCCTTTGGCCTTTTTTATTAACCTTTATTTATGTGATTTTTGACCAAAGGAATCTATTTTGTTGAAAACAAAATGTGCTGAAAACAATCTAAAAGCAGTACCTTTAATGACAGAATACAGATCCCAAATGTTCTCTCTTGTTTTATAGGGTGTTTGTGACTGTTTTTTCTTCAATGACAGTAATTTCCACTTAGAATCCTTTAAATATCAGGTGTGGGATTTCTGTGACAGTTAAGGGAGGGTGATTTGGTACCCAGAACCTCCTTAAGTGGCTAGGGGGAGTAGTAGTTATCCCCGATTTACAGAGGAAGAAACTGAAAACTAGGAAGATAAGACTAGGTATAGTTAAAAGGGTTAAACTTGGATTTGCTTCCTGTAGAATGAGAGATTGGTGAAGACTGCCCCAAGGTCAGAGGATAAGTCAGAGGTAAAGTCAAGAACTCCAAACACCGGGAATCCCAGCCTAGAGAATCTTTCATTGGAATCTAACTTGGTCCCCTTCTAATCTGCTTCTAATGACTGGGTTTTAAAGTCTAAGCAAAATACACTAATTGCCCATTATACAATATAAATCAGTCTTCAAATAGTCAAAGTAATGGAAGATACTTTGGCCAGAAAAATCAACCTCCTCCTCTCCTACAGAATTCTTACTTACTAGCAAATTTGTGACTTACTAGCAAATTTGTGTCCAATTTGAATTTTTCTTCTGTTTTCCCTAGTAAGGGGAAAGTATTCCATGTCTAACTGAAAACTGATCAAATGAATTATCTGCTTCACTGCCCTGCAATATCTGTTTTTGTTTGTTTGGTCTTCCTGGCCAATTCCCAGTGATGCCTCCTGTGTTCCTGTCCTCCTCTGCTCCCTACTGAACCCTGATTCCCACTGCTAGGTCTCTGGGTTCTGCTAGGTGAGCTTTCAACAAATCTTGCCCAGAACCAGGCCAATTCCAAACTACATTATTTTAATATCTTTTGCTGTCTTGTGAAGTCATTGATTTCTGTTTCATCTATTCAAGTGTCATAGAGTCTATTACTTAAATAAATTTTTCCATCTCTTTGAAACTATTGGCATTCCAACTCCATTTCTTATCCCTTGTTTCATTTCTTTCGTGTAGTCTTGTAGTCATTGTGCCCATGTCATTTCTTCCTCTGAGGTTTTGCTTGCAATTGTTATGGAGCTATTCTCTACTAAGTTTGTCTCCTTATCATCTCTGGAATCATAATACTTCTTCATAGTGTTTGGTGTCTTTTGTTTCCTTATTCCTCCACCTCACTCAGTTCCAGTTTTGGGCATCTGTACCGAAGTCAGGTGCTGTTTGGTCCTGATGTCAGTTTTCTGAGTTCCTGACCCTGGCCTTCACTTCCCCCTGGAATATCTTCACTCAGACTACCTGCAGATTTCAGGTCCCTTAGATCATCCAGGTTCAGAATATTGCTATTTTAAGGTCTATCCAAAAGCACCACAATGTTTACATTGCCTTTACTGTTTACTGAAAAATCTGTGATTCCATCCAGAAAAAGAATTATGGAGTCTGAATGCAGATTGAGGCAAACTTTTTGCTCTCTTTTTTTTCCCTTCTTTTTTGGTTTCGTTTCTCCTTTCTCATGATTCATTCCATTGGTCATAAGTCTTCTTTACAACTGAACTACTGTGTAAATAAGTTCAATGTGAAGGTATATGTATATAGAACCTACATTGGATTACATGCCATCTTGGGGGATGGGGGGAGGAGAGGGAGGGCAAGAAAAATTGGAACCCAAAAACTTATGGAACTGTTATAAACTAAAAGTAAAAATAAATTTATTTTAAAAAAAGAAAAATCTGTGATTTAGTTCCACACTCATGTTCAGTCATTTCTCAGTCATGTCCAACTCTCCATGACCTCCATTTGGGATATTCTTGGCAAAGATAGTGGAGTGGTTTGCCATTTCCATCTCCAGCTCATTTTACAGATGAAGAACTGAGGCAAACAAGGTTAAGTGACTTGCCCAGAGTCACACAGCTACTAAGTATCTAAGGCCAGATCTGAACTCAGGAAGATGAGTCTTCCTGACTCCAGGCCCAGCACTCTATCCACTGTGTCCTCGTGGCTTACTCAGGTACTACAAATATATAAAATGCATCCAAACACAATGAGAATGCTAGAAGACTCAAAGTTTACGTAGAAAACTGTTCTCTATTTAAATCTTGCCATTAACTCAATACTGTATAAAAGAATGGATAGAAAATGTAATGCCTTTCAAGGAGACAATTTAAGCTCATCGTGGTTCTGCTTAGCAATAAGTCCATTACTAGCACTCCTGAACAGAATTAAGTATGACATTCAAGTCAAAGAACTACCAACATAGCAAAGAAATAACTTCATGTACATTATGACATAAAATAATATGGGCTTCACTGAAATACACATTAAATAGTTATTTCATCTCATGGAAACTTTCTCCAATAATATTAAAACATCATCTGTATTTTTTTACACTTAATAGTATTTCATTTTTTTCTAATTTTATTCAAAGATAGTTTTCGCATTCATTTTTGTAAGATTTTGAGTTCCAAATTTTTCTCCTTCCCTCCTTTTCTTCTCCCCTCTCCAAGACAGCAAGCAATATGATATGGGTTATACATGTACATTCATGTTAAACATATTTTCACATTACTCATATTGTAAAAGAAGAATCAAAGCAAAAAGGAAAAAAAGGAAAGAAAAAAACAAAAAAAAGTGAAAATACTATGCTTTGATTGGCATTCAGACTCCATAGTTCTTTCTTTGGACATGGATAGCATTTTCCATCACGAATCTTTTGTAATTGTCTTGGATTGTATTGTCATGTATTGCTGAGAAGAGCTAAGTCCATCATAAATGATCATCACACAATGTTGCTGTTACTGTGTACAATGTTCTCCTGGTTCTGCTCACTTCACTCAGCATCAATTCATGTAAGTCTTTCCAGGCTTTTCTGAAATCTGCCTTCTCATCATTTCTTGTAGAACAATATTGCATTCACATACCACAACTTGTTCAGCCATTCCCCAGTTGATGGGCATCCCTACAATTTCCGATTCTTTACCACAACAAAAAGAGGTGCTATAAATATTTTTGTACGTGTGAGTCCTTTTCCCTTTTTAATGATCTCTTTGGGATACAGACTTAGTAGAGGTATTACTCGAATGAAGAGTATGCACAGTTTGGTTGTCCTTTGGGCATAGTTCCAAAGTGTTCTCCAGAATAGTTGGATCAGTTCACAACTCCACCAACAATGCATTAGTCTTCCAATTTTCCCATATCTTTTCCAACATTTATCATTTTCCTTTTCTGTCATAATAACCAGTCTAATACCTCAATCTGAGGTGATAACTCAGACTTAAAACTTCTGTATTATAAAAGTATAGAATCTTTACTCTGTGCCAACAAAGAAAAGAGACCAGTGAGTTTGAACTTGAACTCAGAGAATGAAAGTGGTACTCAGAGATATGGTATCTTGGTGTTTTCTAGGCAAAGAGCATAAGGCTCTCAAGGAGAAAGTCAATGTTGAATATATTAAGCCATCCTGAAGTTGACACTAAAATGGAAGAACACATTGAGAGCAATTAACATGTGTGAAATATATATTTTAATTTATGCTTTTGGAATGGGAAAATGCACATCAGATCTATACATTATCCAAAGAATAACCTATGCAAAGTTAACAAAATGCAGGGCTCATGAACCCCAAAGCAACCAAAAAAGAATTAATACTTTCTTGATTTAAAAAGGAGGAAGATTTTTCATAGATACTTTCAGAGTACATGAAATATAGTTTAAATTTTTACAGAAATACTTTTAGAATAAATGAACATCATGTCACAAAGCAACAATAAAGGCTGACACTGGGTACATTCTCCTGGACTTGCCTAATTTAACCAAATATGTTTTATCTCTAGACAGAGCCTATGAAATGTCCAGATCCAAGAGCAGAATCAAAAGAGTTTCCATGAGCAACATCCACATGAATTCAATTGACAAAATGTCACCACAAAAAACATTTAACAAATAAGTGAGTGATACAGATTTCTTTACTGAAATGGAAAAACTTGTGATACCAATTGAATATCAGTTCATTGACACTAAATATATCAAAAGGTTACCCTTAAGGATCCTTGACTTATTCATTCATGAAGACCATGAAATGATTCGGTGGTAATTATGAAGTATATCACTACAAGTTGTAAAATTTTAGCACTGCGTACTTAGAAAGACATGACCAGAGGGTTAGAAATAGACACTAGAAGGTTTCTTCTATTTTTGATTCTTCTTTCACAACATGAGTAATGTGGAAATATGTTTAACATAAATGTACATGTATAACCTATATCAGAAAAACTCCATTTTCCCCCTGAAGTATTATACTCAGTTTTGCTAGGTAGGTTAGTCATTTTTGGGTTAGTCTATTTTCAAAAGTGTTATTTTCTTCAGCATTTTTGGGGTCTCCTTTAGCAAGCTGTTGACTCGTTTTTCATGATTTTCTTGCACCACTCTCATTTCTCTTCCCAATTTTTCCTCCACTTCTCTTACCCGATTTTCAAAATCCTTTTTGAGCTCTTCCATGGCCTGAGACCATTTCATATTTTCCTTCGTGGCTTTGAACATAGGAGCTTTGACCTTGTTGTCTTCCTTTGGCTACATGCCTTGATCTTCCTTGTCAGTAAGTGTGTAAGAAAACATCTTTTCCCCAAGAGAGTAACCTTCTATAGTCTTACTCTTTTTCCCCTGTTTGATCATTTTCCCAGCCAATTATTTGACTTTTGAACTCTTTGTTAAGTGGAAGGTGTACTGCCCCAAGTTTCAGGGGTTTTGTGCAGCTGTTTTCAGAGCTATCTATAGAGACCTGCAAATTCTCAGTTCCTCCAAAGTGGTATGATCAAAAGAGAGGTGTTTACTCCTCTCCTGGCTTGTGCTCTGGTCCATGAGCAACCACAAGCACTCTTTTCTGCCTTGGAACTGCGAGGCATGTTCTCTCTCCACAGCAGACACCAGATCCACGATGCCAGCACTCTTTTTCACCCCAGGACTGCCACCTAGCCCTGTGACCCAAATCAGAGCTCAGTTCTCCCACTATCTATAGTCTGAGAGCTCCAGAAGCATCTGCTGCTGTGGCAGTGGCTGCTACCACCCTGGGTCTGGGGCTAGGGTTGTGGCTGGACCACTCACCTCTCTCACCTACCTGAGAGAGCTTTCCCACTAACCTTTGAAGCTGTCTTTAGCATTTGTGGGTTGAGAAATCTGGAAACTGCTGCAGCTGCCAGTGATTCAGTGCCCTGAGTTCTGCTCCAGTCCCGTCTGTGCCAGTACAGCCCAGGCTGGGCTGCACTCTGCTCTGAGATAGATCCTTCCTGTAGGCCTTCCAGATTGTCTTGGGCTGGAAATCTGCTTCACTCTGTTATTTTGTGGGTTCTGCTGCTCTAGAATTTGTTTAGAGTCATTTTTACAGGTATTTTGAGGGGTTTGTGGGGAGAGCTCAATCAGGGCCCTGGTTCTACTCCATTATCTTGACTCCTCCCCCCTAGAAGCTTTCTTCTTACAAACTAATAGACAGTAATTCCTATACAACAAACAGAAACCTCAATATATCTTTGAGAATTTAATGCGAAAACTGGACTGAAAGCAGCATATCATTATAGACAAAACTATTGATCACAGCTGCCAAAAATATAGCATTGGTGCATAAAAGTTTAAGAACAATATTTTTTTCTCATAGACTACCATATGGAATATTTGTAATCTCCAAACCACATGAAACAAAAAGCCATGGAGACTCAGAAGAAATTAAGACTTCGTGGGAATAGAACAAGGGAACATAACATCCCCGTTATCCCATCTGCTACTTAAATTTTTCTGAGAAAGCTTTCCTTGAGGCTACAGAAGTCGAGCCTACACTTAAGTACTTTAATTCAATTACAAAAAGCAATCATTTTATCTACCTGTGTAAAACCCAAGAACATTATGCATAAAAGAATAATAGCTGGATGGTGGCTTGTCTTTGGATTTCCATATGAACTCCATCAAAAAGGAAGAGAACAAGTAAATGGTGGTGATGATGATGACCATGATAATAAAAGAGTCATTTATATAGCACCCTCCATACATTATCCCATTTAATCTTCACAACTTTATCAGGTAGGCATGATTTACCAAGCTGCCGTGATCTTATTAAGGGGCAATAGGTAAATTCCTTGAGATTTGAATTTCTGAGTCAAAAGGCTAGGCCCCCAATGATTTGGGGGATAGAGTTCCAAATCAGAAAGATTGGACAAAATCACAGATCCACCAGCAGTGCATTAGTGTGCCTATCCTCCTTTAGCCCCTCCAATAATTCAGTTTACTTTCTGTCATCTTTGTTAATCTGATAGATATGAGATGTAACTTCAGAGAGTTTTTTTTTAATTTACATCCACAGGATCCCCTCTTACAACGTAGTACAGTGGCAACCCTACTGAGAACGGATCCTATTTTCTACTATAAACATCCTTCTCTATCTAGAGAGTTTCTATCTCAGTTCATTAGACCTAAGCTTGAATGAGCCCAGTCCAATAACATTCCAATATCACATTCTGGAGAAGGCTAGCTGGCCAAAAACATCATGAGATGTTCAATTTGTTCCTTGGGTTGTGGCAGAAAAAAGCAAGCCATAAGTGTGCTTTTGCTAATTCAGCTGGTTGGTTATTGGATTAATTATCTTAAATCTTCCTGGCTTTATTATTTTGAATGTGTAATTCATCTTTACTGGACTCAAGAATGCAAATTTGGGCCAAATTACTGGAATTTTTTTCAAAGACTCTCAGGTTCCTGGATAAGCCCAGACCAAAGGCTGAGTCAGAATAGAACTATGGTTGGCTTGATATGGAGCCCTTCCCCACCCTACCCCTTCATACATGGGGTTATCATGTTTTCATGATTCCACTATGATCAGAAGCCTGTTTTCTGATTCAGAGATGGTTCCAATTTCCTTAGAAAATCATGTAGCCACTGTCCTCTCCTCCTTGTAAAGATAATGATTCAAAATTCAATTGTGTGAAAACCCACAATCTAAACTAAAAATCAATGGCTTATATCAGTAATAAAAGTGGAAAAAAATGTAGAATTCTAGGATCTATTATAAGCCTGATAATAGACTGTGGATGACTTAAGTTGAGTCCACAGAGCACTACACCAATAAACCAACTATGAATGATCATCTCTCCTTTGCAGAATTTCTGAGGATAAGATTAGTCTTCTGGCTGTGTCTATATAAATAGCAAAAGCCACACTCAGCTGAAAAATTTTGTTGTTCCAATTAACCTTGGCTCAATAAAACAGTGAGATTATTGTTTCCAATCCTCTATTGCCTCATGGGCCAATGGAGACAGGCTATGGCATGCTGGTTTCACCAAGTCTTGTGGCCATTCTGCTACAGTTGCATAGACACCTTCAAAGTCTCTTTTTAAATATTGCTTTTTTTAATTGGTCAGACATGTGCCAGGCTGGCTTGGCAGGAACTATGTCTAATGCTGTGCTTTGTTTAATTCCTAGGGCACTCTTGGCATTCAATAAATGTCAAATATTAATATTAATATTTTCCATGTTGCCTTCATTAAGTTTTTATACCTTAATTAAATGATTACATTGGAAGCAAACCAGGTGATTGGGAGATTGTAAAACATCTCACCCCCAAAAGCCAGTGGTCAACATTTTAAAATCCAACACACACTACTCATAATTGACCAAAGAAAGCACATTTATGGCTTCATGTAAAAGGTGTGACTTGCTTTTCTCTGCTGCAGACTAAGGAACAAATTGAACATCTCATGATGTTTTTGGCTGGTCAGCCTTCCCCAGGATGTGATATTGGAATGCCATGGGCGGGCCACACTTGAGCTTAGGTCTAACAGGCTAAGTTAGAAACTCCCTAGAAAAAGGAGACTTACAGTGGACAGTAGGATCCATTTTCACTAGTGTTGTCACTGTACTGTAACAAATCATAGAACAAGCAGAAGACTAATGCTTCAAATAACTAATGATAAAATATTTAAATTAAAATAATTCTAAGGTTCTGCTTTAAACCCAACAGATTGGCAAAGATAACAAAAGAGAAAAATAGCAGCTGTTGGGGGGATTGTGGAAGGACAGCAGCATCAATGCCCTGTCACTTGGTCTGACACTCTGAAAGAAAATTTGGAATTCTACCACAAAAGTCTCAACTTACATACCTTTTTAACTCAGTGATAGTACTATGAGGCATAAACCCCAACGAATCCAAGGAAAGAAAGAAAAGACCCATCCGTATTTATAGTAACACTTTCTGTTGAAGCAAAGAACTGGAAAGGGGGGAAAGGTGCCCATAAATTAGGGAATGGCTAAAAAATAGGTATATGAATATAACAAAATACTCTACCACAGGAAATGACAAATATGACAGAATCAGAGAATCATGGGAAGACTTGCATGAACTTATGCAAAGTAAAATTAGAAAGAACCAGGACAGAATTTTTATGACAAACACAATGATAATATGGTGTAAAACAACTTTGAAAGACCTCAGAACTCTGATCAAATCAGTGACCAATTGTAAAGACCAATGGAAATCTACTTACCGCCTCTTGGCAGAGATCAGATGGCCTAGAGATGCAGAATGACATTTGCATTCTCAGACATTGTCCGTATGTCAATTTATTTTACTTGGCTATATATATTTATTATGAGGGAGGGCTTTTTTTTTCCAGAGGGGAGGAGAGTGATTGGTTAATGGCTAGTGACTTACAAAAAAGAACATCAATAAAATAGTTTTAAAATGCAAAGAAGGAAACAAAAGTGTAGGAGGGAGCTTCAACAACTACAGCAATTTTTTACTACCCTATAGATACATAGACAGATTGACAGACAGATAGTGATAGAGATATCTGTTGATAGAGAGAGAGCTCTATAAGTTGGCAGATACCTATACACACGCACATACAACTGTGTGTGTATTTCTTAAAAAGCAAACTATGTAATATAATTGTGTTGTTGTGTTTGTCCCTCATTCTCGAAGAGGACCATGACATCAGGGAAATGGTGACATGACTTGCGATTGACTTTGATTTGAATGAGGGAGGGCTGTGCAAGGTCACCAGCCTCACTGTCTCCTCCAGAGCCATCTGGGTCCAGTGACCTGATAATCACCAGCATGACTGGAGATGGCACAGGATGCATTGGGAGACCCTGGAACTTTTAGGCTAAAGTCTTTTCAGGTTCTCACTTTGAGTAAGGTAACACCCATTCAGTGAATAGATCTCTTTAAGAAGTGAGTCAAGGGATGGCCCCTTTAATCAAAACTCAAAGAAAAAAAAATCAGACTGGGAGGGGAAGACCTTCAGAGTTCCTGGCCAAAAGAAAAACAGTTACTATTTAATACTAAATGCAACATATTAGTTTCCCAAAGTACCTGGCAAAATAAAAGTAAAAAATAAATAAATAAACAGATCCTGTTCACTCTGATTCAATAGGAAATGCTGACACTTTTGTTCTTTAAGCAGCTCAGGTGGCAGCTTTAATCAGGAACTCCACCTACCCACCCATCTCAAAGTTGTAGCCTCATCAGCACATTCTGAAGGGCAAACATTGGATTCTGCTCCACCTTCTCCCAAAGGGAAGTCTACATTTTTAAGTTCCCAATTCCAAGCATTCTTTCTTCAACACTGACAGTGACCTGGTGCCAAACCAACAGTGATGGTGGGTCCTAGTTAAGAGGAAGTAATTGAGAGTTGATGGACTGTACCGTCTGTTTGGCATGTTTAGAAGAAAGGGCCTTGGCATGGAGAAGTCCTTAGATCCTAAGTCTAAGCAGCAGAGGCCACCCATGAGACTCAGCCTGCTGACTACCATCAAGGAAATGCCATCTGCTGAAGGCAAAGAGACTACAAGGGAAAGTCATTGCTTCCCTGAAGAATAGTTGCAAGCATGCAAATCTAACCAATAAGCTCTCCAAAGCATGAATGCCTCAAACTGACTATTAAGTACAGCCAAATGCTATAGAACCCAATTCTAACCTGGTATGGGGAGGGGGGTGGTGCAGGGATGGGGGTGGGGACAGATGGACAGATCACATCCCAGCATTGGGAGTGAGAGAAAAATACTCTCCATCTCACATTGACATAATGAACATTAAATCTATCCAATTCGATTCAACAAGCACACATTATTCATAAATTGTGGAGACATGGAGGTAGTCTGGAGTAGAAACTACAATCCTAGCATCAGGAAGATGTAGATTGCCATCTACCCTCTGACACTTGCCATGTGACAATGGGCAAGCCATTTAACTCCTCTGAGCCACAGCTTCCTGATCTGTAAAATAAGGATAATAATGCCTTTAAGCACTTACCCCACAGAGTTGTTGTGAGACTTAAATGAAAAAAAAAAATGAAGATAAAGAACTTTGCAAACCTTAAAGACACACAAACACACAATTATGGTTATAGTAAACATTTGGCCTACAGTGTAAAGGAATCTGCAATATGGCAAAACATTTTAATGGGACTTAGGGAATTAATGATGGCAGCTAGATGGTGCAGTGGACAGAGCACTGAGTACAGAGTCAGGAAGACCCATCTTTCTGAGTTCAAACCCAGCCTCCAGACGCTTTTGTCTGGGTAACCCTGGGCAAGTCACTATTAACCCTCTTTGCTTCAGGTCCTCATCTGCAAAATGAGCTGAAAGAAATGGCAAACCACCCCAGTATCTTTGCCCGGATAACCTCAAATGGGGCTATGAAGAGTCGAACATGACTGACAAATGATTGAACAACAAAAACAGAATTAGTGTTTTAGTGTGTTAGATGTGATTTAGAATTAGTGTGAATCAATAGCAATTATGCCATGTCGCTTTTATATTAAAGAATTCATTGTAGTTTAGGATACCTGTCTCTGTAAGTGAACATAAGGGCTTTCTAAGTTTGAGGTGGAACCAACAACTTTTTTTACGTGAGTCATTCTTGACTATACTGGGTATAACCTCAGGCAAGTAGGACCACTATTGGCTCAACTGAAGTGGCTTATTAAAGAATCAGAGGATCATATATTTAGTATTGGAAAGTACCTCAGAAGCCCTTAAGTCCAGCACTCTCATTTTAATATGAGCAAACTAAAGCACATTGATTTGGCCAGGGCTACACAGTAAATGACTGAAGCAGGATTTGAACTCAGACTCAATCCAATGCACTCTCCACTAAAACAAAATTCATGAAGTAACATGGCACAGAGAAGGCTTTATGGTATTTGGTTGGGAGTATTTTCCAAATGTCATCATCATCAGGTAGGTTGATTGTGCTAAGTACTTGCTAGAGTCATTGGGTCCTTGATCCCTGCCTGGGTCTCATCTGAAAGTTCCCCTTAGCCTTTTCAATATTCACTCCTTGTTACCTAATGCTATAAATTTGGATCAAATACATAGTAGCTTCATGCTTGTAAATTTATTGTCCAACCTACAAAAAAGCCACATTAAAGGGGGGGAAAATCTGAGAGCTGCTTTGTGGTCACCAATAATTCAGCCAAAACCAACTCTTTGATATCTTTATGTTCTTAACATCTGGACTTTGCTTTACATCCAATATAGTAGGAGAGGTAATAGCAGAGACAGATGAGAAAAATGGAGGAAAAACTGTCCTCCAAAAACAGTATAATAAATTATTATAATGTATCTTCATTAATCATCTTCTGTTATGCCTTAAATTATTTATTTTTCAGTGGTGTTCAGGATGAGTGAATAGAGCTACTTTCCAGCTGATTCATGGCTCTCTAAAAATCTAAGTTGGAAAAACTCTCAAGACTCAGTTCTGGGGGTCCTAACTTAGGCCACATTTCCCCTTAAACCAATGAAAATGACCAGGGGGTATTTAGCGTAGTTCCTTCCATTTGGTGACATGTCACTGTCACCCACCCATCCATCTGGTTTTACTCTCTTAGACTCATGATGGCATTAATTCCAAGAAGTTCAACAGCTTTAATGTGAAAGTCTCTTTTTCTGACAGAACTCTCAGCTAGATCCCTCTGAGATTTGGAGGTCCTGCTTAATTCTGAGGTTCATAAACAATGATATGCCTTGGGGTACAAAATTAACTATCTTCTGAGTCTTTACTCTCAGAAACAATGGTTTTTGTGATGCATTTGAATTGTAAGAGCTTTGAATACATTCGGTCCAGAAAGAGCAGAGTTATTTCTGTATCCCAGAGGGTAAAGGAAACATGTGGTTGCCAGATGTGATGAAATAAAGGATCTGGCATTGTTTATTTCCTATGGGATGGCAACCAGGCCTCACCTTTAAATCTGAATGTGGTTGAATGGTTTGGAGATAAGGCCTGGTAGTTCACTCTAATATGCCTTTCCCAGGGGTCCACTTAAAAGCAAAATGTCTGATATCCCAATGAGATCTCCCTGGAGGACTAAAGATTATCCCACATTTGCTCAAAGGTAATTTCAGATTCACCAAACTTTCCATGAGTCTGGCCCAAATTTGTGAGTTGTTGCTAATCTGTGCCCAGGTCCAACAACCAAACCAAACTCATCTGGTTTAAATATGAAATTTCATCTGAAAAAAAAAACCAACCTGCTGACATCAGGAGAAGATAATAGTATAGGCAACAGGAAAACCATAAGAGGAGAGACCCCATGGGGTCAGAGGACAAACGAAAGATTGTAGAGTCAGCCAATGTTTGGAGAGGCTATTTAATGGTGTTTAGAAGCATGAGTAATCTAAATGGACAGATGCTACATTCTAGTGGGGGAAACCACATGATATAAACAGGTATGCAGGACACAGAAGGAATACATGGAATTAACAGTAGATGGGAAGAAAAATTAGCACCTGAAAAATTCCCTGTAAAAAGTGGCATCTGAGTTGCTTTGAAAGAAGCCCAGAATCCTAAGAGGCAGAGGCAAAAAGGGAGAACATTCCAGACATGGCAAACAGACAACATGAAGTCAGATTGTAGTTTAGGATGTGATGATCTTTGTTATTAGAAGGGATGGTAATGATGAGATTCCCTAATTCACTGAGAACGGATTGAAGGGAGATGAGTAGATTGAATGGTCTGTCCAGTAGCTCTTAAATTTCTTATTTCATTTACTTTCTACAATAAATTATGCAGCCACAGTGTGGATTGCTTGTGTAATATAAAATATAAAGGATTAATCAAATCAAAGAAAATTTCCCTGATCCAGGGGAGAGGCAAGAGTAAGTTTGGTTGTCCATAATCTTAATATTTCAAAGAGACATTGCAATTTTTGTTTCCCCTAGAGTAAATTTTTAATACATCTAGTGAAGACAGATAGATGGCTCAGTAGATAGAGTGC
Organism: Trichosurus vulpecula; assembly: GCF_011100635.1. Lineage (NCBI taxonomy): Eukaryota > Metazoa > Chordata > Mammalia > Diprotodontia > Phalangeridae > Trichosurus > Trichosurus vulpecula. Next base: position 397,232,895 of record NC_050573.1, on the reverse strand, counting down.
TGGGCCTGGAGTCAGGAAGACCTGAATTCAAATCTGACCTCAGACACTTACTAGATGTATGACCTTGGTCAAGTCACTTAACCTCAATTTGCCTTAATCCACTGGAGAAGGAAATATCAAACCACTCCAGCATCTTTTCCAAGAAAAACCCACAGACAGTACAGGTCAAAGAAGAGTTGGTCATGATTGAACGATTTAAACAACAAGAACAAGTGAGAGCATGACTAAACCAGTGGGGATCTCTTGAATAAGCATTGGGGAAACCTGGAGAAATTTCTCTTGGACCATGGATGAAGAAGAGCACCACCTGGTAGGAAAATACTATATTAAAAAAGTGAAGCTCTGCTTCCTGTAGGCTTAAAAAAGACAACTCACTGACCAGTGAGGGCTAATTGACTACTAAAATGCCCCAAGTATTACATGGGGTATTGCCAAACAGTATAAGTACACCCTCTCAACTAAGTGGCACACTGGATAGAGTCTGGGCCTGTAGTCAGAAAGTTCAAATCCAGTCTCAGACACTTACTAGCTGCGTGACCCTGGGCAAGTCACTTAACCCTGTTTACTACAGTTTTCTCATGTGTAAAATGAATTGGAGAAAGAAATGGCAAACCACTCCAGTATCTTTGCCAAAAAAACAGAGATGAAGAGTCAGACGTGACTGAAATGACTGAACAACAAGAATAGATATGCCCCACCAGTGTCACAGAAATAAATCCGGTCTAGAGAATGCTGAAGATGTTTTTAAAAGACTTGAGGTAGGGGGGACTAGAGTGAGCTCCATACCCGAGTCCCTCCAAAAACCTATAAAATGGCTCTGAACCAATTCTAGAATGGCAGAACCCACAGAACAGCAAAGGGAAGCAGGGCTCCAGCCCAGAACAGCCTGGATGGTCTCTGGGTGAGGTCTATTCCACACGGAGCTGGGAGCGGGGAGCTGGGAGCTGGGGGCGGAGTGGAGCAGAGCCCAGCCTGAGCGGCGTGGACCATCCAGACCAGAAGCCGGGCGGAGGGGGCCCTAGCACCCTGAATATGTGAGCTGCGGCAGTTACCAGACCCCCTCGACCCACAAACACCAAAGACTGCAGAGAAGGTTAGTGGGAAAAGCTGCAGGAGTGGAAGGAGTTCGCGGTTCGGCTTCCAGCCCTGGAGGCAGTGGAGGTGGGGCAGCTACAGCTGTTGTTACTTCCGGCTTCAGGCCCACCTGGTGGGAGGAATTAAGTGGCGGATCAGAGCAGGAGTGCAACAGCCTGCTGAAGATCTAAGCCCAGTCTGGACTGGGGGTTCTTGGGGAAGGAGTAGTGCGGGTCTGACAGAGCTGGCACCTCCCGCCCAAAAGTGGAACATAGAACTCGTTAGTCTACAAGCAGTCATACCCCACTGAAAAACTCAAGGGTCAAGTTAGTTGGTTGGGAATATGGCCAGGCAGCGAAAACGCGCCCAGATTCAGTCTCAGACTTTGGATTCTTTCTTTGGTGACAAAGAAGACCAAAACATACAGCCTAAAGAAGACAACAAAGTCATAGAGCCTACAACCAAAGCCTCCAAGAAAAACATGAACTGGCCCCAGACCATAGAAGAACTCAAAAAGGATTTGGAAAAGCAAGTTAGAGAAGTAGAGGAAAAATTGGGAAGAGAAATGAGAAGGATGCGAGAAAAGCATGAAAAACAAGTCAATGACTTGCTAAAGGAGACCCAAAAAAATACTGAAAAATACACTGAAGAAAACAACACCTTAAAAAACAGACTAACTCAAATGGCAAAAGAGCTCCAAAAAGCCAATGAGGAGAAGAATGCCTTGAAAGGCAGAATTAGCCAAATGGAAAAGGAGGTCCAAAAGACCACTGAAGAAAATACTACTTTAAAAATTAGATTGGAGCAAGTGGAAGCTAGTGACTTTATGAGAAATCAGGATATTATAAAACAGAACCAAAGGAATGAAAAAAATGGAAGACAATGTGAAATATCTCATTGGGAAAACCACTGACCTGGAAAATAGATCCAGGAGAGATAATTTAAAAATTATTGGACTACCTGAAAGCCATGATCAAAAAAAGAGCCTAGAAACCATCTTTCAAGAAATTATCAAGGAGAACTGCCCTGATATTCTAGAGCCACAGGGCAAAATAGAAATTGAAAGAATCCATCGATTGCCTCCTCAAATAGATCCCAAAAAGAAATCTCCTAGGAATATTGTCACCAAATTCCAGAGCTCCCAGATCAAGGAGAAAATACTGCAAGCTGCCAGAAAGAAACAATTTGAGTATTGTGGAAATCCAATCAGAATAACCCAAGATCTGGCAGCTTCTACATTAAGAGATCAAAGGGCTTGGAATGCGATATTCCGGAGGTCAATGGAGCTAGGATTAAAACCTAGAATCACCTACCCAGCAAAACTGAGTATCATGTTCCAACGCAAAATATGGATTTTCAATAAAATAGAGGACTTTCAAGCTTTCTCAGTGAAAAGACCGGAACTGAATAGAAAATTTGACTTTCAAACACAAGAATCAAGAGAAGCATGAAAAGGTAATCAAGAAACAGAAATTGCAAGGGACTTACTAAAGTTGAACTGTTTTGTTTACATTCCTACATGGAAAGATGATGTGTATGATTCATGAGACCTCAGTATTAGGGTAGTTGAAGGGAATATGCATATATATATGTTTATGTATATATATAAGTGAATGTGTATGTATGTATATATCTATGAGTATATGTATGTATGTGTATATGTATATATATATGTGTGTTTTCATATATATATATATATATATATATATATATATATGTAAAAGAGCAGACACAGGGTGAGTTGAAGATGAAGGGAAGATATCTAAAAGAAATAAAATGAAATTAAGGGATGAGAGAGGAATATATTGAGAGAGGGAGATAGGGAGAGATAGAATGGGGTGGATTATCTCGCATAAAGGTGGCAAGAGGAAGCAGTTCTGTGGGAGGAGGGGAGAGGGCAGGTGAGGGGGGAATGAGTGAACCTTGCTCTCATCAGATTTGGCCTGAGGGGGAATACCATACATACTCAGTTGGGTATCTTACCCCACAGGAAAGAAGAGGGAGGAAGATAAAAAAAAAATAAAAGGGGGAGGATGATGGAGGGGAGGGCAGATGGGGGTGGAGGTAATCAAAACAAACACTTTGGAAAGGGGACAGGGTCAAGGAAGAAAATTCAATAAAGCGGGATGGGTTGGGAAGGAGCAAAATGTAGTTAGCCTTTCACAACATGAGTATTGTGGAAGGGTTATACATAATGATACATGTGTGGCCTAGGTTGAATTGCTCAACTTCTTAGGGAGGGTGGGTGGGAAAGGAAGAGGGGAGAGAATTTGGAACTCAAAGTTTTAAAATCAGATGTTCAAAAACAAAAAAAGTTTTTGCATGCAACTAAAAAATAAGATACACAGGCAATGGGGCGTAGAAATTTATCTTGCCCTACAAGAAAGGAAGGGAAAAGGAGATGAGAGGGGAGGGGGGTGATAGAGGGGAGGGCTGACTGGGGAACAGGGCAACCAGAATATAAGCAATCTTGGAGTGGATGGGGAGGGTAGAAATGGGGAGAAAATTTGTAATTCAAACTGTTGTGAAAATCAATGCTGAAAACCAAATATGTTAAATAAATAAATTTAAATTAAATTAAATTTAAAAAAAAAGACTTGAGGTAAGTATGATACTAAATGAAAGTAGTCTTTTATTTAATTAACATATTAACTATCAAGGATTAATAAAGGTATTTATTCTTTCAACAGATATTTATCCAGTCCACTGTATTCATAAAATTGTGCTAGCCAATGTGGGAAAAGCAAAGTAAGTTAATACATAGAGCCTGTCTTTAAGGGGCCTACAATGTAATTGGAGAAGCAAGACATCTTCACATGAAAAAATCAAATTAACAAGGTAAGAATTAGGTAGCCATATAAAAAAAATTTCAAGAATGCCCTGAGGCAGAGCATGATAGCTAGATCACTGGAAGGGGACTTAAAGGTTATCTCATCTGACCTCCTCATATCACAGATGGGGAAACTCAGATTCAGAGAAAATAAATTGCCTGTCTAAACTCAAATAGCCAGCAAGTATCAGAGCCAAGATTCAAACTCTAATCCTCTGACACCCAGTCCAGTTCTACTCTCAAAACCTCCCAGTGCCTGTCTGTGTCTCAATAGTAGGAGTAGGAATAATAACATTAGAAAGTCAGAGCAGGCATGGACATTACAGAGATAATCTGGCCCAGCTTTGACCTCTGCAAGATTAAGAAACTGAGGCCCAGAGAGGTACCTATAGAAGAAAAGGTAGAACAATTAGGGGATTGTTGACTGCATTTGATTCAATTTAATTTAATTCAGTTGTTCTTGTTAAGCATAGTGATTATGGCCAGAAATATGATGATGGGGTGGAAGGTAGAAAGGAGGGACAGATGTGGGCATCAACAGGACAAAAGGCTATCCAACAGACACAATTTTTATTAATTACCCACTGTTGTGCCAATTGGAAAAGCTTAAGAGAGCCAAGTCGCATCAAGAAATGGAGCTACTTTCAGAGAGAGGCCCAGGAGACCAAAAGAAAAATCTGGGAAATTATTTTTAGTATTCCAAATAACTAGAATCAGTACTTCCCATGTTCATGATGATGATAATGATGATGATAATGGTGATGACAATTAGACACTAATTAAATGTTCGTAAAGTTTTCACATAAATTATTGCATTTTATCTTCCCAAAAACCCACTGAGATAGGTGCTATTATCACCCCCATTTACTTACAAGAAAACAGGCTGAGAGAGGGTATGTGACATACACAGTTATGTATACAAATTCTGAGGCAGCATTTGAATCTAGATTCCTGAAATTAAGTCCAATGTGCTAACCCACTGTACCATGCTTCCACTTTCAGGACAGTCATATGAGCCTTCAGCATTAGCATGTAAAAATCCTGACCTCTCTAGTTCCATTAAGAGCCATCTGAAGGGAAAGGGTCATCCATCCTCTATCCCTGTGTCTCTTCTTCCCCGATCTCATCTCTAGCCAACTCAACTCTGCCCCTTCTGGGTTCACTGCTCCTTAACCACTGCTGTGGAATCCAGTCCCTTTCCTGGCTCTTAATCTTCCCTTTAAACATTTCTTTTATTTCCTCCAACAGCCTGCTTCTTATATTCCTCTTCATAAAAGGAATAAGACAAGTCAATGCGCTCTTTGCTTCCCCCTACCACTCCAAGTCTGTTATTCCACCACTATCACACCAGAAGTTGCTAGGTGGCACAAAGGCTAGAATTCTGGACTTGGAATTGGGAATATCTGTGTTCATATCCTGCTTTAGACACTTAAATATAACCCCAGACAAGTTATTTAAGCTCTGTCTCAGTTTCTTCATCTGTAAAATTGCATTGAGTTGTTGTGAAGATAAAATTACTATAAAGATAAAACGAGAAAATATTTGTAAAGCACTTTGCAAGCCTTAAAGTGCCAGCTATCGTTATTTCTTTTATGGTAGAGAGTCATTAGCATCCACTTTCTCCAGGCTTGACCCTCTTGTTATTAGTCAGCAGAGCACTCGCCCATTCTTCACCAATGACTTTGTTCACCAGTTCGCTGTCTCTACCCCATCTCCCACTATCATATTTGGTTGTTTCAACATCGACACTAATGAACTTCCAAACTCATGGACCTTACAATTCTTCGATCCCTTTCATTCCAGTGATATTTCTCACTCTTCCATTTCAGTCACTCTAGGATTTTACAAGGAATCCTGGGAGTATGGTAGACTGAGAAATTTCTTAGAATCAGATTTTTCCACCACAACTAGTAATACAAATAAAAAGCCTCTGGCTCACAAGAAGATAGGTGAAGTCCTACAGGAAAAAAAAAGGTGAAGACTAATTCATTGGCTTCCCTCATTCTCCTCCTTCATAGCCCACTCATTCTGGCTGCTGAAATAAAAGACACTAAGCTTTTGAAGTTAATCCCTTTCAGTTTCTAGGAGGAGAGAGGTTGTTCTCCCAGAGTGGGTGGAGACCCTATTATACTAGGTGCTTCCAAGGCTTCTGGCCTCTTTCCTTTGCTCCCATAGCCCTAGCCCTAGCTAAGGTACCATATTTAGTACCCAATTTTTGGAGTTAAATCTATATCACTCTCATCTTCACAGGAGCAGTCCTGAGAAGTACGAAAGGGTGTGGATGTGGAGGAGTGGGGGGGCCTAGAACACACACAAAAAACAAAGGAGGCCAGATATGTACTGCTGATTAAAATTAGCATATCACAGGAAGAAATAGCTAGCCAAGAGATGGATAAATGGAGAAGCTATCCAAATGCAAAATCTTCTTGGAGCATCCTGCTCATCAGTGTCCTGGGGGACCCCTTTATAGATAACTAAGAAGAGCTAGCCAATGAAATGAAAAAAGCTAGTTGCAGAGAATATGGTGGAACTCACAAGATTGTGAATGGGGAAAGGATAGAACTCATTACAGTGGCCACCTGGAGTCTTCCTGCGGGGGTGTCCTGCCTAGCCACCTTCCTCCTCTGAGGGCAATAAATCTTGCCCAACCCTGGGCATGAGAATGAGAACAGGAACCAAGAGCCAGGTCTTCTAAATGGAAAGGATTGGCAGCAAGCACATCCTCAGCAAAGACACCATAGAAAAATCAGTAGAGTCCCCAATGAAAAGAGACAAAAGCTCAATGAGGAGGAGAAATGAGCCAGCATACAAAGAAAAGATCCATCTCCCTGGACAAATATTTCGCAACAAAGGAAATAGTCAAGATTTCCTGGGGAAGGTGAAGATCTCACAATTAATTCTGAAAAGCCTCCTGAGATGACAGAGAAGCAAGTATAAGAACTTTTTGAGTAACCAAATAAGAGAAAATAACAAAGAAATAAAGGTAATTAAGTGAGAAATTAGCGAATCTAACCAGAGACTAGAGAAGTTAGAACAAAAGACAAAGGCATTCTCCATGATCGGTGAATTCTCCAAAAAAGAAAATAAAAAATGACAGAATTAGAATGAAAAAAAAAACTGGAGAGACAGAAAATAATGTAGCAAAAATCTAGGACTCTGCCATCACTCAGAAACACCTTACCATGACAACCTTGAACTCTAAAAGTTCCCTCTCTGACTATAACTTCCCAGACTTCCACCTGTCAAACTACCTCATTCTTATTGAACCTATATTTGTTCTCACTCAACTTCTACTCACCTTGATAACTTCCCATCCATCGGTACCCTCTTGACCTGTCCCCAAAATTATTTATTTTCCATTCATTTTGCATATACATTGTATTTACTTTTTTATGCACCTGTCATATCCCCTAGAAGAAAGCTTCCTTGAAGGCACAAACTGTTTTGTTTAAAAATTTAAACTCCTTGTTCTTGGCACATAATAAATGTTTAATAAATACTTGAGGATCCTCTATTCCAGTGGTTCCCAAATTTTTAAATCTCAGTACCTTTTTATACTCTTGAAAATTGACGACCCCAAAGAGTTTTTGTTTATGTGACTTACAGCTACCAATACTTACTGTATTATAAAACTGATGCATTCTTTAAAGTATTTATTAACTTAAAAATATTAAACATATTACATGTTAAATAATATATTTTTATAAAAAGTAATTATATTTTCCAAAATAAAAAAATGAGTGAGAAGATCAGCATTGTTTTACTTTACTTTTACAGCTCTGTCAGTCCTTGAGAACTCTTTTTTCTTCTTGTCTCTTGACTATATGAATTTACCAAAGGTTTGTCCTTGACTATCTTTGCTTTTCTCTCCATTTTGCCAATCACATCCACTCTCATGGTGTTGTAGACCAGGGCTGATTTAGCACCACCCTGGCTGGTGCTTCAGTTTCAGAGTTGGAATGAAATTAGAAACTTGTAGACCATATAACAGTTAACAAAAGGAAGTCTACTCACCATAGCAGGGAAAGAATATCTTCAAGGACATAGGACTGATTCAGTTGGGTTCAACTTCCCTGGCTCTGTGATGGCCATGTTGTTCTACCATTTAAACGCCCAATGGCTAAGCCATTCCTTTCACAGATTTAGTAAAACAGTGGGTTAAGAAGCTAGATTGCAAACGGTGAGGAGTTAATGGGAGGTGAAAAGCTAGATATGTTTAAATGTGCAAGGGAAGGAACCAGTCAATAAGGAGACATTAAAAATGAGAGAGAGGGAATGATCAAAGAAGTGAACTCCTGAAGGAGATGAAAGTGGGGACAGGATCAAAGAGGGGAGACATCTTCCTCAGTTATGCAAGATAAGAAGAAGACAGTAGGGGGTGGTGTAGAGTTTTTTTTTTGGGGGGGGGGGTTGACATGTGGAATGAAAGAGAAGAGATAATTCACGATCAGATAACTGCTATTTTCTCTAGCCTCACTCCTCACCCAAGCTCTAAACTGGCATTTCCAAATACCTACTGGTCTTCTCCATTTCACAATTACTGTGTTCAAAGTTGAACTCTTCACTTCCTGCCTTCCAAACCTGCTCTTTTTCCTGATTTCTCTGTTTGTCTATTGAAAACACACAAGTCTTCCTTGTCACCCAGGCTGAAAACTGGAAATCATATCAAATTATTTTCTTTCCGTTGGTCTCCACAAGCAATCTGTTGGCAAATCCTTTGCTTCTGCTTGAGCAAACTCTCTCAAATTTATCTCTTCTTTTGCTTTCTCACTGCCTACACCCTAGTTCAGAACTTCAGTGCCACTTTTCTGTACTATTATTTCTCTGCTTCCAATTCTTCACACACACTTCTGTCATTCACACAGTTGTACAAGGAATATTTCTAAAACATAAGCTAATTCCATCACTCTTGTGTTTCAAAACCTTTAAGAGCTTCTTATTGCATGCTAATCGAAGCCCAAATTCCTAAGCCTGCTGTTTCGTTTTGTTGTTGTTGTTAATTTAATTTCAATTTATTTTCAGATCCACATTCTTTCCTTCTCATCTTCCCTTCCACCCACTCACTGAGAAAGCAAGAAAAATAAAACATTTGTCAAACAAAACAAATTCCTGCCTTGGTCATGTCCCCTCCATCTTCTTTGCTCCCTCTCACCCCGCTCCCCAAAAATATGCCTCAGTCTATACTCCAGGTCCATCATCTCTCTATCTGAAGGGAGGTAGCATTTTTCATCATGAGTCTTCTAGAATCTTGACTAGTCATTGTGTTAATTGGAGTTCCCAAGTCTTTCAAAGTTATTTGTCTCTTTTATTGCTGTTATTGTATAAATTGTTCCCCTAGTTCTGCTCACTTTGCACCAATTCATATAAGTTTTCCCAGGTTTCTCTGAACCCCTTCCATTCATCATTTCTTATAGCACAGTAAGTATTCCATCACATTCATATACCATAACTTGTTCAGCAATTCCCCAGTTGATGCCCTCTCCAGTTTCCAATTCTTTGCTCCTGCAAAAAGAGTGCTACAAATATTTTTGCATTTATATGGCATTTCTTCTTTCTTTGATCTCTTTGGGGTATAAACCTAGTGATTTTTTGTGGGGGGGGTGGGGAAGACATACTTTTAAATTGCTTTCCAGAATGGATGACCAGTTGACAGTTCTACCAACAGTCTAAGTCTGATATTTAAGATCTCCACAATATGGTAAGTAGATGGCACAGTGGAAGAGTGTTAGACCTAGAGTCAAATCTAGCCAGACAGTTATTAGTTTTGTGACCTTGAGCAAGTCACTTAACTTCCATTGATCTCCGTTTTCTCATCTGTAGAACAGAGATTGTAATGGCAGCTACCTTCCAGAGCTGTTGTGAGAATAAAATGAGATATTTATAAAGCACTTCACAAACCTAGAAGTGCTATAATATTGTTGTTGTAATTATTTGCCCAACCTCCCACGTTCCAGCCACACTGAACTACTCACTACTTCTAAAATATTTCCTGGCATTTTTTCTTCTGCATTTCTTCTTTCCATAATTCCCTTCTCTTCCACTTCTCTCCTTGCTGAAATTCTATATAACTCAAATGCCAGCATCTCTGTGAAAACTTCCTTGATTTCTCATTGTCCCCATGCAGAAGTAATGTCTCCCCTCACTTCATTCCCATAGCACTCCATTCCTTTCCTATAGAACTAGTTCACTCTATATTGTGTGATGTTTCTTTAGTGAGGCAGAGGCATGAGTGCTAGACTTGCCTTAGAGAATTTGGATCTGAATGGATTTGAATCCTGGTCCTTCCATTTCATATCTGTTTGACTGTCAGCATGGCACTTCAACTCTCTGGATTTCAGCTTTCTCCTCTGAAAAAAATGAGGGAATAGGTATAGATGTCTTCTAGGGTTCTTTTTTTTTGGAGGGGGGAAGTCAAGGAAATTGGGATTAAGTGACTTGCCCAAGGTCACACAGCTAGTGTGTCAAGTGTCTGAGGCCCTATTTGAACTCAGGTCCTCCTGACTCCAGGGCCAGTGCTCTACTCACCGTGCCACCTAGCTGCCCTGTCTTCTAGGGTTCTTGAAACTCCAAATATGAACTCAGATTTGAAAGCTCTGAAAATCTACATTTTCTGATTTATGCTATATCTTTACTACTCTTAGCCTCTATTGTCTCCTACCTTACTTAGTAACTAAGAGATGGGTGGCTCTTCTCTCTACCAAGGCCAAGTCCTCTAATCTTGCTCTTAGCAGAGACATGGTATTGTCCAGCTCCATGTTCCTTTCTGACACCAGGACACAAAATGTTATACACATAATAGACATAAAATAAGTTGAATTAAATTGAATTTTCTCTATACCCAGCGCCCAGCATAAATCTGAGGGCCTTATAGCTCAAGTAGAATTTTCTAACTTAGTGTGCAGCGCTATAAAAAATTTCATTAAAAATTTGGCAACAGTAAAAGGTTTCTGAACACCCAACGACTAAAAATTAATTCAAAATCAAACATGTAATGAATCCAAGGTGTTTCTGGCAGTGCCTGCCCCCAGTACCTTCACTGCAGCCTTAGTTCTGAGCACAAAGCATGTGAGCTTTGCACTGTACATGCCTTCCAGCCATGAAAAGCCAGACTGCTGAAATTACAAAAGGGGCCTGGAGTAGAGAAAGTTTAGGAAGCCCTGGTATAAAAGATAAAGAAAAATAATACTACTTCTAATAGTGACTGGACAGGTCAAGGCATAGAAATTGAGCTGCCCTAAAGACAATTGCTAAATAGGAAATGATAGTATGAACTTTTTGAAACATAGCCCAGTGAGGACTGGCAGATGTGAGGGATAGGAAGAGGTAGTACAACCCAGATTTCCCTAACAAGTACTCCCACGAAGATCTAATAGTACCAGACTGGGTAGTGACAGGGAAATCCAAGAAGAACACACAAGTTCTGTTTCCTATTCCAGAAGCAGGAAGCTCCTATTAAGAAGCCAGACAGTAGCTGTGCATCTCTGACCACCTCTGACCCGAAGAGCCACCAGCAACATATAAAGCCACATGCAGCTAGGCATGGACCAACCTATGACAGTATCCTAGGTCTAGGAGGAATTGTGACTCTAAGGATTGGCCCTGACCCCATGTACTTTGCAGAGAGCAAGGAAAGGAGCCAGTTAGAAGCTTTGTGTGTCACTCTGACCTAGAGCTTAGTTGTAGGTATACGGTAAACTTCAGAGGAGACCTGTGGCTAGGCCTGCGGCATACCTATGGTTGTGTTCCACAGTAAGGAGTGGTCACTCATTCAGCTCTTCAGATCAGATCTCGCCTGCAGCTGAGTACTGGGCAAGCTACAGAATCCAAAGCATGAAGGACCTGGGGGGCACTGACCCCAGAGGAAGGTTTCGGATTCAGCTTCTAGCTCAGCATGAGGCCTGCATCCAAGCAAATAGAATGAGGAGTTGAGACCAGAAGGGAACTTGTATTTCTGTTTCTCTAAAACTGCAGAGATGTCCAGCTAGCTGACAGGGGCTGGGGCCAGCAACATTGTACTGGAGCTATAACCAAGAGCAAACCTACAGTTTATCATCCAGACCTAAACCTGGCTCAGGAGCTTACAAAGCTCTGACAAGGAGGTCAGCAATCAGACCACCCCAGATCAGAGTACTCAGGATTCATTGCAATTTGCAAGTCCCAGTTTGAGTATCTCCTTCCACCTGAGATGCTTGAAGAACATACTACTCAATAGCCAGAGAAAGCATCGACAGGACTCAAAAGAACACAAAACAATGTCCTGATATTTCCCTCCAGAAATGTACAGAGTCTAGACAATTGAGGAAGTAAGGTTGGAAGAATAAGTAAATTAAAAAAAAAAGAATCCTACCATAAAGAGCAAGGAACACCTGAGACACAAGCCCAGAGGTACAAAATAACTCTAGAATATTTAATAGGATAATGATACAATAGGATATAAGATATATATTTGAAGAGGACTTCAAATGATATAATATATAAGATATATATATATATATATATATATATATATATATATATATATATATATATATATTTGAAGTGGGCTTCAAATGAATTAACAACGGGTTCTCCACAGAAATGAGCCAAGGAGCCACCCGCACCACTGAAGGCACAGGTCCCACCCCCGCTAATAACTGGTTCACAGAACTAAACCTAAAATTAGGTACCAGGTTCTATCGAACCGGTGCAAACCAGCTGAATCTCACCACTGGATATAATAAGTTTAGGTTCCTCTATGCTCATCTGGGACTTCATCTTGCCCTGGTGCACAGCCTCTTCCTGAGGGCAGCCACCCCTGGCCAGATCCCATCCCCAGTATCCACAGGCCTCTCTGTCTGTCTCTCTATGCCAATCTCGCCCAGAAAAATTACTCACTCTGAACTTTTTCTTGGATTTCCCAATCAGGATTCATCTGGGCATGTTTTCTAGTTCTCTTGGAAGGAGATTTTGAGTGGGAACTAACTGTTCTTCTTGCTACTACTCCATCTTCTTGGGCCTCACTTATTTAACAGAAAGTGCTGGAAAATCTGAAAATCAGACTGGCAAAAATTAGGTTCATAGTATCGCCATACTGCACAATTTATAATATGAAAGATCACATCATAAACAAATTACAGGAACAAGGAAGAAAGTTCTCATCAGATACATGGCTAGGGAAAATACTCATGACCAACCAAGTAACAAAGAGGATCACAAGAAATAAAATTGGTAATTTTGATTGCATAAAATTAAAACATTCTAGCACAGACTACCCCAACAATACCAATACCACTACTATATCCCATAGAAATAAAATCACTCTATGAATTATTTCCAACTTATTCTGCATAGAGCTTGTTGCACACAGTCGTTTGCATATTGTCTCCCCCATTAGATTGTGAACTCATTGAGGGCAGGGATTGTCTTTTACTTTTCTTTGTATTCCCAGTGCCTGGTATATTGTATTTATTGCTTAATAAATGTTTATTGACTAACCGGGGAAGAGGAAATGGGCTCTTGTACAAAAATATTTATAGTCACTCTTTCTGTAGTGATATAGAACTGGAAGCCAAAGGGATGCCCATCTACTGGAGAATGTATGAACAAGTTATGGCATATAAATATATATTAATTAGAATACCTAGAATACCATTATGCCTTAAGAAATGATAAAAGATTTCAGAGACACCTAGGTAACTCCATATGAATTAGTGAAGTATGCAAAACAAGGAAAATAATTTATGCAATAACAACAAAATTTAGAGACAAACAACTTTGAAAGACTTAAAACAATGCAATGACCCACCGTGATTCCAGAGCACTAATGATGGACTAGGCTATTCACCTCATGACAGAGAGGTGACAGATTCAAGATTTAGAAAGAGAAATACATTTTTGGGAACAGACAATATTGGCATTTATTTTGCTTGACTATTCATACTTTGTTACAGAATTTCCTTTTCCTTATGAATTGGAAGTAAGGATGTAAAAGGAAGAGGAAAAAATTGCTTGGTAATTGAAAGAATAAGGCAGTTGCTTGGAGAATCCAGAATCCTGGTCAGTCAAGAGATATCTGGACTTTTTTGGATTGCTGATAAACAGTCAGCCTGATGAGCTTTACCATCGTCTTCCTGAAAGGGAACTTCTAGCCAATACAATATAACCTAACACTGTATTTTTTTATCATGAAACAAATTTTATTGTTATCCATATCCAAAAAATGTATTTTTTTTTATTCTGCATCCAGAATCTACCCCTTCTTTTTTAAATATTTAATTTATTTATTTTCAGTTTTTAACATTCATTTCCGTAAGTTTTAAATTTTCTCCCCCTCCTTCCCCCCTCTCTCCCCAAGACAGCATGCAATCCCATATGTGCTCTACACATCCATTCCTATTATACACATTTTCACATCAGTCATGTTGCATAGAAGAATTATAATGAATGGGAGAAACCATGAGAAAGAAAACAAAACAAAAGAGAAAAGAGTTCTGCTTCACTTTGCATGCCAACTCCGTAGTTCTTTCTCTGGGTATGGATGGCATTTTCCACCTTTGGGAAAGTTTCAGGTCCTTGAATTGCTGAGAAGGGCTAAGTCTATCAAAATCAGTCCTCGCACACTGTGGTTGTTACTGTGTACAATATTCTCCTGGTTCTGCTCACTTCATTCAGCATTAGTTCATATAAGTCTTTCCAGGTTATTATGAAATTCGCCTGCTCATCATTTCTTATAGCACAACAGTATTCCATTACACTCATATACCACAACTTGTTTAACTATTCCCCAGTTGATGGGCATCCCCTTGATTTCCAGTTCTTGGACACCACAAAAAGAGTTGCTATAGTTATTTTTGTACATGTGGGTGTTTTTCCCATTTTTATGATCTCTTTGGGATACAGCCCTAGAAGTGATATTGCAGGGTCAAAGGGTACACACATTTTTATAGCCCTTTGGGCATAGTTCTAAATTGCTCTCCAGAATGGATGGATAAGCTCACAGCTCCACCAATAGTGAATTAGTGTTCCAACTCTCCCACATCTTCTCCAACATTTATCATTTTCCTGTTTTGTCATGTTAACCAATCTGATAGGTGTGATGTGGTACCTCAGAGTTGTTTTGATTTGCATCTCTCTATTAAATAGTGATTTAAAGCATTTTTTCATATGACTATAAATAGTTTCAATTTCTCTGAAAACTGCCTGTTCATATCCTTTGACCATTTATCAATTGGGGAATGACTTGTATTCTTGTAAGTTTGACTCAGTTCTCTATATATTTTAGAAATGAGGCCTTTATCAGAGACATTAGTTGTAAAAATTCTTTCCCAGTTTTCTGTTTCCCTCCTAATCTTGGTTGCATTGGCTTTGTTTGTGCAAAAACTTTTCAATTTAATGTAATCAAATTATCCATTTTGCATTTCATAATGTTCTCTATGTCTTGTTTGGTCATAAATTCCTCCATTCCCCATAAATCTGATAGACAAACCCAAAGACCCCAGCTCCTGGCATAAGAACTCACTGTTTGACAAAAACTGCTGGGAAAACTGGAAAATAATATGGCAGAAGCTGAGCATAGACCAACATCTAACACTGTATTTTTAGGGATGATTGTGAATTCAAACAACTTGTCAATGTTTCATTGGGTCTAGAATAAGAGATAAAAAGATTTGTCCAACAGGGATTTTCCTAGCAGATTTTCCCAGCTATGAGGACCAGAAAGAGAGCAGTTAGTGAGGAAGCAGCTACATGTGGGGCAAATATTCCTGAATGGACCAATGACATTAGTCCTACAGTCCAAAGTAATGAGTTGTCCAAAGTACATGGTTTTCCCTCCTCTATGTGCCTCTTTCACAGTTTTCTGTAAGTATGTGCCTACTCTCCCACTCAGATACTGAGTACATTGGTGGAAAAGTTTATATGTGCCTTGTGTTACATTGACCATCCCTGTACTTACTTGTATTGAATAATCATGATTATTAATAATTGTTGCTTTTATCATGTTAAGTAAATGTTAAAGAGGGAAAGAAAGAAAAAGAAACAAAAGAAGGAAGGAAGGAAGAGAGAGGGAAGGAGGAAGGAAGGGAGGAAGAGAGGAAGGAAGGAGGAAGGAAGGAAGGAGGAAGGAAGGAAGGAAGGAAGGAGGAAGGAAGGAAGGAAGGAAGGAAGGAAGGAAGGAAGGAAGGAAGGAAGGAGGGAAGGAGGAAGGAAGGAAGAAGGAAGGAAGGAAGGAAAGAAGGAGGGAAGGAGGAAGGAAGAAAGGAAGAAAGGAGGGAAGAAAGGAGGAAGGAAGGAAGGAGGAAGGAAGGAAGGAAGGAAGGAAGGAAGGAAGGAAGGAAGGAAGGAAGGAAGGAAGAGAGAGGGAAGGAGGAAGGAAGGAAGGAGGAAAGAAGGAAGGAGGAAGGAAGGAAGGAAGGAAGGAGGGAAGGAGGAAGGAAGGAAGGAAGGAAGGAAGGAGGGAAGGAGGAAGGAAGGAAGGAAGGAAGGAAGGAAGGAAGGAAGGAAGGAAGGAAGGAAGGAAGGAAGGAAGGAAGGAAGGAAGGAAGGAAGGAAGAAAGGAGGAAGGAAGGAAGGAAGAAAAAGAAACCCATCTAACCAGGTTAACATCAGAGTTCCGGGGCTAAGTAAAACAGGTTCATAAATGTTAACAGAATATTTCCATTGAAACTAAAGGCAGTATAAACTTTAAGTAACTATGTAACATTTCTTGTTTTCTTCTGTCTTTTTCTTTTTTTAACTGCTCAACTGCTTTTAATTTAATTAACTCTGAGGGAGAGCTATGCTCTGGGAAATTGTACCTTGTTAGCAGTGAAAATTGTTAGGAGTTGTCTCCATTTACAGAAAATTGGGCTGAGATTTAGCTTCTGTTGCACTGAGCATCCACCTTTTAGCTTAACCTCTGAGCAGAGGTGCACAAGACCCTGATGAAAAGTAAGTCTTGATCTTCCTTGGGGTTAAGAGTCATGGTCCTCAGGAGCAAATCCTGGTGTTCCATTCCAAGCTACGCAATAGAGGCAGCGAAACACAAACAACATAAACATTCTTGGAGTGATGCTGGAAAGACTATAATGTACCACACAAGCAGCTTTTCTAATTCCCAAATCTGGTATGCATTCATCACTCAAAACTAACAATACATGAGTGCCAAAACCTACATTGTTTTCTATGCTGATTTATACTGTGGTTTGGGGGGAGAGGATAGGGGAAAGGCTGGGGGCGGGGAGGCGGGTGGAGAGTGGCGAGACAGACTGAGTGACAGAGAAAAATAGAAAGCGCTCACACTTAAATTTTTATACTAAATGTTTAATTCAAATGCAATGTTCTCTCTGACTTAGTGAAAATCAGATTATTTCAAGCTGTCTTAGAAGAACTATAGTAGCATTATCATAAGCACACCACTGTAAGGCTCAACATGGAAGCAGGGAATTAAAGGGACCACACAGTTACCATAATGTAACCCACCGACCATCCTAATCCTCCAACACAAGGATTTTGACCTCACACGGACCAGATCCCAATCTGGTAGCTTGACCCTTTAGCTCCTTGACCCAAACATGGATAAGTTGAAGAAAGGCTCCAAAACTGTATCTAGGGTATTCCCAAATGTGAGTGACAAGGTCCCCAAATCTTTTATAGGAATATATTGTCCAATATAGCTATTGAGTATGACAGCCCCATTTCACCCACCACAGAAAATATACATCACAGAAAATGCCAGAGTGCATGGTAGAAGGTTAAAGTACCCAAATAGTCCCTTAAGTCTCCCATAGTAAGAAACAGAACTTGAGATTGCTGTTGGGACAACTCCTTGTCATTCTAGCAAGTACTTCTATTCTATGTTGTCATCTAAAGTCTCTTCATGACTTGTGCTACCATCCTGTGGTTTAGACTCCTACCTGGAAAGATAAATATTCTTTGGCATTTGTTGAACAAGCAAAACCATTCTTGTAGGATCCTTATAGTTTTAGTAAGTCTGCCTCCTGGAATAATATATTCCAAGTACTCCTCTCCTTTATGGCATAGCTGCTAAATCACATGTGACCCTGACTATGGCTCCTTGGAACATGAATTCTTTCTTTCTGGCTGCTTGCAATATTTTTTTCTTTGACCTGGAAACTCTGGATTTGGGCTACAATGTTATTGGGACTTTCAGTTACAATGTTTCTTTCAGGAGGTGACCGATGAACTCTTTCTTTGTCCACTTTACCTTCTGGTTTGAAGAGATTCGGAAGTTTTCTTTTAAGATTTCTGTTAATGGGATCTATAGGTCCATTTTTTGGGATATAGTGTTCAGATAGTCCAATGATTCTTAAAATTTTTTCTTTAGTCTGTTTTCCAGGTGAGTTGTTTTGCTGTGAGATACCTTGCATTTTCTTCTATTTTTAAGCCTTTTGACTTCGTTTTGATATTCCTTGTTTTCTCACAGAGTCATTGGCCTCTGTTTGGTTCATTCTCATTTTCAAGGTGTTTGTTGTTTGGGAAAGGTTTTGCACCTCTTGTACCAAACTGTTAATTTCCTTTCCAATTCTTTCTTTCACACCTCTCACTTTTTTCCATTTTCTTCCCTCAAGCACTCTCATTTCATTTACAAATATATTTTAACACTTTAAAAAAAACTCTTGCCTTATCCCTCCCTGCAATTCTAGTTGAATTTTTGCCACTAAACCCCATTAAGAAGAGTTCATATTTCGGGTACCTTCTATTATATTTTCTAATACTTGCTCCCGTGGTTACTTCTAACTTATTAGCATCATAATTCAACTTGTTGGGGTTTCCTAGAAGGTAATTCTCAACTTGGAGTGCTTGGTCATCTGCTAGCCTGCTCTTTTCATACCTAGATTGTAAACTTCTCAAGGACAGTGGCTTCTCTTGTTGCTCTCGTTAACTTACATAGGAGATCACTAATAAATACTTGTTTAGTTGGTTCTTTGGATTCAACTATATGCATAAAGTTCTTTCCTGCTGCTTAGAGAAAGCACCCATTTGTCCACTGAGTAGAACTAATTCTATTCAACTAATAGGAAATATTTGCCTGACAGGTTTTAAAGGCACACATAGGCACACGAAGAAAAATGAAGAAATGTCCTTGGATGGAACTGGTAAGAAGCATAAAATCATCAAATTGCAAATTGTTAACATCAAGTTGAATAAGATGCCTTCATGTTTATGATGCAAGTGTGTCTCAAAGGATCATGGATTTAGGTCTGGAAGGGACCCTCCAGCAGCTCATTTATTTTATAGTTGAGGAAACTGTGTCCCAGAGAGGGTGGCACAGTGACAGAAAGAGGATTTGAACTCAGATTCTCTGATTTCAAGTCCAGCCTTCTTCCCACTACAGGTCTGACAAAAAGACGCAGTGCCACATTTCCCCAAATTAAAGAATATGAGCAGTCTTTCAACTGGACTAACTAAATAAGAATAAGAGCTCTGTAGACCACTTAAATCATGATTAGTGTGGAATGTTTGGTCTGGTTGGGGGGGGCGTGGTAGATGAGGTACAGTCAAGAATTTCATCATCATGACTCACTGTATCTAGAATGATGTCAGCTTCTGAGAATTGTCATTTAGGAGAAAATGCCTGCAATAAAGCCCATTGGCTTTGCAAGAAAAGTACTCATCACTTTTTTTAAGGGAGGGGGAATTAAAAAGTGACACAATTATATAGATAACGAAAATAGTGAAGAAAGATGATATTATTTGTTGGAGGTGAAAGGGGACCCAAACAGAGAAAACTGAAGTGTTCCTTGGTAGGTGCTGCTATCAGTTAACTATGATTGAGCTCCCCTTGTTTGCAGAGAATTCCCCTGGGGTCCACAAAGGATAACAAGCAAGTGATCTCTGTTTCTGGTCTGGTGTGTAGCTCTTCATTAATAATATGCTGCTACACTTAAGTTCCCCATGAAGCTTTCCTTTGCTCTTTGGACCTTGTGGGATTCCAATAAGTCAGCAAGCATTTATTGTGTCATTAAAAGTACTGCTTTATTTCCCAAGTGCAACCCAGTTTGCATTTCTCCTCATGTTCCAAAAGATGTCATTTATACTAATAGCTAGCATTTATATACCACTTTCATAGGGACCTGATCACGCAGTGCTTAGAGCACTGGGCCTGGAGTCAGGAAAGACTTGAATTTAAATCCTTCCTCCGACACATTCTAGTTATATGATCCTGGGCAAGTCATTTAACCTATGTTTGCTTTAGTTTCCTCAGTTGTAAAATAGGGATGATAATTGTACCTACCTCCTAAGGATGTTGTAACGGTCAAATGAGATAGTATTTGTAAAAAATTCTTAGCCCAGTACCTGGCACATAGTAGGTACTATGTAAAGTGTTATTCTTCATTATAAGATTTGCAAAGTATTTTTACAAATATCAACTCATTTCATCCTTACAACAACCCCCTGGCAAGTGCTATTATCATCCCCATTTTAATGATGAAAAAACTGAGGCAGAGAGAGGTTGAGTAACTTACCCAGGGTCATACACCTAACAAGTGTTTGATGCCAGATTTAAACACAGGTTTTCCTGACTCCAGGGTCAGCACTGTGCCACCTAGCTGACTCATCAAAGAGATGGAAAAGGAAAAGGACTGTTTCTGGATCAAATTTGAGGGATAACAGATAGACAAACCTTGAACTGCATTCATACCCACACAATGTCGAGAGACCTACAGGAAGGCAAGATGAGTGGATCCTCTGGGGAGGATTTTTAGAAGAAAATAAGCATAATGGAAAAGCATGGATGGGTGGTTATCTACACTCTTGGAATGGATATCCATAGGAATGAAAGTGCTGCTTTATCAAAGTTCTCTACCTTGTCTAATCTAAAAAAATCTCTCTGCTTATAATCTAGAAAGTAAAATGAAACTAACATATCTGTTTTAAAAAACCTTAAAGCCACATACAAACAATACACAAAAAATGCAAATTATTACAGAGCAAACTAGGTCTTAAGATATACCAAGTTCATGCTGAGATGAAGAGATGATAAACATAACAAAGAAAAGTCATCAATTATAAGATATTGGTCTGTTTAAAAATAAGCCATATTTAAAAAGGAGCAAGATATGGTTGCTGGAGCAATGGCCAAGGAATCATGAGACTTGGGTTTGAAGCCAGATTCTACTGGAGGACTTGCCTTTTGGCCTTTATCCTTTGACTCCCCATTTCCTCAACTGTGATATGAGACTAATAATAGCTCCCCCAAAATAGCTCCCTCCAAAGTGCAAGTGGCCAGAGTCATTGACATATACATGAGCTATTTGAGGATCTCAGATAAAAAAAAAACATCATTACTTCCATTATTGAGAAAGCTAGAAAAGCAATGGCCTTTTAGCTAAGATTTTCTTTTTTTAAAAAAATTATGAAGAAATTTCATTCATGGAAAAACAAACAACATGGATTTTCTCTTATTTAGAAACAACCTGTTTGAGAGGTCAGAAAGCAAGGAGAAGAGACAAAGATCAAAATGTCTGGATGGCCAGAGAACTCAGCATGCCAAGGTCTAGGTCAAGAAACCACAAGCCCTGAATTGACAGTCTTCTAAATTTGTGTCATAAACAATCATTGTAGTTTAAGCATGTCACAAGCAGTATTTTTTTAGAGTATGTTTACATTTTGCTTTGGAAAACAGCAGTCCTCCCCAGATAACCCAAAAGAATGACTTAAACCATCTGCTCAGTCTACTTACTGATGCGAAGAGAAAGGAATAAGGATGGAATCAAGACCATTTATAGTAGCTGCATGCTATGAAGTTGTTGTTTCTTGCTGTCATTTATTGGCTTATGAGTATTTTATCCCAGAACAACTATTGTGGATATATATTGTCTATGAGAATTTTACAGTCATGTCTACTTCCTAGGGCCTAGTTTTCCTTGCATATAGTCAACCTTTTTCAAGTGACAAGTTAGATCAAGGAACTCAGTTCCTTTTTGTGTGATTCAGAAACACATTTAAAGGCATCTCTTTCTTCCTTCCATTGTTGATAAGGTAACACACCCAGAAAAGTGTTAGTGCAAAAACAGTTGTAAAACAAATGCTAAGTAAAGCAACTCTGTGGCTCTACCTCACACAGATTCAATTGGCAAAGATGACAGAAAGAGAAAATGACAGATGATATAGGGACTGCGGAAAACTAGGCACATTGACATATTCTTAGTTGAGCTGTGAATTGGTCCAACCATTCTGGAAAGCAATTTGGAACTATAACACAAAAGTTACTAAACTGTCCATACCCTTTTATCTGGAAATTCCACTACTAGGTCTATAACCTAAAGAGATCAAAGAAAATGGAAAGAGTACTATATGTACAAAAATATTTATAGCAGCTCTTTTTGTAGTGGCAAAAAATTGAAAACTAATAGGGTATCCATCAAGTGAAGACTGAATGAACAAATTATGGTATAGAAATGTACTGGAATACTATTGTGATAGAGGAAATGAAGAGGATGATTTCAGAAAAAAATCAAAGAAGACTTATGTAAATTGAAGTAAACAGAACCAGAATGGCAAATTATACTGTAACATCAATATGGGGTTGGGTGAGGGTTAGAATAATTCTGAAAGACTTCAGAACTCTAATCAATGCAATAATCAACCAAAAGATTGGTAATGAATAATGCTGCCCAGCTCCTAAAAGAAAGCTGAGGGAATAGTATGCAGAATGAGTCACATATTTTTGAATGTGATTAATGTGGAATTTTATTTTACTTGACTACATTTACATGTTGCATGAGTTTTGTAGTTATTTTTCTGGATCAGGATATAAGGGGTTGTATCAGTAATTAAGGTGGGCTTTTGGCACTTATTTAATCAAGTGCCCTTGAAGAGTTTGACCTTTGTTTCTTTGATTAAATTAGGAGTCTTTGATGACCTCCTTGCCTCAAGGGAAAGCCTAGTTTACATGGATTTGAGTCACATATTTGTGACGTCAGAAGCTTTTAGGCCACATGATCCTGAACAAGATATATAAACCCAGAGGTTGGTGTTCTCCCTTGGGGTTCTCAGTCACTGGAAGGGTGGCAGGTGACTCTGGGCAAGCTGTTGTTAAGCACTCCCCAGCTTGTCAACCCAGATGTTGATGCTTTCCTAGTAACCATGAATCTGTGTTTGGCCTGTTTATATTGTGTATGTTTATAATTTGTTTATACTTGCTCTGAAGTTCAGGTTGCTGGCTTTTCCTCCTGAACTAAGTGAATAATATTTGTATGTTGGATTAAAGTAAAATTGTTAACCCTTTAAAGTTACTTTCCTTAGTAAAGCAGATCAAAAGACCCTGTGTTGGCGGCCTTCTGTGTGCTGGTTGTTGTTGGTTTTACACAGCCACAGCAGCTGCTAGCTGAATTGTTGTTACAGGGGTGGAGAATTATGAGGAAGAAAAATAAATGCTTGATAATTGGGGGAAAAATTAGAATCACAGATTAAAAGCTAGTAAGAAATTTATAATCTAAAAGAAAAGTCTCTATAGCACACTCAATTATTCAATAAATTTAATAGAGACTGTACTAGATGAGCTCTGAAGTTTGATTCCAACTATTAGGTTCTTTGTTTCTAAGTATTTACTGAGCTCCCATGATATGCCCAAAATTTTTCTAGGAGCTGGAAAGAATGCAAAAGAAACACGTTGTGATACCAGACCTCAAGTTTAAAGTCAACAGACTGAGGTTCAAATCTCAGCTCTATTACTTACTTCTTATGTGATCATGTATTGGCAAGTCACTTAAAACTCTCTGGGCCTCAGTTTCTACATCTATAAAATAAGGGATAGCAAGAAGGGTTGGGAACTAAATTACTTTCTAGCTCTAAATCTGTGGTTCTATGTTTAGGGATAAGAGTGGTCCCCATGTGTGTAGAGAGGCCAACCTGTGGTAAGGACTGTCATTGTGTGGCTCCCAGGAAGCAGAATAGACATCTCTAGCCTCTTCTTTCCCTTCTGCAAAGGAAAGTTTCGTTCCTGCCAGGAAGGGAAACAGGAAATTAGGGAAGGAGGCCACTCTGCTATACTCAGAGAGAGACGATACCAGGCTAAAATTCTATCTCTCTGTTCCCTCATATATTATTTGTCTAGGGAATATGATCAGGTTCATGCTAATTTTTTAATTTGCTTTGTCATTTCTGGGGGTGAAGGGGATCCCTTCTATAAGCTCTGTATCCAAGGCTTGATCTCTTTCTCACCAAATACCAGTTCCTCAACGAAAACTCATAGAGAATAGCAAATAAACTCATTTATTGATTTCATAGTGAAACAGAAATAGGAGGAGATATAAATAGGAAAATCCATAACAGACAATACTGAATGAAAGAGCTATTCCATTGGAAATGAGATAACTTAGATCAACCCAAAGAGAGTATTCTGGATCTCACCCGAGGGGAAAATACCCACAGTCTCTAGGGTAGAAGGCTGGGGATAGGGACATGGTAGAAACTACTGGCTCCTTTCATGTTTTCCTAGTCTTTTCTTTCTACAACCTAAAGTGGAGTTGGCCTGTTCCATCTTCCTTCTTGAAGCTGGAAGCCAGAAATACCGAAGCAACCTGATGGTTGAAGGGTCCCAAAGAAGACTTGAAACTTGAGGAATCCCAGAGAAGATTGGCCTCAAAGAGTACTAAAGTGTACTGGTGAAGTTGGAGCTCTCTCCCTTCTTGCCAATTCTGCCCCACCTCTCTTGCAGGGCAATTCATTCATCTTGACCAAAAAGTCCCATACCAGTGGGCCTTGGGATAGGGACTATATGTGAATATGGCTTAAAATATCTGTAGGACGGCTTCCTGAAATAAATGGGACTTGAGTTGGACCTTGAAGAATGGGTAGCATTTGGACAGGTAGAGAGAAGAAACAAGAGCATTCCAGGTGAGGGACAGAGGGAAGGAGTGGGGAATAATATAAGCATCAGTACTCTACAGAGTGAGACAAACTTCTTTAATGTAAGCATGTTGAATTCCCATAATGCCAAGGATCACATTCCCCAGTGGGAAATTCCACAGTGTTCTGTTCCATCGCTGACAAGTGAATGTTTTTGTGAGTGCTAATTCTGATGCTTAGCATTCACTTGAACAAGTGGATCTGTTACATCATCCCTCCCTCCCATTTGATATATAAGTTAATCAACAAGAGCTAGCTAGCTAGCTAGCTAGCTATTAAGAGCTAGACATTGCTAGTCTGGGACCACCCCAAAGCAAAGGGTCAAGAGTACAAATGGGGAATTCTCTGACTCACATGTGCTCTTTTAGAGAGGCTAACATACAAGAATAAATTGGGAGATGAATCTATTTTTAAAAATGGAGAATTCAAACTTATACATTCTTCCTCTTTGGCTTAAATTTTTGCCAGAGTGGATAGATGGGTTTGTCTGGGCCTTTCTGAGACTTCTCAGCATTCCAAAATACCTCCAATGGCTTTAGAATGCCAGGAATGTGCCCAAGCTTGGTTTTAGAATTTTAGACTTGCATTTGCTAACTCAATTAAATATCGTTTTGCCAAACACAAGAGCTTGACAAGCAACTCCACTTCAAATCATGTAGCTGAAAGAGTGAGACCCAAGTTGTGAATTTGAGTACAGGGTGACCCATTTAAAATGACTCTCTTTAAGGCCATCATACCTGACCCTGAAATCACTATGCAGTATTTTCTTAAAGCAAAGTTCTAAAAAGTTCTTTATCTCTCAAAAACCAAGGTGACTGGAAATGAATTAAACATGTTGAAATCTGAATGTCACAAAAATTTATTTTTGAAACCATGTTTTTCTGGCCTCTCCATATGTGATGCTCATTCCTGATTCCTTGACTTTACACATGCTGCCCTCCTCCCCTATTTGGAATGCCCTCCCCTCCCCTCTCCAGGCCCTTATCAAAGATTCCTCTTTTTGTAAAATCTTCCCTTAGGCCCACAGAGCTCTCCCTTCTGAATCCACATAGTATTTAGAGGCTATGCCACACACTCAAGCATTTCTATACTCTCTCGTGCTCTGATTATTTCATGTGTTTTAATCTCATGGTCACAAGACTGAAGGCAGGCAGCTGCTTTTTACATAGCCTCCACCCTTGCTCTTGAGCAAAACAATCAAACAACCAAACAGGAAAAAAACCAACCCCACTTGCAACAGGCTCATATGAGGTATGAAATTAATAACTGCTGATTTATTAAATGATAAATGTGTCAGCCTTTCAAAAGTATACCCGAAGCTGAAATTGCCTATAAAGAAAAGACAAAGTTCCCCCACCCCCGACTATTTTTTTTAAGCCTGGGTCTTAAGCTCAACCAAGGCTGGGAGAGCAAGGGCAACTCATAAGAGCTATCCAAATACTGATGTACAGTGGCATTTTGACCTTTATCTTCTTCATTTCTAACCTGGGCTTCTTCACCCCTCCTTAGGTAGTCTGGTGCCCTGCTCCCCACTCACCAAATTAATGCTAGACTTCATGTAGACACCCAATCAGCAAGAGATCTGCTGGCTTCAGCCTGCCCATAGCCAACTATCCCCAGCTCCCCTACCGGTTCTTTAAAAAACTGAGTTGAGGATGAATTGAGGTCATGTGGTACAATGGGAGAAGCCTAGCACTCAGTCAGAGGACCTGCATTCAATTCTGTCTTTGTCCCTTACTACCTATATGACCTTGGGCACTAAAGTTCCCTTAGTTTCAGTACTCATCTGTAGAATGGACAGCTGAAGCTAGATGCCCTCTGAGATTTCTTCTGTCTAGGCTTGTAATTTGTATGGTAAAATTTTAGCTGATTTGTGAATCTGAGGTCCATGATGCCTATATTGGGTCATCAGAAGGTTGAATGAAGGACTAGGCTCATTAATTAATCATCACTAAATGCAAAGACTATGGGAGGCAAGTAGTCTGAACCTATGGACCATGTCCACATTCTAAAATCTATGAAGGGACTTGTTTAGTGTTTTAAGTTATTGCATAGTTTCATAATTTTAAGATTATGTGATTTCATCCACAAAAATAACAAAGCAAGATAATGGGACTTTGGACTAGAAATCCTATTCAATCTTTCACTGAAAAAGGATTGGATATAGGGCTAGAGTATGATTAGATATCAGTTCATCTTTACAAACCATAAAGGATCTGGAAATTTTGTGAATGAATGAAAAGGTATTTACTAAGTGTTTACTATATGCAAAACCTTATACTAAGTGTTAGAGATACAAAGAGATATAGCATCCAGGGATCTGGCAACTATAGAAGTGACCCTTAAGCCACTTAGGAGGCATTTAGGTCAACCCATACTTGAACAGAAACTCTATATCACGGGTGGGGAACCTGTGGCCTCGAGGCCACAGGTTCCCCACCCCTGCTCCACACAACTTAAACTCCTTGAGGAAGGAACGGTTTTGGTTTTGGTTTTGGTTTTGGTCTTGGTCTTATATCCCCAGTGTCCCAGAAACAGCACCTCGGATGTAATAAATGCATGTTGATTGATTGATCAACCAATCAGCTGAACAATCAACCTTTAATAGGCAGTTACTACTGTGAAGCACTGTGCTAAGTGCTGGTTGATGCCAAAAAGCGGTTATCTAGTCTTTGCCTGAAGACTCTAATGAGGGAAATCTATCAAGAACTGGGAAATCCTATTCCACTTTTGGACAGATCTACTGCTAGGAGGTTGTGTTGTTTTTTCTTATATCAAGTCACATTTGCCTCTCTGCAACTTCTCCTCATTGCTCCTAGTTCTAGCTTTTGTGTCCAAGCATAATAAGTCAAATATCTCTTCTATGTGACAATCCTAAAAATACTTCAATCCAGCTCCCTAAGTCTTCTCCTACTCAGGCTCAACCTCCCAGTTGTTTCAACAAATCCTTATATGGATTTATATTCTTATATCCTTCGACATCATGGCTACCCTCGTAAGTTGAACTCAGTTATGATTAAGGTGCAGGGCATCCTGGGAATTGTACTCCATAACACTGAAGTGTAACACTGAAAGCATGAGCTTTCTCCCCTCCCCACCCCACCCCAAGCCCACCATAGCACACTCCCCTATTGCGCTTCTTGATTCTCCAAATTTCTATCTACCCACCCCATCCCACATCAATCTACCACATCCCCTAAGCTTCCTTGCCTGACTCAAGGTGAGAGTCTTCCCCTGGTCAGTTGATGTTGTACCTACGTTTTAGGGCCAATTGGCCAGTTTACTGAACTTTAGCTACATTCTTTTATTCTGCAGTTGAGAGAGATGACTGCCACTGTACCTTTCCCTTCTCCATACCCCTCTATCACTTTCTATTTCCTCCTGGGCTTTAAAGGACATTCTGAGCCTAAACCTCTGGGCTGTGGTCTGCCCCTCCCCCAGTGCAACTGTACCCAGTCAGGGACAACTGAACTTTGCATCTGCATTGTTATGAGACATAGGCCAACTAAAATTGAATCCCGAGCATTTCTCCCTCCTCCTCCTTTATTTTGCTGGGTTCCCCCACCAATAGTAACCTCCCTGACAATGGCCTCAGGCATATTGGGGGACTCTGTTTACTCTACCAAAGGAATAGGCTCCACCTTTTCTTTGCCTATACAATTTTGTGTCCTAAAAAGATTTCACTTCTTCACTTACCCCATCTCCTCCCCATGCCTTGGGCACTAGAAGTACAACAAGTCTTTAGATGTGGTCTTACCAGAGCAGAGTTCAACCACATCATCACCTCCCTAGTCACCAGATCCCTGGATTCTATGTCTCTTAGTATCTCTAACATTTAACATAGTGCTTTTCATATAGTAAGCACTTTTTATACTTTTTCACACATTCATTCACAAAACTTCCAGATCCTTTATGGTTCATAGAGATGAATTGATATGTAACCATATTCTAGCAGCCATATACCCAGTTCTTTTCCAGTGAGTGATTGAATTGAATTTCCACTCAAAAATCTCATTATCTTGCTTTGTTATTTTTGTGGATGAAAAGCTTTCTTTGAGTTAATATTTTATTTTCTCCTAATTACATGTAAAAACAATTTTAATGTTCATTTAAAAAAAAATTTGAGCTTCAAAATCTCTCCATCCCTCCTTCCTCTGCCTCTCTCATTGAGAAGGCAAGCAATTTGATATAGGTTATATGTGTACAGTCATGCAAAACATATTTCCATGTTAGTCATGTTGAGAAAAAAACAAGAAAAATAAAAAAATAAAGAAAAAGTATCCTTTGATCTGGATTCAGATTCCATCACTTCTTTCTCTGGAGATGGATAGTATTTTTCATCATAAATCCTTTAGAATTGTCTTAGATCACTGTTTTGCTGAGAATGGCTGTTATTCACAGTTGATCGTCATACAACATTGCTGTTACTGTATACAGTATTCTCCTGGTCCTGCTCATTTCACTTCGTATCAGTTCATGTAAGTCTTCCCAGGTTTTTCTGAGAGCATCCTTCTCATTTTTTCTTATACACAATAGTATTCCATCACAGTCATTCACAACAACTTGTTCAGCCATTCCCCAATTGACGGACATCCCCTCAACTTCCAATTCTTTGCTGCCACTAAAGGAACTGCTATAAATATTTTTGTATGTATAGGTCCTTTTCCTTTTTGTTTTTTAGTTCTTTGGGATACAGACCTAGCGGCAGTATTGCTTGGTCAAAGGATATGCATCATTTTATAGCCCTTTGGGCATAGCTCCAAATTCCTCTACAGAATGATTGAATCAGTATACCACCTTACCAGCAGAGTATTGGCATCTCAAATTTCCCATGTACCCTCCAAAATTTGTCATTTCCCTTTTCTGTAGTATTAGCCAATCTGATAGGTGTGGGTAAAAGCTCTCTTTGAATAATACATCTTCTCAGCCTTCTACCCCCTATGTAGTACCCTTTTCACAAATGTGGACATTAGTGAAATTTTTTATTTCTCTTTCATTTCATTATCAGTGAATAAACATTTATTAAGTGCTTACTATGTGCCAGGCACTGGGCTAAGTGCTGGGGATACAAAAAGAGGCAAAAAAAGTCCTTTCCTTCAAAGAGTTCACAAACTAATAGGGGAGATAACAAGTAAAAAAATACTTATAAACAAGCTATATACAGGAAAAATGTTCAGCCAGGTCAGACTCTTTCATAGCACACCAATTTTGTCCATGGCTTTTCTTGGCAAGGATACTGGAGTGATTTGCCATTTCCTTCTGTAGTGGATTAAGGTAAACAGAGGTTATGCGACTTGCCCAGGGTCACATGACTAGTAAACTTCTGAGGCAAGATTTGAACTCAGGTCTTCCTGATTCCAGGGCCAGTGCTTTATCCACTGAGCAACCTAGCTGCCTCCTATAGGAAAAATAAGACATAATTAAAAGAGGGAAGGCACTAGAATTAAGAGGAGTTTGGGGAGGTTCCTATAGAAAATAAGATTTTATCTGGGACCAGGGGAGCCAGTAAATGGAGATGAGAAGGAGGGTATTCCAGGTATGAAGGACAGCCAGAGAAAATGTTCAAGTCCAGAAATGGAGTATCTTGTTTCGGCAACAGCCAGAAAGTCAGTGTCACTGTTAGATCAAAGAGTACATAAGAGAATAAGATCTAAGAAGGTAAGGGGGGCGGGGTAAGGTAATGGTTACAAAAGACTGAATACCAGAAGGTCTTGTATTTTATCCTAGAAGGTGATAGGAGATGGAATTTATCAAGTAGTGGGGTGATATGGTTGTCTTTTAAAAAAATACCCTTTTTCATTCTTGATTTGAAGCTGGATTCGGATCAGCTAACTCTATTACTGGCTCCTGGTGAATTTGGGATAAATCACTCCATGTCTCTGCATCTCAGCTGTCTAATCTATAAGACAAGAGGATTAAACTAAATGATCCCCAAGGTCCCCTCTAACTTGAAATCCTACGATCATATGCTTATGGATTCTTTAAAAAGGAACGATTTGTGAAAGCTAGAAAGGTTCAAATACTTTAAAATCCTTAGATACTAAGATTTTGCTATATTAAGAGAATTTCAATCAACAGTGACAAAATATTCTAGCAAATAGGGAAACCAAGTGGTACAATGTCCTGGAGTCAGGAAGATTCATCTTCCTGAGTTCAAATCTGGCCTCAGATTCTTACTAGCTGTGTGACCCTGTTTGCCTCACTTTCCTTATTTGTGAAATGAGCTGGAGAAGGAAATGGCAAACAATTCCAGTATCTTTGCCAAGAAAACACCAAATAGAGTCACAAAGAGTTGGACGCAACTGAAAAACAATTGAATAATGACCACATTCCAGGAAAAAAAAAGCAAAACAGGCTTCATTTGAAAGCTAAGTGGAGATTTGTGGATTTTAACAATTTCTTTACCCCTGGTAAAGAATAGGTGATGAGCTGCAGGTCAACTGGAGGAGGACAACAAGCATAGTAAAGGAGTTGGAAGCCACATTACATGGGAAATAACGAAAGGAACTGGTCATGGTTAACCTGGAAAAGAGAAGACCTGAGAGGTCATGAGAATGAAAAGATTTCATGTAGAAAAAGGATTGGACTTATTCTGTGTGGATCAGAACCAGGAGTCAGAACCAGGACTAGCCTATGGATGTTATAAGAAAAAGAAAAGGAAAACTTTACTAACAGAGAGAGCTGTTAAACATGGAATGGCTTGCCTTATGAAGCAGTGAACATACATAGTCTTGAAATTATCCATATATGAGATTTATCACTATATAATCAGTTGTACATTCAAAATGGAATGCTAGTGTTATGAATCATCTGTATTAAAGACGCTAGTTTGTTATGTTAGATTTTGTCCTACCAAAATTCATTAATCTGTCCACAAACATGTCCATATGTTCATCACTTTGTCTTTCTATTCTGAATTTCTACTATGCCTTTTCCAGGGACTTTCTACTATATCTAGAGTTGAGATGCAGGAAGGAGATGCAATTTGTGCTACAGTAAATTGTGGAAAACAGTCATATGGTGGTCCATCCCTTATATGCCTACCTACGATTTTGCAGAGGTGTTGATCGAGCCTGACTAGAAACATGATCTATAGCTCATTTGCTTGTTGGTTATTCTTCATCATTGTCAAATGGATTAGACAGAATAAATTCAGGGAGCTTTCAAGTACTGGGTGCTGAAATAGGCCCAACAAACATAATCACATGAAGTAAAAAATTATTCCAATATCAGAACATGCCACTGAGTCAGGCTAGAGCTTCCAATGACAAGAAGCTAAAATATGGAAAAACATCACATTCTTCTCAGATGCCCCTGAGTCTAAAACTGGTGATGTCCAGTGGCATTTGCAGTGACCACAAAAAATGTTCTTCTCTTCCAGAAATGCACATTCATTTGATCCTTATGAAACAGCAACCCTCCAATCCAAATCATAGACCAGACCGTGGGCTTAGGAGACTGTTTTGATAACAACCCAAAAAATTTGGAATGTTTTACAGACACCACATTGGGGAGGATCCAAAAAAGGAAATAACTTGTTCTCTCAACAAAAGATTCCCCAGGAGGACCCTGTATTATGATTTAGTCAATAGCAATCAAGAAGGTGGGTGGTAACAAGTGAGGCTATTTACTCAGCAGCCAATTGTGTGCAGAGGTAAAGAAAATAGTTAAAACCGATCAAAAAACAGACCAATTCACAATTTTATATTGTCAATGGATCATATTCTACCTAAGATCTGGGGAAATATTTGTAATTCCTTTCTGAAGTTCAAGAGAAGGGGGAAGGGGGGAGTCAGGAAGGGAAGAGGATGGGGCAGGACAGGAGAAGAGAGAGACCTTGGCATTCAATATGTCACATTCTTTCTCCAAGCAAATGGTGCACATTTTCTTCATTTCTTTTCCAATTTTATTACAATTGGGAAAATATCCCAGCAGTCTACAAATATTCTCAAATAGTCTAACCTCTCTAGATATTTCCCATAACCCATGTGAAGTACCTTGCATGAGGCTCCACAGTATGAGATGAGTTGGTGGTGAATGTTTGATTGAGGTCATAAGCAGTGGCAAGAAACATGTGGTTCTTCATTCTTTCCATGCAAGATCCTGCACTATACTAACCTCAGGGAAATCCCCTATGTAGCCAAGCATCCCTGCTGGTATTTGGAAGCTGAGTGCTGTCAAGGATTTCTTCTACCTAGGCAGCATACTACTCACTTACTTAAGTGGCACAGTAGAAAAATGCTTTAATGATGGCAAAAACTGTCCATTGGCAGGCCATCAGACAAAGGGTACTGCCAATATGACATTAGGTTTTAGATCAACTAAAAGGTCTTTGGAGCAGTAGTCACATCCGATTCGCTAAATACCTGTGTTACCAAGACTAGTCACAGATGACATACAATGTTCCTAGGAGCCAAAGTAGCAGCAGACTCCATTCACCCTATATCAAGTTATGAGGCAGGTTTGCTTCCATGACAGACTTTCCAGTTTCATCCTTGGAAATGGCTTTCACTTTATTCCTATTCAGTGGGTCAGGGAACATAAAGCAACAGAACATTCAAGAGATCTCTGGCTTACTAAAATGATGTGGCAGAAAAAGAGGTAGAAGAGAAAGAGAAGAAAAGAAAATCATCTCTTCCATGAAACTTGCCCCTCAACACCTAGCAGAGTATCTTATGTGCAATAAATGTTTGATATAGATTTGTTGAGTTAATGAATGATTGAATGACTATCCTCAGATAGATGTAATCTCCCCTTTCTCTGAACTTGAACCATATACTGTCTTTACCTCATGGGTTAACTATAAGCCATGTCTAGTTAAATATGAGTGGTTTATCTTCCCTCCTAGATTATAGAGTCCTAGAGGTCAGGGAACTTGTTTTATTTGTTTTTAATACCTCCTGTGGTGGCATATAATAGACACTAAGAAAATATTTGTTGATTGAATGAAAGAAAATAGTAAAAAACCACAATAGTTCAAACTCCTCTAATTCAATTTCTATGGAAAAAAAGATTTATTAACTATTTAATCATGTAGCCAAGATGTATATTTTTGTAAAGATAGTATCCTGAAAAATACTATTATATAATAGAGAGCTGGCTTCATAGAAAGGAAGACCTCTACTGTCTTTGGTGGTCCTGGGCAAATTCTTTGATTTCTCAGGGTCCTAAGTAACTTTCAAATATTTATAAGTAGCAGATAAGGTACCTATCTTAGGCAACTGGGTGGCCTAATGGATAGGGCTATAGACCTGGAGCCAGGAAGACCTACATTCAAATACAACTTCAGACACTTACTAGTTCTATAACTCTGGGCATGTCATTAACCTCTGTCTATCTCAATTTCATCAATTGTAAGATGGTGATAATAATAACACCCACATCCCAAGGCTGTTGTGAGGATCAAATGAGAGGAGATCTGTAAAACACTTAGCACAGTGCTTTGGACATAGTGGGGGAATTGATTTTCAAGCACTCCAGCAATAACCATTTGCAGAGAATAAATGTATTCATTAAAAAGATCCATAAGTAGATGCTATGCAAATTTCTATGGCACTCTAGCATCTGTAGCTTAGGTAGGTTAATTCTGTGACACCAGTGGATAGTCATTCCCTTCCATAAATCTTCTGCTGATTTCACATCCAGAGGGTCTACTCTATACTTCCCTCTGGGTCTTTTAATATATCATAGATTTCATCAATACCAGATCATTGTTCAGTCTGGCCATCTTTTGGTCCCCATTCACTTTATGTGATAGACCCAACTCCTTTTCCAATCATATATCCTTGATATGTTTTTATACTACCTCCTGAGGAGGGGTCATCATTGGTAATATGCTACAGCCTACTTACACCCACCGTAAATCTTCTCATGGTCCTTGGGCTGCCTGAAATTTTCATTTCTTTGACATTGTGATGCTCCCTGATTCATAGTCATACAGCATTGCTAGCATAATATTGGCATTTTTTAAAATGGACTTTTGTGTTCAGAGAGCAGCTTGGGAATCATTAAAAGTTCTGCAAAATTTCCCAAAGTCAATCCATCTTGCAGTCATCCTCCTACTCAATTTCCAACCTACTTCATTGTCCACCAACAGTGCTTGTCCAAGAGATAGGTGCTTGCAAACTAATTCAGTCTGGTACTTGGCAGATCTCTTTCACCCACTGGGAGAACCTGCCAAATCCTTGATGTGTCCAATATCAGTGGGTGATCCTTCTCCTTGCACCAAAATGTTGTGTTTTAAATATCCATCATCTTCATCATGAAACCTTCCTCACTTAACCCTTCCTAGCTCCAAATGTCTCAAGTCCCATCAGCTCTTATAGAGTTTAAACTTTATCTATAGTGATGAATATATTTATTGGTATTCTTCACATGCCTTTTTGTGTCTCCCCATTTAATTTTCCCCTGTTTTCTAGGGTCAGGGAAATTGGTCTTTTTTTCTCTTGTATGTCCCCAAAGCAGTGAATATGATAAATCTTCAGTAAATATTGCTGATTAAGTAATGAATATTGACTAAATGAGCTATAAATTAGTTTAAAACATTTCCTAAATATGAGGTTTTTCAAATAATCATTGATATGAATTAGCAGAAATAGCACTGGATTGGGGGTGAGGAGGACACAGTTCAAGTTCTGATTTTTGTTACTAACTAGGTGTGTGATTCTAAAGATGTCACTTAACAGCTCTTGTCCTCTTTGAATGAGTGAGTGCATAAATGAAACATTTATTAAATCTTTACTATTTATAAAGCACTGTGTTCATTGATGCAGATACAAAGAGAAAAGTAAGACAGTCCTTGCTTTCAAGGAGCTCTCATTCTAATGGAGGAAACAATGCCAAGTGGAAGGTTTCAGTTGTAAGTTAAATGGAAAAGACCCAGGGTCCTCAGAGTCCAGTGGCAAAGAAGATAGTAATGCCTCTTTTTAACATATTTTTCACTGACAAAATCATACAGTTTCTAATGTTGAACCATTTCACAGTACCAATGACTTTGGTGGCAAGATCTTTCTTTTCTTAGTCTTCGATAGATGTGGTAGCAGCAGTCGCCAAACTTCATCTCCCAGAGAGTTGCTTCCCAGGATGATGGCTGTGGGTGCTGAGCTGGAAGCATTGCCATTGCTAAGGCTCTTGGAATCAGGGTGAACCTAAGATGAAGCATGCTGCCTACCTCCAGATAGAGAAGTGATTGAGTCAAGATGCAGAATGAGACATTTTTTGGACATGACCCAAATAGGAATTTGTTTCACTTGACTGCATATTTGTTATAAGCATTTTGTTCATTCTCTTTTCAATGTGCGAGAAAGTGGGAAAGAGAAGAAATAACAATTTGTTAAATGGGGGGGGCAGAAGTGGACTAAAAGTATCTACTAAATACTAGTATAATTTATATGAGTGGCTTCTGGGATTATAGGACTGACAATGTGAAGAACTCCCTGTCCTGTATCCCCAAAGATATTTTTAGTATGTCTTCATTGCTAAGGAAGTCTGACTTCTTAGTAGTGAAAGTGGGTTTCCATTTTCACATTTGTTGGCTCATCAGATCCCCACCTTGACTACTCAAGGGACAGATTCTAATCATATTTAATAGCTATGGCTTGAAAGCGTGAGTTCTCCTAAAGAAGAGAAGTTTAAAAAAAAGTTCTGTGTATAAACATTAATTTGGTATTGGACAGGTGATTTATCCCTACTCATACACATAAAAAAGAAAAAAGGAATGTTAGTTTAAAAGACTTAATACTATGGAGAATTCTATAACTTAAATTATTCCTGCTAGTACAGCTGAGAAGCTAATATTTAAGCCTCATTGGAACATAAATCATTTTTTGCAAGGCTACTAATTAACACTTGACAACCCCACCTTTGGTATGGTCTGATCAAACAGCCAAATTTGATCTTTTTTCCAATGGCCTCTTTCTCCAATGCTCTCCTTGCATTAGCCACTCCCATCTCTCTGGGGACACTACAGTAACCAAAAGCTTTCTAGGACATTTTAACCTTTTGAGATTCACAAGATTGTGACATATTTATATTGAGGGTGGTACTTGGAAGGTGCTTGGTGGTGCTTGCTACTACTCAAGGAAGTGAAGACAAAACAAAGAGGCAAAAGCAACCAAGGATCCCCTAGTAAATGTCCAGATAGTTGAATCCATTCTCCATGCAAGAAGTGACAGCCCTCTGGAAGTATTATGTTGTGATAGAGAACAGTCCTTTCCTCACCCTTGACTGATGTCACATCTTGCTGCCTGGAGAGCCACAGCCAAAAAGC
Source organism: Trichosurus vulpecula (assembly GCF_011100635.1). Lineage (NCBI taxonomy): Eukaryota > Metazoa > Chordata > Mammalia > Diprotodontia > Phalangeridae > Trichosurus > Trichosurus vulpecula. Next base: position 397,195,891 of record NC_050573.1, on the reverse strand, counting down.
CAGCCAAAAACATTCTCTATTTTAAAAAAAAGTCCTATGAGTCCTCAGATTTTATAGTTCATCAGTCAATCAGAGGATTCTCAGTGATGAGTTAACCTAAACAGAAATCAGCCCCTAGAGTTATCCCATGGTCAAGAAATGGTGACTAAGTATGTTGGAGGAGGGAAGAGAAAAGGAGCCCTTTCTGTAGGTTTCTCATTCATTCACTAGACTAGTCTATCAGAAAGAGTATTAGACTAGGAATCAGCAGACCTAGAGTTTTAAATGACCAAAAGAGAAGTTTAGCTTTGATCCTAGAGGTAATAAGGAGTCGGAGTATTTTGAGTCAGGAAAAATGATGTGGACAGTCCTCAACTTTAGAAAAATCACTATCATGTGGAGAATGGATTGGAGTTGGGAGACATAAGGCAAGGAAACCAATTTGGAAGCTATTGTAATAGTTCAGGTGGGAGATGATAAGGACTTAAAGAATGGCAGTGGTTGCCTGAGTGAAGATAAGGAAACATATTCAAGAGATGTTGTAGAGAAAGAAATTACAAGAGATGTCAAGCGATTGGATCTATGGGGTATGCAAGACAGAAGATTTGAGGATTCCACCAAGGATGAAAATCTGGATGACTAGAAGGATAGGTGCTCTTGAAATAATAGGGAAGTTTTCAAAGGAAGATTATTTGGATGAAAAGAAAATGAATTCTGTTTTGAACAAAAGGCTAAGTTACTTGGTAATGAAAGACTAGAGCTCAAGAGACAGACATTGGGCTAGATCAGAGGTTCTCAAACAAACATATTTGGCCTATCACCCCCTTTTCAAAAAGAAAAATTACTCAGTGCCCTACTGGACATCGACTTTCTTTAACCTTTCAATGTTTTTTTTTAAAATTTATGTCATTTCAAAAAGTATAAAATATTTTTAAATGACATCTTAAATTTAACAATTTATTGTAAATTTGTGGGTTTTTTCCTGCATTGAAATTCTGATGATGCAATATTGTGTCATATAATCGTATAGTATCATATTGCAAACATGTACATATTCCTGCTCACGTATGCTGGACTTTCCAACAATAAATGACATGTTCACCTGCCAACACTTTTATTTGAGACCTGTCGGCAGACTTGACCAATGATTGGTTATAACTTGCATTTTGTGTCTTTATTTGGAAAAAAATGTAATCACTGACTTTGACTCTGTTACACAACAGATGAAACATGTACAAATGGTTTTTCAAAAATTTCTTCTCTTCTTTCCTCATGCTTCCATCACCCCCTTATTTTTATTCAACACCTCCCAATTGCAACCAAGGCTACTACAGCCCCCCTGGATTGTGCCAGTGCCCCCCCCCCCAGTGCACCCACTTTGGGAAACACTGTGCTAGATAAATAGGCCTGGGAATCAGCTGCAAAGATACGGTAAGTGAAACCGGAAGCTGATGAGATCACCAAGTGAGAGAGTATGGAGAGAAAAGAAAAGAGGGATGAGAGCAGAACTTCGGGTGACACCCAGGGGTAGTAGCCGTGACACGTATGAATATCCATGGAAGGAAGCTGAAAGGCAGTCAGAGAATCAAGAAAAAGCAGAATCATGAAAGTCCAGACAGGAGAGAGCATGGAGGCAAAGGAAGTGGTCAACAATCTCAGATGATTTCAAAGAGGTCATGAAGGATAAGCACTGAGGAAAAAGCCATTAGATTTGTCAAATAAGAGGTTTTTGGTTAAGTTGATTAGTGAGGTAAAAAACTGGATTCTAGAATAAATTTTGAGGAGGGGAAGTAAAGAAACAAATACAGATGGTGATGGCTTTCTAAATGAAATTTAGCTGGAAAGGAAAGGCGAGGTATAGCATGATACCTAGTGGGTATGGCAGGATCAGGTGAGAGTTTCCTAAGGATGAAGAAGGCTCAGTATGTTTGCAGATGACAGAGAGAAACCCAATAAAAACCTAAGTTGAAGACTGGAGTAACAGTAGGGATCACTAAGGAGGCAATCTGCTGGGAAAAGAAAGGGGGCAATAGGATTAAAAGTACACAAAGAGGGACTGGTGCTATGAGAAAAAAACAACTAAAGAAAGCTATCACTTCTATCTAGGGAATTCAGGGAAGACCTCATGAAGGTGACACTGGAGATGGGCCTTCCAGGAGGAATGGCTGCTGTACCCAGAAGTCACAAATAACCAAACAGGGAAATCTACTCCATTAAGACAAGCATTGACGCAAACCCAGAAGAACCTGAAGCAAAGAGTGAGTACACTTTTTAACTCCTGTAACATTTCTGGAATATCCTTTGCAACTCGTGCTTTGGCTTTTTTTCCCCTCTCAGATTCTTTCAGGCCTTCACAGAAAGTGTAATTTAAGAACCTGCTGGAAACAAGCACATTAAAATATTTTCAAAATATATTTTCTTCACCAATAGCCCCTGGGAAAAAGAAGCAAGGTCACTCTAGCTGTTTGCCTCCTGTTAGGAATGAGTGTTTCAGATGAGTTACCAAATGTTTGGTCCTGAACTTAGGGCCTTCCCTCAGAATCACAGGGTGTCAGAGTAGACAAAGATGTCAGAGACCTAATATTTCTACAGATACCTCCACAAGAATCTATCTATCATATATCAAGAATAATCTATCATATCTACAGCAAAGGGTCGTCCAGCCTCTATTTGGGCATGTTCAGTAATAGGGAATTCCCTACTTACAAAGGCAACTCATCACACTTTAGAAATGCTTTAATCATTAAGAAATGCTCTTTTATTTCAACTGCTCAACCTTTTGGGGGGAGGCGTATAGATCCCCTCTGGCCATCTGGAAGAACCTATGGAACCCTTCTTAGGATAATGTTTTTAGGTGCATAAAATAAAAATATATTGAATTACAAATGAAACAGGTTATATTAAAACACAGTGATCCAAAAAAAAGCCTTGCTTTGAACCTAAATGTACTTCTTTGCAAATTCTACCTATTATTCCTAGTCATGTGCTTTGGAGCAAGCAGAAAAAATTTGGACCTCTCTTTCACTTAGCAGCCCTTCAAATATGTAAAGACAGTTTTCACAATGCTCCTGAGACTTCTACAGCCTAACTATTCTCATTGCCTTCGACCAATAATTATATGGCATGTTCTGGCCCCTTAACAGTTTGGTGACCCTCTTCAGGTTGTGATATATAACTTGTCAATATCCTTCTTAAAATGTGGTACTCAGACCACACCAATTGCCTTTGGATAGAGGCCATTGTCTTTTTCACTTGGTCAAAGCAGCTAGCATAGAAGGAAAGGGGAATCAAATCTTCCTAGAAAAAGGTTCTCTAAGAAGATTAATGCTATCTCTCTACAACCTAACCAGCCTCCAAGGCTCAGGTAAAGACTAACTTCTAGGTAACACAGTGGATTAAGCACTGACCCTGGAGTCAGGAAGACTTTTGAGTTCAAATACAACCTCAGATACTAGCTCAGTGACTTTGAATGGGTCACTTAACTTCAATTTCCTCAGCTGTAAAATGGGTATAATTTTTTGAGGAACAAATGTAATAATATTTGTAGTTAGCACAGTGATGCTATCTATCCTCATAATCATCATTATTTTTATCATTATTCTATAAAGCCTTCCCCAAAAATCCCATTCTACCCTGGTCTATCTTGTCTTTGAACTCCCCTTGAATTTATTCTCCATAGCACATGACTAAGCACCTTGTGATATGCTGTTTGATATTATTCTATAATCACTCCATATTTTGGGGGGACTGGGTTCGGGGCCTGTCTGAGAAGGGGGCTCAGGAAGCAGGACCTACACTAGAAGACTATGATGACATTACAGCACTAGAATTCTAAGATCTTGGAATGAGTTTTGACTGCATGCTTATCTTGGGGGAAAATAGACACAAAATATGCTACATCAGGAGAATATTTTGTAATTTTGAAGAAACTATGATAATAATTTAAAAAACTTATCAGTCACGGTAGAGTAGTTACAACTTGTGAACATAAGACTAGCATTGCTTATCTTGTTCAGGGTGGCTTACCTCTCAACAGGCCTAAACTCCCAGGACAAGGAACTCTTTCCCATTCTGCCCAGAAAGCAATAAGCAACTTGACTAACTGGCATCACTATGAGGTTTAAACCATTGCTTCCCCAATCAGATGATCCCAGGGTTTATATTCCCAAGTCATATAAGACACTCCAAAGATCCTAGATGAGCTTGCCAGGCAAAAGCCCTGTTGCCAGAAGGACTATCTCCAGGAGAGTCATTTTTTAAAACAATAGATCCCCATGCTGGGCAGATTCCCATCCTTTATGGACATTGTTCTACAGGAGTTTGAGATTAGCTGTTTCTCTTTAAAAAAAATAGATTTTGGATACGTTCCCATGGAGAATTGGAGATGGTTCAGAGAGCAGCGATGAAATTGGTTAAATGAAAGAAAACAGGACCTAGAAGGAGAAATTGGGAATAAAGTAATTTAGAGGAAACAACAAAGGTTGGGACATGATTTAATAATAATGTTCTGATATCTTTAAGGTCAAAGAATGATCATTAAATCCCAGTCTGTTTCAACGACAATAGAAAAAACAAATTGGCTTAAGTTTAAATGGGAAGGATTCAGGTTAGAGAGAAAGAAGAGCTTCCTCTGAGAATGGGTTAAATACTAGAATTGGATTTAAAGGGCACCAGTTTCCCTGAATAATTGAAAATAAGATGTATGTTCTCTTGTTTTGTCTGGGTGAGGTTCAGTTCTACCTGAGGCTAAGGGATAAACTAGCTAATTTTTGAAGTACCTATGTCTTGGAGAGAAACATGAAATAAATTGAACTACAAACTCAATCATTCAACAAGCCTAATTAAATATATCAAACTTCAGTCTAGAAAAAAGAAGACAGAGAAAATCAGATAGCTAACTATCTTTAAATCATCCTTCAAGGCCCCTTCTGGCTCTAGAATTCTGTGATTCTGATTCTAGGGTAGCACTTTCAAACTTTCTCAAGTATGAAAACCAGTTTTTAATAGAATCTCCACATTTTAAAGTGAAGGAACAGAATTAATTAATGGATGTATAAATGAGAAAGTATTTATTAATTGCTTGCTATGTGCCAAGCATCTTGTTAATTGTTGTTGTTGTTTATCCTGCGATTTTGAAGAGAACCATGACATCAGGGAGGTGACACCACGACATGCAAGTGAATTGGATTGAAGTGAGGCAGGGCTGTGAAAAGTCATCAGCCTCCCTTTCTCCTCCAGAGCCATCTGGGTCCAGTGGCAAGATATAGATCAGGACAATTGGAAATGTCCCTTGTTAATTGTATTATCTGTTGATTGAGAAAACACAGAATGACAAAAGAGCACAACCAATTCAGTAACATCTATATTTTATTAATCACAACTGCATCAATAGACATTTTAGAAATAGTAAAAATAAATTAAATAAAAATAGTAATATTTAAGTGTTCAAGATATAATACTTATTCAGTCTATGGAAGGCAAGTTTATTTATTTATTATTGCTGTGTTTGTCCTTCGTTTTCAAAGAGGACCATGACATCAGGAAAATGATGACTTAACTTTGATTTGAGTGAGGGAGAGTTGTGCAAGGTTACCAACCTCACTTTTTCCTACAGAGCTATTTGGGTCCAGTGGCCTGATATTCACCAGGATGACTGGAGATGGCCCAGGATGCAATGGGAGACCCTGGTCCTTTTAGGCTCAGGCCTACGCGAGTACATTTATTTATTATACTGTGCCACTGAATGAGATGTATCTCTTGCTATAAATCCAAGAGGCCCCCCAACTCTTCAGACCACAAGCTGGGAACTCCATATTTAAGAAACAGTCTTTTTCTAAGAATGAAAAACTAAATAGAATTTTATAGTGACCTCTCAGTTAAATATGAAGGAGAAATTCCTAACAATTAAAGTTATTTAAAAAATGAAATGGGCACTTTACCCAATAGAAAGCATGTAACATGCCTCCAAGAAGATGTTTAAGGATGTTCTATTAGGAATATTGTAGATGGGATTCTTGCACTAAGTGTGTACATGGACTCTCAGAATCTATAATCTAGCATTCAGCTCTTCTCATCTGTTGATCTAGGGCAAGTCATTTGAGCTCTCTGGGCCTTGGTTTCTTCAACCGTAAAATGAAACAAAAGATGGACTAGATTGCCTCTGAGAAACCTTTTAGCTCTACGTGGTTCTCTGTCTCTATACATGTACTTCACTTCTTTTTCCAAGGAAAAAACCTGAATGGTTTAAGTTTCAAATCTCCAAAGATGCCTTATATCCTGAAGATTGGTTCAAAGAAGGTGAGAAGGTGTGCAAAAAAATTCAAGACAAAGGATGTTTAGCATTATCTTCTTATTCCTTGATGGCTCACATATTCATTCATCCAGTAACAGCAAAATAAGGTACCTTTCAAATCAGTTTCCTCAGAGACTGAATAGTGACTTGATATTTAGTTTGAGAAGTTTTCCAAACATCATTTCACAATGACTGTTTATTCAATTTGGTAACTCAGTGTGGATTTTTTTTAAAATGTCTTCAAATAAATTCCAGAAACTAGTCAAAACAAAGGAAAACTAAAGAAAGAAGCCCAAAAGGAAAGTGGCTCATGGACTAGCCAGACAGACATGTGGAAGAAGAATTGTTCTTGGCGTCAAAGGCCCAAAAGAAGAACAATGAGTGGAAGATGTAAAGAGGAAATTTTAGGCTTGTTACAAATGCAATTCTTTCACTCCACTCTAACTTTCACTCTTCCCAACTGCCTGATCAAGTTGAGGTAAGAGGAAGGATTGATGGGCCAAGTTCATCTGCTGATGGAATAGTTGGGGGAAAAGTGATCAATTTCTCAGTTACCAGAAACTGAAAACTCAAGGTCAGAAACAGAGACAAAGGTGGGGAGGGGGAGGTTTTTTTTTCCTCCTAGTCTAATCTGCCCTTACTCCATTCCTTTTCCATGAAAAATGAGTTAGCTGGGCTGAGAAGCAGTAGGAGTGGGGGAAGGGGAGGGAGAATCCTGGCAAGATGTTGGAATGAAATGTAGCCTAGGTAGAAAAAATAGTCTAGCAACTCGTCAGGCCATCTATCCTTTCTCAGGCCTCCCTTCTACAATTGACAGCTTGGTTGCTCCAGGGAGTTCTGTGGCCTAGAAGCTGCTGAAGTTTTATACTGATTTTTTGAAATTAACTTCTTGGCAATGTTTGGGGAGGATTCTATTTCCAGGCCAGGATGAAACTCCATCTCTTCTAGCTCTCCATCACGGGCCTATCTACCTTCCTATGGCAGCCACTTTAGCCTGAAGGGACCTTGCATCCCTTTAGGTTTTTGAAGTTTTATGTACTGACTATTGCAATGGAATGTATCCCACATAGAACTCCTCTCACAAGGGCAGGTGATCTCATCAATTCCCATGGATTAAACTATTATCTCTATACAAAGGATTCCCAGATCTATGTATCCAGCCCAACTAGACCCAATCCATTCAAGGAGATGTGGTAATTGATAGATGTGTGACATAAGTGAGAATGAAGAGTTAAGAATACCCACTAAGTTGTGAACCTGGATTACTGGAAGAATGCTGGTGAAACTCAGAGGAGTGTGTTCATAGAGAAATACAAAGAGTTCTGTTTAGTGCATGTTAAATTTGAGATGTCTATAGAACATTCAAGTGGAGACTTCCTCCAGGCATCACCAGGAGGTGCAGAAGTGGAAATCAGGAAAGAGATGATATAGGAGTCATCTGCAAAGTGATGCTAGCTGGTTTCATGGGAGTCGATCAAGTTTCCAAGTAAGAAGTGATGCAAAAAGAAGAGTACAGAGCAAACAACTAAGGTTCACTTACAATTATGGAGCAGAGAAAGACTGATGACTGATAATAATGAATAGGAGACCAAGAAGGAGTAGCCAGACATAGAAAGAGAACCACAATGATGAAAACCACAAAAACCCAAGGAAGAGAAAGTAATCAGAAAGAAGAGTAATCAACAGGGTCACATATAGCAGAGGTAAAGAAAGATGAATCAGGTGTATTATTCTTTTGAATATTGAATATCAAATCTGAAAGTAGGAGGATTTTCATTGATAAATCAATTTGTGTCTTCCTAGGATTCCCCATGAATATTCACTGGGCAAAGTTAGCAAAGTGAAAGCTACACTTCCCTCTCTGAGCCTCCTCTCTTAAGTGGACATCTTTGTTTTGACTTATGAAAGGACCTTGACTGGCCCACCTCTTCAATAGGCATTGCTTTTGAATGATGACTTGGCAACAGGAAACAGTTTCTAATCTGTCAAGACAGAGGAGGGGAGTCTGCCAAGACACAAAAGCAGTGATGACCAGTCTTGCCTTATCAAGTTTAGTTCCTAAGACTAAACTTACTTTGAATAGTTCTCTATCTTTCCTGGGAGCAGCCCTTGGTGAAAATGAACTTTTCCTCCTTCACAATTAGAGAAAGATCTTTCTAATTGAATCAAAGCAAATGCAATTCAAGTTCAAAGAATCTAATATTGCTAGTACCTCCCTCAAAGAACACCTTCCATTTATGTTATACATACTTATAAATATGCATGTCGTCACCACCAACAGGATGGAAGCTCCTTGAAGGTAAGGACTGTTTCATTTTTCTCTTTGTACCCAAAGTGCCTAGTATAGTGCTTAGTGGGAGAGAAGCCTGATAAAAGGCAACAATGTGGAAATATACTGGAAAACATTTTAGGAGAACTAGGTACATTTTAGTAAAGGTACTTTCTACAGGTTCCTGATATTATTTATGTGATGCAGGTTATACTCAAGTTCCCAGCATTCTGTATGGTTAAGTAATATTCTATGCAAGTTCCTACTATTCTTCATGCTATACCATAGGTGGTGTTGTAGACAAGTACCTACTGTTTCATGCTATGGTGGTGGTGTTTTTAGAAAAGAGCAGATGAAAGAGCTACAGGGCTCCTTCAGTCAATTCTTTGTGATTCTCCACGTATAGAGAGGGAAGGGACAAGAGAGAACCCCAGTTGAACCTGTACTTAATGGCAGGTCATTTTTACAACAAACCTAGTTAGTGATCATTCAGATGTCACTAGAAGAACTCAAATGAGGGAAAATATCAATTCTTCCAGAGGCAGGCAAGCAGGCTGCCCACTTGTGGGTAGTTCTGACTGCTAGTAAGCTTTTCTTTATGTGAAGTCAAAATCTTTTCTACGATCTCATCGAGTTTCGCCTTCTAGATACAAACAGAACAAATCTGTTTCTTTCATTCATCTTTCATTTCACAGCTCTTCAAAGACATCCATGATGCCCTCCTCTATTCTCCCTCCCTCTGTGTAGTCTTCCATTCTCCAAACTAATTCCATCTCCTTCAACCAATCTCTGCGTAGCATAATATCAAGGTCCCACAGCTGGACGTACTCTATCTTCCTAATGTCCTTACCAATGCTTTGGGGGACCTGCTGTGGATGGATGACTCATGTTGAGGATGCAGTTTACTAAAATCCTCAGTCAAACTTTTACTAAGCAGGTACCATGTGCCAGGCACTGGGCTAAGTGCTGAGGATCAGAGGCAAAAGACAAGCCCTGCCTTCAAGAAACTCACACTTAATTGGGGAGACAGCAAGCAAACAATATGTACAAATAAGCTGTGTACCAGATAAACAGGAAATAATTAACAGAGGGAGGGCATTAGAATTAAGAGGAGTTGAGAAAGGCTTCTTGTAGAAGATAAGATTTTTAGATGATTCTAGTTTACATACATTCAAACTAAACAGGCTCCTTGAGTTTAGCAAGCCATCTCTTGTCTTCATGTTAGCAAAAGCCTTCCTCCCATGCATTCCCTCCTCCTCTTAGCTTCTCAGATTCTTTCCTCAAAGCTTAGTTCAGTTGTCATTAAGCTTTCCTTGATGACCCCCCTTGCCACACCCCTATGTACCCCTGTCAAACTCACCAAAAGACTCCACGTTGACTTATCTGTGTGTATGTTGTCTCCCTGAAGAAGATGCAAACTCCTTGAGGATAGGAACTATTTCAGTTTTGTCTTTCTGCTCTAAGCAACTAGCACGGTGCCTGGGTAGGTATTTAATTAAGTAGGTATTTAATTAAGGATCATTCAATTGAATTGAGCATACAGTTAAAGCATATGGATCAAATATACTAGAATGATTTTATTTTGAGATCCTCTCTCCAACAACTGGCCTTTGGTTCATGGTCTCCACTCACATACATATTCCTAAAAGTTTTCCGATAATGGCTCATTCTTACAACCTTCACAGCAGTCTATTGTTTCAGGGCTTATCACTCTTCAGTTAGCTGGAGAGCTTAACAAGAGAAAGGATGTAAAGTATTTCTCTTTCCCATGAAATAGTCTACAGTGGAACATGGCTGGACTCCAAATGATTAAAAAAAAACTGAAAGGGGGAGAGGGCAGTGTTAGGAAGGCTACTGCCATACCACAAAACTATCAGCAGCCTCTCAGAACAGAGTCTCTTTCTTTGGCCATTTTATTTCATCTGGGTTTTAACCCCTTGCCACTAGTGGTCAGAAGTCTCTGGAAAACATGTTAGGTGTATATAGTCAACACAGACGTCTATCTCACATAAGACAATACAAGTAGGATTTCTGCAAGGAAGGGATCATTACATGCTGGGACAGGGAAGTTGGGGGAAAGGAGAGAAAATGGGATCATAGAGAAGTTCCGGGTATTTTTTTAAGAGATTAAAACTGTGGTATTCTGAACATCTTCCCTGTTATTATTACTAGCACTGATTTCTCACCTTTCACCTCTATATCCACTATAGTTAGAAATACTCAGTGTTCACCAAGGAAAGAGATCTGTTACAACTGTTTTTTTTTTTCATCTGCATGGAATATACTCCCATGCTATTAGAGAAATGGGCAAAATGATTGGGGAAAGTAGTTTGGAGGGTTAGTTGTGGAGGGGGTTAATAATAATAATTATGGCTCACATTTATATAACCCTTTAAAGTTTTCAAAGAGCTTTAAAAATGTTATCTCTCCTTTGATCCTTACAATAAACATGTGATATAGATGCTATAATCCACATTTTACAGATGGGGAAACCAAGACTAGGAGAAATTAAGTGACTTGCCCAAGGTCATATAGCTAATAACTATCTGAGGCTAAATCATGAACTCAGGTCTTCTGGACTCCAGGGTCAGAACTCTATAAGGGGTTAGGAATGGAATACTTGATATTCACTAGTTAGTCACTTCAGAGAATGGGCCCAGCCTTAGATCAAACTGAGCAATAACGGACTCTACTTTGGTACTCCCAATCATCCTACTCTAGGACTTTAGATCTTCTTATGGCGATCCCTACCTCTTAGGGATGATGTGTTCCATCCTTTCCCGCTCCCATCAAACATGTCTCAGTAAAGGAGGCTGGATGGTACAAGAGCTCTGGCTCTGGAGTCGGAAGATTGGTCTCTGATCAGACCTTAAGTAAGTCACTTAACCTCCTTGGGCCTCAGTTTTCTTACCTGTAAAATGAAGAGATTAAACTAGATGACCTCTGAGGTCCCTTTGAACACTAGATTTAGTGCCTGATTATCAAATGTAATATTAGCATCAAGTGATAGCCTGATAAACTGTCTCCTATCCCAAGTATATGCATTTCAACAGGTTAACAAATTGTTGAATTCAAAGGAATAAAACTGTAAATTTTCAGTTTCAAGAACCAAGGGGTAGCAGCTGGACCTTCCCAATTATTATAATTAACATTTATTAAGGGCCATGGTCAGTGAGGCCACTCTACTACAATGATGATAGGGTTAGATTGGCCTCCACAAAATTACAAAGTAGGTACAGTTTATCTTTGGGGCCCTAGGAATGGACTCTTTCTGGGCCTTTTCCCCTTCCCCTCTCTGAAGCTTTCCTGAAGCTAAACCCTTCAAGATCTCCTTCTATAGTCTGCTCATCCACATCCTTTCCTCTCCTCAAAACCAAGCTAAGAGATTTCATCTTAATTCACATAAACCCTAGTGTTAATGGAGGACAATTTGCTCTCTTTCTCAAGTGTATCTATATTTTGACTCTCATTTCCAGTTGTGGGAAAAGATGTCCTCTGGACATCTTAGATGGAGAAGACACAGAAAGGAGGAGAAATACATCCAGACACCCTCTCCTGCTGCCAATCACACCATATAGGCAGTTGCCTACAAGGACCCACAATATAAATGGTGAGTCTATTGTCCTGAATAGATTTGTGATCTGAGACAGGACTCTTAGAGCCTACTGGGTGAAATGCCAGAGTCCTCTCCTACAGGAGTTCTTTTTCTCCCCAGCCTGACCCTGCTCACAGATACTTCTTTTAACATGTTTGCTATTTCAGCAGTGACAGGAGCCAAGAGGTGAACGATCATATAGAATGACACCTGCCTTAAATTTGCAAATTCCAGAACCAGCATAAGACAGTGCCTCACTCTTTCTCAGACTTGGCCAGGCCAGAGCCAGCAAATACCTGGAATGTTTTCTCACAAGCATGCCCTGGATTTCCAGACCCCAGTTCTGCTTCACCACAAGGAAAACCCCATATGCCGGAGGAGAATTGGGCCCACCTCATCTTCAGGAAAAATGTGAACCATTTCTTTGGAACCACCAAGTTAAATTTAACCTATGCAGCCTACACAGTCAATGTGATTATTTTTTCATGCTGGCTGCCAAGCATGTTTAAATTTGAGCCTAGTCAGAAATATTACTGGAAGGATTTCATATTTATTTCGTAGGTACAGCACGCGAAAATTAAATTGAAAAATTAGCCTTCTAAGCCGGCAAATATCTCCGAGAAACAGAGTACAGTAGGATGCCTTGTTTGGAGGAATAGAGTTTTTGTTTTTGCTCTTTTAAAAAATTTCTAATTCCTTTCTCCTTAGCCAGCAGGTCTCATTAACTTAATAATAAGTCATCCAACGATTTAATTTACATCTAAGAATGTGGCTCTGTTATATCTTGGCAATGGAAATGTACCTTAAAACCTTAAATATTCATTGGAGTCAATGTGCAGATTAATAGATAAGAGACTTGAGAATGAGTTGAATTCATAGTCAGAATGCTTTTTAAATGTTAGTGGCTTTTAGCAAAGGGGTCAGAGACAGAGAGTGAGTTACTGTTTGAGAAAGATTGAAAGGTATTCCCAAAAAAATTCTCTTGAAATTTCAGCTAAAAGCACACCATCATGGACTTGGTTTATTATTACAAATTGCTTCAGCGTGCCGTTAAGCAACTTCGAGTCATCCCAATGATAGGAATTTTTTTTAATTTTCTTGCAAAAACTCTTCTCATATTTTGAGAAATGTTTACATCTTCTTGACCATGTCTTCTTCACAGATAGACTCTGTCTGTTCTCTATCTCACAAGACACAAAATTCTCTGTGCCTTTGTAAGCAGAGAAGAAGATGGGAATGTCTTCCAATACCGAAGCTGCTAGAGCTCTAACTAGCAATATTGACGTCACAGGCAAGCAGCATGAAACAGAAGACAGGTAGCACTCAAAGGGCCCCCAAATCAGCTTTGTAATTCATGATGCAAAAAATAATGCAGGAAGTAATTATGGTATTTAATTGAATAGGAAGGAGAATAAGTTATTATAGTGGTTTCAGAGATAAATTTTTAGAGTTGGAAGGGACCTCGGAAGTTATCTAGTCCAATCCATGAAATTTGGGGTCCCATGTTATTTTTGTTTTACCAACGAGGCTCCATACCACATGAGAAGGAAAAAGCACATATATCTATGTGTGTGTGTATACACATACGTATAATATACATGTATATGTCTGTATATGTACACAATACACATATATGCCAATACATATATACCACTATATACATATATATATGTATATATATATGCATATACACATAAACTATATTATTGCTGTTTTGTCCATGTTCAAAGGGGACCTAAATGAAGTCATGATAATTGATATCAATGTACAACAGGTTCAGCTGTGGCTGATCATACCAATATAAGCTCGAAAGGATCTACCACAGGTCAGGCCATTTGGGCCTGTATGAAGGACCATTTGGGAGGGAAATGTCTCTAAATTTGCACATCTCACTTTTCTTTTGAGCTACCATAATTCTGCTTTGTACATAGAGAATAGTTCCTTCTTTGATTTGGGCATTCCATGCTGGATGATCTTGTGCCAATGCCCCCTATGTCTCATAATTGATACCAAAGTTCTTCAGAGAGAATTTGAGAGTGTCCTTGTATCTCTTCTTCTGATCACCATGTGAGGACCTGCCTTGTGTGAGTTCTCAGTAAAATAATCTTTTAGGCAAATGTATTTTTGGCATTTGAATAACGTGGTCAGCCCATCAGAGTTGCATGCTTTGAAATAGAGTTTGAATGCTTAGCACTTCAGTTCAAGAAAGGATCTCAGTGTCTGGTGGGTGATCTCGCTGGGTGATCTTCAGAATCTTCCTAAGACAATTCAAAAGGAAGCAGGTCAATTTTCTGACATGATGCTGGTACACCATCTAGGTTTCATAGGCATACAAAAATGGGGTCAGCACAATGATTCTGTAGACCTTCAGTTTGGTAGGCAGCCTAATACCTCTTCTCCCCCATACTTTCTTTCAAGAACCTCCCAAACACTGAGCTAGCTCTGACAATGTGTGCATCAATCTCATTATCTATGTGTAAATCCCTGGAAAGTATACTGCCAAGGTAAGTGAACTTATCCACAGCTGGCTGGTAGAGAACCTCTGTTTTCTTGGTGTTAATTGTTAGGCCAAAATTAGCACAGGCAGCAGAGAATCAATCCATAGTTTCTTGCATTTCAGCCTCAGAAAGGGTGCATTGAGCGCATAATCATCTGTGAACAAAAAGTCATACACCCTCCACTTTAGTTTTGGTCTGTAGCCTTTTCAAGTTCAATAATTTATCATCAATGCAGTAGCTGTCCTTGATGCCAGTTTCATTATTATTGAAGACATCTGACAATATCACTAAAAACATCATTCTAAAGAGCATGAGAACAAGCACACAGCCCTGCTTCACTCCATTGGTGACTAGGAAGCACAAGAGCATCTTCCATTATCCAGAACGTGTGCAAGCATGAAATTGACATACATACTGATGAACATCTCTGAGCAACCAAATTTTGCCATCATCTTCTATGGGCCCTCATGACTGACAGTATCAGAGGCCTTGGTTAGATCAGTGAACATTGTATACAGACCTCTGTTCTGCTCTTGGCATTTCTCCTGGAGTTTTCAGGCAGCAAACACAATATTTATTGTTTCTCAGCCCTTTCTGCAGCCACACTAGCTCTCAAGGAGATAACCATCTTCCAGATGAAGGATCAGCCAATTAAGGAGGACTCTGGCAAGAATCTTGCCAGCAATGACTAAGAAAGAGATCCCTATTGTGGTTGTCACAGAACAACTTTTTCCTTTTCCTTTATATATATGGAGAATAGGGTTATCCTTGATCCCCTGGGGAATAACCTCTTCTTGCCATATAACCTGGAAGATTTCCAACAGCTTTCATAAGTGAGCAGTAGACCTCCTCCTGCTTTGTAGATCTCCGCTGTAATGGAATCAATGCTAGGCACTTTGCCACACAAGAGGAGCCTAATGGCATTCAAAACTTCTTCTTCAGTTGAAGTTCAGCTAGGGAGGGAATGACTTCAACCTGAGGTGTATGGTCAATGGCTTCAGCATTGGATGGTTGTGGTCTATTGAGAATACTATGTAAGCATTCAGCTTATCATTCCAGGATCATACCTTTATCATTGATCAATGTGGCTCAATCAGTGCTAAGTAGTTGTGATGTACCAAAGGTCTAACTCACCAACAGATTTGAGGCCTATCAGTTACCTTCAACCTGGTTTAGCCCATCTGCCAAGATGATTTTACTAGGTGTGGCCACTGCACATTCTACCTACTACCTTCCTTAATCTGTTCTCCTTTTTATCATCCCTCCCCATATCACTTGTCCCCTTCCCTTTCTGTGAGTTACATTTTTTTACAAATGAGTGTGTATGTGATATATGTGTGTGTGAATATATATATTTATATATATGTATATATATGTGTGTATGTGTATGTGTGTGTGTGTATATATATATATATATATATATATATATATATATATATATATATATATATATATATATATATATATATATATTCTTCCTCCTTTGACCCAATACTGATAAGAATGAGGTTCAGGCATTGCCTGCCACCACCAACCATTTTCCCCTCCACTGTAAAAGCTCTTCTTTGCATGCCTCTTTTATGTAAGAATAATTTTCCACATTCTACCTCTCTCTTCCTCCTTCTCCCAGTGTATCCCTCTTCCTCACACCTTCATTTTATTTTTGGAGCTCATTACAACATAATAGTCTCACATCCACGACTTCTGTCTATGTAAACTGTCTCTAACTGTCCTAACAATGATAAAGTTCTTAGGAATTACATTTATCATCTTCCCATATAGGAATGTATACAGTTTGCCTTTTTATGTTTCTCTTGAGTATTGTGTTTAAATGTCAAATTTTCTATCCAGCTCAGGTCTTTTCATCAGGAATGCTTGAAAGTCCTCTATTTCCTTAAATTTCCATTTTTCCCGTGAAGAATTATACTCAGTTTTTGCTGGACTACTTAATCTTGATAGTAATCCTAGCTCTTTTGCCTTTCATAATATCATATTCGAAGTCTTCCATTCCTTTAACATGGAAACTGCTAAATCTTGTGTGTCCTGACTGTGGCTCCACAATATTTGAATTGTTTCTTTCTGATTGCTTGAAATATTTCCTCTTTGACCTGGGAGCTCTGGAATTTGGCTACAATATCCCTGGGAGTTTTCAGTTTGGGAGCTCTTCCAGGAGGCGATCTGTAGATTCTTTCAATTTCTATTTTATACTCTGGACCTAAGATACTGGGGAAGTTTTCCTTCATAATTTCTTGAAATATGATATTTAGAATTTTTCTTTGATTATGGCTTTCAAGTACTCCAATAATTCTTGAATTATCTCTCCATGATCTATTTTCCAGGTCAGTTGTCCTGCCAAGTTTTCTTATGCTGGAAAAATGTTTCACCCTTACCTTTTGTTGGCTCTGTGGCTCCCAAATTTTATATGAGGCATTATTTTAAAGTTGTTTGAAATAGAATGTTAAGAGTTCAGCTGAGTTGTCTCTAATCTGCCACCTTCCCACAAAGTAATTGCAGATCTTAGTGTTTGGGGAGAGAGTATCTCATTTTCTCCAGGACTGCAGTAGGGTGTCCAATACCAACCTGCAGGGGAGGGAACCTATTTCTATCATTCTTCAGGACTCCCTAAGTTATAATATCAATTGCTAATAACATTTGTGTAAAAACCTTAGTTTGAAGTTCGATTTTGGTATCCATTTGTTGTCTTACCATGTGTCTTACCTGAGCCTGTAATGCATTTGTGTCAGCTCTATCATAAGATTGCGAGCATTGGGAGGACAGATTCTTTGATATTTGAGTTAAATTAGAAAAGTACTCTGTCAAGGAGTTTTATTGGTGCTACCAAAATACCACACTGCTGACTTGATTTGCAATTTTAAAAATTCCTTCCCCAACCACCTCACCTGCCTTAGATACTTTCTAACTGGGTGACTGGGCAAGTAAAATGAGGGAAATGATAGCACTTACTTTTCAGGTTGATTGTGAGGATAAAGTTAGATAATTAAGCAAAGTGCTTTGAAAACCTTTAAGTACTTCTTAAATGTTAGCGATTATTCTGTAGATGCTAACTATGGGAAGGACATGAAAAATATCAATGGTGCTGATTTAAAATGGTTCCTTAGACTAAGGAAGGATTCTAAAAACTTAAAGGAAGGAACTTCTATTCTCTGTTACTGTAATTTGTGAACCTCTATCACTATAAACAAGTCATTTCACCTTTCTAGGCCTCACTCACCTCAACTGTGAAATGAGTAAGTTGGACTGGATGCCCCTTAAGATCCCTTTCAACTTTAACCTTCTATGATCTTATGACCTATCATCTCACCTATGACACTGTGTTGAATTTAATGCATTTTTAGTTCACTGAATTTGATTTACCACTTAACCCTACAGAATCTAAAACTTTGGCTATGTCTGTATGTGTGTATGTAGCCAAACATCTATCCCTCCATTACTTTGTGTCTTGTAGACAAATATAAATTCATTCAATATGATTGAATGAATTTTTCACTTTCTGTGCAGATGTTTTAAAGTAGGGCCAGATAGGAGTGATCAGGACAAAGAGCCTTGGCTAGTTGGAGGCCCCTTGGTACATACTAGGCAAGTAGGAATTCAAGGCCACAAAATCAGTAAACATGAGGAAGGAAACAGAAGTACCATTAGTCCATTGGGTATGGCTGAATTCCCAGCCTGAGTAGTCCATGACAACAGGGCCTTGAAGACTGAGTAAGTAGGCTGAGGTTTTTGTCAGAAGATCCAAACCAAGTAAAAGGAAATAGAAAATCCTCCTTAGATGCCTTGTCCCAGCATAGAGGTGACCCTGTGTTCTTGAAGGCTCTGTCAATGGATCATGAGCTCTGGCAGTTTTTTCCAGGCTAGAAAAGCTTTGAGGTCTGCCCCTGTGACAGACTGTGCCCGCTATTTGGGGACCAGCCTAGCTAACTGTGGAGAGGCTCATCACCAGTGGGCTAGCCACTAGTTGAATTTTTTGGCAATGGCAACCCAAGTAGGCCAATATTAGCCCACCGGGAAGGGTACAAACCAAACAGGGAGGAATAGACAGGAAGCAAAGTTCAAGTAAATAGGCCAATATTAGCATGCTGGAATTCAAACCAAGTGGGTACAGGGAAGAGACAGGCAGGAAGCTGGATTTCATATAAGAGAACAGGTCCACACCTGAAATATAATAGCATTACCTATGACCATGATCTGAGAACAATTAGTTGTCTTCTGGGTGTAGGAAGACAAGCTGGCTGAAAACAAGACCCTAAAGCTACCACATGGTTGACAGAAACCAGGAAGAGCAATTCTGATCATAGCCCATGGAGTGGTCGTTGTCCCCACCTGCAACATGGGGGTGATATAAACCATCAGCATTTGCCGTTACTCCTCTGTGATGCCCTGGAAGATCCTCTAGCATATAATGACCCCTCCCAACTCCCAAAAGCTTCTTATTTCTACATTTGGAAATTAATCAAACAGTAACTTGTGACATCTCTTATATTATTGTACTGTCCTATATTGCTACTTAACTTTGAAAGAATAAAAGATGTCCCAAAAGTCTTAGTACAGTTTTAAGCTTTAATAGCTTTATATTGCATGAACACTTTTGGGGACACCCTTTTCCCAACTAGGCCATGAAAGTATCTTGACAAATATTTATCTATAATGTATTTCTTTCACTTTGTTGCCTAGATATAGATAAGGTTTTTTGGCTTTTTTAAAATATTTTCTCCACATATGAACTAAGTATTTTCTTCAGTTTTGTCTTGATTACTGTTGGTTGATCCTTTTTCAGTGTATGAAACCTAGGTATTTGTGGGTTATCACTCTTATGCTAGGTTTTCGTTATTTGGATCTTAATTTGTCCTTACACTTTTCTGTGTCCCTGCATTTACAGTGGATCATCTTCACTTAAGATCATATTCTAAAGCTGGGAGGGAACTCAGGGGCCATCTAGTCCAATCCCCTCATTTCATAAATAAGGGATCTTAGGCCTAGACAGATTAAGTCACTTACCTAAGGTCTTACGGATAGGAAGTATCAGAGAGGAGATTTGAACCCAGATGGTCTGCCCCCAGAGACAGTGCTCTTTCCCCAGACCCAGCAACTTCTCTCACATTTCTATATTTCTCCATACATCTTTTAATTTCTTTTGTGTTTAAGGCATTTTCATTGGTGGAAAAAATAACCTTTATGTTGTTCTATATCCAATATTCATA
This sequence comes from Trichosurus vulpecula, assembly GCF_011100635.1. Taxonomy (NCBI): domain Eukaryota; kingdom Metazoa; phylum Chordata; class Mammalia; order Diprotodontia; family Phalangeridae; genus Trichosurus; species Trichosurus vulpecula. Next base: position 397,176,039 of record NC_050573.1, on the reverse strand, counting down.
TTGTATACTGAGTGCCATTTGTAGAAAGGACCGCATTACCCAGTTTGGGAGGGAGAGCATGGATATAAACTATACCTAAGTTTTGCTTGACAGATTGGTCTGGTTGGGTAAATGCAACAAACCAGAGAGCAAGAGAAAGCCTGATCTTCCTCAACCCCTTGGGGTCTGGAGCCCTCAAAATGAAGGCAGTCTGTGTGAATCTAGAGGAGGAGTCTTGTGGGAGAGATCCATGTAGGCCAAAGGTTACATCTTAGTTATCATCACAAGTTCTCAGTACCTTAATCGTAAATGTATACAATATAATAAATTAACCTATTCATGTGCATATCAATATATAATCATTGTAAATGGTGCATAAATTATGATGTTGTAACATTTAAACACTAGATAGGCTCTTGGGGAAGACATACTCTGGGGCCTAGTTTTTTTTTTTTTTAAATAGTGGGCCACAGGATGAAAAATCCAGATTGTACATCTGCATGAGTTCAATTACATAATTAGTTACATTCCATTCAAATTACTCAAATACTCCATTTAGATTATAATTACTAATTGATCTAAGTTCAAGATACCTAGCAATAGTTAGTTAGATATTGCTAGTGGTCAGGCCTTACTGTATGTATAAGTGATCACTAGTTAATTAAGCAAAACTCTTTTTTACGACAAATCTCAGGTTGGCTCTGTGCTATGTACAGTTGGGTAGGATGCACATGGTAAACGGGTTTCATGTTGCAGGTCCTTAACCTAGTCCCACCCTTTTATTTTACAGATCAGGTAATGAAACCCAGACAGGTTAGGTAACTTCTTCAGTATTATATAGCCACTTAATGGCCAGATCAGAACCCAGAGCTCTCTAACCAACTAGACTCCCAAATCCAACACTCATTTTATTATATCTTTTATTATCGTTATTTCATAAACTGTTCTAAAGTTAGCAGAGAATTTCAAATCACTCTTTTGGCAAAAACATAACAATATAACACTCCTGTTTATCTTACCAGTGTAATTCCCACTCCCAATATCAGTTCCACAATGAATACATATGCAACTTAGACAAGAAAATCCATTTTTCCAAACTGGTAACAAAACAGAAATCAGAGAAAGTATACACAGGCAAATATATACCAAACAGTACAGAATGAAGGAGTTCTGTCATTGGGAGCAAGGTAACTCATTTCAAAAGAGTGGTAGAGAAAAAGAGAGAAAAAGAAAGAGAGAGAGAGAGAGAGTCCTAGATTTCACCCAAGAAGTAGTTCCCCAAAGTCCCTAGTCTAGCAAGTTGGGTTTAGGAACATGATGGAGACCTCCAGTTCCTCTCATGTCATCCCAGAGTCTTTTCCTTCATCAGCCTGCACTGACATTGGCCTCTTCTATCTTCTCTCTCAAAGCAGGAAACCAAAAATACCAGAAGCAACTCAAAGCTTGAACACTTGAAGCTTGAAGAGACCCAAAGGGGACTCAATGAGAACTGAAGAGCTCTCCTCTCTCCTCTTCTCAACGATTCCCCTCTGCAGGGCATTGATCTCTGCCATAAAGGAGAGTCTCATACCAGTGGGCTTTGGGACTAGGGTTGCACCAGAGAGGCCTAAAGTGAGTTCATCTATGTTAAGCTCTTTGTAAGCCCACTAAATAGTGTTAGCTATTACTATCAGGGTCTTCAGAGACCTGTAAAAAAAAGAGACAATAAATGATATTATGTGTGTACAACATATAACATATATACCATACGTAGCACAACAAATAATTCCCCCTCCTCCCTCCAGCTTCTGGTGCTAAACTAAAGACATGACTGGCTTTGTTTTCTTTTTAGACCATTTGAAAATAAATGGGCACATTGCTAAATCTCTCAGTCTTGAGCAACAGTTCAATCCAGATTCAGAAATACTTATTCAATTTATGGGTAAAAGAAGAAAGGTACACTCACTTAAATGAAGTCTCACTGGGGACAGAAATGAGTCTGATGATATTGGCATTTTTTTACATTATACTGAAAATGTTCTCTCTCATTGCAAGAATTCCCCTAGAATAATTCAATCCAGACTTCTCAGTAAAAAAAAAAATACCAGGTTTTGACAAAGAGTAAACTCATATTGTTTCATAATTTAGGGGCAACCTGGCACAGTGGATGCTAGTGACAAGAAGGAAACTGAAACCCAGCAATTGGACTTTGTGTCAGATCTCACACCTGGCACTTCCTAGTTGTGTCACCTTGGACAAATCACTTAACTTTTCTAAGAGGCAACTTTCTAGAACAAAAGATATAAACAGGTTACGACTTTCTTTGGTGAGAGGGTATTCTCCCTTCCCCAATGAAATTATAGGTTGGGACACTACACCAAGGTACTTGTAGGAACACTCCTCACCCCATATGGAAACTCTCCCAAATCAGATCAGCAATTCTTCTGCAATTTAAAGTCTTAGGGAGTTTCCTGGGGCACTGAGAGTTTAAATTACTTTCTCAGGGTCACACAGCCTGAATGTATAAGAGATGGCACTTGAACCCACATCTTCCTGACTCCAAGGCTAGCCTTCTATTCTTTATACCAAATATTGACATTCCATCCCTCAGGGACGTTTGCAGGTAGAATAAACTGGATTCAATCCAAAGCACGTGTATTTCAGAAGGCAATTATAGCCTGGCATTGAGCAAAATGCCTCCAACTGGATGCCTAAGAAAGAGGCGCTGATATTTGAATATTTGCACTGTGTCTAACTTTACCAGTTCTCATCATACTGCTAACCCTGAGGCAAGTTTTCATAGGATGGAGGCTTTATAATATTCAAAATAAACCCCCCTGTTTGACGTGACCACAAATTACATAAACAGATTCACAATGTCTGTTGCTTGACGTCATTCAGTCTGCTAATATTTGCTCATAATTCTTAGATTACTACACCCTCTGTGGCCCTGCACTTAGTAACCATTATATCCTTTAAATGTATCCATGACTCTTCAAGTGAGCCCTGGGCAGAGGTAATGAGATGCATAATTCCATAACCTATGTAAGCATAATTTAAAGAATATTTCTGAAAACTCTCTCTCCCCCAAATTCCCAAGCCCTTGACCAAGCCTTTCAAAGGGGTCTAAATGGCATAGCTCAAAGCAGTCTGAAGAAATAGCCTGGCCCTAAGAGTTCACCCAACTGTTGCCATGGTTTCAGTGGCACTCTCTACCCCCACCCAGATAAAGCTTGCTTATTCTTGGAAAGCTGTGAAAACTGAACCTCCCCCCTCCCCACCTCACCCAAAAGGGTCCACTCAAGTTTGAGTATCAGCTTCTGGCTATGACTACTGAGACTCACCCTGGCAGTCAAGACTCAAATACTTCCAACCATTTCATTTTCCACACAGGATTTTGTAGGACTGGCCTCACTCATATTCAGAATAGAAGACCACCACCACGGGATGATTTGAAGGGCAAAAGAGGCTCTGTTAACAACCCACATTTCACTATTCTCTCTGTTTTCCCTGGGAAATAACTGTAATTCCATGGTAGGAGACATCCATTTTGTTTAGGGTTTAAATCTCTGCTAAAATGCCACTGATTCTGGGAGGGCATAATGCTTTTGACTATCAGTCATCCAAACTTTTATGAATAAAGGCTACAAGATCCAGGTTTGATGACAGATGGCAGGGGAAAAGTGGGGAACCTCTGTCTAGGGTTTGAGGTATATATGGGACCAGGAGGAAGGAAATATGAGAGAAAGAAACATCAAGGCACTCAGTACTAGGAAAATGAAAGGTACAAAAAAAAGGAAGTCGGGGACATCAAAGTCAAATTACGTTTGCTTTGCAAATTTACTCCCCCCCAAGCAGCAGAAGATAGATAATGTTTATGTACACTACATTTTTCTTCTTTTTCTTTTCCTCTTCCGCTCTTTTTTCCCTTTCTTTCTCCCCCTTTCCATCTGCCTCCACTCCCCTCCTCCTCTGCCCCAGGCATTGGGGATTTGGACAGGGGATTTTTTTAGTCAGGAGCCTTGATTTCATTGGTGTAGGGCAGCAGTAATTCTCAAACTTTTGCATCTACATACTTAAGAATTATTGATGACTCCCCCAAAATATTTTTGTTTATGCGGATCATGGTTATCAAAATTTATAGCATTCAAAATTAAAATGTCTCATTATTATGATGAAAATAGTTTTGATCTCATGGACCCCCTGAAAGGGGCTGGGGATCCTTAGGTACTGGGGACCACACTTTGAGAACTGCTGGTATAGAGAATTTTATTCAGGAAACCACCTCTAGCAACACTTCTAAACAACTGGTACATAGCCTTAAAAATACAATGTCTTCAGGCATTGAGAGGTTAGGAGAGTTATCTGAGATCATGTAGCCAGCAAGGCTCATAGGTGAGACTTAAATACTGGCCTTCCAAACTCCAAGGCCATCTCTTTAGTCTTAGGAGCAGGAGATACAAATTCAAACATGAAATAATCACTCCCCTCAAGGAATTTAAAGCATTTTCAACTCCACAACAATGTTGGCATTGTCATCTTCATCAATGTGTCCTAAATGCCTGTTATGTGCTACATGTTCAGAGAATCAAATGGCATGGTCTCTGTCCTCAGAGAGGTTACAGTCAGGAAGACAGAACATAGGCATAAAAATAGAATCAAAAGTACAAGACAGAGTGTGCTAACGGCCAAATGCATTGTTCAGACAATGAGAAGAAGCTCAAAGTGAGGCAAAATTATATCAGAGATCACAGCTTTGCAAGGCCCAGAAAGCCCTTGGGGCTGGCATGGCAGCCAGAGCACAGAGCTGCCAGGATAGTGTCATACTACACACATAGTCTGATCTGCATACACACACATACACACACACACAATCACACACACACACTTTACATAGTGACATATAATATTAGAGCTGGGATAGACTGAAGCTAACCCAAGCTCCTCATACTTTAGGTGAAGAAGTGACTTGTCCAAGGTAACAGGATAATACAGAGCTGTCTCTTAGTGCCTATCAGAACACAGCTCTGGGGTGGTCATAGGGATCATAGGCTTTAAAGGCAGAAGGGTCCTTAGGGTTCATTTAGTCCAACCACCTTATTTTATGGATGAGGAAATTGAGGCTCTGGAAATTTACATTACTTGCCAAGGATACACAGATAGTGATGGAGGCAGGATTTAAACTGTGGTCCTCTGACTCCAAATGCAGGGTTCTTTCCATGGAACTTTGGAAAATTGAAGAGCAAAATAGATGTATGTGGACCAAGAATTAAAAGACCAGTTTTTTCTAATTAAGAGTATGTATACTTTTAGCCCAAAGGGATATAAGAGGTCAACTATTATACTATCTATATGATCCTGGACAAGTCATTTAATCTAGATCATCCCTTTAGAGAACTCTTACTTTCTTGGCCTGCATGATAGACAAAGCCATTAAAAGTCTTCTCCAGTAATTTCTTCCATGTATTCTCAAAATTAGAAGTAATTTGTATAACTCAAATGCATGCCTGCAAGAGGCAGAAAAGCAATAGAACAAAATATTTATTACTGTGACTGTTGTCATGATACTGGTGTTTTTGATCTTTTCTGAAGGAGGAGCAAGAGGAAAAAAAATTATCATCATCAACACCAACATCCATCATCATCATCATTCATTATTATTTGTGGTGAAAAGAAAATGAAACAATTCCTTCCCTAGAGGCTGGCCATCCTGGAATAGTTTACTTCCATTTACTCATATGACACGGGCCCGATTAACGAACAATCTTTCTTTGGCACAAACAGAAGAAAAATGAATGCGTAATATTTTGGTGGCAGGAAATTAGCCAGGGACACATAAGGTTCCAAAAGCTTTGCCTACACAGTCCCAAAACAATAGGTTGAAAAGTTAAAAACTTCACTCACTCCACTGATAGGTTTTGTCTACAAGAAGCCAAACTGCTGTCTGGTTGATTTTTTTCCCCACGATTGTCCAGATGTTTGCCTAACTTGAACAAATCATCTGCTAATTTTGGCATCAATCAGGGCATGACCAAAAATGTCTTAGATTAGATTCTGACCTTAAATTTGGAGTTTGGATGGTATAGTAGAAAGAGCCTTGGACTTGAAGCCAGAAGACCTGGGTCTGAATGCTGGTTCAGCCATTGACTACTAATCTGTATGACCCCTGCTTCCTGTACAAACTAAGACTTTGGACTCTGTGACCTCTACAATCCTTCCAGCTCTAAATTTATTATCTTCTTCTGAGTGAATGAATGAATGATTATTATCCTTTACTAGATATAGATGTATACGCATATGCATAAATATGATGTAGGAAATTTGGAGAAACTGAGTATTAACCACAGGAAATACCTCTTTTAAAAAATAAATTACTCATAAAAATTTTTTTAACTGAGGCATGGAGAAGCTTCCAAATTTTTCCTGACATTGTGGTCTACTATTATTCAGCTCAGAGAATGAACAGAGGGGGATTCTGTAAAAGATTAGGGCATAGCAAGAAATCCAGCCTCCTAACTTCAAAAAGCCATATTGTTTGATGGACACTGGCTGTGAATACCTTAGGGCCCCTGTGCTTTTCCAGGCATTTGTACCATTGTTTTCCCAAGGAAATTCAATTTTAAATAACATGTTTTTCTAACTAAATGAAAGCGTGAGTTAAGTACAGAACAAAGACTTATGTTGCAAATTCACTCATTTCATTGAACTACTATGAGAACAACAGAAAAGGAAAAAATATATATATCAATTCATTATTTGTATCCTTCCCCTTTGGAGTCCAAGAGCCAAAAGCCATGCCACCACTACCTCCAATATGAATTGGTATTTTATAAAAACCACCATACCTGTGGCCAAGTTATTAAACTTGGGAAGATCACATGTTCTGGAGCTAGAAGAGACTTTTTAGTCCAACCCCTTCATTTTACAGATTAGAACAGAGAAGACTAGAAAGATCCCTAGTTTCTTTGTGTAAGAAATAGCCAATAATGTATTAGCTGCTCAGTTTTTGCAATAAGGAAAGCTCCTGCACCAGGAGACAACTGAGGTCCTTCTTTATTGCTATATGTGTATGCCTCTAGACCAGGATTATGCTCTGCATTTTGGCTTCATCCAACTCCTTTTGTACAGGTAGTCTTTTTGCTAATATCTGCAGAATAAAGAACTTTGCAAACTATAGTTGACCTAGCTTGATTTGAGTTCCTGGCAAAAATCCTAAAAAAATTTTAATGAATGGTAAGTGAATATCTAGAAAAGAAAGTAGTGACCACAAAGTGTCAATATGGCTTTAACCACACTCTCATTCTTGACAATTTACCAGACTAGTAGGTAGGGGAAGCGGGGAGGGGAGGATATTATGTAGCTACATTCTACCTAGATTTTATTTTATGCTTTAAATAGCATTTTATTTTTCCCACAATTACATATCAAGAAAGTTTTTAGCATTCATTTTTACAAGATTTTGAGTTCCAAATTTTTCTCCCTCTTTCCTTCCCTCCCCTCCCCTCTTCTGAAAATGGTAGGCAGTTTGATATTGTTTATACATATGTTATCATGTAAAACATATTTCCATATTCATCATAATTATGGAAGAAAAACAGATCAAAAGGAAAAAAAACCATGAGAAAGAATAAAGTGAAAAAATATGTTTCAATCTGCACTTAGAGTCCATCAGTTCTTTATCTGGACATGGATAGCATTTTCCTTCCTGAGTTGTTTGTACCTATCTTGGATCATTGTGTTGCCAAGAAAAGCTGAGTCCTTCATAGTAGATCATCACATAATGTTGCTGATACTGTGTACAGTGTTTTCCTGGTTCTGCTCATTTCCCTTTGCATCAATTTATACAAGTTTTCCCAGGTTTACTGAAATGCTCCTGTTTATCATGTCTTTTTCACAATAGTATTCCATTATAGTCATATACCACATATTTTTCTGCCATTCCCCAATTGATGGGCATTCCCTTAATTTCCAATAATTTGCCACCATGAATAGGGCCACTATAAATATTTTTGCATATGTTGGTCCTTTTCCCTTTTTATGATCTTTTGGGGATACAGACCTAGTAGTGGTATTGCTGGATCAAAGAGTATTCATGGGTTGGTTGCCTTTGGGCATAGCTCCAAATTGCTCTCCAGAATGGTTGGATCAGCTCTCAACTCCACCAACAATGCATTAGTATCCCAATTTTCCCATACTCTTTCCAACATCTATCATTTTCCTTTTTTGGCATATTAGCTAATCTGATTGGCGTGAGGTAGTATTTCAGAGTTAATTTGGATTTCTCTGATCAAAAGTGATTTAGAGCATGTCTTCATAGACCTACATGTAGCTTTGATTTCTGACCATTTATCAGTTGGGGAATGGCTTGTATTCTCATAATTTTGACTCAGTCCTCTATATATTCGAGAAATGAGGCCTTTATCGGAGACACTTGCTATAAGGATTGTTTCCCAGCTTTCTGCTTTCCTTGTAATCTTGGTTGCATTGGTTTTGTTTGTACAAAAGCCTTTCAATTTAGTATGATCAAAATTATTCTATATTTTGTAATGTTCTCTATCTAGATCTGACAGGTACACTATTCCTTGCTCTTCTAATTTGATTGCTTCATTGTACATGGTACCTTTTAGCAAGATGTAGTTTTCTTCCTTATCTCTATCTGTGCTTTTACTTTGTCTATGATCAGGATTGATACCTCTGCAATTTTTGTTTTTCATAGCATAATTTTTTACTTCAAGTATGTTTTTCTAACTAAATGAAAGCTCCAGTTCCTTACCTTTACTGTGTGTGTCTCTCTGCTTCAAGTGTGTTCCTTGTAAACATCATATTGTAGGATTCTGTTTTTTGACCCACTCTGCTATCTGTTTATGTTTTATCGGAGGGTTCATTCCATTCACATTCATAGTTACAATTACTACCTGCATATTTTCCTCCATCCTATTCTTCCTCCTGATAGTCTTCTCTCTCCTTTCACCCTGTCCCTCCTCACCAGTGTTTTACTTCTGTCTACCACCTCCTCTAATATGCCTTCCTTTCTGTCAGTTCCGCACCCGCCCCCTCCCGCCTTCACAACCCCTCCTTCTTCCCTGCAGGGTAAGATAGGTTTCTATATTGAAATAATTGTATATATTATTTCCTCTTTGAGCCAATACTGATGAGAGTAAGGTTCAAGTAATGTCCATTTCTGCCCCTCCGTTCTTTCCCTCCATTGTAATAGGTCTTTTTCATCTCTTCATGTGAGATAATTTACCCCATTCTGCCTCTCCCTTCTTTTTGCACTCATTGTACTCCTCTTTTTCCTCCCTCAATTTTTTTATGTCATTCCCTCAAATTCACCTTATACACATACCCTCTGTCTATGTATATTCCTTCTATCTGTACTGTTAGTGATGCTCTTTTTAAGAGTTACAAGTATCATCTTCCTGTGCAGGGATACAAACAGTTTACTTCTACTGAATCCCTTATGTTTTCTTTTCCCTTTTTACCTGTTGGTGCTTCTCTTGGATCTTGATATTAGAGGTCAAATTTTTGGTTTAGTTCTGGTCTTCTCCTTATGAAAGCTTGAGATCCTTCTTTTTGGTTGAATGACCATTTTTTCCCTTGATGTAGTGTGCTTAATTTTGCTGGATAAGTGATTCTTGGTTGTAGTCCTAACCCCTTTGTCCTCTAGAATATCATATTTCATGATCTCCAATTCTTTAATGTTGCAGCTGCCAAGTCCTGTGTCGTACTGATTGTGTGTCCCCAATATTTGAATTGTTTCTTTCTGGCTACTTGTAGTATGTTTTCCTTAGCCCGATAGTTCTGAAATTTGGCTATAATGGTCCTTGGGGTTTTTATTTGGGGATTTGTTTCATGAGGTGGTAGGTAGGTTCAATGCCTATTTTATATTCTGGTTCCAGGACACCAGGGTAGTTTTCCTCAATAATTTCTTCCTTTTGATTATGGCTTCCATAATTCAATGTTTACAACAATAGTTCAATGATTCTGATATTGTCTCTCCTGGATCTATTTTCCAGGTCAGTTGTTTTCCCATGAGGTATTTTATATTTCCTTCCATTTTTTCATTGTTTTGAATTTGTTTGATTGAATCATGATGCCTCATAGAGTCATTAGCTTCCACATACCCAATTCTAACTTTTAAGGTGTTGTTTTCCTCAATTAGCTTTAGTACTTTCTTTTCCATTTGGCCAGTCATACTCTAAGGAATTGTTTTCTGCAGTGGATTTTTGTATCTCCTTTTCCATTTGGCCAATTCTACTTTTTAAGCAGTTTTCCAAGCTGTTCACTCTTTTTTCATAAATCTCTTGCATCACTCTCATTTCTTTTCCCAATTTTTCTTCTTCCTCTCTTATATGATTTTTAAGCCTGGGGCTACACTGAACCATGTGGTGGTTCTTGGAGCTAGTGGTTCTCAGAGCTAGATCTTGCCAGTTTTCCAGGCTATGACAAGGCAGGTGGGGGGTCCTAGTTTTGGTGTTTGCCTGCTCCACTACATTGAGGCTCAAGATCTCCAGCTGGTTTACTGAGGTGGGGCTTGCTGCTGGCTTGATGGGATGCATCCTGTCCTGGAATGTGCTCCCGTTTTATCTGAGTGAGCAACCTTTCTTGTTGATCCTCCAAGTCTTTGGGGCTGAAAGATCTATCTATCCCATCTTTTCACTGGCTCCACTATTCCAGGATTTGTTCTAGGGTGTAATTTTATGGTTTTATGGAGGTGAATATGGGAGAGCTACAGCTGTTTACTCCACCATCTTGACTCCTGGAACCTAGATTTTAGAAAAGCATTTCATTTTCATACTATTGTTGTTGTTGTTGCTGCTGCTCTTATTCAATCATTTCAGTCATGCCCAACTTTGTGAACCCATTTCATATTTTCTTGGCAGATACTGGAGTGGTTTGCCATTTCCTTCTCCAGCTCATTTTACAGATGAGGAACTAAGGCAAACCAAGTTAAGTGATTTGCCCAGGGTCATACAGCTAGTAAGTGTCTAAGGCCAGATTTGAATTTGGGACAATGAATCTTCCTGACTTCAGACTCAGCACTCTCCTCCAGGAAAAATACACCTGACATTCCACCCTCCCCACTTCCCCAAGTACTCGGAGACCTTCATTGTGTCCCTAGCTACTCAGAGCACAAAGACCCCTCCCGGGTAATTTCCTAGCCATTTGTCTAGCCTGCTTCCTTGACCATCGCCCACAGTCCATCAAATCTTACTTGGGTTTTTTCTTTCACTTTTAGGGTTTTACTAGATGATATGTTGAACTAATTCACATTAAGATATTAGTGACTGATAATACATCACTCATAGGGCTTTTGAAAGAACATCTCAGAAATACAATGCCTCTATGAAAAAAGATGAAACCTAAATGGGAAAATTTCAAGCCACAAAAGAAGACTAGTAAGAGAGATAATTTTCTAAGGAGGGAATTTTCCCCTATGCTCCTACAATCACACTATATTTATGAATTGCTAACCAATTTATGAAATTATGAAATGGGGTAAGCATTCCTGATTCTTTGGGCACTCACTGGAAAGACCATGACAGCAGTGGGAAATGAGGCAGCAATCATTCTTTAATAAGGCACAGAGTGTGAAGAAACAGTCACAAAAAATACAGAGACAACTGGCAAAAGAGGTACAGAGACAGATTGCATGGGAACAGGGGACGGGATGGTAAAGGAAGACTGGCAAGGTGAGGAAGAGAACAGAGGGAGAGGCACAGAAAATCACATATGTAACCATTGATTAGATTTGGGAGCACTCAACAGCATGGGACCAATGGAGATCGATAAGTGCTGAGCAGGGACAAGGTAGGACAAAAGTTTGAAATCTCATTTTATATGTTTTGGGTGAGAACGGACTAACTTTTATCTATGCCACTTTGTGGTTACTTCACTAACATATCTAAATCATCTCAAAGTTGTAAGTAAAACTTTAAAGTTCACATATCGATACCATCTCAAAGTTATCTGCATCGTTGGTGTATACAGCTATTCTTACTACAGATGTCTGGCACTTACTTAAGATTTATATATCATAGTACCAAAAATCTCTAGCAGCAAAACCTAGATGGCTTCCCCTAAATTAGCACATATTACCAGGATGTGAATTTGTTAATATACAATACAGTTTATAAATTATGCTCCCTTTATCTTTGAGACAGTTTTTAATATGACTTCTAGGTTCCTTTGCCACTTTATACTGGCTATTTATAAACTCACTTACTATACTAACTAGAAGAGGTCAGGGAGTTGTGAGGGAGACCATAATAAGATAAAATTTTAAACACAATAGGCTACTGACCACCATTTCCACCAGAGCACAAAGTTGGTCCTGGAAGCAGGAGTCCTCTAACTCAAAATGTCTAGCTCCAAATAACAAAGATCCTCCCTTGTACCTGACTTTCAAAGAAAAGCTTTCAGTTACTGTCCAGAATAAAGTAGCTATGGCTGGAGAATAAGTGCTCCATGATCCTGTCGGTTTATCTTCTTATGGTTCCAAGAAATTGAGGAGTGTCCACTTGCTCACAACTCTTCAGCTGAGTTAGTGGAATAAGTTTTAAGACATCCTGTGAATCATAACAGAGATGTTTTTAGCCTCAAATCACTGTATTCCAGGTCATACGAAAGACAATCAGCCTTTAGACAGAGGTGGCACAATATCTACTTCATTCATTTAAAACAAGCAGTCACTAGTCATACACATCTGCTTGTCCAGGAGAGAGGGTGGGGAGAAAGGGAGGGGGGAAATAAAGAAAGGATGAAGGAAGGGAGGGAGGGGAAAAAGCAAGAAGAATGAGAAAGGAAAAAAGGACAAAGTAAAGGAAGGAAGGAGAAAGTAGGAGAGAGACAAAAGGAGATCTTAGCCATTTCTTTAAGTGATCCAATTTTTTCTTAGAAAAAAGTATCCCACTCATATCTCACAAAATAATTAATAAACAAGAGTAAAGATAAAGGGAAAGAGAGAGAGAGAGAAAGAGGAATGGAGAGAGAGAATTCAAAACAGATGACTGATAGAAAAGAAATATCTAGTCCCAATGGGCAAACAAATCCAAATGGTGAAATAGCTAAAAAGTCAAAAGTTTCTCTTGAAATGGAACTGCATGGTCTTTGTCTGCTCCTGAATACTGGACACAAAACCTAGTGTTGACAAACTTGACTTTTTCTGATCCTACATTATGAAAAAACCTTCTATCATTATTAGCCCAAAATTCACAGAAGCCAGTGAAAGCTCTAAAAACTAATGGTAATCAACTTTCAGTTATTCTTGCCATGGAAAAGAAAGATGACCTAAAATAAAGTACAGCTCCAGGATAATCTTCCAAACTCCTTTTAAGTATTCATGGGATCCTCCTCTTTCATTGAAGTTCCATATGAGTAGGAGGGAGCACTTTGGATGATTAGAATTTTACTTCTGGCTTGTACTTCACAACCACAGGAAAGGTGCGAATAATTAATGAGCCGTGAAATAGCCTAAAATGGACATCAGAAGGAGTTATCCAGAGACCAAGATAATTCAATGACTGGCTAATATGTCAATAAGAATTGACTTTGTTTTTAACCACTTAAATTCTTTTCAATCCTATTACTATGAGGCCTTAGTATCAATCGATTGATCTGTTGTGCATACATATATAAAATATGGTTGATAAATGTAAACATGAAATCCAAAAGCCATTCAGAATAAAGTTTGTTTTGTTTATAATGATATCTTGTGCTAGTGTTTTTATTTTTAAAGAAAAAACCCATATGTACAAAAATATTTATAGCGTCTCTTTTTGTAGTAGCAAAGAATTGGAAATCAAGGGGATGCCCATCAATTGGGGAATGGCTGAACAAGTTGTGGTATATGAAGGTAATGGAATACTATTGTGCTATAAGAAATGGGGATGATATGGACTTCATAATAACCTGGAAAAACCTACATGATACAATGCTGAGAGAGTGGAGCAGAACCAGGAGAACATTATACGCAACTACAGATATATGGATTCTGTGATGACTAACCCTGATAGACTTCGCTCTTCTCAGCAATACGAGCTGCAAAGACAACTCCAGGGGACTCATGATGGAGAGAGCTATCTACATCCAGAGAAAGAACTATGGATTCTGAACGTAGATTGAGGCACACTTTATGTTCACCTTCTTTTCCCTTTGTTTTTTTTTCTCTTTTGTTTTTGTTTTTTTTATTTTTTTGTTTTTGTTTCTTCTTTCTCATGATTCATTCCATTGGTCATAATTCTTTACAACTTGACTATTGTGTAAATAAGTTCAATGCAAAGTTATATGCAGAAGATGTATCAGATTCCATGCCATCTTGGGGAGGGAGGGGGGAAAGGGGGGAAGAAAATCTGGAACTCAAAATTATGTGGAACTGAGTATTGTAAACTAAAAATAAAAACTCTCAAACAAAAGAAAATACAATTTTAATTTGAAAAAATTAGGCTGTCTACAATTAATAAAAGATGAAGATTATCTTATCTTATGATCAAAGAATCAAACCTTGTCTCTACACCAGCCTTGCTTGCCCATGTAATAGCAATGGATGTAATGGTACTCTAGGTGGGAAGGGGTATTGCAATGGTTGGAATAACCCCTATCAAGAGTTTCAACCTGCCAAATTCATTGATTAAATAAGGAGTTATTTTTCTGGTTGCAGTTAAGAAAGCAAAATTTAACATTCACTAAATACACTGATTCCTAGCCTAGCACGGGATCAGTTTGATTTTAATGTTTGATTTTCAGTGGCAAGAATTTGAGAATTCAGATGAGAAGTAGCCAGAATATGGAACAAATCAGATTATGTAAAAGCATTTTAATAACTTTAAATTTTTCAAAAAAATCATCCTATGAATGGGGTACAGGTACAATCCTATGAATTGGGTAGATTAAATGTTGTTGTTTGGTGGTTTTTCAAAGTCAATCAGGACGACTTTAAAAATCATGTTTATAACCAAGGTAAGAGATTTATCTAAGATTGGAAATCACAGCTCAGAAGAAACTTCACATTGCCCTTTAATGGAGGAAAAAATATTAAATATTCTGTCTTCTTGTTGTCTTACTATGACATGTATAGAAATAACACGCTGGACCAGAGGAATAATAGTTGAAGAAGTCCTTCTTTCTTATGTCTTGTTGACTGATTGATTGAATAATTGGCAACCTCACTTCTTGGGTTTTTGAGTTGTCCTAAAATATAGAACAATTCATCTGTATCATCTGATTGTAATTCATTTCCTAGACAAAATCTCTCTGCCACAGATTTTCTATTGGTCCTCATTCCAGGTTAGAAAATGATTACCAGCTCACTAGTGATCTAAGTTTCTCCCTGGGGAAGAAGAAAGTTGTTCAGTTGGCTAGAGGTTGGATCTGTGTACTACTCCCTATCCATAAGCCTAATGAATGCTTAAATGTCATTTCATCATATGAATAATGAGACCTGGCCTGGAAAGAACTTTGACAAAATCTCTTTGGAAAACTGAGACATGTGATAGAATCTACACATGGTTTAACACTCTCCATTTTGGCTTCTTTCATCATCAGATGCATATGTCTAAAACTAGAAGAAAACAGTTTCCTTCTACATTCTGCAATCTGAAGTCCATATTTACCCTTAAAAACACCTAAAAGGCATATTTAGAACACATTAGCTCAAATGTGAACTTTGAAACAACCAGAAGGCAGGGCCAATAGAAAAGATTTTTTGTAGTGATGCCTCAGTCTTAGTGTTCTTCCTTGCAAGGATGACTGCCCTTCCACCTGCTATACCACTTATAAAATCAAGTGTTGTGTAAAACAAGTATATATTTAGGGGAACTCTCAACTTTGATTAGAGTAAGAACAAAAGGAGATATAAAGTCACCAATGAAAATATTGACACAAAATAGACTCTGACTCAGACTACCAGTAAGGAAGAGAGAACTATCAGTTGTAATCTTATATTCAAAAAACAACAATTTATAAAATACAGAGTAGCTCATTCACCTAAGTTATTGGGGATTCATGAAGCAATTTAATTATTTTAATGAACAAAAAAAATCTATTTTCTTTTCCTCTCTCTCAATACCCCTCCCCCACCATCACTGGGGTGGGGGGTGGAGAAAGGCAACAAAACCTTTATAACAAATATGTGTCTCTTCACTGAGGCATCTTATGGACTTGTGGCTTAAGAAGCTTAATTTTTCAAGCAGTTTATTTGATAACTGAATTATCTAACCCTGAACACTCATTTTAAAACACTACCCTTCCTGGAATCACATAGGCATATAAACATGCAATTCAATCAGCTTAAGGAAGTGTATCAGAGAAGCTATTTTTTTAAAACACCAAAATTTCTAGTGGTATCTACTTAGTGAAGCAAGGGTGCTGAGGAAAACAATGTGAAGTACTACATTTAATTTTTTAAATTCAATTTGATTTTATCTTCAGTTCTAAATGTCTGCCTCCCACTTCCCCCATTGATTGAGAAACAAAGAAAAACAGAGTCCATTACAAACATATGTCATGAAAAACAAATTCCCCCATTAACTGTGCCCCCCTCCAAAAAATGCTTCAGTTTGTGTTATGAACCGTTCACCTCTCTCTCTCTCTCTATGTCTCTGTCGAGGTAGTTTGCATGTTTCATTGTAAGTCCTCTGAACTTATAGTTGCTCATTGTATTGCTCAGACTTCCCAAGTATTTCAAAGTAGTTTCTCTTTACATTGTTGTTACTGTATAAATTGTTCTCCTGGTTCTGCTCATGTCACTTTGTATCAGTTCACACAAGTGTTCCCAGTTCTTACAGCACAATGGTATGTCAGCACATTCATATAACACAACCTGTCCAATTGTCCCCCAGTTGATGGGCACCCCCTCAGTATTCAATTCTTATTCACCATGAAAGAGTTGCTATAAATATTTTTATACATATAAGTCCTTTTCCTCTTTCTTTGATCTCTTTCAGGCATAGACCTAGTAGTGGTATCAGTGGGTCAAAAGGCAGGCACATTTTAATAGCTTTGGGGGGCATAGTTCCAAATTGTTTGGAATAACAGACCAGTTCAAAGCTCTACTAATTGTGCATTAATATACCTGTGTTTCCTAGAGCTCCTCCAATATTAGTCATTTTCCTTTTCTGTCAACTCTGCCAAGATGCTGAGTGTGAGGTGGTACCTCCAAGTTGTAATTTGAAAATCTCTAATTAGTAGTGATTTGGAAGATTTTTTCATATGGAAATTTGACAGCTTAGATTTCTTCCTCTGAAAACTGTCTATTCATATCCTTTGACAATTTACCAATTGGGGAATGGTTCTTATGCCTATAAATTTGACTCTATTCCCTATGTAACTTAGAAATGAGACCTTTATCAGAGAAACTTAGTGGAAAAATTTCAACCAATTTCTAGCTTCTTTTCTAATTCTAGCTGTATTGGCTTTGTTTATGAAAAAAATTAATTTGTGTAATCAAACTTATCAATATTACCTCCTGTGAGCCTCTCTATATTTTATTTGGTCATGAACTCTTCACCTATCTATATATCTGACATACAATTTCTTCCATAATCCTCAAATTTAATTATAATGTCATCAATTATTTCTAAATCATATTCTCATCTGCAATTTATCTTGGCATATAAGCTGTTGGTCTATACCTGTTTCAATCAGACCGCTTTCCAGTTTTCCCTGTAGTTATCAAATAGTGATTTTTTTTGTCCTGGTAGCTAGGATCTTTGGGTTTATCAAGCACTAGACTACTACAGCTTCATAGTATAGCTTGAAATCTGATACTGTTAGGCCTCCTTCTTTCCCTCTTTTTTCATTAACCTTTTTTATATTCTTGCAATTTGTTCATCCAAATAAATTTTGTTATTATTTTTAGCTCCATAGAGTAATCATTTGAAAGTTTAATTAGTATGGTAGTGAATAAGTATATTTATACAATATTATCAATTTTATTACATTGAGTCAGCCTGCGCAATTAATATTCTTCAAATGATTTAGATCTACCTTTCTTTGTTTAAAAAGTGTTTTGTAATTGTATTCATAAAATTTCTATGTGGGTCTTGGCAGGTAGACTCCCAAGCATTTCATGCTTTCTATAGTTATTTTAAATGTAATTTCCTTTCTACCCCTTTCTGCTAAATTTTGTTGCTAATATACACAAATGCTGATAATATGTGCTTTATTTTATGTTTAGGTTTGTTTTACATCCTGAAACTGATGCAGTTGTTAATTGTTTTGATTAATTTTTTACTTGATTCTCTAGAGTTCTCTGAGTATACCATCATATCATTTGGAAAGAGTGATAGTTTTATTTTCTTTTAGCCTATACTTATTCCTTTGATTTATTTTTCTAGTCTTATTGCTATAGCTAGCATTTCTAAAACTATATGGAATAATAATGGCAATAATGGACATACTTGCTTTACCCCTGATCTTACTGGAAAGACTTTTAGCTTATTTCTATTACAGACAAAGTTGGCTCGTGGTTTTAAATAGATACTACTTATTATCTTAATGAAAGTCCCATATATTCCTATGCTTTCTAGGACTTTTAAGAGGAATGGCTCTTATTTCTTGCCAAATTATTTTTCTGTATCTATTGATATGATCATATGATTTTTGTTTTTGTTAGTGATATGGACACATTTATATTTTTCCTAATATTGACCTACTCCTGTATACCTGGTAAAACTCAAACCTGATTATAGTGTTTATTATTTATAAAATGTTATTGTATTCTCCTTGTCAAAATTTGTTTAAATTTTTTCATCAATATTTAATATGGATATTGGTTTATAATTTTGATTTTTATATTTTTACTTTCCATCACTTAGGTAACAAGACTATATTTGTGTCAGAGAAAGAATTTGGCAGGACTCCTTTTCTTATTTTTAGAACAGCTTACATATTATTAAAATTAAGTATTCTTTAACTCTTTGGTCCAATTTGCTTGTAAATCCATCTAATCCTAGAAACTGTCTTTTTCTTTTGGACTTCATTTATGGCTTGTTCAATTCTTTTTCTAAGATAGAATTACCTAAGTACTCTAATTCTTGTTCTGTTATTTTGGGCAATTTTTTATTTTTGTAAATGTTCATCTACTTAATTTAGATGGCCAACTTTATTGGCATGTACCTGGATGAAATATTTCCTACTAATTTCTTTTATTAAGTCCTAATTGACTTGTGGATTCATTTTTCTTCATTTTTGATACTGGTAATTTGATTTTCTTCTTTCTTTTTTTGTAATCAAGTTAGCTATTGGCTTGTGTATTTAAAAAAAACAGTTACTGGTTTTATTTACTTAAAACAGATGTTTTATTTTTCTTTCAATTTTGTTAATCTCCCCTTTGATTTTCAGAATTTCTCTTTTGGTGTTTAATTGGGAGCTTTGGATTTGTTGGGTTTTTTTTTAATTGCATGCCTAATTTTTTGATCTGTTACTTCTTTTTATGATAAAAGCATTTAGTGACATACATTTTCCATCAGCACTGTATTAGTTAGATTCTGAAAATTTGGTGTGTTGTCTCATTGTTTTCCTTATCCTTAATGAAATTAGTAATTGCTCCTAGGATTTGTTCTTTCACCGAGCCATTTTTTGGGATTAAGTTATTTAGTTTATAATTAATTCTTAATCTTTGCTGTAAAAAAACCATTACTAAATGTAACTTTTATTGGATTATGATCAATAAAAGGAGTATTTAATGTTTATGCTTTTCTATATCTGTTTGTCAAGTTTTTATGCCCTAACAAATAATCAATTTTTGCCAAGATATTGTGCACACACGTTTCTATTCTCATTCAATCTTCTCCAAAGGTCTAACACGTCTAATTTTTCTAAGGTTCTATTCAGATCCTTCTTTTTAAATTTTTTTCATTATATTTATCTAGGTCTGAGAGAGGTAAATAGAGGTCCCTTATTATTATACTTTCATTGTCTATTTCTCCTTTTAACTAATCTTATTTTTCCTTTAAAAATTTAGATGCTATGCCATTTCAATAAAATGATTTTTTAATAAAAATTTGTCCAAAACATTTTCTTTCTTAATATAATTTAGATATTTATTGCCTTTTTCCATTAAAGACCTACTCTTATCCCTCATCATGATGTGAGGATTACCCTGGCTTCTTCAAAGTTATGAAAGTTCAGGGCAAACTCTGTCAAGTCTTACCAATATTTTGGACATCAAATGATTATCCCAGCAAACCACAGGTTCATAATTAGAGAACTAGTGTTGCTAAATTCAGGGAAGAGGTTAACTATTGGATGGTCAATTTTTTTGGACACAACTATTCACCAAACTGTCTACTAAAGCAGTCAGGGGCTATGATTTTTACTAGTATAAGGAGTACCAACATCTATAAAGTCACAAACTCTTAAGTATTGCAAAAAGCTATTATTCCCACATATGTTTGCAAAATATAGGAACTCTGGAAGCAGAAAACAAGAAAGGCAGTATCGTTGTTCTACCAGTTTCATTTCTAGGGTTCATTTTCAATATCATAGGTAAAGAGGAATGGAATGCCAATTTCTTTAAAAGCAGAAGTAATAATTTTGTGTGGGAAGAGGGATTTGACTTTGGATTTCACTTATATAGAAAAATCTCAGTGAAGAAATTCCCTCTACCAATGCAGAAAATACCTCCTCTGTCATTTATAGACTTAGATACTGAATGAGACACTAAGAAGTTAAGTGATTTTCCTAGACTAATACAGCCAATGTGAGTAAGAGGCATGACTTAAATATACCTCTTCCTGACTCTGTGGCCAGCTCTCTCACAGTACTATTAAAAATACACACACACACGCACAAACACACACACATGCACAGTGTGCGTGTGTGTGTTCCTGCCAAATAAAATGTATACGCTATATTTCTCTTTCCAAGAAATGAGAATCCAAATTTGTATAAATGAATAATTCACATAGAAGAACAAAGTTTGACTTTCAGAGAGAAAAATGTATGAGACATTTTTCCTAAAAAATGAGTCAAGTCAAATGGGAATATTTTTTCATAGGCTATCTTGAGAAATAGCATGCTATCATGGATGGCAAGCTTTCCTTAAAGTCAGGAAGATGAGTCTTCACTTCCCACCTTTGAGCCATACTGACTACATGGCCTGGAGTAACCCACTTAACTTTCCAGTGGCCCCTGTCAATTCTCTAAAACTTTCCATCAAAAAGCATTTCTTTAAAGCTTAGTATGTGCCAGGCACTGTACTCAGTACTGGGGATACAAATAAGGGCAAGGAAACAAAGGCAAAAATAATTCCTATCCTCAAGGAGCTCACATTCTAATGGAGGAGATAAATAACTATGCATATGTAAACTATAGAGAGCAGTAATAATAACAGCTATGATTTCTATAGCACTTTTAGTTTTGCAAAGCACTTTACAAATATCATTTCATTTTGTCTTCACAACAACCCTGGGAGGTAAGTGCTATTATTATCTGCATTTTACAGATGAGGAAACTAAGGCAGACAGAAGTGACTTGTCCAGAGTCCCAAAGCTAGTAAGTGAGGATTTGAACTCAGATCTTCCTGACTCCAGGTCTGGTGCTCAATCCACTGAGCCATATAGCTAACTTAAGAGTAGACAGACTATATAAAGGTGGGAGACCAATTGAGTGAATCAATCACCCTAGCCCACTTAAAGTAACAATCACCTTCAAGTAACTTGGCATAGTACCTGATAGTAAGTGCTTCGTAAATGCTCATGATGATTAGATCAAATTAAAAAGGTAGCCTTGAGACTGACAGCATAAACCAAAGAACTGATCACAATGTATTGTTTTCCAGGCTTTCTCATCAAAAGAACAAAAGCTAGAAAAAAAAGAGAAAAGCAAGATCAAGCAAGGCTTGATCTCTTTCCCACCTAATACCAGTTCTACAATAAACATACTTACAAATAGCAAAGAAAACCATTTATCAAAACATAGCAAAAAGAGAAATCAGAGAAGATATACATAGGAGAATATATACCAGCCAAAACAAGGAGCTTTCCCATTGGGAGCAAGATAACTCAGTTCAACCAAGAGTCCTAGAGCTCATCCAAGGGGAAACTCGCCAAAGTTCGTACTGAAATTTGCTTTATTCTAGCAAATGAATGGTGTTTTTAAAGGTATACTATCCTTTTGAGATGCCCTTCCAAATTGAATTGGGCAGTACTTTGTGAAATAGTCTCTTTCCTGTTCCGTATCCCCTTATCTCCTCAACATACAAGCTTACAGTTAATGGGGTAGGGTATACTAATGAAGGAGAGTCTTATGATACATATGATAATATATAATTAGATAATATATAATAAATAATTACCTGATTATAATATAATGTATATAATATATAACATTACTTTGAAGGAAGACTGTATATGTGTGTATATATGTGTGTGTACATGCATTTCAACTGGAGCTTCATTTAGAGAATATACCATCTCACATGTTAGATGCAGACTTATCCCACCAGACCCCCCTATCTGTCTGTTAAAGTCTCTCTCTTCTTTCTGGGTTCAACTGAGATGTTGCACCTCTTCCAGGAAGTCTTCAGTGATCCTTCTTCTACTCCTTGATTCCTCTTTCCAGTGATCTTTCCCCTCCCCTTTCACATTTCTTATAGGACTTTTTCTTTATCTCTTTTATTCCTATGACATTCTACCTTGGCATCTTGCTTATTTGGGCACATTTCGCCTAGTTAAAGGTTAATCTTCTTGAAGTCTGAGTCTAAGTAAATTTTTCATTCTTGTGCAACAATGACCACTCTGGCTTCTATTGCCTGAAGGCTAGATGTGTTAGATTCTACCATTTCCCAAACACCGCCCTTCCCAACTGAGTTTCCAGGTACCATTAAGGGGATTTGGGGAGGGTCCTAAGCTCTCTGCTGTTGGATCCAGCCCCTATCTATGGTGTTCCCCCCTAGTGCAGTATTTCCTTGCACCCCAGGTCCATTTGTAGAGAAAGGGCCCCAAATGTGGCAGGGCCTCATGGGTTATGTGAAGCTGTCCCCTCACCTGTAGCATGGTGTCACTGTATGGCTTGAAGGGAAGCAGAAGGGACAACTTTAACCTATTCTTCCCCCACCCTTCTCTAAGAGAAACTTTAATTCTTGCCAGGAAGAGGAACAAGAAGTTGGGGGCTGCTCTCCTCAGAGAGAAAGAGGATTCTAAGCTTGAATTATATCTGTCTGCTGTCTTAAATATTAATTTAGGGGACATGATTGAGTTCAATCTAACTTCTCACTGATATTTCTCTTTATTGGAGGAAGAAGGACCTCAAGCTTTATATCCAAGGCTTGATCTCTTTCCCACCTAATGCCAGTTCCACAATGAACATACTCACAAATAGCAAAGAAAACCATTTATCAAAACATAGCAAAAGAGAAATCAGAGAAGATAAACATAGGAAAATACATACCAGCCAAAACCAAATGAAGGAGCTTTTCCAGTGGGAGCAAGATAACTCAGTTCAACTGAGAAAGAGAGAGTCCTAGATCTCATCCAAGGGGAAACTCCCCAAAGTCTCTACTGTAATTAATTGGGATAAGGACATGATGGAGATTGACAGCTCTTCTCATGTCTTACCAAAGGGTTTTCCTTCAGCAACCTGAAGTGAGGCTGGTCTCATTTATCTTCCTTCTCGAAGCTGGAAGCCAGAAGCACCCAAAGCAACTTGAGACTTGAGGAGTCTCAAAGAAGACAAAGGCAGGCTTGGGGAACCTGTAGACTCAAGGCCACATATGGCCCTATAGGTCCTCAAGTGCAGCCCTTTGGTTGTGAAGTTTGGATTCCATCAAAGGGCAACACTAGAGGGCTAGAGGGCCACATGTGGCCTGGAGGCTGCAGGTTCCCCAACCTGAAGTTAGAATTTTCCTGTTCTCATCAACTCTTCTCCACCTCTCATCAGGGGGAAGCATTCATTTTCATTAATAAGGAGAGAGTCCCATACCAATGGGCCTTGGGACAGGGGTTACACATTTAAACCCAATAGTCAAATTAATTTTTACATGGAAATATTTACTTCAAAAGCTAGGTGGCACAGTAGATAGAGCACCAAACCTGGAGGAAGATTAATCTTTCTGAGTTCAAATTTGGCCTCAGACACTTAGCCACTGTGTGACCATGGGCAAGTCACTTAACTCTGCTTGCCTCAGTTTCCTCATCTGTAAAATGAGTAGAGAAGGAAATGGAAAACCATTCCAGTATCCCTATCCAGAAACCCACAAATGAGGTCATGAAGTGTTGGACACAACTGAACAACGACAGCAATATATATTCTTAAAGTAGGGAAGCTGAAACACAGAGAAGTTAAGTCACTTGCCCATGGTTATACAGCTAATAAATGTCAATGGTGCATGAGTATAATAGTAAATGTTTAATCAGCTCTTCAAATCATGACATATTTGAATAAAAACATCTTCTCCATCAATTTCTTAAGACTAGACCATCGAAAAACAATGAAAGAAGCCCTGAGTTTTCCAGTTTCTGAAGAGTGAATGCTTACAGTGAAAATTGAACACCCAATTGTCCTGAGCCTGTGAAGTGGCACCAGCTCAGTTCTGTAGTGGTGGCCCTTTGAATCCAGGTTTTCCTCACTACAGATCCAGCACTCTGTGCACACTCTATGTGCTTTCCCCACACTCATGGCAACAGGTCGATAGTCTAAACAATGGCTTGTAAAATTAGAGTCCAAACCTTCAACAAACTTTGAACAACATTTGTTGTTGAAGGTAAAGTGACTCATATGGTAAATTAATTACTTGCTAGGCCCATAGAGTTACACAAGTTCACACAGCTGATTCGTCATAGAGCCAGGCCTAGAACCTAGGTCTCCTGATTCCCAATAAAAGAAAAATAGAACTAGATAGGTGGCACAGTGGATAGAGATCCAAGACTGGAGTTAGGAAGACTCATCTTCCTGGATTCAAATTTGGCCTCAAACACATACTAGTTGTGTGAACCTGGGAAAGTCACTTACCCCTGTTTGCCTCATTTTCCTCATCTGTAAAATTAGCTAGAGAAGGAAATGTCAAAGCATGCCAGTATCTTTGCCAAAAAAAAAACCCAAATGGGGTCATGAAGAGTTGGACATGACCAAAAACTACTGAACAGCAACAACAAGGACTACTCTGAATAATTTATGATCTTTCTCCAGGAAATTCAATATGTTTTACAAACATGAATTCTTCCATTCTCAGATCCTGTTTGGCTCATGAATATCCCCATTTAATTGATAAAAAGACTGACACGGACAGAGGTTAAGTGGTCTATCTAGCTGTTATATTGCCAGCCTCCGAGTGGGTTGCAACCAAACAGACCAAAGACTCCAGTTTCCCAGGCCAGCACTTCAACTACTCAGGGAGTAGGCCACCTCTTGGCTATCCCTTAGAGCATGTGATATACAAGAAAGTTCTCATCTAGGTGCCAGGGGTTTGTCTCTAGCTTGTTCATGTCTCAAAACTGTGGTTTTAGTAAACACAGAGGTACTTGACTGTTTATACTGATTTTTTTAAATTGAAAAAACCTCTCATTTTTTTTAGCAGAGGGAGGACAGAAATAGAAAAGGATTATATCTTATTTAACTTTATTATTTCCTAATAGCCTCCAATGGTAATACTAAGTACTCAATAAATATTTCTTGAATGAATAATTGTAGTCAAATCTTAACTTTTGTATTAACCACTTTGTAAACTGTCTTTGACAAATGTTTAATCACAGGTCTTCTCCTCTGACCTCAAAGATGGCAGATTTTCAGGGAACATAAAATCAGGTCAGTATTACCACAAATACAATCCAATTAGAAAGATAATTCTAATGGAACCATATATACCACATTATGAGGCTCGTGAAAATATGGTGCTTATATGTTGTTATAGACTGATTAATTCTACTCTTCCAAATAATTAGAAGAGCCAGTTTTGAGGTGCCATTATAAATAATGGTAATAACATACATGAATATATATTGTTTACAAGCCCTAATATGTAATCACTGTATCACAGTAGATTTAAAGCTGTAAGGGATATTTTTTTAAAAGTCTGAATACCCAGTTTGTCCAGATTGTGGAAGTACAGGGAATCCTCATGGATCCAATCCCACTACTCACTGGCAGGGGAACTTAGACCTGTTCCATTCCTGATCAGAGTCAATTCATCCCTTCTTTGAAAGCCTGGTGCCCTCCAGCTTCCAGGGGCTATGTATACCATATTACAAATATAGTATGTTAAATATACCACATCATCATAATGATGCTGAATTTAGTGCAGATATTCAATCTGCATAGGTCAATTATATCTCAGAACTCACAAGCTCAAAAGATCCACCAGTCTCAGTCTCCCAGGTAGCTAATATTACAAGCATGGGTCACCACCCCAACTATAAAAAACTAGAGGTTGTCTTATCTAACTCCCTCATTTTAGATATGAGGAAACTGAAGCTAGAATAAGTATATAGTTCAAGGTCATATAGGTAGTAAGAGATATTACTGGGATTTGAGCCCAGGTATCCCCAGAAATTTATCCATGCCTCCATAAGGTCAGAGGTAAAGTAAAAAAAAATTTACAATAAAAAGCAAAAATTTATATAACATCATTCTGACCACCTAAAAGTCATTTGGGACAAGAGACCTAGGCTGGTGAACCATGAATTACTCAGCAGGAAAAGAAGCTGAGACATTTTTAGATCTTGCCCCAAGGAAACAGCAGTCAGGAGAGGGAGCTGGAAAGTGAGCAATGAAGGAAAATAAGGAGATAGGGTGACTGAAATTACCAAAGATTTTAGAAAAGAAAAATACTCAAAGACCTTGAATATAAGCAAATAAATCAATATGAAAAACATTAACAGCAGAAGGAAATATAGTCAGGCACCTATGAATAAATATTGCAAAATGTAGGGGAATCATCCAACTATTGATGAGACAGAGGATCCTGTGGAATTTGAGGGGAAAATAAAACCACAACATGCTATTTTTGAGTGGTTTAAAAGAGAATTGTGAGAGCAGAATTTATGGCCTTCACAGTAGAAGTAATGAGCAGAACAGGAAAAACTGTCATCTGTAATGGCAAGCCTCACCAAAGAAATGAAAGAAAGAACAATAAATTGGGAATACAAAATACATGGAAGTGAAGAACAATCTAGAAAAAGAAAAGAAAAAAAAAATTTTAAAAGAAAATAAGCAGTGACACTAAAAGACCATAGATCTTGGAACACTATATATGGAAGAACAAAAGAAGTGAGGTTGTGGGCCAAAATATGACACCCAGCAAAGTTAAGCATAATACTGAATGTTAAAAGGACATTCAATGAATTGCCAGACTTTCAGGATTTTGTTGCAAAAAAAAAAACTGAACTCACTAGAAAATTTGACTTACAAGATCCAAGAGAAATACAAGGTACATATCAAAGACTAATTACAAGGGACTCACTAAAGACAGACTTTTTATATGAGGAAATGTAAAATGTATATCAAAGGTCATTAATAATTGGGTAGTTCTAAAGATTGGGGTAGATCTGAGTATGATGTGATTCTAAAAAGTAAGACCTTTTAGGAAAAGGTAAAAAGAGTAATTATCTTATCCAAATGAGTTGTGAGAGGAACAGCTGACACAGAGAAATTAGATGAGGAAGGAGGGCTGGTAGTTCTGGAACCCTACTTTCATTGTGGGTTAAAGAGGGAACAAATACAAATATGTATTTACATATGTATATGTACATATACATGTACGTATAAAAATCTTCTAAATTCAGAAAGCAATAAAAGGCAAAGGGGATAGGGTGGAGGGAGAGAATAAGGGAGGAATTGTTAGAGGGAAACTTCCTTACATCAGATCGGGGTTAAAGAGACAACAATATATACATTTGGAAGGAAATAAAAGTCTTCTAAATTTATAAAGAAATAAGAGGGTGAGAGAATGGGATGGGGGGGTATAGGAGGATGTTTAGATTAACAGAAATAGGAGGATAAGGGAGGGATCTTTGGAGGGGTGATAGGTTAAGTAATAGGAGGGCAAGGTAGAGGTTACAAGTAAAGTAAAGACATCAGGAAGGATAGGAAATAAGAGATACAAACATAAAATAAAGATCAGGAGTAGAATTTATTAGGAAAAAAAAGTCAGGGGTAGTAATAATGATCTCAGACAAAGTTAAAGCTAAAATAGATTTAATCAAAAGAGAAAAATTGGGAAACTACACTTTATGTCAGCCATATTAATCAATATTGCTTTAAACTATTTAAAATAACTAGATAGTATAAGGTTGCACTATTGCTGTGGTGTAGGAAATGATGAATTGGTGGGCTTAGAAAAATATGGAAAGAATTGGACTTATGAAGGAAGACGTTATCCACCCTCAAATAAGCAGAGGACAAACAAGTATAGCATGGTCTTACATGCATATATTATGTATATGTCTATATATGAGTATGATTTATAGATATTTAAGTATATCTATGTGTATATATGTATATATATATGTTTGTGTATATATGCATATACATATATGTGTATGTGTGTATAAAATAGATATCCTTGCTTAATTTTAGCCTTCTTGGGGGAGGGGTGAAGGAAGGGGGATGGAAGGACAAAGTAAAAAGTGCACAGCAGAGAACAAAAGAAAACTTACAAGGAAGCAAAGAAAAGTTGGACAACTCTGAACACAATGTGTAGTATTTAGTATATAGGCTTTCTTGAAATGGAAATTTATTGCTGTATATTTTGAATCCTCTTAAGTTCTACTGTGCACATGGCAATGCTTTTTTTTCTTTTATTATTTTGTATTTAAGTTTTAATATTTAAATTCATAATATGTTTCTTTTTCTTTTATTATTGTGTATTTAAGTGTAAAATAATTTTTTGAAATATACTCACTATGCAAGCAAAACGTCCTCAAGAAAGACAGGATACATAGAGACAACCTAAAGATCAGAGATCTTCCATAAGAATATGACAGGGCAAAATAAAAAATCCTTAATACCATAGTGAAGGAAGTAATGGAGAATTGCCCAACACTGAACATAGAAAATGAAATATCATTCAAGAAGTTCTGAAAGACATCGTGAGAAGTCTTCAAATCCAAATGAAAAGAAACCCTAATAATACAAATCAACTGCACCCCCTAGAAAACATAAGATGGAATTCAATGTGTTTTGAAGAGCAATTGAATTCAGAATGCAGCCCAGAGTGATATACTCTGCAAATCTGGGCTTACCTATACATGAGATAAGATGGAGATTCAATAAAAAAGAGGTGCTTGAAACATTTTTACAAAGAAAATCAGAACTGAAGTGATTATTTGCTTCTTAAACACCTCCAACGACAAAAATTCAGGACTAGTAAATACAGCAGCTGAGGATAATAACAACAAAAGCATGACAGCAGAGAAAACAGTAACAGAATGTAAGCTCTTTGAGGGCAAGGAAGGTTTCATTTTTGTATTTGTAACAGCAGCACTGCTTTTTCATTCTTTCATGTATTTGGCAATCCAAACTATGACTCACTAAAGAGTCTCCAAATTGTCAACCTTGTCAAGCGTGAAGAACTGGCCATAAACATGGGAACACGCACAGACATGGATATGTATGGAGGCATACACAAAAGTGGAAGCTCCTGCCACTTCAGTCAATGCAAATTTACATGTCTCTTCATGGCATAGAACTAACTAGATTCAATTCAGTCAAAAGAGGAGAGAGTCAAGGTTACATAAGTATAACGTGATTGGATGGATGTATTCCACCTACTGTGGTCATCTGTCCCCCAGTTCAACCTTGGAGTGAAAAACATCATGGTTAGTAGAGTTTAAGAAACACGAAGTCCTTAGCTTACATCACATTCTGCTCTCACTTGACCCCTTTAATGTATGGTATTTATATACTAATGATTCACAGTTACTTCATTTGAGGTTTTCCAGCTTTTTATGTAAACACATATGTATTACCTATACTGGTGACTAAAATATTCAGAAATGGATCCTGAAGAGGTGTGGTTAGTTCTTTTTTAAAGAAAAATGTCAATGCAGCATACACATTTTCAAATCAGCTCCTCATCTTCTTACCCCTCCAGTAGTTTCCATCAGAAATAGATGACTCATAGTATCATGGGTCAAAAAGGCAATAAGCATTTACCTACTTACTATGTGCCAAGCACTGTGCTAAGGGCTGGGAATACAAATGGAAAAATATTCCCTGCTCTCAAGGAGCTCATATCCTAACAGGTGAAGACAACACATAGAAAGGAGCTGAAAAGAAGGGAGAAGAGAAAAGTTAGAGAAAGTGCTGTGGAGGTAAGTCAGCAGTGCCATGAGGCCTCAGGAAAGGAGAGTAATTTCAATATAAATAGTCCCTGGGTGGAGCGAGCTTCCAGGATGAAGAAGATTTTGTGGCATGGTAGAGACAGCCCTGTGGAGATGAGGCAGTAGTGAATCCTGGAGGGAGATCAGAGATCATCAAAACAGAGACTTAGAGCTAGAAGAGATCTTAGAGATCATATAGTCCTACCTCCTCATTTTAGAGATGAGTAAGCTGAGTCCCACCAAGAGAAAGTGACTTGCCCAAAGTCACCCAGGTGTACATGGCTACGCTCAGCTGGAATGCCTTTACAGCATCCTGCTTCATGGGATGTAAATTACCACAGCAACCTGCAAAAATGATCACTTCTTGTCTTTGTGTGTCCCAAATTCTGGTTAGAGTTGCTGCCACCATTCAGTCCTGAGAGCTGTCTTGATCTCTAAGTCTGGTAGGACCCATAAGCTTTTTGACTATGACCATCTACCTTCACTTGCCTAATTCTTGCCAATTCTGCAATGAAGTTAGAAATGCATTAAAGTCAGATTCCTTATTTGCTTGTGCCAACACCTAATTACCACCTAATTAGTGTTATTCTGTTAATTTGTGTTAATCTGTTATTCAGAAGGCTTAAGGCCTAAGACAGGGCTTCTCCACTAACTAGCTATGTAGCCTTCTGCAAGTCATCCCACCACTAGAAGCCTTGGTTGCCTTGTCTGTAAAATGAGAGGGTTGCCTAAACATCACCATTATTTTTTTGAAGTAAAGAGAGCCTGCAGACGATAAGCCTGAGGCCCAGCAACCTTCTAGGATAAACTAACAAAGGGATCTGGAAGACGAGGCAATAAAAATAAAGACTGCTTTTTCAGGGACAGACAATATGGTCATCTGCAGAATTTAAATAATAATTGTCACAATCTCTCGGGAATGTATGTCCCCAGAAATCTTTCCCCTAAAACTCACCAATCCCTCTTTGAGCATTGGCCTCAAGAACTCTCTGGTCACAAGTATCTTGAAGAAACCAAAGAGACCTCTTCCATCTTCTCAAGACCCTAATCCCTTTAGGAGATTGGAGGGAAAGGGTATTGTCCTTAGTTGGGTCATCATTATTCTATAGGCTATACCTTTAAGTGAAGAGGGAAGATATTTATATCTAAAAATATCTCAGATTTATGAAATATGAGCTATTTCTCCTAAGTCTGCTTATCATCTTTGATCCATTTTCTGAGACTTGAGCTTTCCTCCTTGACCTTTAACATCTTTTCCTAAAAGGAAAGGCCAAAAAGAATTTTAATAAAGGGCATTATTTCCTGAGAACTTTGATTAGGTACTGATAATTTTCTTCGATTCGGTAAAGTCTAAAAATAACTTTAGATCAGAGTAATATTTCTTAATATTTTCAGTTGAATAAAAAAAGAGGTTTTAATATACTTCCACAAGAAGGACGGATACAATAATGCTCTGTTGGTAGAATTATGAATCAGATCCACTATTCTGAAAAACAAATTGGAATTATTTGAGAAAATTACTAAACTATTCATAACCCTTGACCCAGTGATTCCTTTACTGAGCTGGTACCCCTAAGGAGATCAAAGACAGAAACAAAGAATATATACAAACAAACACATTTATATCATCACTTTTGTGGTAGCAAGAAACTGAAAACAATGTGGGTGGCCATCAATATGGCTGAACAAACTGTGGTTTATACATCTAATAATATATTATCATACTGTCATAAGTGACAAATTAAAAGAATTAGGAGAAACATGGGAAAATTTGTATGAGGAGATATGAAGAAAAACGAATTGAAAAAATGCGTGACTATAATAATGCAAATGAAAATAACATTTAAGGCAGCTGAAATCATATTAAATGAATGATCAGTATTGGTGACAGAAGATCGATGGTGAAACATGCCTCACTCCTTATCACAAAGAGTGAGGACTATGGATGCTTAAAGTTGCACATGCTGACCAATGCTGTTGCTGTGGCAGCTGATTTTAGTCATAGTTGGATTTCTTTGTTACAAAGAGGGGTTTAGAAATGATATAACAATAAAAAGCATAAATCAAAGTTTTTCTTATTGAAAATTTATTGTAAAGAAAAAACAGATAATGTTAGACTAATCTCATTTCCTTATGTCACAGGTTGGTGGAATGGTAAATTAAGGGGCTGCTATAGATACAGTGTACCTAGATTTTAGCAAAGAGCTTAACAAAGGTCTCTAAAACTATTGGTTAGATGACAGTAGTGATTAAATTTTGAATTGATTCATGGGATCCTAGATTGAGAGCTGGAAGGCACCTCAGAGGTCATATGGTCCAATTATACCGTTTTGCAGACAAAGAAAGTGAGGCTCAGGGAGGTTAAGTAACTTGCCCAAAGTAATATATTCTATAAGTATCAGAAGTGTGGGCACAGGAATCTAGAACTCATGCCACCCTAGTTCATGGAATGATGATGACGATGATGACAACAAAGTCTAAGACGAAGGTAGAGGAGGAGGAGAAGTGGGGGAACAAGAAGAGGAGGGGAGGAAGAGGGGGAGGAAGAGAAGGAGGGGGAGGTGAAGAAGAGGAGGATAGGAGGAGGAGGAGGAAGAGAAGGAGGAGGAGTAGGAGGAGGAGGGGAAATATTTCTATATTAGCTTATGTTTATATGTTGTGCTTGCCATGTGCCAGGCACCATGCTAAGAGTTTTATAATTATTATCTCATTTGATCTTTACAACAACCTGAGAGGTAAATGCTATTATTATTCCTGTTTTACAGATGAGGAAATGGGGGCAAACAGAGGTTAAATGACTTGTTAAGGGTCACAGACCTAGGAAGTATCTGACTTTAACTGAGGCCTTCTGGACCCAAAGTCTCACTCTCTATCCAATATGCTGCCTACCTACTCCCAAGAGCAATTGCTAGTGATTCCACGTCAGCTTAGAAGGTGAGTTCTGGCAGAGTGCTCTGTGGATCTGCCCTTGGCCCTATTTGTTTATTATTTTTATCAATGGCTTAGTTAATGACATGCTTGTCAGATATGTAGCTCAAACAAAACTAGGAAGGATAGCTAACCCTGGATCAGGATTCAGAAAGATTTGAAAATCTAGAAGCTTGGGCCAAATCTAAGAAGCTCTGATTTAAAGTGGGTATATTTCAAGTCTAAATTTCAGTTCACAAAAACCAACTTAACAAGTACAGCTGGAACTGGGATGATTTACTGGATGGAAAGCTCAATGAGTCAATGACGTGTTACTGCAGCCAAAAAAGCTATTGCAGTCTTCGGCTACTTTAAGAGCCACGTGATATTGAGAAAATGGGAAGTCTTAATTATGCTATATTCTACCTTGGTCAGAATAGGAGAAAGAACTGCCTTGAGGAGAAAAGGATTAGTAGAGAGGTATATGATGGCTAAGCCATGTGGAAAGAGGACTACATTAAAATAACTCAGGTTTAATTTCATGTCCATCAAATTGTCAAAGATGACAAAAAAGGAAAAGGCAATGTTGGAGGGACTAAGAAGAAAAGGAACACTAATAAACTATTGTTGTCACTGTGTTAAGTATAATATACACTTTTAAGAAAATAAAATTAATGGGATGGTATTAATGCTCTATCAGCCTCCCCTCCTCAATGGAAGGGAGGAAAGAAGGAAGAAAGGAAAGAAAGAAAGAAAGAAAGAAAGAAAGAAAGAAAGAAAGAAAGAAAGAAAGAAAGAAGGAAGGAAGGAAGGAAGGAAGGAAGGAAGGAAGGAAGGAAGGAAGGAAGGAAGGAAGGAAAGAAAGAAAGAAAGAAAGAAAGAAAGAAAGAAAGAAAGAAAGAAAGAAAGAAAGAAAGAAAGAAAAGGAAAGGAAAGGAAAGGAAAGGAAAGGAAAGGAAAGAGAGAGAAAAAGAAAGAAAGGAACAGAGGGAGAGAGGAGGGAGGAAATAGGAGAAAGAAAGGAGCAAAAGAAAAGAAGAGAATGGAAAAGAGATAAGAATTGATCTGCTTGGATGAAAGAACAGAATTAGGATCCACATAGGTAGAAATTTCAGAACAGTAGATTGACACTTGATGCAAGAAAAATCTCCCTAATGATTAGAGCTATCAACAAGCAGACTATGCTTCAGGAGAATGGGCAGCCTAGGAAGGCCACCAGCACACCACCAACAATACCCTGGATGACTTCTTATTGGGGATGTTGTAGAAGAGGATCTTGCTCAGATAAGGAGTTGGACTGGTTGGACTCTACCATCTCTGATGTCCTGGGATTCTGTGACTAAATGTTCCCTCTCAGCTTACCCATGGGGATAGCAGTGATCACCTTCTAAAACAGAGAGAGACCTAGAGGCAAGCTCCACTATTGTCTCAATGGATCTAAGTTATACCAAACAAAATCAGATGTCAGTAACCAACTTATCAACATTGCTAACAATGTAGTCGGTTCAGCCAATCAACATTACTCTTTCCATGCTGGTGTAAATTGTAGATCTATTTACACACACACACATGCTTAGGAAAGTGGCGCTATTAACAGATGTGATGTGTTGATGTCCATTTCGCTTGTCCGATTTGCAAACCAGACTTGGGCGTGTATTCTAGGAGACGTGAGTGATCAGGAGACAAAGGCCTTTCTTTTATGCCGTGAATAGGAAGAAAAAGGATCATGGAGGTCAGATTAAATTCAACCCATTCCTACCAGTCATTTACCTGAACTAAAATGATAACCTCCTGGAAACACCCTTTGGGGCATGAGTAAGATCCAGCATGAACAGCAAATAACAATAATAATAATCATTAACATTTACATTGTGCCTATTATGCACCAGGCACCATGCTAAGCACTTTATTACAAATATTATCTCACTGAGTCCTCACAACAACCCTAGGATGTATGTGTTATCCTCACTTTACAGTTAAGAAAACAGAGGTAAAGTGACTTGCCCAGGGTCACATAGCTAGTAAATATCTGAGGTCAGATTCGAACTCAGTTGTCCCTGACTCCAGGCCTAGGACTCAACCCACTGCACCACCCAGCTGCTTCTATAAAAAGAAGAGTTGAAGAGTACTCTAGCTCTAGAGGTAGCAGAGGAATAAGGTATTTTGTGATAGAAAGAATAAAATGGCTTAGGTTGGGAGTGTAAAGCTTTTGGTTCTGTGAATAATAGGTAAAGGTAAATTTGTGCTAGCCTTTTTTAATCTTTCTGTTTTACTTTAATTTATTGATCTAATTAAATATTTATTCTACCAAGGTAGGTAAGGTGTCAAGAAAGCCCACTGTGAAGGAAAGGAGTTGAGGTGGAGTTAAGAGATTTATTATATACAATAGTGAGATCCATTGATTATCCCACACACTTAATTGTGAGATAAGAACACTTCCTGATTGAATTAATAAATCAAAACCAAGGGCTTGTCCGCCTCCTTGAATTAATCAAAGTCATTATGTATGAAATTTGTTCACTTCCTAAGGAATTGTATATAAGGAAGGAGTTATCACTCAATCTGGATGAAGACTCTAAGGGCTGGAAAAAGAAAGGAAGCAGATGGTTATACAAAGCTGAGCCAAGAACCCAGAGCTCTGGGGCAACCAACAAAAGGAGAAAAGGAAGGTGGAACCAAGTTATGGGAGAGAAAGGTGATATGGAGGGTCATCAGTTCTATAGGCATCTCAAAACAGAAGAAGAATTAAGAGAAATGCAGAGAAGGCTGAGCTATCCACAGACATTATAATGTCATCTACTGTTTTCTTATCTAAATATTTCCAACAAACTAAAATTAGTCTCAATCACAAAAAGGCCAAGAGTTAACTAGAGATAGATATAACTATAATGTTATGTAGAGAGCCCAACATATGCCTAAAAGTTTCTAACTAGGGGCTTGGACAAATTTTGATTGAATGGATAACTTTTTTTCTAAAATGAACTTCTTAAAGCTGAAGACAAGGGACCTAAGGGACCACTATATCATTCTCTAGGCTTTAAATGGACTAATTATTATTTTAAAAATATTATACATACCTACCACTAGATAAAGTATCAGAAGACCTAAGGTAAGTTGTAAAGCCAGTGAATGATTGGCAAGTAGCTTATACCAAGGTCCTCCCCATTTATTTTAGAGGACCAGGAAGCTAGTGATATTCTCTTTCAGCACCACCTAGAGCTTATACTCACCAACCTAATACCCACTCAGCCCCACACTTCCACAACTTAAGACACATTCATTCTCTTTGAGCACAGAATCCACTCTGAGAGCCCATCCAGATGCAATTTCTCCCTCATATTTATTTCCCAGTATTCCACTCCCATATTCTACATGTACCCTCCATATTTCTCTTTACCTCTCTCTCTCAATCTCTCTCTCTCCATCTCTCTCTCTCTCTCTCTCTCTCTCTCTCTCTCTCTCTCTCTCTCTCTCTCTTTCTCTCTCTCTCTCTCTCTCCCTTTCCTTTTTCTCCTTCCCCTCCTCCTCCATTTTTTCCTTCCCCTTCATCTTTCCCTCCCCCCTTCTCTCCCTCTTTACACCATAATACAGTAGAAAAAGCCCTGGATTTGAGGTCAGAGGATGTGGATTTAAATCCTAACTCTACAACTTACTAGCTATGAAATGGCTTAGGTTGGGAGTGTAAAGCTCTGGGAAAGTCACTTAATTTCTCTATGAAGGGGTTAGACTAGACAACTCCTCATTTCTTTCTCAGTTCTAATTCAATGAATCTATAAGATCCTTTCCAACATCTGAGCTGAATGAATAGCAATCAGAAGTTTTTTCAATGATAAAAAAGAGGAAATTCAAAGATCTAAGAATCTCTATTTCCTGTATGTATTTCTTTGGCTCCCCACCCCACCACCACGACAACCATTAAGTTGATTTATTTCACTCTGTTAGACTTCTGGGAGGGGTAAGAGTTGTATCCCTGCTATATATATGTTTAATGAATGTTTGTGGAATTAAATTGAATAAATGAAGGTTGAAAGAATAAATGAACACACAAGCCACATTTTTCCCTTCTCTTTCTAGCATGGTCACTACTGTCCCCCTATGCACCTTCTCCTCCTTCTGGGTTAAAAAAAATGATAAAGAGGGATAAGAAAACCTAGAACATCATAAGATAGTAAGGACATATTTATAGTGTACCAAAAAATGTACAAAGAACACTAGGAAGCAAAGCAACAAGCTTGAATTGACCACTCTCATTTTAACCCCTCTGTGCCTCAGTTTCCTCATATTTGAAATGAGGAAATTTGACCAGAGGACCTCTAAGATACCTTCCACAATACTTTTTTAAGCACTTAGTGTATGCAGAGCCCTGTATTTATGTGCTGGGAGACACATAAAGTTTACCTAAGAAATGGTCTCTCTCTTCACAGCCCAGCTGTCTAGTACTAATAAAATATATTCTATAACAAGAGCAATATTGTGTATTAATCCATTAGAGAATTACAAAACAGAATGTTATGTGAGGTTGTTCTCATGAGAAAGAAGGTCATTACAGACTTGTGGTATTAGGAAAGATGTTAGTGCAAAGTATTAATCTAGGCACTGGGAAAAAGTAAATATTCAGTCTTTGCCTGTAACCTCAAACTTTTTTTTCTTTTTAATTATTTTATTCAAATTAAAAGTCTTCATTTTAAGCCTTGCCTAAAGCATACTGGAGTTGGCAATCAGGAAAACCCAAGTTCAATTCTTGCCTCAGATAGATACTAGCTGTGTGGACCTGTCTATCATGACCTCTCTCATCTATAAAACAACAGCATGCATCCCCCACGAGATTGTTGTAAGGACCAAATAAAATGATAAGTGTAAAGTATTTTAAAAACTTTGTAACACTATATAAATATTAGCTATTGTTATTATTATTGATTGATTGATTAAATCGTTTTCCCCCTTAAAGCCTCTGATAAAATCCAGAGTCTTCACATGAGAAAACAATTCTACAAGTACCCAGGCACATCCACCTTTCCTGACCTTCCTCTTGCACGTTTCAAAAATGACCTCAAAAGGGTCAGTCCTCTTTCCCATCCATAGGCAAGCTGGCAGTGCAGTCCCTTCTGTTAAACTGGAGCTCCAATTATTTCTACATGGTTTTTTTTCTTTCATTCCTCTGCTCCATAATGCTTTTCTGTTTTTAAAAAAAAAATTTGGAAAGCCTTTCCATAGCAATCACACTTGCTCAATTATAAAGCCTCCAGGGGTGGGTCATACCTTCTCTGACAGGCTTCTTCCCTTGCCGGCTGCCCTCACACTGGGAAGCCAGAGCACATCGTACCTTTGTCTGGAGCTATGGAATGAATAGAACACAAGGAAGTGTTTCCCAGCAAGGAAACCTTGGGAAGCCAGGGAAAGATAACCTTTTTCATACAAAGGGGTAAGGGGAAAGTGCCAAACAAATCAATGTCCTTCCTCAGATTTTCCTGCCTTTGGTTGCAGGTTCCAAATGAATTGTTCCTTTCTTGGCATTACCTGACATTCTTAAAGTCACCCAATGACCTCTGTGGACCCCCATCTCCATTAAACGTTCAGACAGGTCATGGGTTCCCTGTGTCAGGAATGACAGATATCCTGTCCTATCTGCTTTTCTCCTCCTTGGTCCACTATGCCAAAGAGAGTTTAAATAGATTCATTTACAGATTCTTCAATGTTGTTCTCCCTTTTAAGTAAGACAAAGGACCATCTGCCCAGTATCTTATGTTGGTTTATACATCACATCTATTTATACATCACATCTGTTTATACATCACATTGTACATACATCATTTTCCTTTACATGGGCTGAATGACTCTTTTTCTCATTTCCCTTGACTTTCCTTCCATTCAAATCCCTTTACTAAATAGTGCAAACTAAGTGCAAACATGTTTTATTCATTCAAAAGTGCAATTAAATATCAACTAGATGCAAAGTACACTTAGACAATCAGAAATTGAGTCATAGTCCTCAAGGTATTCACAATGATTAGAGGATTAGAAGAGAGGTGGATTCCCCAGAAAACAGGAAAAAAAAAAAACAAATAGCTACAAAGGAAAGAGAACCAGTCAATTATTTAAGAGACGTAAAAATGGTATGAGAAAAGGAAAACTCATTTTCTCCTGAAAGGAATACAAAGTCACAGAATCTCAGAGATGGAAAGAACCACGGAAACCATTTAGTACCATGGGTACTTGGTCAAGAATCCCCTCAACATTTTCCTCAACAAGTGGTCATTCAGACCTTGTTCAAAGACCTCCAGTGCCTCAGAAGGGAGCCCATTCCCTTTTTGGGGAAATGTGAGCAACTTTTCCTTAAATCAAGCCTAAATTTGCCTCTTTGTTACTTCAATCCTTTGTGTCTTGTTTTAATTTCTTAGAATTAAACACAAATCCAACCCTTCTACGTAGCAATCTTTGAAACTCGTGAAAACATCTGTCAAGTCCTGGCTAAGTACTTTCTTCTTCAGGTAGCTCTTTCTCTGCATTTCGTTCAACTATTCCTCATATAGCATGAACTTAAGGTCCTTCACATCCCTGATTACCTTCCTCTGTCTATTCTCCAGTTTAATAATCAATCAATCAACAAACAGTTAAGGACCTATTATGTGCCAGGCACCTTGCTAATATCGGACTATTGCAATTGCCTTCTGGTTAGTCTCCCTGCCCCCTAATTCTCTACCTACTCCTGTTCATCCTCTGCTCAACTGTCAAAATGATCTTCCTAAAGCACAGGTCTAACCATGCCAATGAACCCCAGTAGCTTCCTATTCCAACAGGATGGAATGTAAAGTCCTCTGTCATTCAAAGCCTCCATATACTAGTCCCTTCCTGACTTCCAATCTTTTTACTCACCTTCCACCTTGCTCCCTCCCACATACTCTGCATTCCAGTGAAGATGGCCTCTGTGTTGGTAACCAAAAATGGGCTCCTTAGCACTTAGTCAACAAGTGCCCTTGACTAGTTTGGCTTTTTCCCCTGAACTGAATGCTGTTTGTATGTTGGATTGGAGTAAGCTTGTCGGCCCCTTCACCTTTGCTTAAGCTGATCGAAAGAACCTGTGCTTTTCCGGTTAACCCCTTCACCTTGCTTAAGCAGATCGAAAGAACCTGTGCTTTCCCCGGCGTACCTTACACCCCCGCAGAAGCCGGATGGTTAAAAACAGCTTCTGTTGGCACCAGAGGCTGCTACAGCTACAGCCACAGCCGAAGCTGAAGCAGGAGCTGCCGGTAGCAGAGCTGACCTACAGGAGGAAGCTGGACAAGGACTTGAGGCCAGTGGGTAATCTTTTTACCATAGAGGGGAAGCATGTATATGATTTTGCTTTACACCATCATGCTTCTCTGTGGCCTCCTGGTTACTCTTGTGAGGTGGACTTATTGGGCCTGGAAGCCTTTGATCAATATATCAAAATGGGGAT
Organism: Trichosurus vulpecula; assembly: GCF_011100635.1. Lineage (NCBI taxonomy): Eukaryota > Metazoa > Chordata > Mammalia > Diprotodontia > Phalangeridae > Trichosurus > Trichosurus vulpecula. Next base: position 397,135,479 of record NC_050573.1, on the reverse strand, counting down.
GCTGGTTCATGGGTTGGTTACTGTGGAGTCTAAATATATGCTTTGATTCTTCTGCCTCCTACTTTGAGAGTTTCTTATATCCGGCGGTTCCGAACCTTTCAGACATATATATGATCCTCTTTGAAATTATAAACTCTGCCCTCCTAATACAGCCTCCTTGTTCTTCCTTTCACAAGACTCTCTATCCCCCAACTCTGGGCATTTTCAGTGGCTATTCCAAGTGCCCAGAATTCTCTTCCTCCTCATCTCTGTCTTCTGGATTCCTTCAACTCCTTCAAGTCCCTGTTTCTATGAGAAGTCCTTCCTGATCCCTTTTAATGCTAGTACCTTCCTTCTATTAATTATTTCCAATTTACCCTGTACCTATTTGTTTGTGCGTAGTTGTCTGTATGCTGTTGCCTCCATTAGATTGTAAGATCCTTAAGAGCAAGAACTATTTTTGTCTTTCTTTGCGTATCTTCAGGGCTTAGCACAGTGCCTGGCTCCTAATAGGTACTTTAAAAAAATTCCTGTTCCCTTGACTAACCGCTGGATACAGAGAAAGATAATCCCTACCCCTCAAGGAGCTCACATTCAAATGAGGAAAACACCTGCAAACAATAATGTCAGTAAATCAATACAACGTAAATGGGAGGTTAGTCCAGAGGGATGGCACTAGCACTGGGTGTGTAAATGGGACAGAATGGACCTGAAGATGATGGGATTTGAGCTGAATCATGAAAAAAGCCAGGAGGCAGAAATGGGAAGGGAGAGCAAGGCAGACATGGAGGACAGCCAACAAAAAGACATGGAGTCAGGAGATAGGCTCCTTCATAAAACGTAGTGCCCAGAAATGAATACAATTCTCCAGATGTGGTCTGTCTAGGACAGAACTGAGTGGAGCTATCATCTCCTTAGTCCTGGGCACTCTGCCCCTCTTAGTCCTCTGCCAGTCTTCACTCTCTTGGCTGTAGTACCCTATGACTAACTCATATTGAGCTGGCTGTCTATGAAGATCTTGCTTGGGTAAACTACAGTCTACCCATGCCTCCTCCCCCCCCCACTCTCTTTGTACATGTGTAAGTATTTTTTTTAACTCGAGTGTAAAACTGTAAATTTGTCCCTATAAAATTTCATCTTGTTAGATTTGGACAATGTTCTAGCCTGTCTAGATATTTTAAAATACTGGCTAGGTCTAGAAGGATGGGAAGGTTTTGAGCAAAGATTTAGAGGGGTAAAGAGTTGGGGGGGAAGCAGCAAGTGTTGGTAGGTGTGGGTGTATGTGCACACAAGTGTGTTTAGGGGAGGTATAGGTGTGGCTGATGGGGGATGGGAGTAGGGTGGGGGGTTTGAGGAGGAGTAAATGTGAGGAGTATGTGGAGATGTGTATGGAGGGAGATTTGGTACAAGTGATAAGCCTCTTCCATTTGGTTTTTACCATTTTCTTATCTAGATTGTAAGCTCTTTGAGGACAAGGTTTACTTCTATTATTTGGGGGTTCCTAACTGACTCTCCAGTAACTTACACAATGATCTCCATCAAACACAATAGAACTTAATCAACAAGTACTTGTGGAGTGCTAACTACATCTTTGGCACTGTTGTTCACTGACACCATCATGCTTTGGATTCCTCCAAAAGAAGGCATCTGGTGGCACAATGAACAGAGTTCTGAGTCTGGAATCAGAAAGTCTCAAGTTCAAATATGGCCTCAGATAACAGTTGTGAGAATCAAACGAGAAAATTTTTTGTAAACAGTCCTTAGCACAATTCCTGGAACATAGTAAGTACTACATAAATGCTAATTCCCTTCCTCTTCCCTCTCTTGCATATATGACCTGTATGCACATGTAATGTTGATGGTATATGAAGATCTTCCCCACCCATTAATAGGCCTCATGTGGGCCCCATTAAGGGAAGCTTGTTTAGAGGAGCCTTGCTTGTAGGAAGGCTTTCACACTTTTTGCTAATTTCTAATTAGGCACTGAGTCATGAGGATTGTGATGCCTTCTGGCTCTGAGAAATATATATACATACATACATACATATATATGTGTGTGTGTGTATATATATGTGTGTGTGTATGTGTATATATATATATGATGTGTGTCTATGTATATATGTGTGTATGTGTATATATATGTATGTGTGTATGTGTATATATATGTATATATATGTATGTATGTGTGTATATGTATATGTGTGTGTGTATACACACACACACACACACACACACACACACACACCCTAAATTGGTATTTTGCTTTGGGGGTTCGCTTATAGACAGATCTTTTGATTCCCTGGTCAAGACTCTGAGTGGCTGTATATTCAGAGCTCCCCAACTGCTCACGTGTAAAGGCTCTTTCGATCCAGTGGTATATGTAAAGGGTATGGCAATATTGTTAAGAGCCCTGTCTGTTGGTCTTTGCTAGTTTCTCTGCTTTGTATTTTCGCTGATGTTCAGGGTGCTGACCCTTCCCCTGAGCTAGCGAATGTAATTAAAAGTAGGATTGTTAACCCTTTTTTGAGCAGTCTATTCTAGTGAAGCAGATCTAAGAACCTGTGCTGGCAGCCATCCTGGGTGTGCCAGTGTGGTTGCTGCTACAGCATATAAAACATATATGTTTATACATGTATCTGGACTTAGAGGTATATTAAATCTGTTTTGTGTTTATTGTGATGGAAGTCGGTCAATAGTTAATTGATGAGCACTTTCTTATGAGCACTATGTGCCAGACACTGTACTAAGAATTAGGTATACAAAGAAAGGTAAAAATGCTCCTTACTCTCCAGTTTTTCACAATCTAGTGGCAATGGAGTGGGGGGAGACGACATACAGACAACTATATTGTTGTCGTTGTCATTCAGTCCCATCTGACTCTTTGTGAGCTAATTTGGGGTTTTCTTGACAAAGACACCGGAGTGGTTTGCCATTTCCCTTTCCAGCTCATTTTACAGATAAGGAAACTGAGGCAAACAAGATTAAGTGACTTGTCCAAGGTCAAATAACTAATATGAGGCCAGATTTGAATTCAGGTCTTCCTAACTCCAGGCCTAGCATTCTATCCACTACAATACCTATCTGCCCGGACTACTATGTGCAAACGAGCTATATACAGGATAAATTGAAAATAATTAACAGATGCTAGTATAAGATGGTTGGAAAGGTTGAGGGAGTCAAGACATAAAGAGCCTTGAAAGACAGCAGGTTTTGTATTTGATCTTGGAGGTGATAGGATAGGATAACTCTGCTGAATTTTATTGAGTGGGGGGGTGGGTAAGATGGTCAGGCCTGTGCTTTAAGAAAGTCACTTTGACAGCTAAGTGGAGGATGGCCTAGAGTAAGGAGAGACTTGTAGCTGGGAGACCAATCAGAAGGCAGTTGTAGTAGTCCAGGTGTGGAGAGATAAGGGCCTATACCAGGATAGTGGCAGTGTCAAAGAGGAGAAGGGGAGATGTTGTAAAGGTAAAATCAATGGGCCTTGGTAGCAGATCAGATATAGGGGGTGAGGGAGGGTGAGGAGTCAAAGAGGACACCAAGTTTGCTAGCCTAGGAGACTGGGAGGATGTGATACCCTCACAATAAGAGGGAAGTTAAGAAGAGGGAAAGGTTTGGGGGGGAAAGATAATGAGTAAAACTTCAGACATGTTGAGTTTAAGATGTCCATGGAACATCCAGTTCAAGACATCCAATAGGCAGTTAGAGATGGGAGACGAGAGGTCACAGAGAGGTTAGGGTGAAATAAGTAAAAGATTTTGATCCAAATCACCTCTTTCCATCTCTGTAAATTGAAATCAAAACCTTTCTGATGCTTAATACCCTCATCTGTAAAATAAGAAAGTATGGCAGCTAGGGTCCTTTCTAGATCTTTCTCAATGAAACTATGATTCCCCACATGGTAAAAACCCATAATAATATCCAAGAACATAAAAGACACTTGGTTATAGATATGAATCCAACAAATAAACTATTATTTTCCTATGTTCAGCATAGATTAGAGTACCAGTGAATTAAGGTGTCATATCATCTGCTACACACTGAGAAACAATTTATCTCCTTCATCCTTGAAACATCCCAAAGGATACCTAAAGATAGGACCTAAATCACAGACTGAGCCAAATGGAGGAGTAGGAAGATGCAATGTAGACCAGCTCTTTCCACAATTCCTTCAACAACCAGTTAAAAAGAAAAGCAAACTGCATGGTGGTTAGGAAATTGAAGAAGATACTACTATGAGTCATCTTTCTAGCATATCATAAATCCAACCTGTAAGCAAGAGCTAGAAATGATATGACAGGTGTGGGTCAGGATCACAACTCAGGGCTCAAAGGTAGGCCAGCATTGCAGGGATACCCAGGGATGGTCCTGTACTTAGTCTCTCCCTCCTTCCCAGGTTAGCAGTGGGAGGGAAAGGGTACATGAAGGTCCAGGATTACAGACTCAACCTCCAGACTTCTCAACTAGACCAACAATGTTGGGTTGCCCAAAACAGGTTGCTAAAAGAATGAGTAAATTTTAAAAAAAGATAAAGAGCTATTATGATGCCAGGGGATACCCAAGACACAATGCCAGAGCAAGAAAATAATTCACAAGCAAAATCAAATCCCAAGCAAATTAAATGATATAAATGAAATGAGAATGATAGACAAAAGTGTGTGGGAAATGAAAGCTATGGAGAATATTATTGGAAAGATAGTTAACAAGTGATATGAAACCTTACCCAAATAACAGACTCTGTGAAAATTAAAATTAACCAAGTAGAATCTGATTCCATGAGATAACCAAGCAATATTAAAATAAACTCAAGACTGAAAAAAATGGAAGAAAATGTAAGGTATGTCATATCAAAAACAACTGAACTAAAAAACACAATAAGGAAAGCCATAATCTCCATCTTCCTCCTTCCCAAAAAACTAGGTATCATATTTCAAAAAAATCATGAAAGCAATCTTCCAGAAATTTCTTAGAACTGGAAGGCAAAGTAGAAATTGAAATACTCCATTGATCAACTCCTGAGAGAAACCTCAAGATGAAAACTCCCAGGAACATCATAGCCAAAACCTAGAGCTTCCAGGTTAAAGGAAAATACTATAAACATCCAAAAGGAAAGATTTCAAAGGAGCCATAGTCAGAACCACACAAGATTTAGCCACTTCCATGATAATTTCAATTCAATAAATATTTATTAAATACCTACCACTATGATTTAACACTGGGGATACAAAAAGACCCTGCTCTCTAGGAGCTTATAATCTAATGGAGGATGCAACATGCAAACAAATATACACAAAGCAAACTATAAACAGGAAAAATAGGAAATAATTAAGAGAAAAAGCACTAGAATTAAGAGGTGTTAGTAAAGATTTCCTGTAGAAGGTGAAATTTTGGCTGGGACTTAATGGAGTGGAGAGCATAGGATTTGATATTTGAAGAGGTAAAAGATATAGCTTGGAACCCAAAATACCATATCCATCAAAACTGAATAAAATCCTACAGAGGAAAAATGGATCTTTAAAGAAATAAAGGACTTCCAAGCAGTCTTAGTGAAAACACTGGACCTGAATAGAATTTTGAAATAAAAACCAAAGAGTAAAGAGAAATATTTTAAAAGGCAAAAGAAAAGAAACCATCAGCCAGCAGAAAAAGCTTTATAAGGAAGGAGGGTAACATAAGCATCCCCTTAGAAATGTGATGGCATCAGGGGTCATAGATAGAGTCAAATAAGAAGGAGAAATTTGAGTGATTTTTCGCTGTCTTCGTCATCTTCAAAAAAGAAAGAAAAGGAAAGGGGAAAAGATACAGTAGGTATAGTAGGGGGAAAAAGAAAGGAATGGGGAAGGATCTTACTGTTTAACATAACTGGGGGCACAGGTAGAAATTATACAAAAGTGGAAGGGATGGGGAGTAGTACTTGAAACTCAATTTCATTTGAACTGGTCAGGGCAGAACATACACCTACATAATAAGTTTAGTATAGAAATGTATTCAACTCAATAAGGAAAGAGGGAAAAGGGAAAAGAAGAATAAAAGGCAGGGTAGATGTAGGGAAGGATTAGCCATAACCAAAACAAATCAGGAGTGGGGATTTTGAAGTAAGGTTTAATAAGAAAGAAAGGAAAGATAAGAACATATGAATGGAGTCTGAATGAGGGAAAGAGAAGAAAGGCAAGGTAATGGAAACCACTTACATCAAGCATAGAGCCTTGGTACTGAGCACACTCTTGTTCCATACCTCTCTCCTTCTATGTATAGGGGAGGCAGGAAAAAAAAGTAGGAGAAGTACGAGAGAAAGAATGAAGTGAAGCAAATAAAATTAAAAGTTTATGCACAGATACAATGCGACTAAGATTAGAAAGGAAAGAGCTAGGAAAAATCTTTGTCACAAGTTTACCTGATAAAGGTTTCATTTCTAAGATACGTAAAGAACTGATTCAAATATATAAGAATAAGAGCCATTCTCCAATAGATAAATAGTCAGAGGATAAGAACAGGCAGTTCTCAAGCAAAGAAATCCAAACTATCCAAAGCCATGTGAAAACAGATTCCAAATTGCTAATAATTAAAGAAATACAAATTAAAGCAATTCTGAAGATCTACCTCACAACCGTCAAATTGCCAATGTTGGCCAAAAATAAGGAAAATGACAAATGTTGAAAGGGCTTCAGAGAAACTAGCACATTAGTGGAACTATAAATTGGTGCAACCATTCTGAAAAGTAATTCAGAATTATGCACATATCAGACCCTTTGACTGAATGAAGCCACTAATAGACCTATATACCAAAAGGATCAAAAAAGAGGAAAAGGGTCCATTTATGCAAAAATATCCATAGTTCTTATGGTAATGGCAAAGAACTGCCTTTAGGCTGTCCATCAATTGGAGAATGGCAGAATACATTATGGTACATGAATGTAATAGAATATTATTGTGCTGTAAGAGGGAGAGGCTTTCAGAGAAACCTGGGAAGATGAGTATGAATTGAGGCTAAGTGAAGTAAGCAAAACTAGAAGGAAAATATATGTTATTACATTAATTGTAAAAAAAAATTGAAAGACTTAACACTAATCAATCAATGCAATGATCTATCATGATTCTAAAGGACTAGTGGGGAAGAATCCTGCCTACCTCCTAACAGGGAGGTGATGGACTAATATGCAGAATGAGATACACAACTTTTGGACTGTTACTTATTTTTATAAGGGTTTTGTTTTTCTCTCTTTTTTCCACTAGTAGGGTTAGGGAGAGGCAAGAGAAAGAAAAATAAATTATTAATAATTGAAAAAATAGTATCAATAGTCTTTTAAAAAATATATAGACTACATCCACCATGAATTTAGAGGTTTTGAAGCTAGGAGGAAGGAAAATAAGTTATTGATAAATTTTATTTTAAAAAGTAATAACTTTGTGATAAATTTTATTTGAAATAGTATTTTCATAAAAGATAGGGCCAAAATCTACCCTGGCTTTAGAGCTTCTAATTTGTGTTTTGGTATCATCTTTTCCTATACCTTACAGAATTTCTTTGAAACTCTGTAAAGGAACAAGTAGAAATAACCAATTAGGCTGTATCAAGATTGGCTTGAAGAACAAAATCCCCCTCCAAAAGATGCAAAATGGAAAACAGGAAAATTTTCATTTTAGAAATAGCATTATGATGCTCAGTTCTATGTAATAATATTATTTCATTGTCCTGGCAGCTGACCTAAAGGCAATAACAATAGTATTCTACTTCTTATCTGATTTAAGCCTCAAAAGGAGCCTGGGAGGTAGGCAGTATTATTATCTTTATTTTACAGATGAGGAAATAAGGTCAACATAGGTTAAGTGATTTGCTCCAGAGTACATAGCTAGCAGTTAGGTGGCTCAGTGGATAAAGCACTAGCCCTAGAGTCAGGAGAACCTGAATTCAAATCTGAACTCAGACATTTACTAGCCGTGTGACCCTGGGCAAATCATTTAACCCTGATTGCCTCAGTTTCCTCACCTGTAAAATGAGCTGGAGAAGGAAATGACAAACCACTCCAGTGTCTTTGCCAAGAAAGCCCCAAAGGGGATCATGGTGTGTTGGACAGGACTGAAATGACTCAACAAAAACAAACTGTATAGTATGAAAACAAGAGCAATAGAAAATTCATTTCAAACCATACATGTAATTTTCAAAAGTTACTTAAAAAATCATGGAAATAAATATTTGATAGAATTAACTACTAAGTAATTGTTGTTGTTGATGATGTTAATGGCTGCATCTGGAGCACTATACTGGGAGTTAGAAGAAAGTAGCATTAGTTTTGGCTCTACCCCACATGACTTTGAACAAATCTTTGCACTCCTTGGGGCCTCAGGCGGCTCATTTGTAAAAAACAAAAATGAAATAAAATTAAAGGTTGAACCAAGTTCCTTTCAGCTCTAAAATTCTACAATCCTTAAAGTCCACAAGTTGAGTATCAACAACTGCCCTTCCACCACATTACTTCTCATCTATGCAATTCAGACTTAGGCCCCAAAGAGACCTTAGATTCCCCTCAGTGGAATGGAAAAAATGGGCCTAAGATGGTTAGGGAGGGGTAAAAAACCAAAAAGTCTAGCAATAGCCTCAGAATTAATGGCTTTGTCTATATTCTGATGCCAACAGGACCACATTAGAGGGTGTTTTTTTTCCAACTGTAGACTTCTTAAGGGAAAGGGTTCACATATTTTCCAGAAAACTCTGACTTTACTCAACAATGTGCTTTAAAAAAAATTATTATTCTCATCTGCAGACACTTCCTGTTGGAGACTAGAAGCCATCCAAAAAAATTTAAAAGAAAAAATGGAGGAAACCCCACATTTGTTATGAAAAGAAAATCAGGAACTGTACCTAACCCAGTGGTTTCCAAGGTGCTTTAGTCAGAGCTGTGATTTCAAGGAACAGACATAACATTGTAGTTATCTAGCTACAAGATTCATCAGTACATACAAACCACTAGGGGAACACTAACTCATTTGTGAAGAATACAAGAATATGCCATTCTCCTTCATGGCCATCCCAGTTTCACATTTTGGTCTAGTTCGTGGAAATTAGCACTTCACTGATCCCAGGAAGTCAACTCTTTCCAGTTATAACCCCAATCCCAAAGATTGCCACCCCCACCCACCATGTCATGGTTTTACACTGAAACAAATGTAGAAAACTGGAACACTACAAACAAACCAACCTAGGCTAAGCGAATATAAAGTAATTTGAAATATACTAACCCTAAGAAAAGGGGCAGTTAGGTGGTGCAATGGCTAGAACACATGATCTGGGGTCAGGAAGACTCATCTCCCTGAGTTCAAATCTGGCCTCAGACACTTATTAGTTGGGTGACCCTGGAGAAGTCACTTAACCATATTTGCCTTAGTTTCCTTTTCTGTAAAATGAGCTGGGGAAGGAAATGGCAAACCACTCCCATATCTTTGCAAAGAAAACCCCAAATGAGGTCATGAAGAGTGAGACATGACTGAAATGAATGAACAATAAAAAAAAATAGGTAAAAGTCAGATGTAACTAAATATGGGAATTGGTACAATTACTTTAGATTCAGGGGCTGAACTCGAAGATATTCATGCAAATCATCTCTATCCACATATCCTTCTTGCTTATTTTGGAAATAGGGACCCAGCCTGCATCATAAAATGAGTAGGTGTCAGAACAAAGGAGCATCTCCACTATGGACAAAAATCAAGATCTCATGATTCTGCTTCCTATAGTGCCTCGCATAAGTCGAGATTTTGAAAGCATTGACCAAACATTTGGGTAATTCAGAATAAATTCTGTCACCATTATGAACAGTATAAGGGCTGATCTTGCTGATGGCAGAATGTCCAGAAGAAAAAATAATTCAGTAAGAAGTGCCTTCTTCAAAAAATAAGCTACCTTGAAAAAAATAGAGACAAAGAATGAATGGGAGTTTGTTATCAGAAGAACAGGGATTACAAAGGGCCAATAGAAACAGTAGACAGAGGAGTAAAGGAACTAGGAAAAGGCAAAACCGAGATGAAAGGGAGTGAGAGCATAGAGAGAAGTAGCAGAGGAAAGGGATTTTCATCTAAACAGAAATTAAGGGAGCAGAAATTGGGGATTTTCTGCCCACAGAGTAGGAGAAATATCAAACAGGGAGAAGCTTATAGAATAGCTTCATCCAAGATTCTAATCAGAAACTTTAGACCAACTAAATATTATTCTTCATTAAATGTCTAGAATTCACCATAGATGGCTTACGAGCTTTGAAAAGAAAGCAATAATTACTAGAATGGGTCATGCAATACTAATCGCCTTTCCTGTCTTTTTCTACAGGATTGTTAGACAGATTCATGAGGGCTGCAATTGATATATTTTTATTTTTATTATAATATATCTCATGATATTTTGTGTTAATTATGGAGTAATTTAAGCTAAGTAAATTCATCATTACTTTGAACAACTGTACCCCAAGAGTATTGCTGAATAGTGCTGCCAGTCTTCAGGGAGGTCTCTAGGGCCATTATAAGGCTTCTGTTCTGTCTTTACCTTTTCTTGTTCTTTGATTACATGAAAACATAAAAGTCATACTAATCAATCAAATTTGATCATGAATCAGCCTAACCTGTTCTGAATCTCCTAACATGCAAATGGAGCCTTCTGAGAGCTTAACTTTATTTTTTAATTTCATTTTTCCAATAAACAGAAATCTCCCACCCATCTCCTCCCACCATTAGAAAAAAAAGGTAAAACAAAAACAAAACTCTTCTAACAGATATCCATTGTCCATCAAGATTAGTGACTTCAAAATTCACATTGATGATACTACCAACACCATGGCCTCTGAGTCCATCAACTTTCTCAACTTCCATGGCCCCCACCTCCGCTACCCCTCAACTATCTACAGAAATGGTCATGTTTTAGAAAACTGCTCCTACATCCAAGACCCAAAATTTATAAATTGCTCTTCTCTGACCATAATCTCTCATCCTTCCACTTCTTTGTTACCTCACTTTTCTTGCACTTGCTCAGCATTGCCCTTGTGGCTTCCTTTCTTTGAACCCCCCCCATTATCTTCATCTATCTCCCCTTTTCTAGATTCACTTCCTTGAGGTCTTATGCCATGTCAACAAACTACAGCCATTTCAATAAACTTGGATACCTTTTCCCCTTGTCTTTTTGCTGTTCCTTCCTATTACTTTCTACTAAACACTAGTTTTACAGGCGCGTGCTACATTCTTACGGCGGATTATATTGATTTTCTTGTATTAACATTTCCAGTCCTTTTTACTTTGGTTATTGTCATTCCGTGCATTAGCAAATAACACATGGAGAGCATTATTGAGCATTGTTGTGAAACATTTCCCCCTCTATTTCCTCCCAAGGATTACTGGATGCCTCTGATTTTTTTTGTTGCATGCCATTCTTACTGGCCTCCAGAAAATCTGGATTTACCACATTAGCTGTACTTGTCCTTCCTCTCCACCAATTAGTTTAAAGCCTTTTTGATCAGGTTCAACACACACACACACGCACGCACGCGCACGCACACGCGCGCATGCACTCCTGAATATGGAGTTCATCTTCACAGTATCAAGTGCTATAGAAAGATCAAAATCTTGAAATCTCTCCTCCCCATTACACTGTATTGTAACATTCTTCAATTCAGAAACCTCCTGCCTGGAGCATTCTTAGAAAGACAGAAGAACACAATAGAAAGAGAACTTGTCAGGGAGTTACAAAACCTCAGTTTGAGTTTTGGCTTTGACATTTACTAGCTCTGTGACCTTGAATAAGTCACCTAACTTCTTTGTGCTTCAGTAAAATACTAAATTTTTAAAATTAGGATAATACTTGTACTACCTACCTTACCGGTTCTGTGGTAGGAAAAGGGCTTCATAAACCTTAAAGTATTTTTATAAATACAATTTGTTGTTGTTGCTGTTGCTTGTGGTTTATAGAGATCATATCCTGAAGTAGAATTTTTTGATTTGCTTTGTCTTGATATTGACCTTATTTGGACTTATCTCACTTTTTAAAATATTTTATATTTCCCTAATTACATGTAAAAGCAATTGTAACATTTATCTCACTCTTTATGTCATCCAGGGTGTTGCTTTTTCTTGTTACTTTTTTTTAATGAATCCTTTCTGTTGAGATAGCCAGAAGCCATTGGGAGAAGGCATCTATAAAAACTAAAACGCACTTTTATTAATAATGTCTTAACTTCTTAATTCAAGAAATAATTGTCCTAGATACAGCCATTCTGGCACCCATAATATGAAAACAAATGTATATTGTTTGTTTCCTAGCACCCTACATCCCATAACAGCTCCTTACAGCCAACAGTGCATGATCACATCAGAATCTGGTCCATCTATGCTCAAGTAACAGACATTGGCAAACACACTGCATTCTGGGACTGTTTGTCAGTCTTTGGCTGATGGACTCCAATATGGGTTTATGCCGGCTGCTCTAGAGATAAGACATACAGCTCCACAACTGCAAATTACAGGCTCCGGTTCCTATTTATTTTGGATGTGTAGGAATACAAAGCTAAGGAAAAAAGAAAAGAAGCTATATATCAAGCATACATGGGCAAATGACTCCCCTTTACCCAACCACATTGAGACCATCCAGGTTTCACAGATCCAAACTGAGGACAGAAGACATATAACTCCCTAGGTTAGCAGGGGAAATGCATGGTATTGTAGAAAGACTGTTAGGTTCAGAATCAGGGACATAGGTTCAAATCTCAACCCCCCCACTTATTACTTGTGCAATCTTAGGTGTGTCACTTACCTCTCTGGGTCTCAGTTTCATTACCTATTTATAAAAGGACAGGCGGTTGGGTTAGATGGCCTCTGAAGTTCCCTTCAGGTTTTAAATCTGTGAAATGTCGATATCTTAAAAATAATCATTTGGGGCATGAGGACAGGAAGCATGTATTCAAATGAATGTGTAACACTCTTGCAAATAGAAATAAAAGCAATAACATTCATACCTTGAGCAGGCTAATACACTTTGCCCATTAGCATGTTTTTTAGTATGATTTACTCTTAATAACATTTAATGAATAGACAAGAGTTGGGAGGGGCAGGACCAGTAAGCTAGAGCTGCATTGTCATTTGTAGAACTACTCCAGAGTTCAAGGTGCTGCCATTTACATGAATAAAAAAAAAACCATTCTGTGCACACCACTAAGCATTCTACTCAGGACTCACAACATCTCTCAGTCTTTCATCTGTCCCTCTTTGCTTTGTTATTATAAAAGTCCATTATTTCTTCCCTGGGTATACTCTTTTCCACCAACGAAGATTCAATCTTTCCATATTTGATGAGTTTTTGTGGCTGAAAGATTGATCACCTAGAGACAAATTTTCTGCTGATCAGGTTCTCTGCATGTATTTAAGCTGGTTCTTAGGCAAGCTGGATGGTTCAGCATTGTACCGCAGCTGAAGATATACTAGTGCAGCCTTGACAAGGCAGTCACCAGACCCCACACCACAATGAGAAACTAGAATAATACTTTCATAGAAAGCCTACTCACAGTCACCCAAAATACTTATTGAGACTGCTATTCTCCTAGATACTACGTAGGGAAAATTACACAAACCTAGTTCCTGTATTTAAGGGGTTGATATAATACTTGACATTCATGAATATAAACTTAATTCAGGAAATGCAGGATTACAAAAGGAAGTTTAAATCTACTCTTCTTACTGTCATCTCCAAATATTTTCCCACCTCTAAGTCTTTGTTCATGCTCTTCCCCTTCCTAGCGATTCTCTTTCTGAGGGCTATGATAATCCCTACTTTTGTTGATGCCAAGAAGTCCATTTTCCTTTTTCTTCCTCAAAACTTTTCTACCCATAAACACAATCAGAATAACACAAGATCTAGCAGCTTCTACATTAAGGAATTGAAGGGCTTGGAATATGGTATTCCAAAGGTCAAAGGAGCTAGGATTAAAACCAAGAATCACTTACCCAGCAAAACTGAGTATAATACTCCAAAGAAAAATATGGATTTTCAATAAAATAGAGGACTTTCAAGTTTCTTGATGAAAAGATCAGAGCTGAATAGAAAATTTGACTTTCAAATACAAGAATCAAGAGAAGCATGAAAAGGTAAACAAGAAAGAGAAATCATAAGGGATTTGCTAAAGTTGAACCATTATGTTTACATTCTGACATGGAAAGATGATATTTGTAAATCATGAGACCTTTCTCAGTATTAGGGTAGTTGAAGGGAATGTACATATATATAGACAGAGGGCACAGGGTAAGTTGAATATGAAGGAATGATATCTTAAAAAATAAAATTAAAGGGTGATACAGGAATGTATTGGGAGAAGGAGAAAGGGAGCGATAGAATGGGGTAAATTATTTCATATAAAAGTGGCAAGAAAAAGCAGTTCTATTGGAAGGGAAGGGGGGCAGGTGAAAGGGAATGAGTGAATCTTGCTCTCATCAGATTTGACTTAAGGAGGGAATAACATACACACTAAACTGGGTATCTTACCCTACAGGAAAGTAATGGGGAAGGGCATAAGAGAGGGGGGATGACAGAAGGGAGGGCAGATTGGGGGAGGAGGTAATCAAAAGCAAACACTTTTGAAAAGGGACAGGGTCAAGGGAGAAAACTGAATGAAGTGGGACAGGATAGGATGGAGGGAAATATAGTTAGTCTTTCACAACATGACTATTATGGAAGTGTTTTGCATAATGATACATGTGTGGCCTATGTTGAATTGCTTGCCCTCTCAAGAAAGGTGGGTGGGGAGGGAAGAAGGGAGAAAATTTAGAACTCAAAGTTCTAAAAACAAATGCTCAAAAAAAAAAGTTGTTTTTACATGCAGCTGGGAAATTTGATATACAGGCAATGGGGTATAGAAATCTATCTTGCCCCACAATTAGGTAAGGGGAAAGGGGATAAGGTGAGGTGGAGGGGGGGAGTGGGGTGACAGAAGGGAGGGTAGACAGGGAAAAGGGGCAATCAGAATATATGCCATCTTGGAGTGGGTGGGAGGGTAGAAATGGGGAGAAAATTTGTAACTCAAAATCTTGTGGAAATCAATGTTAAAAACTAAAAATATTAAATAAATAATAAAAATATGGGAAAAAAAACCTTTCTACCCACTTCCCTCCCCTATGAGCCTTTCCCCTCCCCCAAACTATCCCATGTGATTGTGGAATAGTCCTCTAAAAACTAATACTTTATCTTTTTTTTCACATGTAGATACATATAGACTGAGTTTTTCCTAATTATTTGTTGTTAGCTACAAGGGCAGGTAACAAAAGAAGGAAGAAATTTATAATATTTCAAAGGAAGGAAGAAAAATTCAGGGGATTAGATCTCATTACACTGAGTTTGATGATGGCAAGTCCAATATTCTTAGTTCTATTTTCTCCATTCAAAATGGGAAACCTCCCAGAGAGGAGTCCTATGTGACATTTGATACTGTTGTCCATCAGGAGAAATAGCCCTGCTCCTATTATGTACTAAAACTAACACAATCTCTCCATCCTGCCCTCTGCTGATCAGCTGACCTGGATGTTTCTATAGGCTGATATATGTCAATGACCCCTGATTCATTTACATATGGAAGGTTGATAATGTAACCTCAAGTTTAATGAGGGGCAGGCATTAGCTTCCCACCACATTCTCATTACCCGTCTCTCTACCTTTCTCTTTTTTCCAGTTTTTTTTCTATTTTTCTAAATTGTAGCCCATCTCAAATCCCCCACCTCCCTGAAACTTTCCACCAAGGACTCTAGATCTTGTTCATCAACCAGATCACTGAATCATTAACTTATCTGTATGATGCAAATGAACAGTTCCAGTACATAATTGGATATCCTACAAAGAGCCCTGACTGGAATAAGAGGGCCTAGGTTTAAATCTTGACTCCAGTGATCACTATTGTTACATTTGGCTGATCAAGATAAAGTACATCAGTTTCCTCATTTAAAAAATGAAGACGTTGGATGAGATATTCTTTGGGGTGCCTTCCAACTCTACAATCATGACCCTAAAGTTTTTGAAGTACTTTCTGTACAACAATCCTGTAAGATAGAGAATGACGATGTTTGATCCCCATTGCACACACGAGGAAACTGAGACCCCAAGAAGTCATAAAGCTAACCTGAAGAAAGACTTGAATTCAGTCCTCTGGCCTTTGGGTCCTGTATCCTTTCTAGTGCTCAGTCCACTGCTTACTTATACTCCTCACTAGGATGCTCTCTAGAGACCACTCTCAACTCGAGCTAGTAGAGAGCCAATTATTCACTCTCACATATATTTTTGTCACTGATTTTTCTTCCACAAGCATACTACCATGACTGTGTCTTTAATTAACTTCTGTTTGCTTCTGGTCACTCCCTCAATTTTCCATGGTTAGGAACAGCCTACTATAATGGAGGAGATGTTAGCTTGGGATAAAAAAGGAACTGCATTCAAATCCTAGCTCAGAAATTTACTAGATATGGGACCTCAGACTAACCACTTCATCCTAGGATCATAGAACTAGCTAAAAGAAATCTCAAGCACCATCCAGTCTAAACCCCTCATTTTACAGATAAAGAAACTGAGGTATGCCATCTATCTCTCTAAACTTCAGTTTCTTCATCTATAACATTGGAACATTATGCGCTACGTAGGATGATTCTGAAAAAAAAGAATTTTATAAATCTCATGTTCTATGAGAATGAGAGTAACTATTATAATTAATAATAATAAGTAACATTTATTTAGCACTTACCATATGCCAGGCATTATGCTAACCACTTTACAATTATTATTTCATTTAATCCTCACAATAACTTGGGAGGGAGGTATTACCCTCATTTTACAGTTGAGAAAATTGAGGCAAATGCAGGGTAAGTGACTTGCCCAGGGTTATGTAGCTAGTAAGTCTCTGAGGCTAGATTTTAATTCAGGCCTTCCTAACTACAGGCTCAGCATTCTATCCATTGCACTGCCTACCTCCCAGTTCTGAATTTCTCTCACCTCACATTCTTCTTTCCCAGCCTCCCCTAGGCAGAAAAATTAGCCCTGTTGGTGAATTTTATCATCTATGCTCAAACCAATTCAACAAATGTTCTTTAAGCACCTGCTGTAGGCAAGGCACTATGTAGGACCCTGTCCTCAAGGAGCTTACATTCATTTTTCCCTCAGAAATAAGATCATAGGCCAGGGCATTTTGCTTTATTTTTTCTTAAAGGAAGAGGAGAAAGAAAGTAAAGAGTTGGAAGAGAGAATAAAGAAGGTACTCCAAAGCCCTTTTTATCCACTCAGAGTTGGGGAGCAGAAAACAAAATGCCTGAGACTAAACTCTCACCCTCCTCTGAAACTCAGAGCTTTGTCCAGACATAAAGCAAAAGCAACAGTTCTGAAAACTGCTCTTTCTTTAGCCTTCAGGAAAACTTGGAAACAGAGGTCTTTCTACTGAACTTGGGTTTACCTGATGCTCTCAATTAGTGTGGCTGCTGGTAGACTTGGGATGACTGGCCAGCCACCAAACTACTGGTCATCATCATCAAAAATTTTGCATTCTGATCCAAGATCAAGCTCGAGTCCAGCCTGATCTGTACACAAAGAAAGAGATTTTCTTTTCTGGCTTTCCAGGTCTCGTTGTGCCAGGTCACACAGTAAAATACATACATGAAAAACAATAGGTGTCCATGAACAAGAAAAAAACTCATTCCATTCTTTTCTTGGTCACAAAATACTTTCCGCTGATCTAAAGAGGCGTTTGTGCTAATCAAGGAGACCACACTTTCCCCAATGAAACACTGATGAAGGCAACATTTCCATGGTTCCATCAAACATTAGACTTTGAAAGTCAACTCAATTCAATTCAACAAATAATGATTGAACATTCATTTAATTAGCTAATTGTTGAATGACTATGACCATCATCATCATCATCATTATATAAACTGACATTTATATAAGACTTTTGTCATAGACATTAGATCAATTATTGTTTTGGTATAGGAAACTCCCAATGAGGAAATTCCCACTACCACTTGATCAATTAATAAACATTCATTAAGCACCTACTATGTGTCAGGCACTGTGCTATGTGCTGGGGAAACAAAAAAGAGGCAAAAGGCAGCCTCTGCCCTCAACAAGCTCACAATTTAATGAGGGAGACAACAAGCAAACAAATAAGTATAAACTAGTATATAAGGGATAAATGAGAAATAATGAAGAGGGAAGGCTCCAAAATTAAGAATGGTTGGCAAAGGTTTCCTGCAGAAGATGGGATTTTAATTGAGATTTAAAGGAAGTCAGGGAAGCCAATAGTCAGAGTGGAGGAGGGAGAGCATTCTAGGCATGGACAGATGGAGAAAATCCTGGAGAGATGTTGTATCTTGTTCACGGAAGAGCCAGGAGGTTAATGTCACTAGATTGAAGAGTATGTGGTGGAGAGCAAGGTGTAAGAAGACTAGAAAGGTAGGAGAGAGCTAGGTTATAAAGGGTTTTGAATGCCAGACAGAGTATTTTGTAGTACCAATGCAGATCTCCAACTGTTCCTCAACTTACAGTCTGGTGCTTCAGTTGTGTCTTAAAAAGAATTAGAGGCAGCATGAAATGGAACGTTGGATTTGAAATTGGAAGATGCAACTTTCTATCTTGTCTCTGATGCTTAACAGCTATATAACAGCTGAATGAGAAGTCTCTCTAGGGTCCCCATCTCTTCATCTCTAAATGAAGTTATGATGCTTGGACTATCTACTTCATGGGGTTTTGTAAGAAATGTACCTAATGGGGGGGGGGCGGAGTGAAACCAAGACAGAAAAGTACAGTAAATTGAGACCCAGCTGAACTCTCCCAACATTTCCCTCCAAACAACTTTAAATAACACCTCAAATCAACTTTTGGGGGATGAGATCCCCCATAAAATGGAAGCAGATAGCAGAATGGATTAGAAATCGGAATCCAATAATGTGTTGTTTACAAGAGACACAGTTGAAAGAGACATACACACAGAGTTAAAATAAAGGACTAGAGCAGAATCGAATATGCTTCAACTGAACTAAAGAAAGGCAAGGGTAGTAATCATGATCTCAGAGCAAAAATAGACCTAACTAAAAGGGATAATCAATGAAATTAATTTTGCTAAAAAAAAGTACAATAGACAATGAAGTAATATTAAAAAATTATAGAAAGTTTCTCTGACAGAGGCCTCTTCTCAAATATATAAGGGACTGAGTCAAATTTATAAAAATAAGAGCAATTCTCCAATTAATAAAGTCAAAAGATATGAGCAGTCAATTTTCAGAAGAAGAAATCAAAACTATCTATTTTGTTGTTTAGTTGTATTCAGTTATGTACAATTCTTCATGACCCCTTTTGGGGGTTTTCTTGGCAAAGATACTGAAGTGGTTTGCCATTTCATTCTCCATTTCATTTTACAGGTAAGGAAACTGAGGCAAACAGTGCTAAGTGCCTTACCCAGGTTCACATGGCTACTAAGTGTTTGTGGCTGGGTTAGAACTCAAATACTGCTGACTTCAGGGCCGGCACCCTATCCATTGTGCCACCTAGCTGTTTATGCTATTTATAACTATTTCTACCTATAGCTATCTATAGTCATATGAAAAAAAATGTTCTATTGATTAGAGAAAGGCAAATTAAAACAACTGTGAGGTACCATTTCACACCTATAAGAAATGAGAAATGCTAGAAAGGATAAGGAAAAATAGATACGCTAATGATCTGCTGGAGTTGTGAACTGATCCAACCATTCTAGAGAGCAATTTGGAACTATGCTAAAGGGCAATCAAGCTGTACATACCCTTTGATCTAGCAATACCAGTATTAGGTCTGTACCCTAAAGAGATCAGAGAGAAAGGAAAAGGACATAGATGTACAAGAATATTTATAGAAGCTCTCTTTTATGGAAAAGAATTGGAAATTGAGGGGATGCTCATCATTTGGGGAATGACTGAACACACTGTGGCATATGATTGTGATAGAGTACTATTATGCTATAAGAAATGATGAGGGGGATGGTTTCAAAAAGAAATATGGCAAGACCTATATGAACTAATGTAAAGTGAAGTGAAAAGAACCAGGAGATCATTGTGCACAGTATTAGTAATGTTGTAATGATGATCACCTGTGAAAGACTTGGATACTCTGATCAATACAATGACCCAAAACAATTCCAAAGGACTCATGATAAACAAAAATGCTATCCACCTCTAGAGAAAGAGAACTGATGAATTCTGAGTGCAAATTAAACTATAATTTTTTTCACTTTTTGTGATATGGCTAATGTGGAAATATATTTTGCATGATTTCATATGTATAATTGATAGCATATTTTTTTCCTTCTCATTGATTGGGGGAGGGATGGAAGGGAGGCAGAGAATCTGGAAGTCAAAATGTAAAAAGAAAAGAATATTTAAAATAAATAAATAATACATTTAAATTTTTGAAAAAGTAAAGTACCTGATAAACCTGAAAGTGCTACAGAAATCAAAATTAACATTACTATTATTTTAAATGACACTAAGAAATGTGGTGTAGACAATAACTACTATTAACTGTCCTGTCTAACCCATCTTTCAATAATCCACACTAATGGAGGGCTTCAGTAGCTCCGGAAATCCAAACATTTCTATTTGTCTTTGGCTAGTGTGCTGTAGACTTCCCTTCCTCATTATTTGGCTAAGGCCAACCTAAATTTGCCTGAGCATACACGGACTCCTTGTGAGGGGAGGTGTGAAAAACAGCCTGGGTGGCAGAGGAGAAAGTGAGTCTGAGACTCAGCATCTACAACATAAATAACCTACATGTGGATAGCCAGGCATTGACTGTAATTATTATTGGAAGGACTAGTAAGAATAATACTTTCCACAGAGATCCTTCAACTAAAGACAGAAAGGAGAAATAGGGTAATTCTTACAATGCCATGAGGACTTCTCAGAAGAAAAGCGTTGAGGGTGGAAGAGGGAAAAAAGACAGTGACTGAATGGATCGGCTGTGTGACCCAGGAGATTTCTGTGGCAAGAGTCCTAGCTATCATACTCTTGGAGAAGTAGAGGCACACTGGGGGAAGTGCTAGATTTGCTGGTAGAGGACCTGGCTTTGAATCTCACCTCTTCTAGTTGTTACTCATACGATCTGAGGCAAGTGGCTTCTCTGAGACTTGTTTTCCTCCTCTGTGATCTGTGTAGTTTGGAGAGTATAGTCCTGTGAGATCTCAGTCACTGTCTTTTTTCCCTCTTCCACCCTCAACGCTTTGGTCCTCAGTTCCCTTCCAACTCTGAGATTCTATGATTCCATGAACCTAAGTTGTACAGAAATGAACAGGAAGTTACAGTTTGGAAGTTTTCCCTCCCTTGGGACTTATGCCAGCACTGAATCACAGCATTGGAAGGAACCTCAGAGGTCATCTAACCCAACCTGTAGCTAATCAGGAATCCCCTCTATAACATGCACTAGAGGAAGTCATCCAGACTTATTCTGAAGTCTTCTAATGATGGGGAACTCAATAAATATCAGAGAGTTACTGCATCTCTGAATTATAAGGAAGTCCAAGGCCATCTGGTCCAATCCATGACTGAATGAGAATCCTTTCCACAACAGCCCTGGTCAGCAGTCAATCAGACTGCTGTCTAAACCCCATGAAAGTGAGAAGCAGCATGGTGCAATGGAAAGAATTTGGAGTCATAGCACCTAAATTCCAATCCCAGGTCTGCCACTTACTACATAATAGACCTGGGGCCATCACTTAATCTCTTTGGTCCTCAGTTTCTTCTTTTGTTAAATGGAGGGTTTAGAACTGATGGACTCCAAGGTGCCTTCAAGCTCTTAATCTCTGATCCCAGGTATAGCTTTCCTTATTATCACCTTTGGCCCTCCAGTTTCCTCTGAAGCAAAAGATTGGAGAAACATGCCATTGGTATCTGAGTCAGTCTTCAAATTTTGATCTGAGAGAGAAGTGAGGGAAAAGTTATAACAGGATGTACAGTGATCTTCCCAAAAGCCAACAAAAGGTAGCTTTGATCTTGACTCTATTTCATTCATTATATTTTTCATTTTTATTTATTTAGAGCTCATTTTAAAAAAATCCCCTTGGAGGAAAAAATAGAATAACAATTTCCCTTGGTTTTAATGATTTTAAAAGAAGCAGAAAAGAATGGTACTGGCTCTACTTCCAGCAAAGAATAGGACACAAATCCCCCACCTGATCATGAGGGGAAAAGGTCCCAGATTCATCACCTCCATTGTTCTTTCATGTTGTAAGAATGAATCAATATTTCCCAGCTATTTAAATTATTGGTAGGATACACAGTCTAGAATCCCTGCTCTCCAAAAGCATTCCTTCTGTAGTGACTTACATGAGGAATGTAAAAATACTCCTTAAAAATGATCTATAAGTGTGTATTAATGACTTTTGTGACTTGTTTTGGATATCTTTGTTACTTTCTCTGTATTACATTTTTTTAGTGCCATGGATGTTATCAATGGAACTCCTCTTCCAGTCAAGTGGGACTAAATGACTTTGAGTTCCCTTCCAACTCTGAGATTCTATGATTCCATGAACCTAAGTTGTACAGAAATGAACAGGAAGTTACAGTTTGGAAGTTTTCCCTCCCTTGGGACTTATGCCAGCACTGAATCACAGCATTGGAAGGAACCTCAGAGGTCATCTAACCCAACCTGTAGCTAATCAGGAATCCCCTCTATAACATGCACTAGAGGAAGTCATCCAGACTTATTCTGAAGTCTTCTAATGATGGGAAACTCAATAAATATCAGAGAGTTACTGCATCTCTGAATTATAAGGAAGTCCAAGGCCATCTGGTCCAATCCATGACTGAATGAGAATCCTTTCCACAACAGCCCTGGTCAGCAGTCAATCAGAACTTTGGGTGAAGACCTCCAATGACAGGGAAATAAAGCACTTCCCATGACAGTCTATTTAATGGTTGGAGAGCTCTCATTGAAGATAAGATATTTCTTATATCAAGCTGAGCTGTGCCCCTGTGACTTTTATTTATTGGTCATAGATCTATCCTCAGGGGCTGAGGTCTCTGTCCTATATGGCAGACTTTTTGATGCTTTTGAATCAGTATCTTGTCCCTTCTGGGACTCCTCTTGTCAAGGCTAGGTGTCCCCAGGATTCATTTGCCCATTCTGGTGTAGCACGATCTCAAGGACCTTTACCATCCCATTTTTTGCAATCCTTTTCTTAATATTGTCCATTTTTCAATGTCCTTCCTAGAATATGGAGCCTATATATAAATATGTATGCATGTTTATATACACAATAAATAAATAATAATAATGAAAATAATAACAATAGTTAACATTTATGTACTGCTTACTATGTGTCAGGCACTGTGCTAAGCACTTTACAATTATCTTCATTGGAACTTCATAATAACCCTGAGAGATAGGTGCTATTATTATTATGTCCATTCTACAGATAAGGAAACTGAAGCAAACAATGATAAATTACTTACCCAGGGTCACATAGCTGGTAAGAGTCTGAAGATTTCAATTCAGATCTTCCTGACTCCAAGCCCAGTGCTCTATCCATTGCACCAACTCCTTGCCCCAATGGAATCGCTCATATTCCATTTTTAATAGCTCTGACTGCTAGAATATTTTTTCAATATATTATGCTAAAATCTGTTTCCTGATCCATTGATCCTAGTTTTGCCTCATAAGACCAACCAAAGCATGTCAAATTCTTCTACATGGTCTGATAGTCGTTCAAACACTTAAAGAAAGTTATCTTGTTCCTCTATCCCCAGTTTCTTCTTTAGCAGACTAAAAACACCTACCATATTTCCCCATGTATAAGGTGTACCCTTTTCTGGAAAATGTGGGGTCTAAAAACTGGGTGCATCTAATAGAGTGGTTGTAGATTTTTTTACTTGCATTTCCCACTTTTTCGCACTTGTCTTTGTGCTCATTGTTTCGCATTTGTTACTTGTATATTGGATTATGTTTTGCCATGTTCTGCTCAAAAATGGCACAGAAAAGACATTTGTACAGTGCTGAATTCAAGTTAAAAGTGATCCAGTTTGCAAAAGTGAATGGAAATCGTCCTGCTGAACGTAGGTTTGGTCCTCCTCCAACTGAGAAAACAATCCGAGACTGGCTACAGGAAGAAGAAACCCTACTGAAAACACCACGGCAGAAGAAGGCCACAAGAGGCAAGTTAGCAAAATGGCCTGATTTAGAGAAGGAATTGAAGATGTGGATTGAAGAGCAAAGGGCAATTGGAATTCCTGTGTCCACAAAGATGGTTCAGCATGAGGCAAGAAGAATTGCTGATGAAAAAAAGTTACTGATTTCAAAGGAGGACACAATTGGCGCTTCAGGTTCAGGAAACAAAATGAACTAAGCATACGTACACACACCAGACTTGCCCAAAAGATGTCTGAAAGCTGTGAGCAGAAGAATAAAACTTGAATTCAATAACTTTACGTAATACATTTTTTTCAAATTTTGGGCCCCAAAATTAAGTTGCATCTAATACATGGGGAAATACAGTAGTTCTTCTGGGGAGCAGAGGGACAGCAAGGTTATCACCAGAATTTTTTTAAGCTATAAATAAAACATTTTTTAAAAATCATTCTAGAATTTTTCTAGTAATTGAAGTCAATTGAAGTCATATTTATATCATATAGTTTAAAATATCTTTATTTTCCCTTTTTGAAAATCAGGACATTAGTCTTTATCTCATCTTAGGGTCTGACTCCTCTGGGATTTCTCAAAGATCAGCAACACCAGAGACTCAGCCATCAATCCCCACTGCATGGATTTTTGTGCTCTGGGTGATGATTCATACAGATCTGGTCCTCTTACCATCTGTCCACCTTATCTTGGGTTTCAGTTCCCTGCTGACCATTTTTGTTTCTATAATAGGGAGTTTGGCACAGATCACTGTGCCATGGGTGAAGGCACCCATAAGGGAGACACAAGGATCTGCTTCTAGGAGGACTGGAGCATGCATGGACATTTGCATGATTGTCTACATTTTTAAAATCTACCTAACTCACAATCACTCTTTCCAGTCTGGGTCTAGTGATAAAGGTCTTGATCACTCACAGCAAGAGCATCATGCAGTAAACTGGGTAAGGAGCTAAGAGCCACTTTCCTCTTTCCTTTAGGGCCTGTGACCCAGAGAAATGAGTTTGGAGTCCTGGTCTCCTTTTGGTTTTACTTTTCAGCTCTAGATGCAGGGAGTGCTATCTTCAACCTGGAACCTTAGCCATGAGGAACTTGTAGTGAGGATTCTGGATTAGCTGTTTCAAAAAAAACCCATGGAAAAGCCCTGAGAAAGTCAGGGTGTTGGGAGGTAAAATGAGAGGAGCTTTGGATTTGGAACTGGTTACATAGGAATTGAGCTAAACTGTGAACCTACTTCCCCTCCCCTGAGACTAAGGAAGTATAAGGGGGATTTTGCCTCCAGGTTTTGGAGGGGAAGAGGAGGTAATATTTGTATGTTTGTTCTTGTTATATCTTTGAGGTAAATATTCCTTTGTAAAAGCTAATCTGTTAAGTGGTTAAATAGAACCATGATGGACCCCTAAAATTGGAGTAACACCATAGACAAGCCCCAAAGGGTAATAGAGCACCCCAGGGAATGGGTGAAAATGTAAACCATCTGGCCTTCAGGTAGTACGGGCCAGAGAAATAACTGTTATATTAATAATACCTTCTGCCCCTTATTCAGGGTTCCAGTTTTCTGCTGACCATTTTTGCTTATAATTCCAGGTTTGAAGATGGTTCTCACTAGCAAAAAAAAAAAACTAAGATGGATGAAGTAGAGTTTATTGAGTTCATGTCAAAGGGACAATGAAGGTGTTAATAACACTCATTATAGAAAGGGGCAAGTCCAGTACAATAGGAGAACAAAAATAGTTAGAAAATTCAGCATCTGCTTTTGATTTATACTTCTATTGACAAGACTGCTTATTGGTTTAGATGAAGCCCTCTGATCGTTGATCACAGAGCACGTACTTCCGTAGCCAACTAGTTCAATTCCTTTCTATATTATAGATGAGGAAACTGATTGGTTGAAGGAAGTGGGGTTATTAAACCTGCCAAAAAGAAGACTCAGGGAGACATGAAAGCTGCATTCATATATTTGAAGAGCTGCCACATGGAGGAAAGATTAATCTTGTTCCATTTGGTCACAGAGGACAGAACTAGAAGAAAGAGTGGAAGTTGTTGTTGAGTCATTTTTTAGTCATGTCCAATTCTTCGTGACCCCATTCGGGATTTTCTTGGCAAAGATACTGGACTGGTTTGCCATTTCCTTCTCTAGCTCATTTTACAGGTGAGGAAACTGAGGCAAATAAGTTTAAGTGACTTGTCCAGGGTCACACAGCTAGTAAGTGCCTGAGGCCAGATTTGAACTCAGGAAGAGGAGTCTTCCTTACTTCAGGCCCAGTGCTCTGTGCACTGTGGTGCCACCTGGCTGCCTACCTACCTGTAGTGGAAGTTACAAAGAGGCAAATTTACAGAGAGCTGTCCAAAAGTATGGCTCACTTCAAGAGGAGGTGGGCTACCCATCCTTTGAGGTATTAAGGTTATCAAGCAGAGATTGGATAAACACTTGTCATGTACCTACATGTCACAGTGAGGATTTGTTTATGCATGAGTTGGTCTAAATAGCCACTAAGGCTATTCTGCAATCTGCCCAGGGTCACACATGTAGTATAAGTCAGGACTTGAACCCAGGTGTCCTGACTCCCAATTCAGTGATCTTTGGCTTTGAATAGAGGTGTTAGCAGAAAAAAATAAGCTGAAAGAACCTGGCTGGCTAATACACATATGAGGTGTGAACATCAAATATGCCTGTAAAGTTCAAACAGTTTCATTTATTAACTAGCTTGAGGTGTAGAAATATAAACATAATTAACAAAATAACTGTCCTTTCATACAGCTAGTATTCTATCTTTAGCTGTATAATTTAAGTTTTGGAACCTGCTCTAAATGAGTTACGTTTTGGGGAGGGAAGGGAAGAAGGATACCCAACATCTCTGCTGATTTTGTCCCTGTGTTTTGGCACAGTAAGTTATCTCCTTTTCTTCAAAGTAGTTTCTCCTCAAGTTAAAAGGGCAACTTCTCTCTCGACTTCCCTGCATTCTCTGTTAGTTCCATCCCTAGAGCCAGAGGAAAGCAAGTGAGAGTAACTGATGTACCTCAGCCCCGATTCACACCAATATTTAGGACTTGAATAACCACCATTGTAATCATAAAGGGATTTAGCATTTCGTTTTTTTATACACTTCTTTTTGGTGATCATGGTCACCAACCCTTTAGTATTTAGCTACATTGTCCACAAAGTCACTGAATTAGTCCTGACCTTTCATTATGTCATTGGGCAAAGATCAATGATAGGGCAGTCAAAAGACCTCTGAGTTCTACCCTAGTTCTTCTAATTAGTTGTTATAGGACTCTGAATAAGTCACTGCTTCTCTCTGAGCCTCAACTTCCTCATCTATAATATGGGCTCATCCATTCCTTTATAATTCTAAATCCCCTGTCATCAGAAAAGTCATCTAAAGGTCAGTTGGACAATTACCTGGTGTTCCTGTAGATGTGCTTCAAGAGTATAAAAAGAAATAGCCCAATTCTTGACAGTACCATAAATCTAATTGTCAGAAAGTCTCCTAATGATTAATGCAAGCTGCAGATTCATGTAAAAACTATACCAAATTTCCACTCAGCCTCAAAGTGTGTTGTTTAATGTCAGGAGGCGCTCCCTTTCCTGTGCTCTTTGACTGATCTGGCAGCCTCCCTGGTAGGACATAAGCCTCTGTTCTTAGCTCAATCTCTTTTTTACAGAAGTATGATTTCACCCCCTGAAAAACACTTTCACCCTCCGAGATGATACAGACAAAAAGCCATATATCAAAAGATTGTTGTTAATTATTAACAACAGGGACTCTGGTCTCAACTAAATGGTTATACATTCCATAGTGACATCCATTTGGGAAAAGACAAGAGGAAGCATAGTGAAATTTTTATATTTTTGATATATACTTGTAAAGGTGTGCCCTTTTAGCCTTTGGCAAGTTTATAGGGTACGAAGGGGAGCAAGTAGATGTCCACAAAATGGAAAGTAGAAGAGAATGTGGCCTTGAGGCCACATGTGGCCTTCTAGATCCTCAAGTGTGGCCCTTTGACTGAATCCAAACTTCACAGAACAAATTGAGGACCTAGAAAGTTACATGTGGCCTCAAGGCTGCAGGTTCCCCACCCCTGCATTAGACCACATTAGACAATAGACCACAAAACAGAGACTACCTCTGTACCTAGTTTCCTGGGAATTTATATACAGAAGGAAAATAGGAGAAACTTAGAATTTAAAAACAGGAGAACATTGAACCCCATAGCTGTTTGATGAGTATTGGGCAAATGACCACAGTCTACAGAGATGAAAATTTGCAACATATCTAGATGGTCACCATAAGTTAGTCTCACCGAGGGGATCCAGCCATGAACCATGAAGAGTTGTCAAAGAAAACAAGAATGGCTAGATTTCTCTGGACTGCCACCTGTGCCTTGTAGGTGAAAAAAACTTCAAGCCCAGGCAAAGGGTTGGCATTTCCAGGCTAAGGGTGTCTGCCTTTTCTTAAAAGCATAACACTATCCAGCTGAGGGCTTCAGTTGGACCTGAAACAGGATGTGTCATAGCTGACATCAAGGAACAAGCCTGGCTGACAGTGAGAAGAACCCAGCCAGAGGGTGTCCAGGGGAGTGATCCATCCAGCTGAGACACTGTGACAAGCGGACTTGGCCCAGACTCCCAGCAGAGCTGCTTCTCTGGCCTAGATGCCACACCTTGTATCTAACTTTATTTGGACAGTTTGAGAAAAGGAAAAGATGTTGAAGCGCTCCTCTTCATCAGAGAGAAGGGTCATGAAGCCCTATAGTTCTTGGGCTGTGAATTGCCTTGGCTATTTATGTTCCATACATATGTCAAAAGTTGATCTTATCTTCTTTCCCCCAAAACCCTCCTCTCTTCAGAACTTCCCTATTACTACCAAGGGGACTACAATCCTCTCAATCACTCAAGCTTTCAACTTAAGTGTCATCTTCAACTCCTTACTATCTCTCACCCACCATATCCAATGTTGATAAGGCAGGCCTCTCCATTTTACCTTCATAATATCTCCCAAATATGCCACCTTCTCTACTCTGATACTGCCATCACCCTGGTGCAGACTCTCTTCACCTCATGCCTAGACTATTGCTATAACCCACTGGTGGGTCTGCTGGCCTCAAGTCTCTCCCCTCTCTAGTCCATTCTCCACTCAGCTATCAAAGTGATCTTCCTAAAGCACAAGTCTGACTATGTCAGCCCCCTCCTCACTCAATAACCCTAAGTGACTCCCTATTGCCTCTAGGATAAAATATAAAATCCTCTGTTTGGCATTCAAAGCCTTTCATAACTTGTCCTTCCCCATCACCCTACCCCACCCAAATACACATGCATTTTTTCAAGACCCTACCACATATTCTCTGATCCAGTTACACTGTATGGTAACTTGCTGTTCCTTGAACAAGACCCTCTAATACTCTGCTCTGAGCATTTTCTCTGCCTGCTCCCTCCCCCTGCAATGGAATGCTCTGGATCCTCCTCTTCACTTCCTTCAAGTTCCAGCTAAAATTCTGTCTTCAAAAAGAAGCCTCATCTCATCCTTCTTAATTCTAGAGCCTTCCCTAGGATGATTATTTCTAATTAATCTAAAAAGCTTATTTGTACGTTGTCTCCCCTGTTGGATTGTGAGCTCTTCAGAGCAGGTACTGTCTTTTGCCTTTCCTTGTATCACCAGTACTTAGCTTAGTGCCTGACATATAGTAGCTCCTTAATCCATGATTATTGACTGATTATCACTATGCTTTAATTTAATGCCTACTACATCCCCTAGAGCGGCAGGCAGGTGGCACACTAGATAGAGTACTGGGCCTGGAGTCAGGAAGACCTGAGTTCAATTCTAATCTCAGATGCGTACTAGTTGTGTGACTCTGGGCAAGTCACTTAACCCTGTTTGCCCCACTTTCCTTATCTGTAAAATGAGCTGGAGAAAGAAATGGCAAACCACTTCAGTATCTTTGCCAAGAAAACCCCAAATGGGGTCATGGAGACCAGATACAACTAGACACAACAAAATCTCCTCCAGATATTGTGTTTATTGGTAGAAAAGTATGCTTTAAGGTTAAGGTAAGAATATTTTGTAATTATTTTTCCTGCTATGACATTTGAGTAAATGCCTTTGTTAAGAATTGAGTACTAGATGGTGGGGACTTAATAATAGGGATTATTATTAATAATACAGACTTAGGAACTACAGTGTAGCCACTCACAAGAGTTACTCAAGGAACCCAAGGCAATAGCTGCCTATCTGGGGCACCACAACCTGTAAGTGTGATTGGAAGGTAGGGAATAGGAACCCAGATCCTTATTGCTACACACTTATAAAGGTATGTGCTTTGTCCCTTTTAGAGTATAAGCTCTTCCAAGACAGGGCCTGATTTATTTTTGCCCTTGTATCCCCAGGGCTTAGCACTGTGCCTTGCAAACAATAGGTATTTAATTAATGCATGTTGGTTGAGAGGATGACTATATAGGTACTTTGAATGATTCTCACAGTTAAGACTGGCCTTTAATCTAGATCAGGGCTGTCCAACCTTAGGTTTTAGTGAAACAACAGATAATATATTTTGATTTGCCATTTTAGTGAGAGCTCTGCGGTAGCTCGGCTTTGTTTACTAAAGCAGGTTGCATTTTGGACATCCCTAATCTAGATGAGCTAGGCTGTTACCTGCGTGGGTTTCATGGCAGAGACTTAGGAAGGCAAACTCACCCCCCAAAATTATTCTTCACCTAGATCCTATAGCATCTGAAATACCACCACTAAAATTATTTTCTTTAAGTTAACCACTGCTCCCTCTAGGCCACTCATTTAATTACAACACATGAAATCAATAAGGTCTTAATGTGACTTAGTTTACCAGTTAAGTATCCTTTTATGACAAAGCAAGTATAATAGTACTATATTTTGAGAGGGGATTTAAGGGGTAAGATATGCTAAAAACTGGTTTTGCAGGAAGGTGAATGTGTGGAGTGGAGAAAGGGAGTTATTAAATTCAAACTTACCCTGCTTTGAAATTATAACTATGGAGCTTTCCCTAGAAAGTTCAGTAGTATCTACCTAAGACCAAGAAAGAGCAAGAATTATCTGTAACACGGATAAGCTAGAAGTCTTTCCCATAAAATCAGGGATCAAGCAAGGATATTCATTATCAACATTTCTATTCAATAACGTACTAGAAAAACTAGCTATAGCAGTAAGAAAAGAAAAAGAAATTGAAGGAATAAGCAGAGATAATGAAAAAACAAAAGTATCCCCTTTTATAGATGATATGATAGTTTTCTTAGAGAGCCCTAGAGAATCAACTAAAAAACTAACCAAAACAATTAACTTCAGCAAAGTTGCAGGATACAAAATAAACTGGCACAAATCTTTTGCATTTCTATATAACACCAATAAAACCCAGCAGGAGGAGATAAGAAAGAGAAACTCCATTTAACACAACTGCAAACTATAAAATACTTGGAAGTCTATCTGCCACAACACAGTGAGGAACTGTATGAACATAATTAGCAAACACTCATTAAGCAAATAGAGATCTAAATAATTGGAAAAATATTAATTGTTCATGAATAGGTAGGCCTAGTAAATATAATAAAAGTGGACAATATTACTTAAGTTTACTTATTCAATGCCATACCAATCAAACTACCAAAGAATTATTTTATAAAACTAGAAAAAAAATAAAAACAAATTTGATCTGGAAGACCAAAGGCCAAAAATAGCAAGGAAATCGATGAAAAAAAATGGGAAGGAGACCCTAGGAATACCACAATTCAAACTCCATACTGCAAGTGGTGGAGTCAAGATGACAGCTGGAAAGCAGGGTCTTCCAAAAGCTCCCCGCCACATCCCTTAAAACACCTATAAAAATGGCTCTGAACAAATTTTTATGCTGCATAACCCACAAAATAACACAGGGAAGCAGAGCTCCAGCCCAGGAAAGCCTGGATGGTCGTGGGGAAGGGTCTATCTCACAGAGCTGGGAGTGGAGCAGAGCAGAGCCCAGCGTGGCCCTCACCAGGACCAACCAGACTGGGAGCTGGGCAGAACAGGCCACAAGGCCCTGAATCATTGAGCTGTGGCAGTTACCAGACTTCTCAACCCAGAAACACCGAAGGCAACAGAGAAGGTTAGTAGGGAAAACTTTTGCAAAGGAGTGAAAGGAGTGCGCCATTGGCCCCAGCCCTGGGGGCACAGAAGTGGTGTAGCTCTGGGGCTGCTTCCAGATGCAGTTACTTCCAGCCCCAAGCCCACTGGGTGGGAGGAATTAAGTAGCAGATCAGAGTGGGAGTGCAGAACCTGCTTGGATCTGAGTCACGGTCCAGGTTGGCGGTTCTTGGGGGAGGAGGAGCGCTGGTATAGCAGAGCTTGCTGTGTAGAAGCAGCTCTTAAAACAGCAGCACAAGGCCCCTAAAGCTTGGGACAAAGTACTCTCTACTCTACAAGCAGGCATAACTTTACAAAAAGCTCAAGGGCCAAGTAGTTGGCTGGGAACATGGCCAAGCAGTGAAAATGGACCCAGATCCAGACTCACACTTTGGAATCGTTGTTGGTGACAAAAAAGATCGAAACATACAGCCAGAAGAAGTCAACAAAGTCAAAGAGCCTACATCAAAAGTTCCAAGAAAAGTATGAATTGGTCTCATGCCATGGAAGAGCTTCAAAAGGAGTTGGAAAAGCAAGTAAGAGAAGTAGAGGAAAAATTGGGAAGAGAAATGAGAGCAATGTGAGAAAACCATGAAAAACAAGTCAATGACTTGCTAAAGCAGATCCAAAAAAAAATACTGAAGAAAATAACACCTTAAAAAACAGACTAACTCAAATGGCAAAAGAGCTCCAAAAAGTCAATGAGGAAAAGAATGCCTTGAAAGGCAGAATTAACCAAATGGAAAAGGAGGTCCAAAAGACCACTGAATAAAGTACCACCTTAAAAATTAGATTGGAGCAAGTGGAAGCTAGTGACTTGATGAGAAATCAAGATATTATAAAACAGAACCAAAGGAATGAAAAAATGGAAGACACTGTGAAATATCTCATTGGAAAAACCACTGACCTGGAAAATAGATCCAGGAGAGAAAATTTAAAAATTATTGGACTACCTGAAAGTCAGGATCAAAAAAAGAGCCTAGATATCATCTTTCAAGAAATTATCAAGGAGAACTGCCCTGACATTCCAGAGCCAGAGGGTAACATAGAAATTGAAAGAATCCATTGATCGCTTCTTGAAAAAGATCCCCAAAAGAAAACTCCTAGAAATATTGTCACCAAATTCCAGAGCTCCCAGATCAAGGAGAAAATACTGCAAACAGCCAGAAAGAAACAATTGGAGTATTATGGATACACAGTCAGGACAACACAAGATCTAGGAGTTTCAACATTGAGGGATCAAAGGGCTTGGAATGTGATATTCCAGAGGTCAATGGAGCTAGGATTAAAACCAAGAATCACCTATCCAGCAAAACTGAGTATAATGCTCCAAGGCAAAATATGGATTTTCAATAAAATAGAGGACTTTCAAGCTTTCTCAATGAAAAGACCAGAGCTGAATAGAAAATTTGACTTTCAAACACAAGACTCAAAAGAAGCATGAAAAGGTAAACAAGAAAGAGAAATCATAAGGGACTTACTAAAATTGAACTGTTTTGTTTACATTCCTACATGGAGAGATGAAGTATGTAATTCATGAGACTTCAGTATTAGGGTAGCTGAAGGGAATATATATATATACATATATATATATATATATGTATATATATATACATATATATATGTATGTATATGTATACATATATATGAAGGGATGATATCTAAAAAAATAAAATCAAATTAAGGGATGAGAGAGGAATAAATTGAGAGAGGGAGAAAGGGTGAGATAGAATGGGGTAAATTATCTCACACAAAAGTGGCAAGAAAAAGCAATTCTGTTGGAAGGGAAGAGGGGGCAGGTGAGGGGGAATGAGTGAATCTTGCTCTCATCAGATTAGACTTGAGGAGGGAATACCATACACACTCAGTTGGGTTAATCTTACCCCACATGAAAGTAGGGGGAAGGGGATAAAAAGGGGCACAATAGAAGGAAGGGCAGATAGGGGGAAGAAGTAATCAAAAGCAAACACTTTTGAAAGGGGAGAGGGTCAAGGGAGAAAATTGAATAAAGGGGGACAGGATAGGAGAGAGGGAAATATATTTAGTCTTTCACAACATGACTATTTATGGGAGTGTTTTGTGTAATGATACATGTGTGGCCTGTGTTGAATTGCTTGCCTTCTTAGGGAGAGTGGGTGAGCAGGGAGGAGGGGAGAGAATTTGGAACTCAGAGTTTTAAAAGTAGATGCTCCCAAAAAAAAGGTTGTTTTTGCATGCAACAGGAAAATAAGATATATAGGCAATGGGGCATAGAAATCTATCTTGCCCTACAAGAAAGTAAGGGGAAAAGGGGTGGTGGGAGGGGAAGGGGGGCGATAGAAGAGAGGGCTGTCTGGGGAACAGGGCAATCAGAATATATGCCATCTTGGAGTGGGAGGAGGGTAGGAATGGGGAGAAAATTTGTAACTCAAAATCTTGTGGAAATCAATGCTGAAAACTAAAAAATATCAAATAAAGAAAACAATCCCCAAACCCTGTACTACAAAGATATAATTATCAAAACAATTTTATACTAAGAAACAGAAAAGCTGATTAGTGGAACAAATTAGGTACACATTACATAAAAGTAAGTGAGAATAGCACCTAGTGTTTGATAAACACAAAGAACCCATCTATTAGGAAATGAAATCGCTATTAGACAAAAACTTTAGGAAAAACTGGAAACCAGTCTGGCAGAAACTGGGCACAGACAAACATCTATACCATATACCAAGATAAACTCCCAATGGGTACAGAATTTAAATATAAGGAATAATATCATAAGCCAATAATATCATAAGACTTAGTAACTGAACAACACAATGAATGGCCAACCACAATTCCAAAGATTCATATTGTAATACGTTATGCATACCCAGACGGAGAGCTGATGGACTCAAAGTATAGACTGAAGCATATATTCTCTTTCCTTCCTTCTTTCTTTTTTTCCTTCCTTCCTTCCTCTCTTTCTTTCCTTTTTTCTTTTCTTTCTTTCTTTTTGGACTTGGCTAATGCAGGGAAGTTTTTTTCATGACTATGCATATTTGTAACGGGTTTTGTTTTTCTTACCTTCTCATCAGGTGGGGGAGGGGTAGTAAAATGGAGAGAATTTGGAGCTGAAAATAAAATTGGATTGAAATAAGGAAAAAAAAGGAATTGTGCCTTTTTTCTTGGAGAAATGGGGAGACTGTGGGAGCCGAATGTTGCATAGTCTGTCAGACTGTTGCTGTTTTGATTGGTCTTGCTTAGCTGGTATTCTTTGTTACAAGGAAAGATTCACCATTGGTGAGGGGCTGGGAAAGGATATCCTGAAATGACTTTAATAGAAAAACAAAAGGCATCAATAAAAATTTTTAAAAGAAAAACAATTGTCCCTTGGGCTTACTCTACCTGCAGCCATTCAAGTCTGGGCTACTAGTGACCTGGCTGAAGCCACTGCTGGTCCTTTGTCCAAATTGCTCTCAGGAAGGCTATGAATCTATTTTCTTTCCAGTGTATTCAAAGAAGGCTAACTGAACTCCATCAAATGTAGTGTAGTGCCTCCTCCATAGAGGCTTCTAATTTCTTCTGTGAAGGAATCAATCAAGTACCTTAATAAGAAACAGCCTCCCATGCTTAAACTGAGGTTTTGGCTTTCATTTCCCCTGCTTCCCAGGGCTTTGGCCCACCCATTCATACTTCTGATGTTTGTCTTTTTTTTTCCTCTAAGATAATGAAAATAACAATGGGACCTGGCTAATGAGTCCCTAGCACCTGGAACATTTATTGCCAGTAATCCTACTTGGCAGGTTAAGGAAGAGGAAGAAAGCAAAGGAAAAAGAGAGAGAGAGTTGCAACCTATCTTTAATTTATAGTCTTAGATAGTTGTCTAGAGCATTTGTAAAAGAAGTGACTTGCCCAAGGTCACACAGCCAATGTGTGTCACAAACAGGACACAAATCCAGGTTTTTCTGACTTCAGGGTAGACTTTTTATCCAATGCTAGCATATTCAATAATGATGATAAGTTTTCAAAGAACATAAGTGCAAGAAAATGTATTTAATTTGTTGTTCAGTCATTCTGTGGCCTCATTTTTGGTGTTTGCTTGACAAAGAAATGGCAAACCTCCGTTTTCTTCTCCAGTTCATTTTACAGATGAGGAACCTGAGGCAAACACAAGATTAAGTGACTTGTCCAGGGTCACACAGCTAGCGAATGTCTGAGGCCAGATTTAAACAGAGGAAGATGAATCTCCTTGACTCTAGGCTTGGCACTCTATCCACTGAGCCATGTGGCTGCCCTAATACTAAAATGTATCTGCACCAAATGATTCAGAGACACTCTATTAATGAATATTACGATACTATGAAATTACCAGTTTTAAGGGAGTTTGCTGTATCATAGACTTTCAAAAAATTGTTTTCATAGAAAGCAACACTATTAAGATTTAAGTTCTGTCCCATAAAACAATATACAAATTGAACAAAGTAAAAAACACTATTTGGTTCCATTTACCAAAACTTGTCTGTATAATTAACCCACAAGACCCTGCGACTCCAGGTCTGCTACTCAAGGAAAACAAAGATAATCTTCAGCCAATTGGAGCAATCCTAATTTTTGTATTCTTTTTTTATCTAGCTCTCCTATCAAATAGACTAATCATGGATGTAAATTAATTTAGGCATGTTGCATTGTGAATATCCAGACTTTTCTTTACCACAAAAGTGATTTCTAATGATGTTTGAATTTCAAAATCTCCTTCCCAAAGCTAGAGCTTACTATTTATATTTAGGATAATTTTGTAAGTTGTTGTGTTTGTCTTTTGTTCTACAAGAGGACCATGACATCGGGGAAATGATGACATGGTTTGCAATTGACTGTGATTTGAGTGAGGGAGCCCTGTGCAAGGCCTCACTTTCTCCTCCAGAGCCCTCTGGGTCCAGTGACCAGATATTCAGCAGGATGACTGGAGATAGCCCAGGATACA
Organism: Trichosurus vulpecula; assembly: GCF_011100635.1. Classification (NCBI taxonomy): domain Eukaryota; kingdom Metazoa; phylum Chordata; class Mammalia; order Diprotodontia; family Phalangeridae; genus Trichosurus; species Trichosurus vulpecula. The sequence goes on along the minus strand of NC_050573.1, from coordinate 397,098,278 downwards.
TTGGGAGTACACATGTGGACAAAAGAAAACATGAATTAGTGAGTAGCTTTCTTTCTCTTCTCTTCTCTTCTCTTCTTTCTTCCTTTCTTGACAATCAGGGTTAAGTGACTTGCTCAGGGTCACGGAACTAGTAAGTATCTGAGGCCAGATTTGGACTCCAGGGCTGGTACCACCTTAGCTGCCCTTGGTGGGTAGCTTTCTGAAGCTTTTCCAGTCAGGAAGACCTGTGCTCAGTCCTGGCTGTGATACTTGCTAGCTGTGTGTGACCCAGGGCAAGTGATATAACCTTTCTGAGCCTCAGTTTCCTCATCTGCTGAGTGGTGATAATAATAGCATCTACCTCACAGGGTGGCTCTGAGGTTCAAATGAGAAAGTATATGTAAAATGTTTTGTAAATTTTAAAGCCACGTGGTAAATGTTCGCTATTGTGCTACATTTTCTTTCATTCTTTTTTAAAATCTCTCTGGACAGATAAACTCAGCTGGCTAGAGGAGAGTGCTACCTAGGCCCTTATTGCATGAATTCATTCCCTGTCTATCTGAGATAGTTTCCCACAAGAAAAAAAAATAACGTTCCATCTATATTCAACTTGTTCAGATTTTTCCAAATTCAAACTACTAGGGGCATGGTAGAGGATAAACAGACTAATCATCTCTACTGAAAAAAAAAAAACCTCAAAGCATATGCTCCGTGGATGGTGGGTCATGAATGCTACTTTTTTCTTTTTTAATTTCATTTTAAATTGATGAAATAACACAAGCATTTCTGTAACATAGTTGAATTTTTTAAAAAGCTAATTGGACATGAAACTTCAATGGTGTGCAACTTGCTATTCCTTTTAAATATATAACAAAGTTATCATGTAACCTTTTTTCCCTTTTTTCTTCCCTTCCCCTCTCACCCTAGAGATGGCTATCATTAGATATAAATATGTGTATATACATAAATATATATGTATATATAATCATTCTATAGTTCTTTCTCTGGATACAGATAGCATCTTCCTTCATAGATCCTTTGTAGCTAATTTGGGTATTTATAATAGTTAAATTTATGTTTAAAACAACACTGCTGTTACTACATACAATATTCTCTTGGTTCTACTCATTTTACTCTTCATTATTTCATGCAAGTCAATCCATGTTTTTCCAAGATCACTGAGCTCATCGTGTCTTATAGCAAAGCAGTATTCCATCACAATCATATACCACAACTTGTTCAGCCATTCTCCAATTGATGACAATTTCCAGTTCTTTGCCACCACAAAGAGAGCTGCTATAAATATTTTAGAACATATAGCCTCTTTTCCTTTATCCCTAATAATTTTGGAAATAGAATGATACTTTAATACAAAAATAATATCCCCTTCTCTCAGGTGAATGCAAACTTCTTGAGAACATAGACTGTCTCACTTTCATGTCTATATTCTCAGTGGTCAACACAGTGCCTAGCATTGTACATTGGACAGAGCAGGTGCTTAATACATGCTTGTAGATGGATAGATGGTTAGATTACTTGCCTCAATGTGTCATAGTGGCACCCCAACCCCTACAAGAAAGAGCTGTCAAGCAACAGGTTTCAATTGACAAGTCAAGACCGAAGGCAGTACTCACAATGAGAAGCAAAGTCTAAGGATGTTGAAGCTTGGGGGAGAGAAGTACATTCAAGTGCCAAGAAATAAACTGAAGGCCAAAGATGCAAAATAATAATGGTAAATAAGGTTAATATTTTTAGCCCAAGTTTACAGAAACGGCAAAAAGGCAGAGGCCAGAATGCGTTCCAAGTGTGTTGCAATCCAGCCTTAATCTCAAAATTATACAAGTTTACTCTAATCCTAAATCCTGTAGTTTCCAGATCCAGACAAACAAGATTTTAGCCATGAGCCTTAGTGCTAGTATACATTAGTTGGGTACCACTGTCCCATCTCCATTTCTCCCCTGCCCATATTTCATTTAGATCAGGGGTAGAGAACCTGCAGCCTCGAGGCCACATGTGGCGTTCTAGGTCCTTTTGACTAAGTCCAAGTTCTACAGAACAAATCTTTTTATTAAGGAAATTTGTTCTGTGAAGTTTGGATTCAGTCCAAGGGCCAAACCTGAGGACCTAAAGGGCTACATGTGGCCTGGAGGCTGCAGTTTCCCCATCCCTGAGATAAATCAAGCTTTATTCTGCCTGATATCTGAACTATTTTTCACCCAGATGGGTGCTAGTGATTTCTTCAATTTCCTCTCCTTTTCTTTTACCTAGACGTGTTTTTGCTTCATTTTTCAACAGATTAAAAAAACAGCTCACTCAGGTCATCTCTCACTTAAAATTCATATTCATTTATTAATTATTAATAATCTATGCTTCCCTCTTTCTTCCTTGCCCAAAAAGATGACTTCCTCTCACAGACCCAGTGGAGAGTGCCGTATAGGCTTCTCCCCTTATTTATTGTATAGCAGCACTGATGTGGGCATGCAACCCTTTCAATGAGGTGCAAATGCTAGCACATTTTGTTTCAGACTTGGGAGAGCACACACTTACTGTATTTGCTCATAAAAGGACACATTAAACTTTAGCCCAGAGTCTTTGAGGACATAAAGCCTATAGATTTTGGCAAGACCAGCCAGGGATATTCTTTAGTGTCTCTTTAAATCTTCCTTAATATAGGAATGACATTTAAAAGCCCCCTTTTTATTGCAGCTGGCAAGGTACTTATGACCATAACAAGTTACTTCCCTAGTAAATGTCATTTTCCCTTAACCACAAGGATATAATTCAGAAAATCGGATTTTAAAAAAAAAAAGCGAAGTGCTAAAAAGAACCTTTTGGGAATAAGACCTGGGATTTCCCATTGAAAAAGAAAAAGGGGGTGGGGTGTTGGAGGGAGACAGTATGCTGGGGAAGGTTGGACAACAGCCAGGGGGCCTGGATTTAGCTCCTCCAAACTGGCTTCCCAGCCCAACCCTTTCAGATCAGAGGTTCCCCTGTCCCCCTCAGCCAAGGGTTCCTGCAGGAAAAAAGAAACAAAGAAAAAGCAGGTGGCAGGATCCACAGGCCCAAGCTGTCTGAGATGATTCTGGTCTGCATTTTCGAGTACAAAAAGCTGAGGCAAAGTTACCTTCTCAAGGTGACCTTGTATTACTTCCAACCTCTGAGTAGCCCTGGCTCTTTGCAACTCAGCTTGGAGGTAACCAAACAATGCTTCCTCCCCATACAGACTTGACCTGGGATAGAAACGTTAGGAAAAAGCATCTCTGTGCAACTTCACACCCCACCAGCATCCTCCAAAAATGTATTTCATAAATAATATCCTTTATTGTCAGCCCAAAGGCATCAGATTTTACTCTGCCCTGGTCACGCCACCTCTGACGTGGTGGGTACAGTTCTGTACACTTGCCACATTTTGTACAAGACATTAGTAAACTGGCTCATCCAAAGGAGAGTGACAAGGAGAGTTGCTTGTTGGTAGTGGTATTCGACTGGACCTGTGATTGGATCAGTGCAGGGAGTGCCCAGCAGAAACCCCCTCTACCAATACGGATGACCACTTTCTCTGAAATTTCTAGATTTAGAGTTCCCCTGGGTTCTAAGAAGTTAATGACTTGCTTTCATCACACAGCCAGTGTGTGCTCTGAGCTGGGCTATGCTGTCTCTGAAAGACCATAGCTGAGCATCAAGAAACCGAGGGTGTTTAGCCTGGAGAAGAGACTTAAAGACTGACTTCCACTTATTGTTGTTAAATGGAAGAAAGATTGGATTGGTTCTGTTTGGTGCAAGGCAGAACCAGGAACAAGGGGTAGAAGTTAGGGGGAGACAGATTTCTGCTGAACAGAAGAAAAAATCTAACTGTGAAAGCTACCTGGGAAGAGTGAGTTGTCCGTCACTTGAGATCTTCAAACGAAGAATGGATGGCATGGATGTTGTAGGGGAAATTCATGGCTTTTACAGAACAGGACTTCTTGACCATTTTTTGGTACTATGGACCCCTTTGAAGATCTTGGCTGTGTACCCCTTCTCTGAATGTTTTTAAAATATATAAGATAAAACACAGAGGATTACAAATAGGACCAATTATTTTGAGATAAAGTGATTAAAATATAAAAACAAACCAAGTTCACAGACTCTAGGTTAAGATCCTGATTGGGAATGGATTAGATGACCTCTCAGGTCTCTTCCAACTGTTGGATTCTATAATTCTATGCTTTAAAAAAGAATCCTTCCTCATGGGACAGCACTGATGTAGAGCCCACCTTCTAACTCTTCTGATTTATAGGGGAAATTCCTAGAGATATGGTTCAGGGGAGGGGAGGAGGGAGCTGCACCAAACTGTCCAGACTGCATGCTGGGTTAAAGAATGCATTGCTATACACTATGTCTATATAAATCATGGCAGAAGAACAGTACTGTCTTGGAAGAGCTTGGCGAGTCAGTGCCAGGGAACAGATAGTATTTGGAAGAGGTGGGAGTTTCCATAGCTTTTTCTCCTTCTCCCAAAGTATAAATCATAGTCTGAGCCTGCAGTCTGGCTTGTCCCATCAAATGACCCAGCTCCCTCAAATAAATACACAAAACTCCCACGGCCAATTTGAGTAAGGAAATTCTTCACTTTGACCCCATATCTAATTAGATTCAGGAGCATATTTCACATTCTGGAGCCTGAAACAAGCCTACAGTGACGTTCCAGCCCCTCTCTCTTACGCACATCTCAGCAGGAAGTCCCTAAACAGAAACTTAAAGGAAAATAATAATAATTAATAATCCCTCCCTGTAGAATGACTCTTCTCCACACAGGACTACTAATTTCCCTTGTAAACATATACTGACAGCCCCCGCAGGCCTGAGACCACACTGGTATATATTGTATGTGTTTGTGTCAGCTTCCCATATCACTGACCCGAGGTATGCATATTGGGGAGAGGGGAGGGGAAGGTCTGGGGCCTGGAATAGAGTTATCATAGGTTCATGTTGGCTAACAGGCTCCCCATCACTACCTTCCTGTACCAAAGATTTGAAGACTTCACTGGAGTCAGAATACAGAGTTGAGTTTCCTTAGACTTACTTGCCCTGATTTCTTAACCTATAAGTGACTTATAAATGGAGGAGACAATCGTAGAGTGATTTATCAATACACAAATGCCCTAAATGTCTCATTCCACTGGCCTGACACTATGCCTAAAATTTCCACCACTAAAATAATGCCTTAAGGTATAGGTATTTACTTGTATGAAATTTGTATCCAGTTTAAACCTTTGGGAAGGGGTATCATTAACATATTAGCAGGGATTATGTTCAATGATTAGTTAACTCATTATCACCTATTGTCACCTAGGCTTAGTTCTGAAGCAAAAGGATCCTGAATAGTTAAATTCTGAGATGTGAGAAAGATTGGAAGCAAGGGTTTGAATAATGGGTGCCCCATATCATGTGGGATGTGGAGAATGAGGGTATACCATTAAGTCATTGGGCATCCCAGAGTGGAGGGCAGAGAGAGGACACAAGGTTTATTAAAAAGAAGGTTCCCCAACCTCTTGACCTTGGGGTCATCTACCATGAAATTCCCAAAGCAAGGGCTGCTCAGGCAATCTCTATTCTCTAGCTGGAAGGGTAGTCTGGTGTTGTGATATCTAGAAAAGCTCCTGCTCTAAATTTGATGTTAAAGTTCAGGAATGTCATGATTAAGAAACTCCTCTCTTGGAGAGGCAACTTAGACAAAGAATTCTGCTTCCCTGTGTATGTCTACTGAAGGGCCATAAGTGGATCTTGGTTAAGGAGGAGTGGAGGAGGAGGAAGGTCACACTGCATCCATTGGGCTCTCAGGATCTCCCTGAAAAAGAGAAGGAAAAAGTCTGAGTGCTCAATGAAGATGCCTTGAGGAGTCTTGTCAAATTTTATATAAACACACATACATACATATATATTTATGGTTACATGTATATATGTATGCATATATACAACGTCTATACATATGTGTATTGTGTGTGTGTGTGTGTGTGTTTGTGTATACTTTGTAAACCTTAAAGGACTGTATAAATGTAAGCTATTGTTATCATTTGATGTAGCAAACAGAGAACTGACTTCAAAGCCAAGGAGCCTGTATTTTAGTCCCACCTCTGAAACATAGCTGTGTTATTGTTGTTCCATCATGTTCAATTCTTTGTGACCCCACTTGAGGTTTTCCTGGCAGAGACACTGGCATGGTTTGCCATTTCCTTCTCCAGGTCATTTTACAAATGAGGAAACTGAGGCAAACAGGTGATTTGCCCAGGGTCACTCAGATAGTAAGCGTCTGAGGCTAGATTTGAACTCATGAAAGATTAGTCTTCCTGACTCCAGGCCTGGCACTCTATCCTCTGTGCTGCCTGACTGCTCAGTGGCTGTGTGGCCCTGGTAAGTCACTTGTAACTTCTCAGTATTCTAAATAACTCCCAAGACTATATACATTGTAGGGAATCTACCAATCTGCCTAAGCGGAGGGAGTTTCTAATACCAATAGAATTACAGTTCCAGTTCTTATCTCTTGTCGTTAATAGGGAGCGATATAAGCTCTTTGAGGGATGAGACTGTTTGGTTTTTGTCATTGTATCACCAGTTTTTAAAAATCTGGCACTAATAAATTTTGTTGATGGATTAAAGGCTTTCTTTAACAGTCCAACACAAAGCTCCTCCCAGTAGCCCAAACCAACACATTCATTTTGGGGGCATCCTCCATCAGTGAATCCCATCCTCAGGGAGGCTTCAAGAGATGGCTCCAAATTAACCAATTCGTCATAGAGGAGGTGGTGGGAGCATGGAGGAGGAACAGTTCCAACTTCTGAGACTTAATCAGAGGTCTTTACTCTTTTTGACAAAGTGTCATTAGATATTTTCAAAGTCACACCACCTTGTAAGCTCATAAATCAATTAGAGAAATCCCCTGATCAACCCCCTGTACTTAAATATCGAATTGTCACAGCCTCTTTCTACCCCGATTTGTTTTCTTCTCTCTAGAATAAAAAACTTCAGGCCTTTACATTTCCTGTACTGCTATAACCAGATCAAACTGCCTTTTCGTTCCCAGGTTCCCTTCCCATCCCTTTATTGAAGCTGTTTTACTTCCCTTTTTGCTGCTAACACATTAATAAAATTAATGTTTAAAAAAGATAATGACTTTGGCAGACTTTGCTCTCCAGATCAACTGTAATAAATATTTGAAATAGAATATAGAGGAGCAAAGGATGTTAGAACAGGAAAAAAGGACCTTTGAGATCATCTAGTCCAATCCCCTCATTTTACAGATGAAGAAATCTGTAAAGCTAAACCAAATCTAAGGCCACCCAACTAAACAGTCACAGAGGTGAGACTATACCCAAGATCTCCAGATGCTTATCCCGATGTCCTTTTTAAAAATGTTTAAACTGTTGTCATTCAATATTTTCACTCTATGATTTCATTTTACCCTCTAGCATCGCTATTCAGTAGATAGGACAATGGGTCATTACCTCTATTTTAAGATTAACTGAATCTCAGAGAGTTAAAGTGACTAGTCCAGAGGTCACAGTTATTTAATAGATGAATTTTAGACAAGAACCCTAAGTTCCTGGCTTCTCATACAGTGAACCTTCAAATTTTCATCTGAAATTTCTGCCCTTCCATTAAGTAGGGGATCTCAATATGTTTGTGTATTGGAGCAGAAATCTGTAGACCTGTTCTCAGAATAATGTTTTTAAATGCATAAAATATAGAATATTGCAAAGAAGATAAATTATGTAGAAATACAAATACACACATGTATATATATGAGTGTATATGCAGATGGATGGATAGATGGATGGATAGATGAATGGATGGATGAATGGATGGATGATATGTATGGAGAGGAACAAGTTCACAGACTCCAAATTAAGAATCCCTGCACTAAATATTTGGGATGGAGAGACTACAAAAACATTCCTAGGAAGAGTAAGATTATTGAAGTATAATATACCAGACCTGGAAGGATCCCTCAAAGTCATTTAGTACAACCTGCTTATTTTACAGGTGAGGCAAATTAGGCCCATGTAGATGACACAATTTGGCCAAGGTCACGCTATCAATAAATAACAACATCTGAGATAAAATACAAACTGCTCATTTTACTGATGGGGTAACTCATAGAGAGGCTAAGCTGAGACTTGACTTCAATTCTCCCAGCTCTTAGTCCAATGTTTACGGCCCTATGCCAGGCCAATTATTTCCCAAGGGACACTCTCTTCTCCTCTTATCTCCTCTCCTCTCTTCCCCTCCCCTCCCTTCCCCTCTCTGTCTCCGTCTCTCTCCGTCTCTCTCTCTCTCTCTCTCTCTCTCTCTCTCTCTCTCTCTCTCTCTCTCTCTCTGTCTCTCCGTCTCTCTCTCTCTCTCTCTCTCTCTCTCTCTCTCTCTCTCTCTCTCTCTCTCTCTCTCTCTCGCTGTATTGGCAACCAAAAATGGGCTCCTTAGCACTTAGTCAACAAGTGCCCTTGACTAGTTTGGCTTTTTCCCCTGAACTGAATGCTGTTTGTATGTTGGACTGGAGTAAGCTTGTCGGCCCCTTCACCTTGCTTCCCTTGCTTAAGCTGATAGAAAGAACCTGTGCTTTCCCCAGCGTACCTTACACCCCCGCAGAAGCTGGATGGTTAAAAGCAGCTCCCGTTGGAGCCAGAGGCTGCTACAGCCACAGTCACAGCCACAGCCACAGCCACAGCTGAAGCAGGAGCTGCCAGTAGCAGAGCTGACCTACAGGAGGAAGCTGAACAAAGACTTCAGGCCAGTGGGTAATCTTTTTACCATAGAGGGGGAAGCATGATTTTGCTTTACGCAATCATGCTTCTCTGTAGCCTCCTGGTTACTCTTTCAAGGAGTACTTATTGGGCCTGGAAGCTTTTGATCAATATATCAAAATGGGGTTGCTGGTTCATGGGTTGGTTACTGTGGAGCCTAAATATATGTTTTGATTCTTCTGCCTTCTACTTTGAGAGTTTCTTATATCCGGCGGTTCCGAACCTTTCAGACATGTTTATGATCCTCTTTGAGATTATAAACTCTGCCCTCCTAATACACTCGCCAAATGCAAGAACCTTAACTAGGACTTTTTGGACCTTCTGCAAACGGCACAGAGGGCATCCTTAGTTGGGGGTGAAGCAATATGCACCATCCTAAGAAAGGAAACAGAGAACCCAGGATACACTGAAATTACTGCTGTTCCCTATACCATTGAAATTGTAGCCCGGTCCCCACTGTAGATACAAAGTAATTTGGGGATGGGGGATTATTAGCAAATGAGGGGATTTAGAATAGACCTCCTATTAGAGATGGTACATGAACTGATGAATCTGAAAGAAGCCAGGGATTCCTTAAGCTAGAGGTAAGGAGTATTTTCTTTCCAGGTATGGAGGCAATTTGAACAAAGGTACAGAAGTGAAAGATTTGGTATCATGTATAGGGAACAACCTGGAAGTATAGGCTCGAGTCAGATTCTAAAGGGCTTTAACAGGCATGCAAAGGACTTTGTTTTTAATCCTAGATACAAGAAGAGATTTCTAGAGCTTCTTGAGGAGGGGAGAGATTTGGTCAGACCTCTGCTTTAGGGAATATCCATCTGTATGACAGCTATGTGAAGGCAGGATTAAAGAGGAGAGAAACTGGAGTCAGAGAAACCAATTAAGAGGTTCTTGAAATAGTCCAATTAAGAGGTGATATGGAGCCTGAATTATAGTAATGGCTGTGTGAGTAGAGAGAAGGAGATAGATGCAATAAATATTTTGTAGGTAGAGTTGAGAAGACTTGCCAACTGATTGGCTATGAGGAGCGAGCGGGAAAAATCACTTGCCTCACATAGAAATCTCTTGAAGTTGGGAGACTGAGATCCATCTATAATAAAATATTTATAGTAGCAATATTTGTAACCTCATATAACTGAGAGGAAAGTAAGTACCCAATGAATGGGGAATAGCTGAACAAATTGTAGCATATAAATGTCACATCATAGCAAAAAAAAAAACTGGGAGGAAAGTGTGTGCTCATCAATTGAGTAATTCTTGAAAAAATATATATGAAAATAATGGGATATTACTGTACCATGTGAAGAATTTGTGGGAGCCTGGGAAGACTTGTATGAATTGATGTAGAGCAAAGTAAACAAGGAAACAATTTAAATGATGGCCACAAAAATATAAAAGAAAGTATCATCAAAAGACTTCAAAACTTTAATCAATGCCTTGTCTAACTGTGACTTCATGGGACTGATGAGAAAGCATACCTCCCACCCCTAGAGAGAGAGCTGGTGGAATACAGGTGTGTTATAAACTGCATACATTTTTCAATATGGTCAGTGTTTTGAATGGTTTTACCCAGACGTTCCTTTGTTACCAAGGAGAATTATTTTAGGGCGGAGATGTCACTGGGAAGTAAGAACAATTTTTGAAAAAGCAAAGAGCTCAAGTAAAACATTTTAAGAGGAAAAAAAGATTGAAATCCTGTGGGGAATGGGAGGAACACAAGCCAAACAAATTATGAATTTTGTTGAGATTAAATCATAGTGTTAGATTAGATAAGAGCAAACAAAGTCACTGAAAGGAAAGGCTGGGAGCCTGGGAGGTCTTGTCTACACATGTACCATGGGTCTAAGAAGGGACTCCAGATTTTGAGCTGCTAGATCCCTCTCTCATCTACACAGTTACTTGAGCTGGTAGCACAGGGCTTGGAGAATCATCTGGCTGCTTATACCCCAAGGAACCATCCCTCCATCCTTCCTTATTGCCAATGTAAAAGCAAGTACTCTGGGAGTAGGTCGCATATATCCCTTCACATGTTATTCCCATACAAAAATCTTGCTAGGTGTTTAGCATTTCTTAGTTGACAGATGAGCTGTATGCCTTGTTTATGTCTATGTGTCACCTAATGTGAACCAGATTATGCCTTTGCATTGCAACTCTGCCTAAAGTTCCCAGCACATTTTTGAAAACATCTGCTAACTTTTTTGAACCTATGCCAGAAATTAATTAGTAGAAGAGGAAGATTCCTTCCTCCACTGCCTCTCATTTCATTTCAAGTGGTGTCAAATATTCCAGGTGAGTGAGAATGACTCTCTCCCTCCAACTCCCTCTGGCTTTGGCTACACAACCTCAGAAACATAGAGCAAATTACTGGACATCTCCATGCCTGAGAAAGGAAACCTGGGTCTTGAGTTCATCTGGCTGTACCACCAGCTCCTCCAGCTGCTAAATGTTTGCCGGTAAACTGAGCTAGGCCAATTAAGTCCATGTAAAATAAAGCAAGGATCAGAAACTGATTAAGGGGGGAAATTAATTTTGTCAGCCAGATAGATAAAATCTCAGCATCCAGGTGGTTGCTCAAGACCTCAGAAATAAATGAGATGTACCAAATCTCACAAAATCTAAAATAAGCATTTATGAGGTGTGAGATTGTGAACTGACTTTCCTTTGCTACAGTTCCCACCAAAGGGTTTTATGTGGCTTGTAACTCAAATGTTTAGTCTGAAGAAGTTAGGGAAGGACTGAATCCTCACTAGCTTTGAACTGAAGCAGCCTTTTAAACAGCTGAATCACCTTGGTGCGTGGGCCCAGGCCTGGTAAGACTGTATCCTTGCCCAGAAGAAGAAGCTGGGACCTTTGAGGAGTCATCTATGTAATGAATATAGAGGACAGAAATGGCCTTCTTCAAATCCAATGTAGTTTATCTTTTTTCAGGGCCAAGTTCTCATGTATCTCTCGCTTTAGATTTCATAGACCACAATACATCTGATAACCTAGCAACCCCCATCAGTGATTTCCAAACTTCTAAATGTGTTGACTTCTTTAGCAGGGCAAAATTCCCTGTGGATATCTGGTAGGAGTCGGGGGAAATCAAAATAGAATTGATAAGAAGAATAACTCTTGCTTTAGTGAAAGATTAATAAGATATAACATGTAAATTACAATGCCCTGTCAGAAAAAAAGTATTGGTAGTTTCATGATCTAAATACTAACATGAGGAAAGAGAGTAGCCCACAAGCTACCCCAATGACCCTTTAGTTGTTGCATTTGTGACAACTGACCTGAATGTATTTTTGTGTCAATGATTCACTATAATGAGAGATACTAGACAGAAATAAAGGGAGAGTTGTGTCCTTAAGGCCATTGATGTAGGAAGGAGTCCATAATTGCCTAATGTTGGCAGCCAAAGCAAGAATCTATCTGGGCCATCATAGTACCAGTCAATGATTGCCAACATATACAATTTCATATCTGTTAATAATTGAATGTCTTTACATCACCTAATAAGAATGATTTGTTTTTCTACACACGTGACCTTGTTGAGAATTGCCAACACATTGTCAAAATCATTTAGCCACCTTGTTGAACCCATTCCAGAAATTTCTGTGTTTTTTTCTAAGGGAATCCAGAGAGGTTCTACCTTCCATGATGTGGTCTCTCTGATGTGAAGACATTTTTCCAATGGCTACCACAACTCTAATGAGGTGTTGGACTCAGTTGGTATCACATGAAACTCATTCATTCAGGAATAAGGTAGTGCATATGAATCAACTACTATTCTTTCCCCATACTCAGCAAAAAAGCCACAGGTGCCTTTTCAAGGTGATTCTCTTGCATTTCTATTCAAATCAACAAACATTAAACACTTTCTGTGTGCTAGGCACTGAAGTGAAAAAGATTGGGTTTTTTTTTAAATAACACAATTCCTGCCCCCAAGGAGCTTACATTCTACAATAGGGGAGATGGCTGGTACAGAGATAAATATCATATAGAGTGGGGTGGTAGAAATGAAAGAATCAACATGCTCCAGGAGTATCTGAAGAGGGTAAAAGCATTTTCAGCTGAGGATGAATACAAAGATGTTACATAGGAGATGCCACCTGCCCTGAGCTGTTAAGAAGGCTGGTATCTATGCCCACACCATCTGAAACATGCCAGACCTCCTCTGATATTAGAAGCGAAGCAGGATCAGGCCTGGCTAGTACTTGGTTTGGAAACTAACTGATACTACCAAGTGTTGCAGACTTTTCCTTGGAAGAAAGCATAATGTAATACAATGGAAAGTGTAATGACTAGAGTCAGACTCCCCGGGGTTCAAACCCTATCTCTGATGCTTCTTTGCCTGTGTGACCCAGATAGGTCACTTAGCCCCCTGGGTCTCAGTTTCCTCATTTGTAAAATGAGGTGGTTGAGCTGAATGACCTCTTACATCCCTTCTAGGTCTAGATCTATGATCCTATAAATGCATTCCAAAAGGACAGCCTGCGTGGATTATGGAGGTGAAACATGGCATAGCAAGTCCATAGGAAAGCTAGTAATCTGGTTTGGATGAGATGTAGTGTCTATGAAGGGCAATAGGAAATAAGACTAGAAAGATAAGTTGGGCCCAGAATGTAAAGCACCTTAAACTCCAAGCTAAGAATATAGCAGGAGCCAAAAAAAAAAAAACCCCAAACTCACATTCATATATTACTGAAAGGCTTACAAAGCTCTTTCCTCACAACAAAACCTATGAGGTAGATTGATGGAGAGCCGCAAATGTTTTTTGAACAGCAAAGCAACATGGTCAGACCTGGGCCATAGGAAGCCTATTCTGGATGCCATTTGGAAGATGGATTAGAGAGTGAAAGAACTAGAGAAAGGGAAACCAATTAGGAAGCAAACCAGTGTCTCCTAACAACCAGTGGAAGCAAATTGGTGTGAGATTTTCTAGGCTTCTCTATATAAATGCATTCTCATTGGCCATTGCCTTATTTGGCTCACATAACCATCCCATGTGCCATTGTTATAGTTTGCATCTGTTTGAAAATCTCATTGCTTAAATTAGGTCTTGCACATATTCAATCCAATTCAATACTGGCTCTGCTACTTACTCTCTAGATGATCTTGAACTTGTCACTTCATTTCTCTGTCCCTCTGTTTCCATGTCTATAAAAGGAAAGAGTTGGGTTCAACAACCTCTGACAGTCCTTACAGCTCGATAACCTAAGCCTTTATCAACCACCTCTACAGGATTCAAAGACAACAGATACACAGAGAAGTAAATCCAAAATATACACTTGCAAGGTTTTCACCAGGACAATTCCTCCAATTAATATGATGTATTTAAAGGTTAGTCAAATTTTGTTTGAAAAACCCCTCCCCATAAAGTAAAGGTTCTTCACCTTTTTATGTGTCATAGACCCCATTGGCAGTCTGGTGGAGCCTATGGATCTCTTCTCAGAATCATGTATTTAAATGCACAAGATAAAATACATAGAGGTACAAAGGAAACCAATTAGATTGAAATACAGGTATCAGAAAAAAAATTTCAAACCACTTGGTTATTTAAATCAAGTTCAAAGACCCTGCCATAGAGAGAATGAACATGCTATTGGCACCTAGCCAAGAGGACAAAAGACAACTCCTAAATAACTCTCAATATCAGATAGCTCATCTTTCCTACTCCTTAAAACTTATGTTGTTATTTCTCAGAAATACTGAACCTACTCCGGATTTGAAGAGAGAGAGAGGGCAAGGAAAGGGGAGATGGTCATATAATTACAGCATGTCCCAGAATGAAGATAAGCCCCTCTTATGCTGATTCCAAACTTCTTATTCTTGTTTCTCTTCAAAGTCCAGAAAGCTAGAGAGACTAAGTCAGCCATGGAACTGATACCATTTGCCTTTCTATTGGACTGTCTGCAGACAGTCCATTTTTAAGAAGGTGTGTGTTTCTTAAAGAGTTTTTCATCCAACTCTAGGACCCAAGACACAAAGCTGAGTCTTCTCCCCCCAGACCCAGAGTAATTTTTGTGGACACTTCCAGAAATGGTTCCTAATTACATAGGTTTTAACATAATTTGTATTGAGGTCATGGAAAGATATTTATCACTGATTCTTTTTCAGATGTGGAAATTCCAATCATCCACTGAAAATTAAATGTGGTGAAAAAAGCTGTTTTCAGCTCATAAAGCCATTGTTGTTATTTCATATTTTTACAAGCACCATAAATGTACAGGGTGTTGACAATATCTGAAGTAGGGCCAAACAAATCAAGTTCCTGCCCCAAAGAGCATTCAGTAAAAAAAGTAGGCGCAATCCAGCACCAAAAAAAGGACTCAAAATAAACACCCTAGCATTGAGCCATTACAAGGAGAGGGGAAAGGGAAGCAGGAGGGGTCTCAGTTGAGGAAGGAAAGAAGGAAGTACCCCCGTATGAAAATAGGTGAAATATCCAACAACACCCCTGAATATGCCATAAGGACTCAAAATGGCCTGTCCAGAACAGCATTTTCTCCAAGAAAGCTGCCATTTCTCTTACTTCCACTTTCCCAGCAGAAAAACATAGCCAATCTAAGGCAATAAATCAGGAGTGTACGTGTATAATACCCATCTGTGTGCGTGCATGGACTCTGTCGACACAAACCTACCCACCCCCTTCACCATCAGTCGTTGAACTGAAAGTGTAGAAAATGCCCTAATTAGAAGGTGCAAAATCATGTCTTTCCCTGGAAGAGGAAAAAAGAAAAAGAAACCTTTTCAATGGTTGAGGTGCTATAAAGTTTGTTAATAAATCAACTCAAGAATAGGGATATGGGTTCACAACATTATCAATCATAAGCAACCCACTACATGAGGGAGAAAATATTCTGAAACAGTCCCCAGAGAGCAAGACCTTATCACAATTGCTTCCTGACAGAAAATGTGGATAAACAAGCTCAGGACAAGGCCAATACAAGACTGGTTGGGAGACCTTGTTTCTTGTTGCTCTAGGTATCAAAATAGGAAGTAAACAACTCAGAAACAGTGCTGAGAATTGCCTAGAGGAAGTCCTGCTTCCTCTCCCCTCTCCCCGAATTTACTCAACTAGCTTATCTTTGATCCTCTCAGCCCTGGCCTCAAAAGGCCACAGAGCCTTGGCCTAAAAGGTCCTTTCCAGCATCTGACTTTTTGCTACCTCACTGACCCCTTGGCTTCCCTCTCCTGTCCCCAGCTTCCCCAGGGCTCTGCTAGAAAAAGGAGAGGAGGGGAGATTCCTTCCCCCTTCCTTGCAATGGGATCCTGCAGGCCTTTGGGTCATGGAAACGTGTGCCTCACCGAAGGGAGTGGGGGGGAAATGGCCCCAGGGAAGCAGATTAGGTTACTGGCACCACCCACACAGGCTCTGCCATGACTGAACTACTTCATCAGGCTCCTCAGAAGTAGCCAATAAACAGTTCTGTCGCTCATTAACTGCCCAGCCTGGGGCTGGAACCGACCAAGAATAACATGTAAGCTTATTTTATGAGGAGCCTGGATTTATGTTATAACCTATCAGATGATTATTAATACATCATCATCATCACAGCCGGGCCACTTTGCACTTACATAGGGGCCTTTCATGCCCCATCTCTCAAAGCAACCTCAATGAATTCAGCTTTCACAGCACCCCTGAGCCAGGGGGAGGCCAAGACCGGCCCAGGACACCTGTGCCCTTTGATTCCAAGAGAAAACTCTCTGCATATACCCCTTGGTGAGCACGAGGGCAGGCTCCCAGCTTGGGAGATGGGAAGAGGAGGGTAGAGAAATGGGGAAATTAGGGCTTTGGGTAGGGAGCACTAAAAATTCAGGTTCACCTTCTAAGGAGGGTTTTAGAGTGTCCAACTCTATGGGCCTCAGTTTCCTCATTTGTAAAATGAGACAACTGGACTGTATTACCTCAGTGGTCTCTTCCAACTCTAGATCTAAGATCCTGTTATCTCCAAAACAAAATGTACCAGCATTAGCTAGTTTTAGAGCATAACCTTAGAGATCTAGTCCTCATCTCCTCATTTTATACTCGAGTAAACTGAAGGCCAGACAGAAGAATCCCTTCCCCTGTAAAATTAGCAGGTTAGTTTTGGTGACCTCCAAGGTCCCTTCCAAACCTAAGATTTTAAGTAAGAAAATAGGGGTCATCAGAAGCAGAGTCAGGTCTTTTGGCTCCCACATTCTATTACACTACTTTATTCCCTCTTCTAGGGCCTTCTGCAGCATGCTAAGGATGACAAATTTAAAGTTGGGAGAGACCTCAGAGGTCATCTAATCCAACCCTATCATTTTACTAATGAAGAAACTGAGAAGCACAGAGGTAATCTGACTCATCCAAGGTCACACAATTGGTACATGGCAGAGCTCAGAGGGCCTCTACCTATACATCTGGTGGTCCTTCCTGACACTGCCTCACAATACTTTGAATAACATCCCTTATTCTTGAACTCTCCCTTTCTTGTCTGACTCCTGAAGCTGGATTCTCGTACACCAAAATAGAATCTGTAGACTAACCCAAAGACTTTTGTAACATAAGAAAAAGGGTAGTTAACTGGACAAAGAGCAGCCTGGGATTCAAATCTTGTCCGTGACAACTCTTAGCTATGTGACCATGGACAAGCCATTTGACTTCTCAGAGGCCCAGACAACTCTCTAAGACAATAAATTAGAGATGAGTGGCAGATATGCACTGATAGAGAGATTTTTCCACACTGGGAGTTCCCTATGCTGAAATCACAGATCCAAATTTTTTTTAAAAATGAAATCATGATCATCCCTCCCATAGCCTGTAGCTTGATGATTTAAAAAAGGCAATGTAAACGTCCATAGATCATAACAGAGTAGCAGAGACCCTGGCTGTCATGGTGGTTACTTTAAGGCTCCATTGTGGGCACTGGGGCTGGGAGGCATGCATTGCTGTCCATGGAGAACCAATGTGATGGTGCATCTGGGGTATTGCCCTAACAGTGTCAAGCATATAAATATTATTTTTCTGTGGTTTTCCAGTGAACTAATCGCTTCTAACATCACATTCAGGAAGTCGTTTTAGTAGAGGCCTTATTTATGGAGAAAATTACAGCCAAAATGTATGTAGAAAAGTTATTGATATTAGCAAAAACCCACGCTGGATGAAGTCTGATTTTCATAAATGCTGCTCTATGGGGGAATGAGAGGACTCCTTTGGCCTGAACTTTATGTCCTCCACATTGAACTGTCAAGAATTTGTTCTACATTCTCCACATGTTGCATTAGCTAGGGGGAAAAAAAATATGGGAGCCCTCCAGTGCACAAATTCTAAATCCCCTCAGGGGAATGGACTTACTAGAGGGGACAATGAAGTCTGAAAGTCTCTGATCAAGCTCACCCCAAGGTGTGGAAAATTAACCATGACCCACCCAGCCTCAAACTTGTTGGGCAATGAAGGACTGAAGTATCCATTGATGAGGAGAACATGGCTTAACAGAGATAGTCTGATCTTCGAAAAAACTTTTTGGGTCTATTGATAGTACGGTGGGAAGAGCACTGCATCTGGAACCAGAAGAAGTGGGTTTTAATCCTAGTTCTACCATTTATTACCTGTGTGACCCTGAGGAAGTCAATTTTCCTCTATGAGCCTCAGTTTCCTCATTTGTAAAATAAGACAGCTGGACTATATTACCTCAGTGGTCTCTTCCAACCCTAGATCTAAGTCCCTGTTATCTCCAAAACAAAATCCCAACCCACTTTCCTACAACATTCTTAGGCTTCATATTGCTACTTTATGACTCACCTCCCCACCCTCTCAAGGCTCCCCTATTCTTCTTAACCTGATTTAATCACTGGAATAAAAATGTCTGAGGTGGGGAAGGGGGGAGTGGGAGAGAGGAGCTTGGCTTAGGTCTCACCTCATCCCAACTCCAGGACTGCTACTTGGGGATCTAAATCAAGAGCACTGGCAGAAGGGGGAGGGTAGGAAGAAAGGAGCACTTATTAAGTGCCTACTAAGTGCCAGACACTGTGCTAAGTGCTTTACAAATGTTATATTATCTCATTCAGTCCTCATAACAACCCTCATTAGCCCTCTTTCCTATATCTATATAGGAAACTGCACAAAGGACTTTGGCTTAGAAACAGTCAACTTCAAGTTTTCAAATTGACCCAAAGCTATGTTAGCCTTGGTTAGACAGCCAGAGGGGGAAACAGCAAAGTATGAGGACTGGACAAAAAGTCAGAAAACCTGGGCTCCAATCCTTATTTGTCTGCTAATTCAGGGATCCTTAAGCTTTTCTGTGCCGTGGAACCCTTTGTCAGTTTGGTGAAGCCTATGGACCTCTTCTCAAAACAATGTTTTAAATGTATCAAATAAATACATAGGATTACAAAGGAAGTCAAACCAAAATACAGTTAAACAGAGGGGTTAATCAATAGAACAGATTAGGTACACAATATATAGAAGCAAACCTACTACTTAACCAAAACTGCTGGAAAAACTATAAAGCACTTTGGCAGAAACTGGGTATAGACCAACTTCTCACATTATATATCAAGATAAATGCCAAATGAATACACGACTTAGGTATAAGAGGTTGATATCTTTGGTTGTTGTTGTTTGTCCTTTGCTCTGGAAGGGGACCAATGACATCAGGAGGGTGATGTCTTGACTTGCAAGTGAATCAGATTTAAGTGAGGCAGAGCTCTGCAAAGTCATCAGCCTCACTCTCTCTTCTGGTCTTCTGAGTCCAGTGGCAAGACATAGGTCAGGATGATTGGAGATGACCTCAGATGCAGTGGCTTTTTTAAGCTAAGGTCTTTTCCAGGTCTCAGTCTGTCTGAGGCAACATCCATTAAGTGATATAAGGCTAAGTAAGAAATGAGGCAAAAGATGGCCTAGTTTGCCTACTAAAAAAAAAAATACCAACAATCTGGAAGGGGAAGACCCTCAGCATCTGTGGCCAGAACAGAAACAAGTGCCAATTATACTCACTCTGAGCACTCAAAACCCAATGACCAAGTGAGGCTTGGGCCTGGACCAATTGGCAAATTAGTGAGAGCCAGAGTGATTTGAGTTTACGGAATAGTAAGTAGCTGCATTTGAATCCCAATAGCCTTTCTCCATGCCTGGTTTTCCAGAACTCTATTTTAAGAAATCATAAATTAAACTACATGGGACAGAAAAGTTAATTGTCCCAGTTTTTTTTTTAATGATAGACTAAATAAGTAGGGAAAAGAAGGAAAAAAATCTAGCCCCCAAGCCCCAAATATCTTATAAAGTTTAAGCAGTTGATATAATAGGCAAATTAAAGGAGAAAGGAAGAAATTACTTTTCACATCTAGGGAGACAAAATAAAAAATAGAGAGGAAATAAAGGACAATTTTAATTATATAAAATTGAAAAGTTTTTGCACAAATAAAGCTGATACAGTTCAAGTTAGATGTGAAAGCAGGTAACGGATGGGGGGGATCTTTGCAACAAGTTTCTCTGAAAAAGATCTCTTTTCAAGATATGACTTTAAGAGATAAAAGGTGATATCATAAGCAAATTAGAGTATGGAAAAATTCACCAGTCAGGTATACGGATAAGGGAAGAATTCATAACCAAACAAGAGTTAGAGAGGATCATGGGAAATAAAATGGGTAATTTTGATTACATGAAATTAAAAAGGTTTTGTACAAACAAAATCAATGCAGCCAAAATTAGAAGGAAAGCAGGAAACTTGGGGAAGGGGGCCAAATTTACAGTAAGTTTCTCTGACAAAGGCCTCACTTCTCAAATAAATAGAAAACTGAGCCAAATAAATAAAAATAAGAGCCATTCCCCTAATGATAAATGGTCAAAGGATATGAACCAGCAGTTTTCAGAAGAAGAAATCAAATCCATCAATAGGATTATGAAAAATTCTAAATCACTAATAGAGAATTGCAAATTAAAACAATTCTAAGGTACCACTTAACACCTATCAGATTGGTTAACATGACAGAAAAGAAAAATGACAAATGCTGGAAGGGATGTGGAAAAATAGGGACACCAATACACTACTGATAGAGTTGTGAACTGGTCCAACCATTCAGGAGAACAATTTGGAACTATGCCCAAAGGGCAATCAAACTGTGCACACCTTTTGATCAATAATACAACTACTAGGTCTTATCTCAAAGAGATTTTTTTTAAAAATAAATAAAAGAACCTATTTATACAAAAATATTTATAGCAGCTCTTTTTGTGGGGGCAAAGAATTGGAAACTGAGGGAACACCCTTCAATTGGGGAATGGCTGAACAAGTTGTGACATATGATTCTAATGAAATTCTATTGTGTTATAAAAAAATAATGAGCAGAATAATTTCAGAAAAACTTGAGAAGAGTTACATGAACTGATAAAGTAAAATGAGCAGTACCAGGAGAACATTGTACATAGTAGCAAGCAATACTGTACAATGAGCAACTGTGAATGAAATAGTTATTCTCAGCAATACAATGATCTGAGGCAATTCTGAAGGACTTCTGATGAAAAATGCTATCCACCTCCAGAGAAAGAACTTATATTGTCTGAATATAGACTGAAGCATACTATTTTTTTCTTCCTTCCTTCCTTCCATATTTTCTTCCTATACTTCCTTCCTCCCTTCTTTCCTTCCTTCCTTCCCTTTTTCCCCTCTTTCTGAGTTTTCTTCCTCAAAATGACTAAAATGGAAATGGTTTACATGATTGAATACATATAACCTATATCAGATTGCTTACTATCTCAGGGAGTAGGGAGAAAGGGAAAGATAGAATTTGGAACTCAAAACTTTAACAAGAAAAAAGCAAATGCAAAAATTTGATTTTACATGTAATTGGGGAAATTAATATACTATTTAGTAAAATATAGATACAGAAAAGAGCCCCCACAATATACTGTATGTTTTTGGGCAGATCTTATCACTTCCTTAAGCCTAAATTTCCTCACTATGTAACAAGGGGGACTTCATAATATATTGAAAAACAGCACTGACTTTGAAGCCTGAGGGTCTGTGTTCAGACCTTGGCTCTGTGTGACTTTGGGGTGATTTCCCTCCCATGCTAAATCATAGTCCTATGACAACATGGTTTTTGAGATCTTTTTGAAATAGAAGATTCTATGGTTCTAAGTGTTTATTGTAGGCGCACAGCAAGGGACCTGCAAGTAGGAAAGAAGTTGAGGTGAGATAGAGTAAGGTGGCATATAATCTGTATCACAGATTCACAGGGAAAAAAATATCCTCAAAGGGATTTAGAAGGGCACTCACTGAATAATTCCAGTCACTGTTTAGTTAAGACCACTTTTTGGTGACTAGATCTAGAGCCATGTGCTAGTATACTGACACCTAAGACTAATTGACTGATGAAATGCAAGGAAAAGAGTTTGTTCACCTTAAATCTCACTTCAGAATTTTTGGAGGAAATATTTTATCACATAAATGTTGAGGGAAGTTGAGAGAGGGTATAACTAATATAGGGATAGTCCTTAGAGTGTAGCTTCAGAGTAACATAAGATGATTGATGGGGAGAGAGACAAATGTTAGAGGGGATGTGGAAAAATTGAGACACTAATTCATTGTTGGTGGAAATGTGAACTGATCCAACCATTTTGGAGAGCATTCTGGAATTATGCCCAAAGAGTCATTAAACTACCTATACCCTTTGTCCCAGAAATACAACTACTAGATCTATTTCCAATGATGATTAGAGAAAAAGGAGAAGAACTTATATGTTCTAAAATGTTTGTAGCAGCTCTCTTTGTGGTGGCAAAGAACCGGAAATTGCAGGAATGCCCACCACTTGGGAATGGCTGAACAAGTTGTGGTATGATTGTGATGGAATAATACTGTGCTATAAGAAATGATGAGCTTGGTGATATTAGAAAAACATTGAAAGACTTGCACAAAATAAGGAAGAGCAAAATGAACAGAACCAAGAGAGTGGTGTATACAGTAATAGCAATACTGTTTTAAGACTGACTTTTAGCAAATAAGTAATTTTGACTCTTGTAAATGTCCAAATTAACTATAAAGAACATATGAAGACTATCTGCATCCAGAGAAAGAGTTGATAAATAGAAGTATGTATAGAATAATTTTACAGATATATAGATACGTATATATGATATATACATCCATCCATACACACACACACACACACACACACACACACACCAATTTGTGTCTAATGGTAACTATCTCTGACGCAGGGTGGAGGGAAGGGAAAAAAAAGAAATTTATACAATAACTTTGTTGTATATTTAGAGGAAAGAGCAAGGTACACATAATGGATTTCAGTTTCATGTGCAATCATCTTTTTTGCTATACTATGTTATGGAAATGCTTGTTTTATTCTACAAATTAAAAATAAAATTAAAAAATTAAAATTAAAAAACTGTGGTGTCAAACTCAAATAGAAATGGGGATCTTATGTAAAGATCCCTGCTGGCCTCGTATTGACTTAGAAAACCAAATATTATCATTATCTGTATTTTAATGTATTTTTATTAATTTTGTTAAATATTTCCCAATTACATTTTAATCTGGTTTGCCATTCTACTCTGAAGTGTTGTAGGCAGTGAGTTTAACACCTCTTGTGTAAAAGATAGAGAGCTGGCCTTAGATTCAAATTCTTCCTGTGACACATGCCCATTCAATTAAATGCAATATACATTTATTAAGTGCCTATTATGTGCCAGGCACTGTGCTAAGCACCTGGGATGGGGAGAGATAATATTTCTATACCACTTACTATGTACCAGGCACTGTCTTAAATGCTTTACAATTATTATCTCTTGATTCTCACAACAACCCTGGGAGATGAGGAAATTCAAATACACAGACGTTAAGTGACTTGCTCACACTCATAAAGCTAGTAAACATCTGAGGCCAGATTTGAACTCAGATTCCAGGCCCAGCAGTTCTATCCACTATGACACCAGCTGTGTCACCCTAGGAAAGTTACTTAACCTCTCAATGCCCCTAGGACACTCTCAGTTAAGGATCTTCACTGACAGATGGATTTTCTTCATGTATCAACTCAAAAAAATTTTTTTCTTACCTAAATGAACAGGAGGCAATTATTAAGAAAGAGTGTGGCATGATGGGAAGAGCATTGATTTGGGAGTCAGAGGACCTGGATGCCAATCCTGGCTCTTCTATTTAGTATGTATGTAATTTTGGGCAAGCTACTTGGCCTTTGAGTTCATCTATAAACAACAAAGGAATTACATTAGAGAATTTCTTAGGTATTTCTAGCTCTGTTGTACTCTAATTATATGGTCGTTCAGGCTGCTGCACCCCAGAGTGAAATCTCTTCTATGCCCTGTTACAACATGGAGGAACTCAAACTACAGATGGAGCATGGTCAGCCCCTGGCTGATGCCAAGACAGCCCCTCCGCTGGTAGGAGTTAGGCCAGCAAGGACATCCACAAAACTGAGGATAATGGGTAGACATGAAAGAGAGCACAGTAAGCCAGTGAAAAGCAAAGAACAATGTGTTATCCAGCAGGCAGATCAGGGAGTTGCATTAAACATTCCAATCTGGCTTGGGCGGGAATTGAATCAGACAAATTCAAATCAGGGTAACATGCCAAAAGTTGCAACAGAAGCTCCAAAACTAAACAGAGAAGAGCAAGGTAGGGAGCCAGTGACCAGCAGCAACTGACTGGTAGCATAAACTGTGTCAACAGGTTGGGCCCACAGCTCCTAGTTGTCATCTGAAGCTTTTGGGATGGTGGCCAAGGACAGGTCTACCCCAGCAGAGGTCACCCAGTCTACCTCAAAGGCATTTCTCTGACTCACAAGACAATGCATCTCCTCTGCCTAAGGATTGGTCCTCCCTTGGGCTAATTCCAGGTGAAGGGAAGAAGGTATAAAAGGTGATTACTTAGGTCCTAAATCTTAGGACCTCAAGGAAGCCCCCAGCTGAAGGATCCAAGATCAGGAGTAGGGAACGTGAGGCCTCAAGGCCACGTATGGCCCTCTAGTCTTCAAGTATGGCCCTTTGACTGAATCCAAACTTCATAGAACAAATCCCCTTAATAAAAGGATTTGTTATGTAAAACTTGGTCTCATTCAAAAGACTGAACCCAAGGACCTAGAAGGCCACATGTAGCCTCAAGGCTGCAGGTTCCCCACACAAGTATTTCCCTGAGTGCTAACATAGGTTACACTGACCATTAATAGCAGCAATGCCCTTGTCAATATGTTGTGGTACTGGAGAAATCAAGGAGAACCCTGCCTCCAGCCCCTAACTAAAACCCCAGTCTGCATAATAAAGAATGGACTCAGACCTTTGGTGGTTTAGCAAATGTCCCTGGGGCTCTGTGACTCCTCCAAGGAATGTCAATAGATAAGATTATCCCACTTAATGATAACCTGTCAGAAATCTGTGATCTGTCAGGACCTTTATTCCTGTACCCCCGGACCACCCTGTGACCTGGTATTTAAATTTCAAGAGATAATTAACCACTGTACCCTGTATTTTCTATATAAACTACTTCTTCACCCCAATTCGGGGTCATTTGATTTGGATTGAACCCCGAATGGACACCGGCTAATAAATTCTCCATTTAAAACTGATACTCTGTGGTGTGTCTCACTCGCTCTCAGTATAACAATGTAATAAGAATAATTGGAGAATTGTGGGTGATGGCCAATTCTTCCATTTTGAATCAGTTTAATGTGTATCAAACCTCTTTAGCTACTCTTATGAAGCCTTCAGAAATTCTGAACAACTAATACTCATAAATGTAATGTACAGAACATAGTGATTTTCCACATAAATTGAAGGGTTGGAGGTGAGAAAAATAACTAGAAGCACACACATAAATTGTATATTTTGTTGTCAGCTCTGCTCAAGTTCTTCAGCTGACTCTTTCTTTAGGCAGGCATCAAGATCAAAATTTCCAGCTTCCTCAACAAGCTGAGGAAGAGCATCAAGGATGGTGATAAGACTCAAAACCATGCCAAATGAGTAACAAAGGATGCCTAGCCTGAATAGAGACACCATAGAGGAAACAACAGCTGCTCCCAAATATTTGAAGGACTGCTATAGGAAAGGAAGATTATACTTGTTCTGCTTAGTCTCAAAGGGCAGAACTAAGATCAAATGGGTAGAAGTCAGAGAAGCAAAATTCAGCTGAACATGAAGGAAAACTTCCTCACCATTAGAGATGTCCAAAAGTGGAACAGCTTTCTTCGTTTGACTGTACCTACTTCTGAAAGTATTGAAGCAAAATGGGATTAACATTCATTGGGGTTGACAAAGAGGGGGATCTCTGACAGGTCTAGCTTGAACTCCAAGCTTTCTTCTAACTCTGAAATTCTGTGAGTCTTTAAGCATAGACCAGGGATGGGGCACCTGCAGCCTTGAGGCCACATGTGAACTGGTGAACTTTGGTTCAGCAAAGTGGCTTCAGTGGCTTAGAGAGAAAGGCAGCCTTTACAAAGGAAAAAATGAGTATAATGCTCAAGTCAGTTTCTCATCTGATGTTTTTCATGACCAGTCAGTCTTACATGATTAGCTACATTCAACTTAGGAAATCACTTTGCTGCCCATCAAATATGTCCACAATAACTGTTAATGATGTGATCACAATGGAACTGAGCAACATGATGCTTCCAGTGAGATTCCACTGAATCCATTTGGGATTTCTCCATGATCCCCTCCCTGAAAAACCATCATGAATTCTTCTACTATGGCCAGATTCCAGGAGACATCATAATTAGGTCCCGGAAGAACACATTGCAGCTGAAAAGGATGTCCCTTGCAGAAGTATCTGGGGGAAAGGATGTGTCAGTTGAGGTTCACATTCATGTAATTATCCAGCTAATTGCACAAGGTGAACCTGGTCATTATAATTATGGCTAAGGTCATATACTAGCAACACTCTAGCCTTCAAGAATGCATCCCATGGGGAAAGAAAGCTCAGAACTGGGGCAAACTCTGTACTGACACACCACATGTTTCACAAAACTGAAGGGAAAGTTCACTGGAACAAGCAGAGAGGTTTTAGCAGATCTCTAAGCACAATGGGAAAAGAGCCAGATCAAGGCAAATAAGGCCACATAATTTCTGGGAGAGTTGCCTGCTTAAGTCTACACCCACACAAGCCTTGACTCTTCTGTGGTAGAGAATCAGAATGGCAAGCAATACCACCAATCTAGGATAACGGGAGAACTCGACTCTCCAAATCACCTGATCTAGGAGTTTATGAAGAGAAACAGAATAGTAAAATTCAGCATACAGATTCTCATGTAGTCTAGATGGTATCCCTATTTCAGTTCCCATACTTGGAAGTTATTATGACCATGGGTTAGTCACTAAACGTTTCTGGGCCTCAGTTTCCTCATCTGTATAATGGAGATAATTACTCTTGTACTTGCTCCATCACAAAAACCTCATTAGAAAAGTGTCTTGTAAACTTTAAAGCATAATAACATTAATAATTTGGTGTCATTGTGGTTGCTACTTGTCCTTCATTCTTGAAGAGGACCACAACATCAGAGAGGTGATGCCATGACATGCAAATGAATTAGATTTAAGTGAGGCAGGGATGTGCAAAGTCACTAGCCTCACTTTGTCCTCCAGAGCCATCTGTGTCCAGTGGCCAGATATAGATCAGGACGACTGGAGATGGCCCAGGATGCAGTGGGGGACCTTGCCTTTTCAAGCTAAGTCTTTGACAGGGCTCAATTCAACTGAGGCAGTGCCCATTTCGGTGATTAAGGCTTAATAAAATGAGGCAAAGAATGGTCTCTTTAAAATGAAAAATAGATCTGGAATGGGGAGACCCTTAGGGTCTCTAGCCAAAACAGAAACAATTGTTACTTACATTAATTCTGAGCCAATCAGGGTCCAGACAGTGACCAAGTAGGGTTTGGTCTGGGAGCAGAGTAATTTGGGGTTAAGGCTGGTCTTTAAGAGGAAAAACCAAAACAAACAAAACAATTTTCAGGGATTAAAATTTACTTAATTATTATTAAAGCACCTAGTCTTACTGATTTGATAGCCCATAGGATATTCAAATTCTATCAGTCCTCCTGGCCTATACCCAGATATACTTCTTTTCTCTAGTTCACCAGAGACAGAGATTGTTACTTCCAAAAAGGACCTTCCTAATGCTGAAAATGGAATTATCTTATCCTAAGATATTTCTAATCAAGAATTGCTACGAGGATCAAATAAAATAAGCATGTAAAATGCTTTGAGACTATAAAGTAACACATAATCCATGACTTCTGCATTACTCATTTGATCTTAATTAGAACTCTGTGGCTGATTAAACTCTGGTATGAATGTGATAGAATGCTACTGTGCCATAAGAAATGAGGAAGTAGATGGTTTCAAAGAGACATGAAAAGACTTATATGAACTGATGCAGTATGAAGTGAGGAGAATCAAAAAACAAATTTATATTATAACATCAATTTCATAAAAATGAACATTTTTGAGGACTTGTACAAACTAATGAAGAATGAGATGATCAAAAGAAAGAAAACAATTTATACAATGACAACACCCTGTAAAAATCATCAGCTTTGAAAGCTCTAAGAACTGTGATCAATATAAGAACTATTCATGATTCCAGAGTGATAGAACATTCCACTCATGACAGAGAAGTGATAAATTTAGAGTGCCAAATGAAATACATATATCTCTATATCTAGATGCAGATAGGCATGTCTTATTCAACACCTTAAATTCAGCTGTATACACATATATTCATATATGTGCATACATACATACATACAATATATACATACATATACTGGTATAGCCATTGAGGGAATTTGTTTTGCTTGACTTCGCATATTTGTTAAAAGGAATTTGTTTTTCTTTTCTTTTTTCAATGCAGTGGGAGTAGGGAGGGAGAGAAAAGAGATTTCTGCCAATATTTTTAATAGAGTAATGACAGTTGCTACAGGTGTGAAATGTTACATGCATTTTCAGATGAGGTCCCTGGATTATTAGTGTTATTAGATTTACTTTGTTAGAACAACCTGGAAGCAATTTGTAAATGTTTGTAATGTAAAAACAAAATACGTCGATGAAACCTCATTTTATTGACTGAAAAAAAAAGAATTCTGTGAGGTAAATACTACAGGCATAATTATTTCCATTTTACATGTGAGAGAACCCAAGCTCAGAGTGGTTAAGTGATTTGGCCATGGTCACCTAGTCAATTTGAACCCAGGTCTCTCCTGGTTAAAATCCAGCACTCTTTCCATTTACCATCCTATTTCACTAAAGACGATTCTAGCTAAGCATACATCCTCATTAATAGAAATGATTGACAAATTTTCAAAGAATACAGCAGAAACTCCCCATTCAATAAATCGTTGAGTTCCTACTATGTGTGAGGCATTGTATGAGGGACAAAAATAAGTGTAAGAGAGGGCTCTTTAGCTCTAGGAATTTACAACTTAGAGAGATAAGGCCTGTACTAGAATCCACAACATTCCATCTAGCTTTGATGGTTCTGAATGTACCATAGTATCATATACAGCCCTCAGAGTCATCATTTCAAACATCATATATCATTGGCATTGGCAAAGCAGAGAGGTATCATTAAAGATTAGGGGTTGATTTCTTTAAATGACAAGTAACTGAGTACTTCTACAGAAGTTTAATATGTTTACTATGACATTTTGTAGTGACAAAGATTATTGGCCTGGGTTCAAGTGCCGACTTTGCTGCTGAGTAATCATGTGACCTCAGGGAAGTTGGTGCATCTATCTGGGTCTTAACTTCATCATCTATAAAATGAGGTGTTTCAAAGACATCTACACGCTGACACAGAGAAAAGAAAGAACCAGGATAACAACAGATACAATAATTACAATAACGTAGGAGAACAACACTAAAAGCCAACTGAACTCGTATTACTTTCAATGACTAGTCAGATAATAAAATATACCTTTTCTCTTTAGAGAAGAAGGGGTATATAGGAGCAGGATATGCATGTGCTGTCATATCAGGTTGCTTTTACTTCACTGCTTTTCTTGGTTGAAGGAAATGCATGAGGCGGGGGTGGCAGGGAGGAGACACTTATCAGTGAATGACTGTGGTACAAAGAACAAAAGACATCTCTAAAAGTTTTGTTTTTTACTGACAAATTCACAAAATTAAAGCGTTCAACTCAACCCTTCCAACTCCCACATTCAAAGGGTCTATGAACTTAATTCAAAAAAAATTCAAATAGCATGGAGAATTTATTAAGTGGTTAAGAAGACTAACTAGCTCAGAAAATGATTTAAAAGAGACTTGCCTGGTGGAAAGGGCATTGGATTTGAAGTTAGAGGGGGTAGCTTAGAATTCTGACTCTGCTACTTGCTTGGGCAATTCATTTAATCTCTCCAGGCCTGTTTTCTCATATAGACTGCTAGGGGTTGAACTGAATGATCCTCTAAGGCCTCTTGCTGCTCTTCACGTGTGTGTGCGAAATATCCCAAACATTTTTTATGTTTATGTATGTTTAGTCTCTCTCAACAAGGTGATAAACTTCCTGAGGGCAAAGATTGAGTTCTTTATTTCTGGATATTCTTAACATAGCTCACAATAGGTGTTCAATGAATCCTCCCTGAATTGAATTCAACTGAATTTACAAGTGGTGAACAAAGAATGATCATTTCTTTAATATAAGAAAAAAAGTGTAAGTGATTAGATCAGTAACATATAGGTACCTGAATCAGTAAGAACTCTAAAATTTTCTAGGAAAAAAATTAAGGAATTTTTTAAAGTAGAGATGAAACGGGCTTCATTTCCTTTGTGGGAGGATCTGCCTCTAGAAGAGCAGTAAACTACAATTTGCATGCAAGACCATCTGAATACAGAAAACTAGATTAGCTTATTAGCATATTTTGTTGACATAGATTATGATTATTATTATTAGTATTAACAGTGATGACAAGACTTTTTGTCTGTGCTAAAATATAATCTATTTTTTATGGTGTTATTTAATGTTCACCATGTCCAGGGCCTACTAATTCTTTTCCCAAAGAATGTGTTCATGATATAAAGATTCAAGGCATCTGCTTAATCTACAAGTCCTTGGTCTCCCTCATTCCATCTTTTCCAAACAAGTTTTCCATTATATTTCTTTCCTTCCTTACCTTTTCTCACCTTTGTGTTGAAGTCACCAAACACCAGAATCTATGCTGATTTAATTTTCAAGGTCTTATCAAATTATTCATAGAATTTCTTAACCTCTTAATCCACAGCACCCAATATGTTAGTCTGTAAGCTGCGATTATTTTCATAGTGGCGTTTTTGCAAATGTTTATTAGTGGTACTGCAATACATGATGACAAAATGTTGCATGAAATAATGTTTCTCGATGCCTCTGGGTATATGAAAAAACCCACTCCATCAACTCCTTTCTTCACCTCCCCAAGGAGTACCTATGAGCTACGACCTATCCACTTTCTTCTGTTTTCATTTATATCAAGAATGTCAAGATTGATTTGATTCAGTTACTATAGCAACGAGTCCATTCATTGGTCATTGGACAAAGATCTCACATTTAGAGCACCAAGAGTCAAATAAAAGTTTATAAATGGTCTACAGACTTTGTGATCTTAATGTCCTTTGTCACCTTTTCTCCTACTCAATCACTATCAATGAAGAACCAGATGGGGACCACACAGGACCAGGGGTCATTTTATGCTTTTCTTTTTTTTGTTTAGTCATGGAATGTAATGGCCTAAAAAGCTTCGCCATGCATGGACAGCCTATTGGTGATATTGTTTCTCTCTATAATTAGCTAGTTTGTTCTACCTTAAGTTTTAATACTCTGATGGCAGAACCTTCCTGTGCAGCATCACCTCCACACAAATAGCCATTAGAGTCTTGGTTTTGATGTGAAAGTAATCTCTACCTGATTCAGCTGTTTGTTTAATACAGTCAGAATTAAAATTAGATTAGTGAAAAGCAATTATAAAATAATAAAAATGAGAAAAAGATGTGGCATAGGTTTGAAACTACTTAGTCCTAAATTATGCAGCAACCAAAAATATGAGGTGGACAGTGGAAATTAACTGTACAATTTTAAATAGAAATTTAACCAGTGTACATATGTTGCACTGAATCATTTAAATTTTTTTCTTATATTAAATAAGTAGATCTTCTTTCTCACTACTTTTCATTTCAATTCAGTTCAACTACTAAGGACTTATTTTTCCACTTTCAGTCTTATCAATATGTTTTGTTTTTACATCAATTACTCCCACTTCGTGAGAGGTCTCATAACCAGGTAAAGCAGTTAAGAAAAACTAATTTTACAGTGCCTTCATCTGAAAGTGCATGCAACTTTCCACATCCGTAGCACCCAGGAATCCAGAGGCTCTCAAAGCATGAAAGCTATATGAATTCAGTCAATAAGATAACAACAAAGAAACATTGAAAATATAGCCGAGTCGTGTAGATTTGTTTGTGGAAACAGAGAGATTTCTATTGGCAGATCAGAACCAGGTCATTACCAGCAGAAATTACAGAAGGGTCATCCTTAGAGAATATAAATTTAGTGATCAATATAGAACATGCAAATAAATGGTAGAAACTGTGCATCACATCACCAAAGACTGTAAAAATGTAGCACTACTTAGCAAGATACAACCTGGTAGCTAAAATTAGACATCAGAAGTTGAATATCTTTCATGAACTAATAGATGACAAATCCTCATACTAGAAACACAGATATAAATAGTCTGAACTAACAGCAATTTTTTAAAAACTCATAAGCAACATTTAATAGATGGTATCATTCTGAATATTAATGCCCTCCAAAGTATATGGAACAAAAAACTTTCAAAATAGAGAGACTCAGTGAGGGAGGGAACAGGATATGGAACCTATCATCCCTGTTGTCCCACCTGCTACTGGAGTTGTATTGAGTATGCTTTCAGTGACACTACAGGCCACTAATTGCTTCCTAATATTCTTATTTAATTACTCTCTAACTCATCTCTGTCATCCCTTCTGCTACTAAAATTTTCCTGAAGACATTTTCTGTGAATCTGAAGAAAAGTCATTGTAGCTACTTGAATAAGTTTGCAGAACATTAGCTATATAAGTATAATAGCAATCTATCCTTGGACCTTTTCTTTCTGGACTGAATTTGTTAAATGAGAGAAACACCATCACAACAACAATAAGCCCTTCAAGCCTAATGAGCCATCCATACAGTAATAAGGATGAAAGAGTAAAGGAAGAAAATCCCAGCCTGAGTTATGTCCAACAGAGATTTTACATATTCTGATACAATTATAGTATCTGTGAGGGACAGGCAGGAACTTTAAATGCTGACAAATTGGGCTCTGGTGGTACTACTGCTTGGTCAGTACTGTACAGCTCTTGAAAAATTCAAGCAGAGAGTGCAGCATAAGGTTGCAGGTTGCCTTCACGCATAACCCCTGTGACCATCAGCTTGCAGAGCATAGAGGAGTTATCTGTATTCCTTCATATTCTGGTATCAGAAGAAGGCAATATACATGCAAACAAATCAAAAATGCCAATATCCAACCAGCTAGGAATGCTTTAGCGAAGATTCAGCTGACCTTTAAAGTGGACAAAGCATACACGTACCTGAAATGGACTGAAGACAGGACATTTTCATTATGTTCCATCATTAGATCAGAACAAAATTAGTTATAGAAAAGACCTTCAAATTACTTAGGGACAAAATGGAAATCACACCTGCATTGTTATTCATCTGAAAGTCACACGTCAATGTATTGTTAGCCAAAGAAAGAGAATCATAAAAAAATAAATTAATTCCTAAGCTTTTCTTAGATGAAAATTCAGAGATGTCCTAGAACCAGTTTAAACTAGCTTCCAAGAGCCAGTTGTTAAATTTTCGGTATGAATATTTACACCTCAGAAATCTGCAAACACTACAAATCATGGATTGATTTATTGTTTTGTTGATTGTCTAGACTTTAAAAAGTGATGGAGAAAACATTAATAACGCAGATTAAATTTAAAAGTGTGTTACGCATACTTCTTTTTCATAAAGTTGAATGTTAAACTTTCTCAGCTAACCCAGGGATGAAATAGATTAAATTGATGAGGTACTAAAAATCTGAAGGGGTAAAAGTTTTAGTCCCCGAGTTCATTGAAAATCTTCATTTGCCACAAACTTCAGAAGTTAAATGAATGACAAAAACAATAATGGTAACCTAAATGATTTTGAAAAGGTGATAGGCATACTTAGAATGCAATTTTGAAGAGTTTTTTTCTGAGTCTTATACCATGAATCTGTAACAGCAACCCAGGATGACTGCTAGAGTAGGTTCTTTTATCTGCTTTACTAAGGAAAGATAGCTGTTTCAGGAATCAACAATCTTTTTTAATTAAACAAAATACAAACAGAGAATAATACAGAGCAGAGAAATAAAGACCAGCAGACAGGACTTTACTGCCTAAATCAAAGCTTTACATCCACCACTGGATTGAGAGAGCCTTTACCTCTGAGGAGTTGGTAGCTCTGAACATACAGCCACTCAAAGTCTTAACCAGAGAATCACATCTTTCTCATAAACGAGCCCCCAAAGCCAAAGCTCACCTCTCACAATATATACTCTTTCAACTAATAGGCTCAGAGCCAGAAGGCATCACAATCCAACTCATTTCCTAATTAGCTTATTAACAAAAAGTGTGCAAGCCTTCCTACAATCAAGCAAGCTTCCCTTAATGGGCTCCACATGAGGCCTATTGATGGGTGGGGAAGATCTTATTCCCCATTAACCTTACAGAAGCCCACCAATTATATTAAACAGAGTAATTTTTAAAAGTTGACATTTTCTACAACTCTCATGAATAAATACATTCTCTCACAATATTTGACAAGAAATGAAAAAGCACTTCCATTTCTATATACAGCAGTATGTGTGTAAACCATTGCCATGGGGAAAAAAATGAGAGGAAGAAAGGTGGAGTTGTGAAGGTACATCCCTAGGGAAATTTATGAAACACGAATATGGCAGAACTGACTAGAGACAATTATTTAAGATCTGTGGAAAGACATCGGAATATGACATTAGCATTTAACTGACACATGCAGTACACAGCCTAAACACCAATATGACTCAGTTTTAAAGGCAAATAAAAATAAACATGGAGAATAGAATCCAGAAAACAAATATTGTCTATGTTAGAACTATAAAGAAGGAGACAATCTTTTATTAAGAACCAACTATGTGACAGGCACTATGCCAAGCATTTTACAGATATTATTTCATTTGATCCTCAAGCACCTTAAGTAAGTGCTCTTATTAGCCCTACTTTATAGTTGAGGAAACTGAATTTAAGTGACTTGCCCAAGGTCATACAGTAAGGAAGTGTCTGGAGCTAGGTTTGAACTGACTCTAGGTCTAGTATTCTATCCACTGTGCCACTTGGCTGTCTTTTGTCATAAAAAGAGTTGAAAGAACACAATGAACAAAAATTTAGCCACTGAATATCAATAAGAAACGTTGTTTCAGAAGCCAGAGAAACAAAGAAATCAGAGGAATTATATTATTTCTCCGTGAAGGATGGGGAAAATTTCTGGCCATTTATATGGCTTCAAAAAGTCTGATTCAATGAAAAGGTAAGTTGTATGGAATTAGAAACAGAAAGCCTGCAAAGCCCACAAAAAAATATAATGAATGAGAGAATAGCAACATCAAGGAAAATGAAACACAAGGTTCTCTGCAAAACTGGAAAGCACCGAGGCCATATGAAAGCCATGGTTATTGGCTCACACTGTGGCCCATAAGTCATTGGCAAATCATTTCAATTCTCACTTTCAGATTCAATTGTAATCTCACCTTTCTTAACAGAAGACATCCATCTATATCATATATCTACTGCCAAAAGACAAGAACAGCAGTAACCCCTATAAACACAAGCCAGTTACGTGCTTATGTACTTTGTATGAAGCATTCACAGCTTATATTACTCAAGAACATCTAGAAATGCTTCTAAGAAAATAATATATTAGCTCAGAAGAAAAGGTGTGTGCCAAAATGTTCCAGACACACAACACGCAACTTATTTATTTGGCAATTATTGAACAAACTACCTGAAAGGGCCATACCATTTAGATTACCTTTGTTGATTATCGCTAAGCTTTTGTCTCAATTCCACATTTGCTGCTTGCAAACACATAAAATGGACCCATGAATAGTGACAACATTGGAATATTTGATGTCCACATGGAAATCTATCCTCTATTTAAAACATGCCATCAACACGATAGCATTAAGAATAATTAATATAAGACCTAGCATTTTTAGGGATACAGTTTAAGCCCATTTTGGTTCTACTTAACCTTAAATGAATTATCATCTCTCTCTTAAAGAGGACTGTGTATGGCTTCTACATTAAAGAAGGAACTGAAACATCTTCCTAATCTTTTGATGCATATGGATGACATCAAGATCAAGTCTTCCAAAGTATTTATCTCTTTGCTATAAGGAATGACTACATCAAAAACACATTTAACTGCTCCTTCAACTCATAAAATCTTTCTGTGATGACATCAAAATGTCATCTGGAGTCAATAAGCATAAGATCCTTAATGAGGGCCCAGGAGAAAGAGAGACTGAAGGCTGCAAGCCTGAATCCAGAGATCCAAATGAAATAGTCAGTAGGTGATACTTCAAAATACCTTGGTCTTCTCAGTGCAAGATATATCAAACATAAGGCTATTGAGGAGAAGAATGGATCTGATCATATTAGGAGACTGACTAGCATCCTAAAGTTAAGCCTCAATGGAAATAACACATTTAGAGAAGTGAACACCTATGCAATACTATTCATTTTAATACATACTTTGGGCAGAGTAAAATAGACTACAGGGGATCTAGAAGGTTTTCAAACAAAAACTCATACAACGTTAATGAAAATCCGAGCTCATCCCCCTTGCCAAGACAATTATGAAAAGATTTATGCTTCTGTGGCAAAAAGAAGGAAGAGAATTGATAGGTAGATTTGGACAACACGACGAAAAGCTTAAACTTTCACAGAAATGTTTGTGGAACAATGAGATCTTACTTCACAATAGTACAGTTGGACCAAAGCTGTATGTCATTGGATTTATCAAATGAAACTGAAAGTGGTTTACCCCTAGATGGAGCCTATGAAATGGTTGAGTCGAGGAGCGTAATCAAAAGGTATTCTATCAGTGACATCCACATGAACTAAATCAGTAATGTGTTGGTTGACAAAGAAGCTTCAAACAAATGATGAGTCACACAGATTTGTTTATAGATGTGACTGTGTTTATGATAGCAATTTGTGATCAGATCATTGCTATCAGAAATTAGAGAAAGGTTAGCCTTAAAGAGCCCAGATTTACTGATGAATGAAAATTAGGTAATAAAATAGTTGGCACTGTGTAACATATCACTTATGGTTACAAGAATTAACTATCTACCAGATGCCCAGTGTCTTTAGTATCTACCTAGATACATGAGCAAATACATAAAATCACATGCTCAAAACTCTCTAGAGTTAATAAACTAATAGACGATAATTTCTCCATACTGCAAATTTTGTTGTTCAATCATTTCAGTCATGTCCAGCTCTTAGCGACCTCATTTGGGGTTTTCTTAGCAAAGATACTGGAGTGGTTTGCCATTTCCATCTCTAGCTCATTTTACAGATGAGGAGCTGAGGCAAACAGGGTTAAGTGACTTGCCCAGAGTCACACCGCTAGTAAGAATCTAAGGCCAAATTTGAACTTGTGAAAATAAATCTTCCTGATTCCAAGCCCAGCACTCTGTCCACTGTGCCACCTAGCTGCCCTTATACTGCAAACAGAAACAACAAAATAACTTTGAGAATTCGATAAACTGATCCCACTGTTTTGGAGAGCAATCTGGAATTATACCCAAACAGTTATTAAACTACCTATACCCTTTGACCCAATGGCTGAACAAGTTGTGGTATATGATTGTGATGGAATACTACCGTTCTGTAACAAATGGTGAACTCAGTAATTTTAGAAAAACATGGATTTACATGAAACAGAAGAGTGAAATGAGCAGAACCAAGAGAACATTGTATATAGTAATAGCAATGTTAAGAACAACTTTGAGTGAGTAAGTCACTTTAACTATTATAAAGACTCAAATTAACTACAAAGGACATATGAAGAACAATGCCACCTGCATCCAGAGAAAAGACTGATAAACAGAAGTGTGTATAGAATAATTTTACATATGCATATTTACATATACGTATATTTACATATACATATGTGTGCATACACCTATTTGCATCTAATGGGTAGAGATTGGGGGGAAGGGAAGAAAAAGAAACAAACTTACATGACAACATTGTTGTACATTTAGAGAGAACAGCAAGTTGTACATAAAGAGCTATCCAGGATCGGAGATAATGGACTTTGCCAGAAGCACTCCAGTTGATTTGCTATGAACAACAAATGTTTAAATAAGGGAAGTCAGCTTCCCAGTGTTTATCAGCTAGACTTAAGTAGTTTTTAGAAAGGATATTTATTAAGAAGGTATGGTAAGGATTGCTATTACAAAAACAATTCCTCGAAACCAGGAGCACACTCTCCCCTCACACACATGGTCTCTAGAAACAGTGAGCTCAATTTTAGACAACATACGTGGCCAAGGGGTAAATACACCACTCCTGGTTTCTAGGAGTCCTTTTCTCCCTTCAAGAAGTCCTCACGAAGTATCCCTTAGGAATAACTTTCAGCTGGCTTTAAGGGTTGGTTTCCTGATTCTGCCTTTCCTAGGTATAGGTTTGTCCTCAATGTATCCCGCAGCTCCTATTGAAGATACTACTTTTGGCAGATCCCAATGAAGATGCTGCTATCAGCCGTTACTGCTCTTGAAACACTATTACTTATGATGATGAAAACGCTAGACCATCTGAACTTTTGAAGTTCACAAGGTCATCACCTAGTGTTAGACAGATAACACACAGGAGGCACTAAATGTTTTGACTCCAGCCTCTAACAGTTCATTCTTGATCTGGTCAGACAGGAAAGACAGCTTCAAAGGGGTTAATAATAAGCTTTATTCTAGTCTAGTTTTCTGTAACACAGTATTGCTGATAACGGAAGCACCACAAACTCCTACAGGATTCCCTAATCACGCTTCTCCCAGGGTCGGCAAGGGGGGTGGGTGGGGAGGGAACTACCCCTACATCTTGATGGGGTCAATCGAGACAGGATTCCCTAAATCCCCTCAACCCTCAATGGGGGCTGGTTGAGGTAAACACAGATTCCCCCATCCCAAGCCTTGATGGGAGCCAATCAAAGCACACAGCATCCCAGCTTGTGCATTCAACCATAAAGCTTCCCCAACTCACTGACCACTGACCACCTGTTTTATAGGGCATCGGACAAAGAAGGCATATTGCCAGCAATAACCTCCCAAGTTTACATCACCTCATCCCTATATCTCACTGTGCAGTCGCTATGGATGTTTACAGTTTCAGCACACATTTATATTATTTATCATTATCTATAATACTGCACAAGCATGGTGGAGATGTTTTGAACCATGAGCCTGGGAACTCCTATCTAAGACCTGGGAAACAGAGATTGTTATGGCCACGGATCCTGGGAAACTGAACTCTAAGAAATAATAACAAAAACCCACTTTACACATACTAAAATCCACCTTATTTACACTAAAATTCACCTTACTGATACTTAGTCAATGGGGGTGGAAGAGAGGAATAGAAAAACTTGCTCCCCCACCCAAAGGCAATTCCAACTAAGGAGATGGTTGGCTTGACCACCACTAGACTCACGGCAGCTGGAACGTGAAATTGAGAACTATCTGATTGTTATGCATATGTCCGGAGGTACATCTGATTCTTTTATCTACTTACAAGACATTTCCTATATGGAGTCATTTGTCTTCACCTATGATCAAAGCACTTCAATACTCTCAAATTGATTAAGGTTTTGTTCTACCTAGTTTATACTGTCGATTGATTGAATCCAGCAGCCTGACCCTTCTGTGATTATATTAATTGTGGTGGGAAGACATGTATACAAAGAGAAATAAGCATAACATTATACATAAGGACTAGAATAATATAAATAGAAATAATAAGAAAGTCAAAACTGAATGCTTTATAATTACAGTGATCAAATTTTGCCTTGAAGAAGTATGGGAATGCACCTCCCTCCCTTCTTTACAGAGATAGTGAACTTTAGGTGTTCTATTCTGCTAAACTGATTTTTTTTCTCTCTTTAGTTTTTTACTGTTTGTTATAAAGGATGGTTCTTTGAGTACAGGCAACGAAGGGAGATACCAGGAAATGAAGATGACAAAACAAAAGATGTCAATAAAA
This sequence comes from Trichosurus vulpecula, assembly GCF_011100635.1. NCBI lineage: Eukaryota > Metazoa > Chordata > Mammalia > Diprotodontia > Phalangeridae > Trichosurus > Trichosurus vulpecula. The sequence goes on along the minus strand of NC_050573.1, from coordinate 397,058,225 downwards.
AATTTAAGAATTAAAACATCTAAGAGAAAATGAAAGAATCTATTACTGAGGTCTTTCATGCAAAATACACCTTGGATTTTTCAGTTTTACTCTGAGGACATAGACCATAGTAATATGTCCTAGTTGAATAGTGTTTTACAAATTACAAAGTGTTTTCCTCACAATAGCCTGGTGATGTAAGTAAAAGCTGTTATATACCTATTTCACAAATAAAATTATTCTGTAATGAAAAACAAAAATATAAATTAAAAATTATTGATGCTCCCAATTAATACATTTTCATTCTTCCACTGTCTAACTAAAAGTACAGCATTTTATTTTTTCAATGCCTTATTTTCCAGAGAGCTTCTTATTCTATTTATTTAGTATATTTATCCTACTTAGTAATAGGATTCTGGAAACATGCTGCCTGGTGTCAAAGCCCTATTTTATTCAGGTTACCCATTAACAACCAACTAGAATGAGATTTGCAGTTAAATCAAGTGAACACTACTCAAATAATGGACTTAAAGATTAAAAATTTGGAGCCCTAGAGTCACCTGTTGTTATTTAAGTAATTGTGGGAATTCAATTATCTTTTCCATTCAACTCAATTCAACAAAGATCTATCAATCAACTGTGTTCACAGCACTGTGCTAGGTACTGAAGAAGACTCAAAGAGATTCAAGAGTTAAATAAAAGACAATTCATTCCCTTATGTGGTTTATGTGCCTCAGTTGTTGTTTTGGTTTGGTTTTTTGCCATGTAAAATGGAGATAAAACCATTCTCCCTGCCTGTAAGAATCAAATGAAATACTTTGAAATGTGTAAGATGCTAAGGGAAATGTATTGGACTTGTGATTTCATTGATATAGAGAGCTATCAGATGTGGATTATGCCTCTGCCAATGCAAGCTGGCACCTTCTCTTCAACTTACGGATTTAAAGAATTGCCTGGGGTACTGAGAAGTTAAGTGACGCCCAGAGTCCCATAGCCAGTATGTATCAAAAACCATCATCCCAGGCCTCCGGGCTCCAAGACCAATTCTGCATCCACTATGCTATGATGTACCTGCAAATGCTGTATCATCATTGGCATTATATCTCATTCTCATCTTGTTTGATGATGTTGTTGTTGTTCATCCTTCATTTTCCAAGAGGACCAATGACATCACAGGGTGATGTCTTGACTTACATGTGAATTATACTTAAGTGAGGCAGAGTTGCACAAAGTTGCCAGCCTCATTGTCTCTTCCAGTCACTGAAGGCCAGTGGCAAGACAAAAGTCAAGACAACTGGCAATGGCTTGGGATGTAGTGGATGAACTTGGTGTCTTCGATGTCTGAATAAGCATTATAATGCCTGCTTCCTCTGCCTTCATGGCTATTTGAACAATTGTTCTCATCTGCCCATTCCACCAGGGGAAGTCTTCACATGCCTGGGGTAGACATCCCCCTAACCCAGTGACAGATTTAAGGCCTGGATTTAATTGATTTAATTGATCCTGGAATAAGTTATTATTTACCTCTTTTTTCTCTCTTTTGTCTAGAAATAGAATGAGTTGCCACAGGAAACAGTGTATTGTCTATCACCAAAGGCCTCCAAGTAGAGGCTGATTGGCTACATTCCTGTTCAAGTGTGGCTTGGACTGAATTACTTCCATGATCCCTTCCAACTCTGAGATCTTGAAGAAATCAGTATCACTTAAACAATGCAATTCTATGATGCTCTCAACTATTCCTAAGGCCCATCAGACCAGAGATGAGAAGAGGGATTTTTCCAGATTTGTAGATTCCTTTTGACAGTGAGGGTCTGGAGTTCATTTGCATTTGGCAAAGGTTGGCTTCCTGTTTCTTAGAACCCAAGGCTGGTAGGAAAGTCTTAGAGGACTTCTTGGACACCAAATGACTCTGACCCAACAATTGTTTAATGAGATGTCTAAATAAACACAAAACACATGGATGGAAATATTCAGGAGTTTAAAGATGAAGGGAAGAGCACTTGGTAAAAGAGAGTGGGAAGGTTTTTAATGTAAGCCAGGGCAATGCAAGAAGTATGACAAATCTAATGTGGGACAGTTCTCCCACTTCTCCTCCAAAGGGCAAATTCCATCTTCTCTCAACCAATACCTCCAGTTACAATAGTGCAATGCCAAAGAGGAGTGAAGAGCAAGAGACTCCACATGACAGGTTGAGAATTGACCTTTCTTGTTGTTTGGACATGCATATTTTGTGCTTAATACAGCCTGTGTTCTTTTCCAGACTCTAAAGGGCAGTTGAGAAATAAAAACAGTTTAGTAAAAGATGTGTGTGCCAATCAGGCAGATCACCCTAATCAGACTACTGGGCCTTCTCCAGGTCTTACAGTGTTGAATAAACTAAACTTGTTGATCATCGATTACTATTCTGTCTCAGTGACCTATGCCAAGTTTATTCCTTAAAGTCCAGGAATAACCAAGTCTTTTGCCCAAATCCCATCCTAGTACAAACACATTCTCTTTGTAGCAGCATTTCCTCTAGCAAAGCAGAAGAAAAGATTTTCAACCAAGGTATTTAGGGCTGAGGGGAGTGGAGATCATAAAATCCTATATCTAGAGAGAGAAGGGATGCCAAAAGGCATCCAACCTTCTCATTTTGCAAATTACAAAAAATCATGTTCCAAGGAATTTAATTGTTCATATAGGTAATGTCAGAGGGAGAATCTGAGCCCAATTCTAGTGGGAATAGGGATGGGAATTTATGGATAACAAAAACACATCTTTTGATTTATCTGTTTTATAAAACTGCATTTGCATAGATCAGGTTCTGGGGGCAGAACCTCACTGACACTTCATGGATATAAGTATAATATTGATAAGGCAAAAGTAACAGGCCAGTTCACTTTGCTCTCCTCCAAAGCCATAGAATGTGCCTCTAATCCCGGGCAGCCATCTTGCAGATGTTTCTTACGAACTACAATGGGGACAAGATGAATGAATGCAGATGCATCAGGACAAATCTATCATGACAAATGAGAAGGAAAAACAGAAAAACAAATCTTAGTTCCTGTTCCCCTGATGTGTGTGCCAGTGGCATCATATTCCAAAAGACAGCCCATGAACAAAATTAACTCCCATGGGTTGGTAAATTGGTAGCCACTCTAGGCTCAGTTTACACAAGCAAGAGGAGCATTAGCCAAGAATGCTGCATTTCTCTAAAACACTATAAAAGACCATTCTTGAACTGAGTCAATATATAGCATGGAACTGGAAGCAACCAAAATATTCTAGAGTCACTGGACCTCCTAGATGGAAAGGGCCTGAGCCCATCTAGTCCTACCCAGACCTGAATAAATTCTCTCCACAGAATCCTCAACAAGTAGTCAGCCTTCCCTTAAAGACCCCTAACAAGGGGCCATCTTAAGGGAGAACAATCCTTATTTGAATAGATCTGAGATGTTTTTATTTACAGTCATCCTAAACATACCTCTCTGTAACTTTCACACATTATTTTTGGAACTTCCTCCATACTTTCTCAAATACTTGAAAAGAGACTTCATGATCACCTTAAATCATGTCTTTGAAAGGCTAAACAGCCCCAATTTCTTCAACTTATCTCTTATCAAATGATGTCATGGTCCTGCATCATCTTAGTTGCATTCTTCTGAATGCTCACCAGCTTACTTATGCCTTTCCTAAAAGTTCCCAGAACTCAATCTATAATCCTTCAGATCTTATCTGACCAGGGTAGAGTAGAGTGGGGCTTCCAATTCACTACTTCTCAGCACTATATCTCTTTTAATGTAGCCTAAGATCACATAATCTTTGGGAAAATGGAAGGGACAATCAGACCATGCAGTAAATATATTTTGAGCTTGAAATCTTCTAAACCACTCAGATCTTTTTTAGAAAAAAAATGCTTTCTGACCATGACTCCCTCATCTTGAATTTGTAAAGTTGATTTTTTTTCAACTAAAGTATAAAATTTTACACTTATCCTTGTTAAATTTAATCTTCTTAGAGTCAATACATAGTCTAGACAAGGGTGCTCTGGTAAATGTTTAACAATTGACTCAAAAAAGATACTTTCAAGTCTAATATATAGCATTAACATTTTCTCCATCTCTCTCTTAAGCCCAAACAATTAAAAAAAATACATTAAGCCTGCATTTGCTAACTTCCAAGTTACAAATGCTCATGCTGAAATTTTGACGATCATTTTTGTGAGCTGATTTGGGCTAACTCCAGTGCACCCCTAGTTCTAGCCCACCAAGAACTTTTTGAATCCAGATGCTTCCATTCAGAATGTTGCCAATCCTTCCTACCTTCTTCTCATCTATAAATGTGAAAAGCGTGTCATTGATGCCTTTATACAAGTCATTCAAAAATGTTGAATAGTAAAGATCCAAAAACAGATCCCTAGGGTTCCTCTGAAGGATCACTACAGTCCTCCTTTCAAACTGACACCAAACCATTGGTAATTACTCTTTGGAGCTGGCTAATCAACCAATTCTGGTCCAGCCAATATCTGTTCAGCTTTTCTCACAAGTAAAGCTTGAAAGATTTTGTCAAATACTTTGATAAAACTTGGGTCAAGTATGTCTATAGTTTTCCATGATCAAACAATTGTGAAACCCTGTCCAAAAAGTAAATGAAGTTAGTCTGGCATGACCTATTTTGGATGAAATCGAGCTGAGTCTCTCAGATCACTATTCAATTTTCTAGCTATTCACTAAATAACCATTTAAAAATACATTCTCAAATTCCACCAGGAATTGAATTCAAGTTCACTGGCCTACAGTTTGCAGATTTCATTCTCTTCCCACTTTTGAACATTTGCCAGTCTCCATTCCTGGAGCTTCATTTTGATTTTCCTCAGCCTTTCTGAGATCAATAAGCAGTAATATCCACTAGTTCTTTCAAACCCTTTGGATATTATCATAGACATGCAGAGAGGATGGGCCAGCACACTTGAGGTTTACCATTGCTTTTAGCCCTTACACAGAGAGAAGGTAATGATACACACTCTGTGCATGCCTATGGATGTTATTTATCCGGCCTTGATGACTTGAACTTATTGAGGACATCTAGGTATTTTCTCAGAATATCCCTTTCTATCTTGGGTTTAACTGTCCA